>NC_037594.1:2386316-2986316 GCF_003073045.1 Pomacea canaliculata | reverse complement strand
AGAGGACCAGGGATTCTGTTCGCAAAATTCAGTAAACTGTACGATGTGTAGTTGCGGCCTCAAAGTATAAACTAAGATTGTAAGGTGTGTTCCAAACTTTGCCCCTGTCATCTGGAAAATTGTCTGTTGATGACACACCCACAAATTTGTGGAAAGTGCAAACAGGAGACGATGCGCGAGTTTGAGCATCAAAAGATCACATGACTTCTTCCTTACCACACCCCACAGCCCCTTCCCCCACGCCACTTCCTTTGAATCCTAGATGAAATGTTGAAACCGGAAATAAGTTAGTAAACACAGCGGCAAGCCGGGTACCTGCTGTCAGTGGCAGTGGGCGATGTGTATGAAGACTGAAACTATTGTCTCTGTGCCTCTCATCCCCGGGTGTTGCCTCCCTAACAGCAGCAGCAGCCGAGGCTTTGCCGTGAACTGACTCCAGCACGGAAGTGAAATTAGTCATTGCCTTCTGTCGTCTGAACGACTGTGCGATTCTACAGGTCTCTCCAGATTCTACATCCCTCCCAAACGAACTTAACCGCCCACTTGACGAACGGAAGTGAAAAATACTTTTGTAGAAGTGGACGGAGCTATATGATGAATCGCGATTCTGATTAGACGAAAGTCATGACACTGTATGCAAAGCGACACCTTGTTCATCCTCTCACTCATCATCCATCACTTGCTACTTTCTTTCTTTTCTGTTTTCTCCGCCCCCACTTCCACAGCCTGATCCTGTTTCTACTTTTGTTCTCCCATTCTTGGTTCTTTCTTTTTTTTATATTTCCCCGCCCTCTTCCTTTCTGTCTTTTTTTTCCTCCTTTTTCATCTCGCCCATGACTTTCGTCGTTTCCTCTTCTCCACTTTCCTCTATCCGCGTTCTTAGAGGTGACATCCACCTTGTCTGACCTTCCCACGCCGCCCTTCTCTTTGATCTGTTTACTTGTCTGTCCACTGTGCCCCTCGTCCCACCCCCTGCTTCTTCGCGGAGACTGAGACGAAAAGTGGGCGTGGTGGGGTGGGGTGAGGGGATTTTAACTAAATACCTCATTGTCTCCCCTTATTTCAACCATTGGCTGTTTCCTCTTCCTGTCGGTACAAAGACAGAGTGTTGCCCGTATACTCTGTGATGTTCTTGAGTGGAAGTAGGGTGGATCAACCCATCAACCCTGCCATCTTTGCAGGAAGGAGTCCTTTTGGAGCAGCGGACACAACCTTCCTCTGTTTCGCTGTAGGCACCATGTAAACATGTGAATTTTGTCATTAAGAATGCTGAGACATATCTTCGTGGACATAAAGGAAGTTTTCAGTAGAGAAAGTCTACGTTTATGTTTATTGGACATTATGAATGACCATAGTTTAACATGTATCAAACATGGTCATACTGGACATTATTTCCGGATTAAGAAAGCTGTTAAAGGTCTAGTGAGGTGCAAGAACTTGGAAAAGCTCAATACAAGATACTATTACCCCAGACAATCCTCGTCCTGTATACATGCGTACAAGCATCAAGACTAAAAATGTTAAATTCGTTGTTTGTACACAGTACACTTAGTTAACCTTTGACCGCAGCTGTAGTCAGGCCCTATTCGTAATCTCTCATTCCCATTCAGTCCTGCGATCCACATGTGAACACACCAATGCTAGTCATTCCCAAACTCGGTCGAACATTTAAAGTACATCCGAGTGAGACAATCATTTACTTCCACACTTAAAGGCCTTCTTAATTGGACAATCTGGACATGTTGGGCCAAGGTTCCCGAAGTATACCATTATAAATGTCAAGTCAACTCGAGATTTAAAGGTGTTGAGCTTCGGAAGAAGGAGGAGGAGGTTGGGGAGAGAAGATTTGCGTGTCGGTGTTTTAATAAACTTGAATGAGTGTAGGTGTGGTGCCTTAATGACTGACAGTACATAATTAAATGTTTTAATGGACATTAGGGTGAGAGTGATCGTATTCACAAGGAGAGAGCAACTGCTATAAAAGTGTGGCGCGCCGCTGTGTGACATCACTTCCGGTGGTGAAGAGTGACAACATGGCGCTGTAAATCACTTCGCTCCATTTAGCACGAGTCGTTGTGCAGTGGAGCTGGTGGTTAAATTAGGCTCCTCGTCACACGCGGCCGCTGAAAATAGATGGCGGTTGGCGCGCAATTAAGGTGCTCGGCCACAGGAGACAAAGAGTAGCCGGCACGGGAAATGTTTGGGCGGTGATTCAAGCCACAGAAAACAGGTCGGCGCTGAGTTTCTGGTGAGCAAAAAATAATAATAATAATAAAAAAAAAAATAATAAAAAAAAGATTTTTGCGGGCTTGTGTGCAAGTATCGACTTCTAAATGATTTAGTACAAACGATGACTTTATGCTGATTTGAGATAATATACACATATACTTCTCTCTCTCACACACACACACAGAGGTAAGAATGGGAGCAGGGGAAAGGTAACGGCGGGAGGGGAAACCTCATGAAGGGAGCTAATTTGCATTTAAAGGGCCATTCATCACAAGAACAGAGGCACGGGGGCCTTAAATTTTGCAAGCCTATCCTTGACACTTAAATTTAACGTTTCATTTACATATCCGTGGCATAGGTGGGCATCTGAAAAAAATGGAGGGCATCGAAGTTTGCGGAGATGGGAGGGAGCAGCAGAGAGGGTGTGAGGCGTGTCGGGACACTAATTTATTCGCGTGGTATGTCCTTGATTCTGAGGTGGTTTTTTTTTTTATTTGGTTTCAGGCGAATAGGATGTTTTTAAAAATCATAGCCCATTTATATGGGTGTGTTTTCAGAGCAGGGAGGTAGAAAGGAAACGTTTTTATATGTTAGAGAGGCGTGAATGCCTGCGTTCGTATGTGCGAGGGTCGCGAAAGACTTTGTGAAGCTACTGCGATCATCTTAATGATGGGTGAGGTAATAGTTCAGCCACCCTAATACTGTCGATATGCTGTAACCGACAACCATGAAGGCGCAACTTTCGCCCCCGTAAATGCGATGACCAGCGTCAGCAGCCAACAGTTATTGTAGAAGCTGGTGTTGCAGTTGGGGCGATGTGACAGTTGCAGGTAGCAATGAATGTGGACAGACTTGTTTGCGGTCTGGATTTGTCGCCAGGTGGGGTTAAAGGTCAGCATTTCCTGTAGCGACATCTCATTCCTCGTGCACAGCCCACAAGCAGGTGACCGCGCGGTGTTGGTGAGCGTGTGCACGGTTAGGGAGGAGTCAGAGATGTGAAGGTAAGGAAGGTTACCATGGGGACAACCGGGTAGGGGGAGGAGCTCGTCTTGTGGCAGCTGAACTCCGGGTGCTGCGAAGTGTCGCACCTGGAGGTCTGGGAGTCTGTTCACCCTCGTCGCTCAGCCACGTAGCATTGTCTGTATATGATGCCACCCACGTTGTACTGTCTACAAATCTTCCCCAACAACATTTGCTGAAAGATGTTTCGCTTTGGCAACTGCGCAGGTGCCCCGACCTCGAGGACGTGCGTCTGCCGTGCGGTGCAGTAGCAGCACACTCGCGCTTGTGGAGCCTCTACCGGGTGGACGGGCCGTACCTGCAAGAGGTCAGCGCCAGCATACCTGGTACCTGGGTTGTCAGCGGGGTGCCCGTGGCGCTCCAGGCCAGTGCCGTGCTCAGTCGCCATAGCAACCTGACAGGTCAGTGCAGATTGCATGTATTTCCTCGCCTTACATGAATTTGTAGCAGCCCGTGCACATCGATGTCTTAGCAACGAAGCTACGCCCCACTCCCTTCACCCATTGGTGGAACAAATGGCAGGACAGACAAGGGACGATGATAATGTTAATGCCTAAATGGCTTTTATTTCTTCATTTTTCGCCATTGCCTTGAGACTCACTTCACCTCTAAATGTGGCGCCTGTGTCTGCTAACGTGAATGTACCCTGTTAATATATTATGCAAATTTGTAAGTCGGTTTACCCTGTAACTTGTATTTTATCCTGTAATTTTTATTCCAAGTTTATTCTGTATCGCTTTCACTGACGATTAAACACTTACACGACGGTTAACCTTTTAATTTAAATGACATTTAGAATATGACAATTAACCTGCAGCATTTATGTAGATGTGCGTGCTATATTAGTTTAATATGTAGCATTTGTATTAACATGCATACTATTGCTTACTTTGTGTTTACTGACGTGTAGGGTCACTTACCCTAACATTTACACAAACCTAAGATACCTACTGACGAGTGTGAAGCTGATGAAGACTGTGACTTTATCTAACCTGTCTTACCTGTCAGCGACCTCACCCATTTTACCAGCTACAGGCTGCTGTGGATCCCTTGGTACTGTGTCTATAATCATGGCAACGAAAACATCTCTTTAGTTGTGTAGGAGCCCCAGAGAATATTCCATGAGTCCCCTTATCAACCGTCTGGCCCAGATACTGCTGCTGCTGCTGCTGGAATCACAGCAGCGACTGCAGCAATGGCTAGGTTGAACAAGATGTGGGACAGCAGTACCCAAGACCAAAAACAAGTCCCTGGTCGCCCCCATCTTGCTGTCCGGCTGTGAGACATGGATCCTCGCGACCGATAGGGAGAGAAAAAGGCACTGGAGATGAAATGATTTCTGAGATGCTCCACGTCTTCTACATGGAACAGAGGGAAAACAAATTCGTTCGCAGTTTGGTCACCGCCTTGAACGGTACCCAGTAATCTCTACTCGCCCTGTCAAAAACTGAGGTGTTCGGGTATGTCGGTCGGCATGACACTGTCCAAAACAGTCCTTTGTGGATGTGTGGATGGAGGAGGTCGACGAGGCAAACAGACGAAATGGCTGAGAAGATCACAGAGTGGACAGGCCGCCATCTGACCTGAGAGGGGCGCAACACAGGTCCGACTGGCGCTAACCCTATTGTGGCACCTTATTATACCCAACGACTGGTCACAGTTAAGGGACAGAGGAGGATCAAATAAAAACTTGTCATCGAGGATGAAAGTCGCTTCTGGCTCAGGATTTAATCCCCCGCACACATCATTTCCCATGTTTCGCTCCTCCTGCCGACCAGTTGTAGGTCACTGATAGTGTCTTGAATTATTAGAATTACCGCCCTTTCACTACAGTTATTATGGAGTGTGGATTGTCAGTTTTTCGTTAAAGGGTGAAAAACAAATCAGTCTCGAGCGCCAAAGTTTTTAGGAATCTGATACATTCGTTGGCTAATATAACAACTCGCAATGACTGGTTAATATATAAAATTAAGGCGTGGCGCGTGAATCATCCTTTCTTTTCCGCTCCATCCTTTACATCTCAGTTCTATTGGAAGATAAGGAAGCTGTATGTCAGCGGGGATATTTTAATAAAATTGTAATAAAGGCCAGCGGTAGCTGCTGCTGTTTGTACTTCTGCACACGACCTTGATGCAAAGGCTTCCACTTGGGATGATCATGGCTGACGAGTGTTTTATCAGGAAACAGGATGAGCATCCCACAGGCGTGTCCGCTGTAATAACCATGGCGGTCTAACCACGCCGACATGAAACCATTTGTTTCTTGGGCAACAGGAACACAACACATAGTTCAGGCGGATGCGCTAGGTTGCCTTGGTGATAACGAAGTCACAGCATCCTGTCTCGAGTGGGAGAGAGGGAAAGAAAGAAACATCGTTGTCGCAAACTAACATCATCCTTTGTACTATGGAAGGACATTTTCCCCTCCACGGCGGTATACATCAAAGATGAAAACGGTTTCCTACCAGCAGTCATCAGGTGCGGAGTTCCTTCCGTCTTGTAGCCATCTCAACTAACGACCAACAGGTGCGGGGTTCGTGGAGCCATGTCGACTGACTACAGAAATCGCAGTAGGATGTAAATGTCAAGTGCTTGTCACCAGTCACGCGTGACCGTTGTGGGTCCGTGTATCGTCTGCTGTTTTTCTCTGTTGTCTCCTTCTCACACACCTGACATCGTTGAAGTAAAAAGTAGTTCCCCGACCGCTTCCAATTAAAAAAAAAAAACGCTTTTGGGAGTTTTCTTCTTATTGTTATTGTTATTGCATATTTGAAACTTTCTTTTACATTTACTTCAGACGAAGACATCCAAGGTTTGTTCTTCCGCGGAAAGTTCATGTTCACTTGGATTTAGTCCTGGACCCTGTTGTAAAGCGGCTAAAAATGACATCGCTCCTTATTTTATTAGTATCTGTTTATTATTATTCTTTGTGTAAGGGGCGAGCAGATAAGACGGGGCAGACAATTTACAAATAACCTTTTACGTTATTTTGGTTTTTTCCCCTGACTTCCTTTGAACTCGCTTCTGACGCAACACGTGTCGCGGCTTCAAAGGGAAGTAATGTAATAACGCATAAGCAAGTTACTTCCCTTCGAGCTCATGCCGCCTGGAACATGTTTAGAATCTTTAACGTATATCGTTGCTTTTGATCTTACGTGCTGCTTACTATTTTGATGCACGTGTAATAAATCAGCGGTGTGCTGTCAGCCCGTGCTACTTGAATCGTTTGTTGCACATTCTAACGGTTGTCCGTTGGAACGTTTCGGTTGTGCAGACTACGTCTTGAAACATTTTAAAACTGTGGGCTGTATTTTGATGTATTATTTTTGGCTTTCTTTAATGGCTTTAATGGCTTAATGTTTTGTTGGCTTTGTGAATGCTAGAGGATCAACCACTTCGTGATGCTGTAGCCTATGAGAGAAATTTCATCTAATAACTTCAAAGAGAAAAATTCATAGCCGTTTATGCGACACGGTGTGATTGTCCAAATGCCTGTTCATTAAAATTCTAATGGAGCCCTGAGCAGGGTCATGCCCTGTTGTGATCTTCCTCAATAGGAGGGTTGGAAGGAAGAAGAGTGTGTGAAATACTTGCGTGGAGGGAGGAATGAAGAGATGGCTTACCCGATATGACCCCAGCAGTAATTGAGTTTTGAGATAGGTGATTGTGTGGCGATCTGAGGACCAGGGTGTCTGAGGAGATTGTTTCCAGGTAGACACCCTCACCGTCTGTGTGTGTGTGAGAGAGAGAGAAACAGAGACAGCATGTGGACTGGTGGGAGGCGACAGGTGAGACCTCAGTGGCGTAGGAACCAGGGGGGCAGCGGGGGCAGCCGCCCCCCCAAGGAAAATACAGGGGGGGCAGGAATATCCTTTTGCCCCTCCAATATTTGAGACGTAATTCCTCACAAAGAGCAAAGAACTGAAGGTAGGTAGGGGAACGTAGAGAGGAGACGGTCATCACCGTCACAAAAGCGGGCCCTGAGGCAAGTGGAGGCTCTAGCACCTCTGACGATCAGATCGGGGACAGTCCGTTGTATTGTTTGCCATGCTAATTGCAGGCTGTGTTGAAGCCTGAGCGAAGAAAGCAGCCGGACAGTACATGGTACATCGAGTGTGGTCTCCTCCCCCCTCCCCCATAATGCGACGCCTTTTCTTTGGCGGTTTTCGTTTGACCAACATCAAACATCCCCCACCCACTCGCTGTCACCCTAAAATTATCTGCTATCGCTTACAACCAAAGGGGCCGCACTGGCCATCGGGAACACAGAAAGCCAGTAACGAATTAGTTGCATACCAATACCCCAGTCTTGCCAATCAGACAGGAACCCTTACACTTTGTGAAAAGCTAGCGAAGCACGAGGACTGCCATCTTACTAGACACCAACGGTTTAGTGCGAATTGACGACTTTGACTTCACCTAAGTCAGGCAAAGACTATATTGGTAGTTTTCTTTAGAGACAGAGAGACTGGTATTGTTGCTATCTATGACTCAGGGGTAAGTGCATAAGTAACATTTCTAAAACTACACAAGGGCACTCACTCTTTTATCATCAACGACTGTGGCTGGTACTCAACATAAGTTATCTGTGATATACTGTTTGGTTTGTATATATGTGTCCGTGTTTTGGTAGATGGCCATAGAACGTGTCGCATCGCTGGCTCAGCACCGTCGGGTAGCGGAGCGATGAAGGGGTGGCCCTGCGGCCATTCCCACCCTAGTTTCGTCCCCTGGCCACGGTGGTCTGGCCAGTTTATGGCCCTTAATTATAGGGTAGCCTTGCGTCCCTTCCTCTCTGGTCTCTTTGATTCTCTTTGGGGTGGATGGGGCTATTTTCCCAGGGTGTGCGGACACCAAGTTCAGGTATAGGGCTGTGTCTCTTTGTAACGTGGATTATCTCGCGGACGCTGGTCTCTGTGGGTAGGGAAAGGTTCTGGAGGTTTCTCGAAGCCTATAGAAACCTGCCACACAGGACTGGAGGACGGCGGGCGGAAGATGAGTTTTGCGGTGGTGGAGAGACCTGTGCCCGTCTCTGGAGTAGTCGGGGTTTGCCACGTGCTGTGTGGACTGTCGCTGGAACTGGCGTGGTGTCTAGAAGAGGGATTCCAGCAACCAGCGTATTTTCCCCGCGTTTGTTGTGATAGAACAAAGCGTGTCACGAGCCGTTGGGTGAGTAGGCTTAATTAATCTTTACCTTTGTTTTTCCACGCAGTTTTTCTGCCTTAAAACAAACAAAAACATACCTGAGAAGTTCCATGACACAAACGCGCTTGAATAACTGTCTCATTATGCGTGTATTTAAAGAGAGGGTTGATCTGCTTAATCTGGACGAGATTGCAATGGAGTTCATTAATAGAAATCACCGAAGACGCAGTTTTTTTGGCACACTGACTTGCCAACCTTGATTAATATGATTTATATGATTATAACGTTTATCACATTTCTTGTGAATGCGTTAGCCGGGAGTCATTCTTTAATTTGTTTTTTCTTATTTAATGCTGCTTTGCCTTTTAACAATAAAGCAGCCTGTTGTGATGCTACCACTGTGTACGTGCGTGCTCTACCCCCCCCCCCATCCTTTTTTACGTAATGTGCGAGTGCGAACGCCGTTCACTGTCAGCAGGGAGTTTGCCCCCCCAACGCCGAACATCTTCCTACGCCACTGGACCTGACATATTTGCCAGACTTCCCTGCACCGTCACCGTTGCGAAGGATTTTAGCATCTGGTGTGAGTCACCTGGAACTCATTTCGTTCGCACCTGTGACTCACTGTTACCACGAGTTAAACTTCTAGAAAATCGTGTTCTTTTAAATCTCACCTTCTGATTCGGCACCGCCCAACCACCTCTGTCAAGAGAGCTAGGCATTTCCTATTTCCATCTCCACTGCTCTCCCTTTCCTTCCTACACTCACTCCCCCAACCATCACCACAACCACCACCTCCACCACCACTCTGAGACACTTGCCGACTCATACAGTATTTAAGGTGGTTAGTTATTAAGTAGGTGCACCATTGCCTTATGGTGATCAGAATAAGTCTGCCTCTGGTGGCCAGAAGTCGCTGTTCATCGATTTGTTTTGATTGATGTGGTCGAAGGTAAATATTTTATTAACACATTTATGTACTGCAAAATAAATTGGATGTTTAACAGGCATGCGACATGTGTGTTGCTAATGTATTTCCTTTTAGCACACGTAGCCGAAAAAGTGTTCAGACATGAATTTGACATTTCAAAAGGTTATTGTGATTGATGGTGAAAATTTCGCATCGTGTTTTGACAGATTCATTCCTTAAATATTATTTAAATTTTATCTTTTATCGTCTACCTCTGAACTCAGTTAACATTAGCAGCTTAGAAACAAGAAACAAGAAGTAGAAGATAACGAAGAAAGTGAGTTTTGGTGAGGACTCTCGACCATTGATCGTGCAGTTTAACATCAGACCAAAGCACCAGCAGGGTCGCCACAACGATTTAGAGCACGATGAAGATAAGAGAAGTGGGCAGATTAACGACCCATGATGAAATACAAGGATTCAACTCACCCCTTCCATCGATAATACCATCGCCTCACCGCTCCTCGTGCTTTATCCGCAACATTGTTTGGCTGTTACCAGTTGTCGAAGGGCGAGTTGTACTAACGGTTGTGAACTATCTATCGTGTGTTGCTTTATAAGTTTCTATAACTAGTGCTGGAACATTTGTACCAGAGGGAGGGGCGAGAAGGAACTTTTTCTGTACTGTTCCGGTCTGTGTGATCTCTCTGGGCAGAAGGACTAAACAGGAAACTGTTTTGTTGCAGACACCGTGGACTGGGCCAACAACATCACCTTCGAGTGGTCGGCGGCAGGTCAGCAGACAAGCAGCCAGCTACCCGCCACTGGTCGTGTCACTTCCGCCAGTGTACCCTTCATCTTCCCGCACCCCGGCAACTTCACTGTGGGTGAGTACCCGTACCTCCGTGCTCCCACCACACTGGCACCTGAGTACTGAGGACAACACAACTTTATATGATCTCTCCCCCACACACACATAATGTTTACCATAAGCCAGGGCTTACATAATGAGGGAGGTAAAATTTACTTGCTTCGGGTAGCTATTGATTAGTCGTGTAATTGCTGACAAACAAACAAAAGTCAGGGAGGTCTGCAAACATTCAAGTTGTTCCTGTCTTAATTCAAGGCAGCGGCTTTATAGGGGTTTCCAAGTGTTACGACTTTCAAGCTGCCAGCTACCTCGTGTTCGGTAGTACAACCAGAGAAAAATTATTTTCTCTGTCCAAACTTGCTACAATATATGTCGCTGCATATTTCCAACGGCAAATAGACCCTAACTGACTTTAATCTCCAATAAAAGAGAAAAGTATCATAAATAGAAACAGGAGAAGCGACACCTCATTATAACTAATCCGAAAGGAGTCCGTTAGAATGTAGAAGGAATGATGGCTGTATTATTGAGTGCACCGTGTGTGTGTGTGTGCACACCTGTATGTTACCATCAGGTACGACTGCAGTTGATGACGAGCTGGGTGGAAGTTTTCAGGTGTTACTCGCGTGGAGAAATTCAGTGGAAAAGCGAGGGCCTGTGATCTAGATATAGATACAGGTCAGTGATGTGAAGGTGAAAGGGTGGTTGAAATGCCAGGAAGACATGGCTGTGTCCGTGCTACATTCAGGAAGCCATGCAGCTGGCAATTGGCGAGGACTTTTTTTTTCTGCCGGACGCATGTCATTTGTTGATAATGTCGCTCGGTGAGGTGGAGGAGTCTGAGCAGACCTCAACTCTGTCTTCGCTGGCGTTCTTGACGAAGCCCCGCCCACATCGTCATGTGGCTGATTGACACGACCTTCTCCTCTGCCCCTGGCCGCATGCCCTTTGGGACATGTGGCTAACATTTGCGAGGGGCTGCGAAGGCATAAACTGTAAAAGGGTGTACAAGTGTAAAAGGCTGGGAGCCACGGTCGGGGCGTCGGCGGGCGGAAGTCGTGCCACCTTGCGATATTGTTTAATGAACTTTATTTCTCGCACATGGGTGTTGATGGAACAGGAGTGCAACCCTGGCAGCAGAGCGTGCAGGGTGGGGTGGAGGTTGGTGCGGATTGTGAGGGTGCCACGTTGCCTTATAAAGACAATCTGACCTCTTTCTGTCTCCTCCCCCACCACCATCTACCTCCTGCCGCGCTCAACGCATGAAGGTTAGCACACCTTTAGACACCCCATTGTCTTGGTCTCGTGAGTTAGCACCAACCTTCCCGTTAAACCTCTCCTTTTTTTTTCTGCTGGTCTTTTCCTCCGCCCCTCTTACCTCCAGCTCCCAACTCCACGCGCTTGGTGACATTTGTCTGGAGCTTAGGGTTACCGCTATTGTGTGCACCCACCACACTCCCACCCTTAGCCCTTAACTCAAATTCACATTGTGATCTGATTGCATCCTGGGGCTCCTTCACCTGTAGCTGAGGCATGAGGCTCAGCCGAGAAGCCATACGAAGTAGATTGTGTTTTCTTTGTTTAGAAACTTTCAACATCTTTGGCTTGACTAGCATGTGCTAATGTTGAGCGAGGTGGAGGCTGGAACACAGAGGGTTGACCCGGTCACCGACTTGCGTACTCTATTATTATTTGTCGAATTTGCCCTAATACGGAAATGTTTTCATAGTTTTGAATATTTATCCTCCTAAAGAGGGCGTTTTCCAGGTTTTGTTGTTAATTGCCCGTAAATTATAAAAATTCACTCAGTGTCTCGTGTGTGAATGTGTGTGCGCGCGTGCAGGCATTCATACCACTCGGTACCCGCATCACTATGATTAATCATTGCCTGGTTTCAAAAGCAATCATCTAAAGTTAGAAGCGTTTAGTGATGATCGATCAGGTTTGGGAGTTCACAAGGCTCAAGTGTTGGCTTCCTGCAGTTTGCCAGTGGAAGTTTGCCAACGGCTGATATAGCTGAGGCTGCACACCGTGAAGCAGGGAGGAGGTGTCACGGGCTGGTGGGAGGGGAGGTTGCACAGTACTCGTATATCGAACAGAGTTTAATGCGCTCGTCAACAGTTGAAGACAAACCTTTACAGCCCACCACTCGCTCCCACTAATTTGACATCAGACACTTGCACACGAGTGGTGGGCTGAGAGGTCCTAGAGCTACAGCCACACTTTATCTGCACTCATTTATCCCTCATTCAGTCCAGATTAAAGGCATGGATAAGACATGCACAGGAATGTAGATGGCCAGACGGTTGAGTTGACATTTTGGCAGACATCATACTCGCCTTGTTGTTTTCCTCAACAATTGCGTACAGCACGCATTAAAAGTTCAGAGGACCCCTTCAATTTTCGTCAATGGGGTCCCATTCAAATTTGGGTGAAGAACAGGGACCCCTTAAAAATCTGAAAAAGGGGTCCCTGGGAAGCCTTAGCAGAAGCTATGTAATGTTACCGTCGGCAGACAACAATGTCCTGAAAAATAGTAACAAAGATATTTCTTGTTTGTAATTCGTGAAGTGTGATGAACCGCACTTCAGTTCAAACCCTGTAATATATTTGTATATTGTACATAGCTAAATAGCAGGTTCAGAAAAAAAGCGCTTCTTAATTTTGCTTTCACCATGCAGTTCATAATGTACACGACTTGTAACGAAACACAAGGTAGTGTCTGTCGGGTATTGGTAGAGACAGGGCAGAAAAATGTCGGGGTATTGGTAGGGAGAGGGCTTCAGAGTGCAGAAGAAGAACAAGAGCCTGACCCAGTCTTCTCGCGTCGCTGTGGGTCTCAGGTTTAAGCTTCGGGTAAAGGTTAGAGGTTAGGTGTTTACCCGGGCACACGTGGCTTGTGTGCGAGAGCAACTCTTTCTCCTTTGCTAGTGTTCGGAATGTACCGGCGGGTCACCTGACTTGACCTCCAGATATGCTAGGTCTTCGAGTTTGCCGGTCTGTAAGATAGTTTGTGTGTGCGAGCATGCATGCGCACTAACATCTGCAAAGCAAGCATCATCCTGTGTACATCTACATGAAAACATCTGTCTACATGAGGAGCTGTCATGCGCAATCTAATTGAACAAAATTACCCAATGATATCAAAATTGAATATTGCCAAATACCTGGCTGCTGCTACTACTGCAGGTTTCAACTTACAGTTAAACACAAGGGTGTGGAGCGTCTGAAGGCTCTCGGGGATTCAAGGAAAACCCTCCAGTCTTGCCTTGAATGCCTGTCCTACCAGGCAACCTGGAATAGTCCAGCTGCGTGAATTACGACCACTTGTGACCTCAAACAGAGCTCGGAGGATAAGTGGGGGTGGGGTGGTGTGGTGGTGGTGGGTGTTTGTGGCGAAAAGCAAGTCAGACATAGTGACGAGATGGTGAAGCTGGTGTTACAGATCGCGGGGACGGGGGAAGCAGGAGAAGGAGGGAGTGAGTGGATCGGTATTTGTCGCCTACCTGCAAGGCTTGGTCTGAGCACGAACACTGGGTCCCCCTCCACTGCAGCGTTCGAGGCAAGCAAACAAGAACATTCTTTGAGTACTTTAGCGTTCGCTGGGTATCCCGGCGGTGAATTACGGAGGACGTGAAGAAGGTACAATAAAAATGCCTATCACCCAAACCTCCACACCCCAGCTCCCCTTTGCAAGGACAGGGAGTTTGTTGAGGGAAGTACTGAAGGCTATTTATGGTAGCGCGTGATGTACTCTTTACGAGGATTTTGCGCCCACCCTGGGTATCTGTTACACGGCGCTCCATGATACAGTCGCAAGACATTTTAGTTTAACCCTACATCGCCATTCCCGGCACTATTTAAGGCAGGGGAAAAAAAAATCGAAAGTGAAGGCATGTGGCCAGTGTGGTCGTTGACCATTCCATCCATAGGTCATCCTGTCATTCACAAACGATTGTGAGATAAATGTTAACGGCAGTACTAAGACAGAGTGAGGTCAAAAGTCAAACCTTAATCGATGAATACTTGCATGTAACTGAAACAAATATTGAGCGGCTATGTAAGGTCGCTGTCCCTTTTCACAAGGATTTTTTTTTTAAAAAAAAAACAGATTGAGGGGAAAGACAATATTTTCCGTTAGTCTTTTTTTCAGGAGAGGGCAGGCCTGTCGTTATCCCCAGTTTTCGGAAGCGATTAACATGCTGCGCAAACCTGGGAGGAAAGCAGAACGAGTGCCGGCGGTTATTATAATTGTCTGTGGCGCCCGTCACCCGCGATAAAGAAGTCTGGCATCAGACTGGAGCGTGCGTTCCTTCATTAAGCACTTGTGGTTCTGTCAGACTTGGGTGCATGGGCTGTCCGCGTGAGCTTGCTTTATGTTAGTAGGTCCATCACATCAATGTCCTTCGCTCGACAAAAGTGTTTCCTTCTTCTTGCTCGTGTTTTAATCTTCTGTCCATCTAACGTTTTTATGGCCGGGTCACAATGAACGATTGTTCCAGCGGAGGACATGCTGCGCTTTTCTGAGTATCTCCCTCGTCTAATCCTTCAAGAAAAATCATCGAGGGATAGACGAGGTATGATAATGTTCGCTCCTTGAAAACCACTGGTTCGAAAAATGTCTCAGTTGAAAAATTTTATTTATTCGTTATACGCACGCCTTGTGTAATTAGTGATACCTTTAAATAGCGCTAAGTTTAAATAGTTCCAATATTAAGACATGAAAGAGGAAGAAGGAGGAAGAAGAAGAGAAAAGAAAGAGGACCAGAGACAGCCGAAGTGGAGCAGCACAATATTGATGAGTGCTGTCTGTGGAGCACAACAGGCAACTGGATGGTAAATATTGAGATAGCGCCCGAGTCGCCCGTGCAGCCAGCTCTTTAAACACAAGTGGAGCAGCGATACCGGGCACAAGATGGCGTCCCCTTGTTTCCGCTCACCTCGAGTGTGCTGTAAATATCCGGGACACTGACGAATGGGGGCTACATCAGAATGGCTTAAAGTGGCTCCCCCAAACTTTTTTAACACTAGGGAACCTAACGGAAATGTATGCAACTCCAGTGTCACGAATATAAACATACAAACAAAGCTGGATAAAAGATAAGACGTATTATGGATCCGTGAGATTAATCTTCTTTTAAGCTGCAACCCGACTTAGAATGTTGCCATTAACACTAGCTTAAAATTTCACTCTGAAATGTTTCCTGTGCACAGCTAGGCCGTTAGTGTTAATTGTTTATACTCAAGATGGTTGGACTTTCTGTTATCAGTGAGAGAAGGGGTCAGGCTTTAAATAAAGCAGGGCCGAGATCAGGGACCAATGATGGTAACAAGACTGTTAAAAAGAATATTTCGAGGTGAAGAAAAATAGAGATGCAACGGCGACCTGTAATCGTCTGGGCGGGAGAAGCAGGGCCGTGCTTAGGGGCAGGCGGACGAGGCATCTGCTAGGGCTTGATTGACAATATGGAAGTGTATCAGCGTATCACATTCTCGACGCGCTTGGAAGAAGGCTGCTGGACACCGATTTATCGCTGTGCATTGAGCTATTGCTGGATTTATGTGAGGGCCCGACATGCCTTTGCTCGCTAAGAACGGGCCTCTGACTCGATTTGTTTAACGAAAAAGTTTCATTCATCTCGTGGGAGGCAAAGAGAAACAGGACAGATGAAGCAGCAGGAGTCGTGCCTCCATAGATGTCGACAAAGACAAGTAGAAGGAGCACAGCTTGTTGAATGGGTGGCTAGTGGTTTGGCCGTGACAGTCCCAGCAAAGATATTTGTCTCAGGGGAATATGTTTTGCTTGAGAATATTTTTTATGGTGTTAACTACGCGTTAGTTAGTGCGTTTCTGCGTTTGTGAGAATAGAATATATTTCTCCCCCGTGTGTGTTAAATCTCTAACCAGTGAGCTGAGCTCACAAATTGTAGTAAATCACGGATTTTGCACTCATTATCCACACATCTGATGAACTCATGCAACCGTGTGAACTGTAGTTTACCGGTGCAAGCTTGTACTTCGTAGCTGTGAACAATGAAACGGAGCATTTAGCGAGCAACCTGGCGCACACACACACATACACACTCACACAGACACACACACACTACCATCCCCCCTCCTTAAGTCCCCCATTCCTAGTTTCCCCTCCCCTTCCCTTTACCCAATCTCTCTTTCTCCTAATCTGTGGAGATGCACTGACTAGCTTCAGGCGCATGCGAGGAAGGGTAACCTAGAGGACAAGAAAGCTTTTCTCGCCGGGCCTTTCCATTGGCTGAGCGGTGTAACGTGACCAAAGTGTGTCAGTGGGTTTCCTGAATTACCTCCCCTGCTGTCCCGTGGGAGCGGCTTTGCCGTGAGACGGCGCTTGTGTCGTTGCGTGGGCGACTGACACGGTGAACTTACAACTGCAGTGATGCGTGCCCTTTCGACGAAAATTGAGTAGAGACCTGAAGATGAACTGTAATAAAGCTATAAAAACTTTAACCCTCGTTTTACCTCGAAATATGGATTGATCTGAGGCCTCACTTCTCGATGGTAGCAGCGCGTGCACGCCGTGCAGTGTTCTTGAAGAATAAGTCCACGAGTACTTCAGAGATTTGTCACCTGTTTTAAAACTTACTTCACTAAAGGTTTTTTTCAGAATTACTATTATTTTTGAAATAAACTAAAAGAAAAGTTTTATTCAGCAACTCTCTCCGGAGTTATTATACTTGCTTATTTTGCAAATATATTTTAAATTTGTTTGTAAAACAGTTGGCTGAGACGGTTATAATGCCTGAGCCCTTTGTTTACTTGGCAATCATAATGGGGTTGATGGGTGTGACATGGCTTAGATTGTGGATAAGACAAAGACAGCACGGATGCAAAGAAGTTGCAAAGATTATGGAAATGAAGTTTCACTAGGAGTAGAAAGAGATAGCAGACTGCCGGTTGCGAGACGAGCGTGTGGATGGAGCTATCGAAAGGCCTGGGGTGCGTGCGAAGTGTTTGTCAACAAAGAAGTGCGAGGACGAGTTCATCGATTGTGGTGTACATGCATTGTTCATCACTGAAGTATTCTATTCCAGGTTTTTTTTGTTTGTCACCAGATGTGTACTTCCATTGATCAGGCACAGTTTGGCAGTACAATAGGTGCCCCGTTTGTAAACGGTAATAACGAAATTTAGTAATAAAAATTATTATGGTAGTAATATCATTAATGGCAGTGGAACTATTGCTCGAAAGTGTTGTTTATCCCCAGTAAATGCATCACCTGTGTGCTGCTAGAGAACTGTGTGACCTCCAGACATTTTGGAACGCAGAGCTTAAAGGATTGTAAGGGCAAAATAAAACTGCTTAGAATCTTGTAAAGAGTAGGATCAGTTTGATACTCGTGTATTTTCATGTCTGTTCGTGTGGAAAAAGCTGTACGATGAAATATTGTTTTGAGCACAAACGGTAGCTTTCCTGTTCCTTTTCACATCTCTCTTTCCTCGGCACGATATTTCCTTGCTGTCTGCTTGCTCTCTACACGTACTGAAATGTGTCAGGAGTGTGAGAGTGTTTTAAACGATTTCTAGTTCAAAAATTCCCGTAAAAATGTTGGAAGTGCGGTAAATAAAAAGTAACATTTCAAAAAAGTATAATCAAGCAGTGTACGAATGTCTCAAGTGAAAAACAGAGTGCGAAAAACTTGTAGTACTGTCGTGAAAAAGATCCGATCCAATGATGTGTTTTGAGGAATTCTTCTGCTAGCATTATGTCAGGAAGATATATCCTCCAAAGACCAGGGCACAGTCCCGACTCGTTATCTCGCCACCATCAGTCTTGTAGAAATGTTGGGCCAGAGGCGATGGTGGTGAATAAAGAGGGTGTACGATCCGTAACTAGGGAAAGTAACTTTAGGGAAATCGGTTATTCTATAAAGAGGAAGAGTTCATGCAGCTTGTTGAGTGGTTTGCTTGTTTGCTTTTTTTTTCACGTAAACTGTTAGTTTAAGTAAATACCATTTATACATCTCGTACACAGTTTCAATCAGAACAACAGTTTGCTTCACAGGCCGCCATCTTGAAAGGAATCAGATGTTGTTTCAAACGTTCGATCGATGAGGTGTCGGCGGCTGGCCAGCGGTGGCTTCAGGCAACGGACCCCTCAGCGCCGGTGATGGATGGTGCGGCGGCTGTGGCAGCAGAGGCTATTTTTAGCATCCTCAGCTCTCAGCCACAAGTATAACTGATTGCTGCCGAGAATTAATCAGCCCTTGGTTAGTGCGGCCATTGGTCCTGCTTTTTATCAGTGGCCACTTTATCGCCAGGAGAGCTCGTTCCTCATGTGCGCAACTGAAGGAGGCCGGAAGTTTGCCCTTTCGAGTCTAGAACTGCCAATATTGGTTCGAACTTAGCCTGGACATGTATTTACACTGCTTTTGACTTCGGTTTGAGCACTACATATGCATAATGAAGACAGAATCATGTAGTTCACACCTTGTCTAACAGGTTTCCATAGGTGACAACAAGAGTAGAACAAAATTATATTTGTGTAAGGGATATAGTCTGTAAGCTGTCCTGTGTAAAAGACCTGTTGACATCGGTTATATCACACCATGTACATTGTCTTACCGTTCAGACATTTTATGGCATTGATACAAATTTTTATCCTTTTGCATTGGCATCTTCTTGGAGATTGAAATTAGAATAACAGAATTAGTTCACCCACTGATATTACAGTATGTTTAAAGAGTTGTATGATATGTATGACCCAGTGAGTCCTTTGACCCATGGGAGGTCATCTTTAATCTCTGAGAGGGGTTGGGAAATTAGAAAAGTGTATAACGCGTAGCTTTACAGGGTTTTTCCAATGTCCATGTTGTTGACTATATTCAGAGTTATCAGTGCACTTTAGGATGTTGTTGTCTGCTAGAACAGCGCGAGTTGCACCTAAAAACAACTGGTAGGGGCGGAGTGCAGAGAGAGGAAGGGTGGTTGGCTCGATGAGCAATGCCTATTGTGCACACGGATGTATGTAGTTAGTTGTAGCTGCACATTATGAGCTCATGTCCTGCCTGACCTATGAGACATCAAACTGTTTTTTTGTCTTTGTTCTCAGATGTGCGCGTACGAAATGACCTGTCAGTCGTGCACGCGCAGCTGCCCGTCACGGTGGTGACCCCGCGACCCCGCGGCCTGCAGCTTCTTCCGTCACATCGCGATTCCTTCGAAGTGCCATCCTGCGTCCACCCTTCCAAAGACGCCAACAACGGAGAGGAGGAGGGAACAGCCGGGCAACCATTGGTGAGGGTGTTCGCTGGCACCACTCTGGAGGTGGAGCCCGACCTCAGCACTGGCGTGAACGTGACCTTTGTCTTCGTCTTGTCTGATTCACGAAAGTCTCAGGTTCACAAGTCCGTTGTCCAGTCCGCAGCCGGCTGGACGACAAAGTGCCAAGACATCAAAAAGGTTCATAACTTTTGTATTATTTTTACTTTTAGTTCTTTTGCTTGTTTATTGTACCTTTTGTTTCGTTTGTATATATATATTTTAATTTAGTTGCATGCAATGTCCTGGCGATGTCCATTTTCCTGTTGGGCTGTCAGTAGTCTTTGGGAACTACGGACCAGATGAAACCGGATTGGACAAAAATGTCGCCGACCGTTTCTAGTGAAAGGAGAGATAAACGCTCTCTCTTTCTTCCTCCCCCTACTCCACCTTTCACAAGAGACCCTCTGAAATGATGTTGATGTCCAAATGCGGTCTGGGTAGTAGGCTTTTTTTTCAATTTGAAGGCTCCGGTAGTTTGTAGCAGTCCACTCGCACTTCATTGGCGACGTCCCGTCTCCTGACCATCCATCATTTCGCAGGCAGATCAAAGGACAGATCAAAGGACAGAGAAGGAGGAAATAAATAAAACTTGCAGTAATACCTTCCTCTTCGCATCTCACGCTCTCTCTCTCCCCGCCCGCTCGCAGATTACGATTTGTCAAAATGCGACCAGCGGCTCAGAGTTATGTCTCAATTTGCTCTGATAGCAGATTTTTGTTTTGTTTGTTTGGAGCCACTGGTAACATAACATTAAACATTAAAAATAAAAACAAACTACGAGCAACGCGCATCAATCAAACATCGTCTTTGTCTTCCCCGTAGACATCAGGAGCAGCTGGACAAGTCTGGTGAGGATCGGACAACCGCCATATTAACGGCCGCCACACACAAACACACCTCGGCATGAAAGAAAATTGTATGACTGCATTAAGATTCAAGACAAGGTATATATTGTCAATGCGCCCTCTACATGCCTGTTTCACTGTAAACCCTGGCTACATGAAGCTTGAGTAGTTCTTAGAAAGCTGTTGGTGACGTCATGCTCGAGTGGCCACGGGTCACTTCGTTTCCTCATTAGCGCGTGTTCGCGGCCAGTGCGCGTGCAGGAACAAGATAGACCGCAAACGACAAGTTGTCAAAGCAGCAGCATGTGTGAGACGAGATAGAACAGACCAGACAACTGCTTCACAGGCAGGCGGACACGCAGGCAAACACAAGGATGAGCCGTACGCCATTAGGTTTCATGACCTGCATTTAAAACAGTTTTTGTTGACTTTAGTAAAACTCGGTGCTAGACACTATTTCCTGAAATGTGCCTGCTGTTCTCGAGATACACGTCTACAAACATGTCCACATACACAGTGTAGGTAACGTACGGTCCCACCGTCCTATTGGCTGAGGCCTTCACAACCTCAACCTGTCCAGGTACAATCCTGACGTCCATGTTGTTGACCATGTTACAAAGTATCAGTCCACTTTAAAGGGGGTTCCATTTCCGGTTTTTGCTGTTCTCGGTGTCAGTAACTGAGTGCTGGCAGTGGAGGCCAATGAAATGAGAACTTGAGGTCCTCGTGAAGTTGGGAGGAACCCAGGTTTTACTGCTGTTTCTGCGTGCGTTTTGCTGTATTATTAATAAGTCTTGTCATTTTCACAAGTGTTGCTTGTGGCGAGTCGGGGTGGGGAAACGATCGCAGGAGGAGAAGGTTGGAAATTTGGCGCTTCTGATTTCTGGATACATTTGTTAATGTGCACTGTCAACTGGGGGCTGGGAATGAAGATGTCTCGCGTAAAGAGTTCTGGTTGGGTAAGCGGTAATTCGGCCAGCAAGGTCTGCCAGCAGGACTCGGAGGAGTGAGGAGTGCTGCCCGCAATGGCGTCCCATAAGCCTGATTATGTGCTACATTGTTAACCCATCAATTTAATTTGGTTGCCGGCATTTGAGCCGGCTGTAAGCCGCAGGACATGGGGTTCGCGGGCCGTTTCTTGCTTGGTGTATCTCGTGCGAATGGCCGTAATGTAATTATAGCGGGCGGAATGTGCCACTGATCACGTATAGGAGATAAAACAGCGGCCCTGCCAGGATATTTCTGATATCAGCAAAATTACTTTCTATTGATTGTCATTCCATCACATTCCATCAGGATGGTGGGCCCATGGCCCGCGCGTGGGGCGGTGCACGACTCCCCACCAGATGGCGCCCGCAGCTGTTTTGGTTTCCTCGCCAGACGATGTCGCTTTCACAGCCGACATCAAAAGCAGGGGGTGGGAGGGGGGAATGAGGCGCGAGGGGATGGGGTGGCGGGAGGAACATGGAGGAGTTTGCTATCTCAGTACTTGACTTTCTCCGGGAAGGTGCGGCCATCGATCATCAGTCAGTCGAAGCCAGGTCCGCCATGTTTAACCGCCTAGAATAGCGAAGAGATAACAAAGCGGCCCACATCATCATCATTATTTTCATCATTATTATTGGTGGCTGTGGTGGTCGGTCGTCATCGTGTCACCGAAGGCAGTACTATGAGAAGTGCCGACAGCTTCCAGTCAGTCGTCATTTGACCGGCACCTGTCGTTGGGGGGATCACATTGATAGACTAGCAGCTGACAGGCCGCCGCTCTTGTCTATTGTGGGCGATAGTCAGCAGGTCCTGACCAGTCCAGTCTTTGATAGTCTTTAGTCAGTTCTTCCTCTGGCCACCGTAGTGTAGGCCACCCTCCAAGGTACCTTAAAGGACAGTCTTCGACAAGGTGTCGTGCCGGGTCACATGACCAAAGAAGACCAGCTTCCGTCGCTAGACTGTTGAGAGTAGAGGTTACTAGTTTGGCCATCTTGTTTCGTACAAAGCCGTTGCTTCTTTTTATGAGATCCGGAGCAGTCTCCCTTGTTCTCGAATGCCTGGATTCTCCATTTCGTTTTGGTGAGCAGAGTCCACGTGTCACATCCGTAGAGCAGGATCGGCACCACAACAACTAAGTTCATGGAATACCAGGGTCGTTGTTCTCAAGATATCCTGTTCTTAGATCAAGATTTCGATTGCTTACAGTTCAGTTATACAGATTGAACAGTCATTTGTTTCTATTTCTCCATCAACTTTTCTCTAAATCGTACAAATAGTTGTGGAGTAGTATCCAATCGCTGTCGACGTTTCCTGAATCATAAAATAATTCTTCTTACGTGATTTTCATTGGTTGGTTTACTTGATCATTCATCAGACGGTCAGGAAGTAAGTTCATTGTGTGTTAGATATTCTCAAACCTGTCTTGTAGTGGTGGGTTGATTAAGTTATTTGGTGCTGCCTCCTTAAGGTCAACTCTTAAAAACAAACAATTAATTCTTAGACTTCGTTTCCCAACATAGTTATTACCCAATTTCAACAAACCGCTATAACTATTACTTGGACGGTTCTTTGGCTTTTTCTGCTGGTAACCATTGCATTTCAACAAACAGTTTTCAGCGTTGTGTCTTGTGCTGACAAACAGTCCATTAAGGAAAAAGGAGATGACTCAGAGCAGTGATATAAGGCTGTCGACCACAGCCCACTGTGTTTTATGTTTTGTTAGGGACCACGAAGCTGACTTCTCTTTTTCTTTCTTTTTTTTTTTGCCAGCTTTGTGGTACATGAGACATGTTAAAAGGTCCTTTTGAAAGTGAACAAACCTAGCAATATAATGCAGTTCTTACTGCAGAATTATATTCTCATAGAAAATGGGGGTGGGGTGGAATAGAAGGCATGTGTCTCGAAAACTTTATCTGGTTGATCTCTAAAAACGATAGGAGCAAGGTGGATAAAGCCAGAAGAATGGGTTTGTCAACTATCCCATTAAATCTGACATGGACGAGCTTCCTGTTGTGTCAATGGTAAACAATGTGAAGACATAATGTTTGTCCCGACAGTTTGAGGATAGGGGAGATAACAGCAAGAAACTCGACTCCGAGTACCGGCCTCCTGTTGACGTCACAGACAGCCACAGCTTTCATTTCCTGTTGGCTCCGTCGTGAGGGTGTGGACAAGCTGCTGATCGAATCTCAAGCTCGCACAATAAATACAGTTCGACCGTGATTTGAAGATGATTTTGCTTTCAAGGGGAAGGAATCGCCATACATAACATCGTTTCTTCCATTGAAAACCAGGCTTTCTAGTTTCTGAAAGGTCGCCAGAGGGAACATCGGTGTTCGCATGACCTTTGAGGCTAAGGGTGAAGTCAGTGGGCTTGTAGGTTGTTTTACTCCGTGAATGGGCAGGCAGGTGTGGTAATACTGTTTGTTGGCTTCCTTTGGACATTTTTGGTTTAAAAATATACTCTGTTGTGGTACATAGTGATGAGATTCGCCTTGTTTGTTCCTGGTAGGAGTATGACACATTGCGATGACTTGCTTTCCATTACGAACAGTGAATACTCATAATGGATTTCAATGCTCAGTCTATGATACAGGAAAAAGACATTGTGTATTATTATGATGCATCATTGAATTGTATTACTGCATTATTGAATCAAAATTGCAGAACTTGTCGTGTCCATGGACGCAATATGCCGAGGGCATAGTAAAGTTTATTTAGTAGCATCACAGTTGTATATATGATTGGACAGTGTTGTAAACCAGTAGCAACCGTAGCAGTAACAAACAAATGAGTGTGTATGTGTGCTTGGGTGCTCCGCCAGCCGGCTCCAGGATCTGTTTCTGTTGGCGATGTAGGGCAGGAGTTGGTGGGGGTGATTGTGTACGTCTAGCCGAAATTACTCCGCGACTAGTCACTCGGCAGACATCCGCTCACAGGAGTCAAGTCGGATGCACGAATCACATGTCAAAGCCGCCACTCGCACGGCCGTTGCCAGACACCAGTTGAAAAGTCTCACTCGTTCTCGCGTGCCCACGTTGACACCACCAGACCGGTCTTCCTGGAATACAAGTGGACGAGTTCCAGACGCCGAGGGTATATTTAAACCAACTGGGCTCGCTCTCTCTTCGCTGGGAAAGAGGGTGGTGGAGAGGGAGTGAGGGTAAGGAGGGTTGGAGGAAATGTAAGAAGTTCATCAAATGCATCAACTACAGTGAAATGTGAGATTTGTACGCAGATTGCTTTCAACGGTCCGAGTTTGTTCCTCCGTGGGAAGCAATGACCTGGAAGAGACAAACTCTGGAACAAGAAAAGTACGATTGTGTTCGAACCTCAGAGCTGAGTTGTATGAGCAAGCCCATAGTGTTTTCAACATAGTGCACGTAGGTCGTGTTCTCTCGGAAATTAATGAGAACTTTTGTGTAGGGAAAGTAAATATTAACCATTATGTAACCCACCCCGGACTCAATAATATTCGTTTACATGTACTTTATATTCCGTGCAGAAAGTACAGGATGCTTATTTATTAACAATATATACAAGCATTTATGCAACGCAGTAACATTTACTTAAAGGTCGACCAGGGTGCAGACATCAGACATGTCTTTATGTGAGTGGACTGAGTGTATTACTGGGTTAGTATTTTTCAGAATAATCCAGTAACTGGCGTGTTGGCGAAGCACGCGCTGACACACATCCCACACACTTGTTTACATCAACACTAGGATATCACGAGTGTTTGCTGATAGCCTTATTATCATATGGTCCTAGCTGTCTCATTTGTGATATCAAGTTTCTGTCCTCTTTCCTTGCAGGACGAAGATTTTATTTTTATCTGATGTGTTATGTCCTCCATATGTTTAGACTTACTCATGTAGGTCTTTCTTACGAGGTGTCTGTGCGAAGATTCTGTCCATTTTCATTGTTGATGAAGGGAAAAAAATGCAGTTGAATTAGATTTTTATATATAGAGTACTAATCATACAATGCTTAGTTTTGGCTTGCGAAGACGATGTTTAGATACATGGACTGGTGACTGACCGAGTGTTTAATTAAAGTCACGTGACGCTTTTATTGGACTTGTTTCGACTTCATCATACCTGAGACTAAAACTCTGCCTCTACTGCGCCATGTTGAAAAGGGAGGTTAGCCTCTGTGCTGTGGTTATGGGGGGTGGTACTGGGAGGAGTGGGGTGGGTACAAGATAGCTTCGTGGCTGTGATTGTCTGAAGTAGGATTCCTCGCAGAAAGACGAGCAGCAGCTTTGCGAGGGAGCTGTTCGCACGGCTTGTATGGGAGGCAGCACACTTTAGGTTGTCAGACGGCAGGCGAATCTGATGTTTAGCGGTTTTCCAAGAACTCGATGTGCTTATTATTTTGGTTTTATTTTCTTCACAGCATCGGCTACAGTAGGGAATGTCTTTCAAAAAGAACTGAAATGTTGGATAAACAATCTGTCCACTGCGATCGCTGTGAGCGGACTTGCTGCGTGGTAGACATGTTTCGGTCTGTCTTGAAGAGAGAAGAGAACACAGTAGACAGTGGGTTAGTCTGGGTCAGAAGGTTGTCCCGAGGCCTCATCAGTTCACTTAAAGTTGTCCCCGTTCACGCCAAACTCCATTTCGATATTTTACAGGCATGGAATAATTTTGGTGATTGGACATCACCCCATCGTATACTGTCAAACAGGCGGGAAATGGTTGTGAGGAAATCAGTGACTGTCTTCAGTTAGTGCCCCCTTGAGTAGAAAGCACGTAAGCTTACTTCCCTTGTTTTCCCACCGTTAGACTAGCATGAAGCTGGCAGACAGTCCAGGGGTTACAGTATGATGACCTTGTTTATCACAAACATTTCTTGTTGTCATTGTCTGGTTGTTTGTTGGTGAGAGGGCGGGTCAGAACAGTGAAAGTATGTGCTTCATAACACAGATGTTCTGTTTGTATGTGTAGTTTGATATATTACCTCATGCATAGCCTGAAGTAAGCAGAACCCCTACTTGTCTTTAAACAGTTTATTTTGACAGCCCTAGTAGACATCCCCTATAAATTAAGTTCCTCCCGCACAAAAGACATCCCCTCTCAGTCTCTCTCGCTTTCGCACGCACGCACGCACGCACTATCAATCAATAGGACGTCCTCAACGTCCGTGGAAGTATGGAATATTAGAAGCTACATTCAGCTGTTTATTGTCGCTCTCATGTTTGAATGCAAGCGGCCGATGTTAGTGCCTGGAGTAAAGCGGCCATCAGCCGGAGGCGAGCAATATGGAGGGCGTCAAAGCCGAAGCCGAAGAGCCGGCTACAGCAGATACGGGAGGCGAGTCCTGGACGTCCTGCCATCAGCTCCAGCATGATGTCTGTAGACACACTAAAAATGACAACATGGCTGCACTTAAAGTCTTAACCGCCACCGGGCTCACCGGTGAAGTCTGCTCTATAAGAAAGTCTGCCCACTGACTATACGATACCATATCGTGTCTGATGGCGAAAAGGGCTGTTAGCAGAACAGGAAATCCCCGGCGCTTGGCCATGTACAGCTGCAACTGCCAGCCGTGAGCTGGAAACCACACTTCCCTTGCAGGCGAGAAACTGCACTTGGGTACATATTCCGGCTGGGAGGGCAACAACGGGAGGAGAAGGATACGTTCCGGGTAAAAGGGGGGTGGGTGGAGGTTGAAGAAGCCATAGTCTGGCCTGCGGTGCAGTCACGAGAAGTCCTGTTAGGAATATACATGGCGTAATGCAAGCGAGGCTGATCGAAGGGAAAGTGAGGGAACACACAACAAACCACAATGTAGCGAGGGTGAGGTAGGGTTGAGGACAATGGAAATAAATTCTAAGAAACAAGATGAGAAAGCATTGACGATGTATTTTTTCTGACGACATGATGGCTTTTTATCGTAAAGACTTGCACATGTTAAAAAGTAACCGTTTCCAGGTCGCCTTTATAGATTAGAGGAAACACCTGTAACTAAGCAGCCGAAACTTGACCTCACTTCAGCCCAACTATCAATGTTGGTAACAGTAACCAAGGCTTCTGTTACCTAGAAGTCTGGCTTGGGACAGGCAGAGTCGTGTGGTTCGCACAAAACGATGCACCGAGAAATCCGAATGTTTATTCCGCGGTGTTAATGGCATCATTAGGACAATGAAGGTTTTAATGCAGCAGCAGAACCAAGTGTATGTCATATTGTCCTGACCACCTGTAATCGTCTGTTGAAGACCTCCCACTCACCACAACTGGATTGTGTGCTGGGAGACAGGAGGTAGAGGAAGTCGTCGTTACAGGTAGATCAGGGGGAGACAATTCCCGGTGTCTGCGCACTTGCCTGTCATAAACTTCTCCAATACCTCGGTGATCAATGAGACAGGTGCAGACGACACAGTTTGTTCGACTTTAGTTGACGTGTGGGACATGGAAAAGCTTTTGACGAATAGACATTAGAAATCAGAAATATTTCTGAGAGAAATTTACAGACGGAGACTAAAATAACCGGCTTTCAGCACAGAAGACAAATGAATACTGCTCAGACCATGTGTTGTCGACATGAACACAATAACAACCAGGCTCTGCAAGAAATAATTTAAACAACATTGTCACAGGCTGAAAAACCTGACAATGACATTGAGACAATGAACATCTAAATGTGAACTGAACATTACTGAGAAACGTGGAAATATTTATTATTTATTAGTAGAGAATGATCTTTAACACGGTAAATAACATTAAAGTAGTATGTTCAACACTGTAAACAGCATTACACATGAACATGGTAAACAGAATTACAAGATTCAGGATTCTTCACTCTTGATCGCCTCCCGTTTACCGACTGCACCAGCAGATGTTCATATTTGTCGGGGCCAGGGTGGCTTGGTGGATCGCCATGTTATTCACACAGAAATGTGTTCTGGGAGCCAGGAAACTGGACTGCAAACATTTTGCTGTCTTTAACTTGTCATCTTCCAGAGGAGACAAGGATGCTGGATACTAATGACGAGTCGCTAACAGGCACATGCTGCAGTTAGTTCGGGTTTCTTTTCTTGTCTGCTTGTTTGTTCAAGTGAAGGTTTCCATGTTTGGGGATGATTTTTTTTTCTCCAGTGAGATTGGCCATCCTCTTTTTTGTAATGTCGCCACTGACAGAACCATAAAGAAGGTTCAGGTTGTTATCTCCGGCACTGCAGTCAATGTGGAGGGCTGAAAGTCTTTCGGAAACTTAATAGCGCCCTCTGGATTCTTTCTATTTTTCTTTCACAGAGTTGTTTGAATGCTAAGGTGTAGTAACTCCCAAGTCGTCTTGGGTTTGAAGACTTGTGGCCTCACAGTCTCAGGACATTTTTGCTTTGTTTGTTTGCTTTTTTGTGTGGGTGGGGATGGGTATTCGCATACACATCACGTGACAGGGATATGAAATTAGTAATAAAAAGATATGTCGCATTACTGATGCATATTTCTGTCGCTCGATGTTTACGAGTGGAACAAATGCCGGTAAACCGACTTCCTTATATCGCACGCCCGGTAGAAATACACCCAGGCGACATATTTGAAAGGAGTTGTTCACATTGAGAGAAGCCTGATTTCTTATTTCCCGGCAACCTTAATCTCAGGGGTATCGGGCCAGCTGTGCCGGGTATACGTCGCGTCAAACAACTGGTCAGGCGGCTCCACCAGGCTTGTGTCGCGGACTCTGATTGGACGGTGGACAGTAGTGCCTGGAGGAGCTGCCGAGAGAGCCACAGAATGTTTGCTTAGGCAGGACTTGACTGCCGTAACCCAGGGCCCGGGTGATTTATGACAACCAATTACCTGCCCTTGCCAGTGCCGCATGGCTTTATGGGAACGGTGGCGAACCACAGTGTACATGGCTTGTCCTCCTGTAGGATGTTCTGTCAACTTCAGCAGTCGCCATGTCTCTTCCTGCGTTCCTAAGGAGCTGGAGTGGTCCTACAAGACTGGAAGGGACCCCCTTCATTCGTCTGCCGCACATAGGGACGAAATTTCGTCTGGGTGGAGGTAGGTCTTTTGCGATGTTTATGTTTACAGGTTTCCTTTCGCAGCACTACTTTGTTCAAGGGAAATGGGTAGCCAGGACAAGAAACCGTTGTAGCACATCTTTCATCGCGAGTTTCTTAACCAGCACCCCCTGACCCCTACCCCTAACCCCTACCCCTTCAGAACTTGGTGACTGCCTAGCGTTTCTCCACTGGCCCAGGATGTGCTTTTGTGTTGAAGATATGGAAGGTAGTTATAAACAAACGTGAAGGAAGACCCCGGCGATATTGCACTAGAGACCAGATAGAACATAAATAGGATGCTGACTGCTGCCAAGGTAAATGCGCGGCCAGACTGAGGAAGACGAAGGGTGGTGCGTGCCCCACTGCTTAGAGACCGGTGGTCGTTGTTGCTCGTCAGCCCGGTTGTGGTGCAATTGATTTTGTGTGATGAATGAGACGAAATGAGAGAGGGGTGGGCTAATAGAGAAGACTAAGCACCGGGTGGCTGGTAGAACGTGCATACGGAGAACAGAGTGGGTGGTGACCTTATACGAGAGTGGGATGAGGATGTTTAGGGTACCTTCGCTGGTGACCTGCGTAGATCTTTTGTTCAATTTTGTCACGTGACAGTTGGTTGCGGAATGATCGGTACCAAATAGTTGTTGGACGATTGATGAGGAATACTTGGAGTAGTAATCAGTTTCACGTGAATGTGAAGGGCAGGTAGTTGTTTGACTCTGGACACAAGGTAACAGAAGGAAAGGGCGGTCACTGCGGGGCTCAGGGGAGCAAGTTTGGAAGGTGTGATTATTTAAAACTTTCGTCTGTAAAAGAACGAGATGCATTCACGAAGCTCACCCCAAGCTGGAGGAGGTTGGGGACTAAGATGGCGGTGATACCTCACGTGCCCCACCCAGCTCACACTACGGGAGGTTATGACAGCAATCCGTGCGGAGGTTCGCTCCACATGTGCATTCTGGCATTTGTTGAGGCCCTCTGAGCGGCTTCCAGAACAACAAGCAACGATTCGTCGGACTGTCACAGCCCCAACATAAACATTCACATACGAGCTATGTGAGGAAAAGGTGAAGCGGGGGAAGAAAGGGGGAAGAGTCCATGGGTGTGTGGTCGTTAAAGAGTGAAGTGTTAGAGACCTCACTTACCTCGGAGCTAGCTTCTTATGAGGGTAGTGCACACCTTCTCTTTCTCGCTGCCTTCAACTCTCTCGGAGTTAGGGTGCCATTCCATATCTTAGTCAGCTAGTGGGAATTAGCTTTACATCAAACAAGTATCGAACCGGTTAGTCTGCATGTTGTTGGTGTCAGACCAGCTGCTATGACCAGAAGGCTGTAACATCGGAGAGAGAGACGAGACGAGGAGTAAAGACTGGCGTGGATAGTCAATTTGCGTTCTTTGGCCCATGGTAAGACCTCTGTGTCTTTAATCAGTCATCACATCGTTAAACGTCTCCAATCACCACTACCACACCACCCCAGCTTCTTCAACTACTTCCGGCAAATGGTCAGAAAAAAGCTAGATTGTACCCAACTGTAGAGTCAGGCTCTTCAGACCACGTGCAACTTCGTTTTAGGACCTCTTCTTTTAGGATCGCTCAAGTCTCGAGAGAGGGAGGACTATATGTCAGTGCTATGTTTGACTTTTCCAGGAAATAGTTCTCTTTCAGATGTTATCATTGCCCAGACATTTTTAAACATTGCTTGCTTACATCTCAACATGGCAGCATGACAGAATGACAAAGAAAATATAAACCTTGGCATCTATTGCATTGCTTTTGGCTCAGCAGAAAACAGCATCGTCCAACTCTTGAAACTAGATTTTCTCTTTAATGCCCCTTCCGCAGATTCCCATTTCACAGAAGAAAAAAAAAAAGAATTCTCAAACAAAAGCTTCCTTATCGTCTAAAATCTGGTTTAGGGTAAAGATGGCCGGTTACAAAGATTCTGAAATTGCAGGAGTTTGTGAACGATGCTTGCACACAACATTCTGTGTCAACATGGCTAAATGGCAAAGAGAATGTGGAGCTTGACAAAACATTTTTTGGGAAAGGATGGAGGTGGAGGATCTGCTGCAAGAAGACCCGTTGTGATTGCCCGACTCAGATGACGACGACGACCGTCTGTCCCATAGTAAGCAACCCTGAGTCAAGTTAAATGATCTTTTTATTAGAAAACTAAAAGGTTAGACAAACAAGACAGCGATACGTGACACCTAAACTCGGTAAAATTGAAGTGTAACAACATCAGTGTAACTGGAATGTAACAACAATCAATTTTTTTTAAAAGCACAAGTATTTTATGCCACAGTGTAAGTACATTTGTTTGGAAAATATTTGTATCTACAGCATATTCAGTGAGCAGGGAACACGTGACAAATAATACCGATATATTTAAAAGCTCAATTATAATTTTTGCAAACTTTTATTTTGACAAACAGTCACGTGGCGTGTCCCCCGACTACTGTGTCAAAGACTGTAAGTACACCGCTGGGCAGTCAGCTAGACTGGCTATACATGTCTATGTTAGCCATTGAGCTTGTTCAGTGCACTCGGCCTCTAAATCATGTTAATTATTCGTATCCATGGTAACTGTTGATTAGCGTAACGATTTCAATTTTTATCCGTGTATGGAGTTGGGGGAGGTTTATGGAGGCTTGTATGTGGAGACTGAAAAATTTTCTCAGATTTTATAATTAGCATCCGCAATGAACATAAACCCAGTCAATTAAAAATTAAGTAAAATTTGATGTGATATTGGCAGAAACTACCGAGTAGTTCTAGGGGAGCATAAACTCGTTTTGCACTTTGTGGGACCGTTAATTGCCGTTGGCTTGGAGTGTAGGTTATTTACGGCCCTCGGTGGTTTCGTCGTCTCACATTACGACTGTTCAGAGGACAGTGGCATGGCCGAGTCTCTATTATAGAAACTATCAGTCCTGTGAGACTTTCCGCAACATCTCAGATGTCTACAAGCAGTTGATAACCGGTTCTCCATTCTTCACATCTCACTGCAAGCTTATGTTTAGTTTCCGGAAGCAGCGAGGCTCCTTCTTTTGACAGTGAGTCTCGGTTTGAGGATTTGGTGTGTTCTGGTCCGAGGCTTTGAAAACCGTTTTGCCCGGGTGATAAGTGCACACAACGGGTACTCGGTTGCCAGATTGCACCACACGCACGCCGAGATAACCCGCCCATAACCAACGAGGGAAAGTTGTTTCGCTCTCTGTGGCCGTTGCCATGGTGACTTCCCTAGCAGCCTCGTGCGATAAGGTGCGTGGATGACAAATTGCCGCCAAAGGCGCTGTGGTGACTGGCCGAGCTTAAAGGTGCCTGCGAGGCTTTCAAAGCTATGGACAACAACATTAGACATACCACAGTGAAGAGATTTTCCGTCCTACCCGATATCACTGGTCCTCAAATTTCAACTGTAAGCCTAACGAGGGCAAAGATAATAGCGAGCTTTCATTGGAGATGTTACGCCGTGTCAAACTGTTCCCATGCAGTCATTATTAATTATAATATCACAAAATGAATCATCATGGTCTCTGTACCTAAAGAACATGTACATTAAGTGATATTTTCGTTGTATTTTTGTCTCCATTTGTCTGGTTGTCATTTAACACGTGAACTTTACAAACAAGACAATGGCTGCTTAAATGTTTTGAATGACACGCGCGTGCAGTAGAGAACACTTTTTATATATTCACTTATTAAATGTGTTACAACCACCCTCGCTGCCTGTCTTCGCCCTCGTACTCAACTGTTAGTACTTCCCCCACAGCTCACAAATGGCTGACCGCAGGCATGCACTGACTCAGATACAAACACTTCGAGACCGCAGGTATCTCCGCCTTTTATCCAAGCACCAAAACATTTGCAAACTTCCTGTGACCTCCATCTGACTCACCACTCACCACCACGTACCATGCTTTAATCAAGCCTGCCTCTTCGCAAATACTCTGAACTACACCCAGCTAATGTAGCCCACGACTAGCCAATTTATTTTTCTAAGGCCATGTTTCCGCTTGCGAGTCATGTGACATTTCTAGGATTTATTTTGGCTTTTTTTTTTTTTTGGAATGTTGCCCAACACTTGTTTGCAGCTTCGTATGTACAAGTGTACATTCACAACCCACACGCATCAAGCTCAGCCACACTCACGGTCACACTTGTAGTGTGGTATGCATTCTCTCAGCGGTCGTTCATGTGACATGTACATTGGGGAGGAGTGGAGGTGATGGGGAGTCAGGCTGCTGCTGTAAAAGAATAAGCGTGACAGGTGTTCACTCAAAGTGTCTACGGAAGCAAGACACTCGGTGCTGATGGACATAACCTGTTTGATGCTCCTGCCCATAACATTAAGATTTTTGTACTCAGTAATTTCCCATGATTCACAGACCGCCTCGCATAGTCACGTGACATTTATGCCGAGAATATTATAGAGTGCGAGTGCTTTTTCCTCCTTCCTGAGTGATAAGTCATGCACAGAAGATTTTGATTCTAGAGCATCAGGCCAATACTTGTGGACTCTTGCCAAGTGCTCGAGAGGTGAGCAGAAGGAAGGAGAGAACGGCGGCTGAGAGAGGTGTGCATTCATTTGGCATGAGACTCACCTGTATTGTCAGAGTATTGTCACCACAGTCGACTATTATTGTAGAAGTTCGTGTTATGAGACAGTCGTTGACACTTTCCTTTTTTGTCTGCAGACGCTGGTGTTCCCGCAGGTTGGCCAGTACTTGCTGCACGTGAATGCCAGCAACCAGTATGGCTGGGATAGTCGGTCCCTGCGCGTGGTAAGTCTCGTCTTCTTCCATTCTTTCATTCTTACTCGTTCTTCTGGTGTCATAGCCGTAAAAACAATATTTTAAGTAAGCCTATAAGGCTATAGAACAATGAATTTGAAAAATATGATAGCATGCAGCTGCCACTTGCTCAAAAGTTAGACGAGCTAGAGTGCTTCCCCTTCCCCCCTGGACTCGTTTGTAAGACTTTGTGATAAGGTGAGATTGTGTTTGAGTATGTCTTCCCCATTTTTAAAATATTTCCCTCCATGTGCTTTTAGACTTGCTAGCTTCAAAAGTTATTTCGCTATCATAATATTATTCAGCTCGTTTTGAATGTTTTATTTCCCATTATACTATCCCGTCCTTAATGACTTACTGTCACGTGACACATTTCGAATTTCCCGTCTTTCACCTTTCATTTGTCATTCGTATCAGTGTCAGTACAAACTATTCGAAGTGTTAAATCTTGACTACTCTAGTTCCAAAGTAAGGATGAAGCCCCGAAGCCCCAAAGGGGTGTGTTCGCACCGCTGTATCGCTGTTTTCCTCCCGTCTCTCCCCCTCCTTCTCCCAATAATCTCCCCTAATGGTGTAGGAGATGTGATTGTAGCTGACGGACCACTCGGCGAGAGAAAAAGAGCAACAGGCATCGCAAAGTTATTTCCCATCCATAATACGTCTATTACCTCCCCTCAATCAGTGTTGCTGGTGCTGAGTGTATGGCGGCGGACACCGGCCGCTTGTTATTTGCGTGTCCGGGGCCGTGCGACGACGTGGCCCAACCGACAAGCCGTTATTTGGCCCTGGTGACGCGGTGATGGATCTGACGATCGCACCTCCAGGGGGGCGCCCTCTAGCGGCGGGTGGCGGCGACAGGCGCACCAAAGGGAAGGAAGGGGCTTGCAACGACCGGAAGGATCTGAGGTGTCGCATACTGTACGTTCGTGCGCGCGCATGCGCAGTCGTGACGCGAATGAATAACGCTGTTGGGACAATGGTGACGCGGCGTCGGTATGCGCGAGGCGTGATTGTGAGCTGCGCGTGAGGTATGGCGACACTGACGCCGTGAGGAAGCTTTACGAGGTGTCGCGGCTACTGGAGGCGTAATTGGAAGAGAACTGTTCCACTAGATGGCGTTTGTGTGGTGGGTCCCTCTAGCGAAGGTATTGTGCGACTTGGTCTTTATACCCGTGAGACCATTTGCACCCTATAGAGTCCTTTTTTCACTGTGCATGTGTGTGTGTGTGCACGCGTGTGCTTGGTTGCAAACAATAGAGTTTCAGCTTACGTGAATACCCATTCTCGATATCCAGGCCTACATCGCCATGGACAGAACAGAAAGAGGTCAAAATCGTGACCTCACGTTACACCTAATTAGCATATGTCGTCAGCTCAGCCATTGGGAAACGTATCCATGTACAACCCTGACGTCTGTTATTGACCTCTTGCTGTGCCTGAGAACAAACTTTTGCACCCCACCCCACTACACTTTGAAAGGTGGTTCGAAATTCTCTGCACGGTGGCGGATCGGTTAGAACTTGTCACAAATTCCGTGAGATTTGTCTGTCCTGGGTTCATATCTCATCTCGTGCACACCGATCTTTCTCTACATTCAGCACCTACAGGACACTTAGTTCTGATATACCCTTAGTTGCAGGCTCGGTGTACAACACTTGATTCCAACTCTCAACACACGCACCCGAGAGGAACACCTCCAGAGATCTCGCCAATCTTTAAGTTCATAATGTCGGATGCTCTGGTCTCATGCAGACACCCCCATTCTGCACAGAAGTAAATAATTATTTACAATTATTGTTCGGACTCGCATCGTTATTCATCCCTTCCTCACCTCACCTTATTCAGTTGCTAATGACCGTTTGACCTCTCATATTGACTCATGACGTCACCAGGGTGGAGTGGGGAAACTGATATGTTTCGTCATTTAGGTCAAAGTCTACAATCTACATGGTTTGTTGACTGTAACCGTCTGTATAGTCGTATTTTTGCTGGCAATTCCTCAGTCATTTTTTTCAACATTGAAACCAAAAATTTCCAGTAAAATATTTTTGTAGGTGTCTTCTGATATGACATTGTGCGTCAGCATTGAAATTTGTTTTGTAACAAGATTATTCTCGCATTGCAAACCTGGAAATTTAATTAAAGAAAACAGGAAAAAACAATAATCGAATTTCCTGCACGAAAAATATCTGCATTTTATGGAATAGTGGAGATTTCTTAAGAGGTTTTTGTTTGTTTGTTTTTGCTTCTGTGTCTTTGTTTTTTTTGGGGGTTTTTTTTTTGGCTTATTTGTTTGCTTGTTTTTGGCTTTCGTGTACCAAGAACCTAAAATAAATACTAAGCATGTCAGGAATCCACCTTGACGGTTGAGTGTCTCGGCTAGTGTCTGGATTTTAGAAAGGACTCGGCAGTTTGTTTCTACACCATGGACGAAAATATATCTCTATAAGCTTTGATTGTTTTCAGTTTTATGTCAGTTTTATAAAAAAAAAAAAGTTATCAAAAAATGAGCAAAGTAGGATAGTTGTTAAATGTGGATGTTTCTCCTCAAGCTGAGAGTTTTAATGCAAGGCATTCACACATTCTTTAGTCCTTCTCGTCAATGCGGGGTTAATGCTCGTTATGTCGGATAAATTGGCGATTAATTACTTTTTTCTCCCCCACGACGATTACAAATTTAATTTTCCCTGCAGGACGGCTCAGTCGTTATCGAATCGCGATATGAACGACTGTGTTCTGGACCAAGCAGAGGATTTGTCCCTCGTGAGACTACTCCATTGCACTTGAGTGTATCTGTGTGAAGGAGACCTCGGGCGTGTTGTAGCATGCTTCGCCGACTTTTGCCATGTCCTCCATGGCCCGGGGGTCAGGGCTTGACTAGGCGAGCCTGCACAACACTTGGGTGGTGATGGCGGGGGTCGTTCTCTTCCTCGGAAACACTCGGTGCCACGGTACATGCAAGTACCGATCCAGAACAGAGGGATGCCTGCACCGGCAATCAAAGGGTCCCGCGTGGAGAGATGAAAGAGAAGAAACTGAGGTGAAGAATGCACGGCGACACGCTCTCTCCGCCCATACTCACCTCCCGCCTCCATCTCCTCCTGTCAGGTCCACCCCCTCCCCTTCCACGACCTCGCTGTCTCTGTCTCTCTCGTTCGCCGCATCCTTGTCTGTCAAATTAGACAGGATGCATTGTGTGTGTGCGTGTGTGTGCGTGCGCGCGTGGCGAGGTAGTGGGAAAAGGTGAAAAAAGCGGGGACGGGGCAATAGGGAAGGGATGAAGAAAGAAGGGGGCAATGCCTTGTGGACGTGTGCAAAATGCCAACCGATACGCTTGGGGACGGAGTGGTGATCCGTGTGAGGCTGTCACGTGTTTACTCCCCTCCCCTCGCCCGCCCCATTTCAAGTGCAGGAAGAGATGGGGATGTCTTCGCCGCTTTGGAAGGGGTTGGGTAGGAACTTGGGGCGGGAAGAATATCTGAATACAGCACGTCCCACCAAAAATTGTCTTCTGCTTTTTTAGTAGGTCTTTGCAATCTTCAGGCTGTAGTCATAGTTACGCAGGAGTTTAGTTCTGTCCTTTAGTCACACTAGGCAAGCAGGCGATCGCCATGATACGCCGATGATACCTCTGTGTTCAGTTGGTCCTCTTGGTTACTGAATTCCACTGCTGTTATTCTCCGTTGCAAAGGCTTTATATTTACTATCTCTGTGGTTACAAAGAAGTTTTGCTGGTTTCCTTCCACATCCCTGCTCTCACTCGTAAGTCCCGCCCCTTCCCTTTTTCAAAAAGGCTCGGGACACTGCCCACAGTATCCCCCCAACCCTCAACAAAGCTCCCTCCGTTCTTCCTGCCCTGGGCCTAAGGACCACACCCGGTCGTCGAGTATCTAACCGCTAAAGGAAGCAAATATTTGAGGGAGGGATAGTGGATGATGCATGCAGAGGGAGGGAGGACGAACGTGTCTCTTCCCTGGCAAAGAACCCGAAACGACTGGAGCAATGGGTGGGGCCCGGACTCGGTTTTTCCAAGTCCAGTGATTCATTCAGTCGGCTTTGCTTCCTTTCCCGCCATCTTTTTCGCTCAGTGTTCTCAGAGCACCCTTTGTTCTCGCCTGTAACCTTCACCAGTTGCTTTATTGGTGATACAACAACCACACCACTGAGGGTTGATGTAGAGGCCAACTCGCTAGGCAAGGGAAGCAATGCTGGTGCTACTTTATTAGGAGCCTGCAACAGTCTTGATCACACCAGTTCTTAATGATGAACCTGATCTTTAACACTGGTTGCCCACGTTGTTATCCGTGTGCAAATCATCAGTGTCTTCATTTCATTTTTTTGAGAATTGAAAATTTCATTTCATAAAGTTCAAAAACTGTTGTTGCGGCCCTTTCCTCCTCAAAGGAGCAACAAGGAATAAACCACTAAAGTTCAAGAACTTTAGCTAGAGGCAAAAAGAATCAAAATTTTGTTTTAAATAATTTTTGATTAAATGCTGCTGAACCAATTTTAAACCCTAACCCATTGACGTACGAATCGAAGGCATTCACAAGATCGGCAAAATATTGTTTTCCTTTTGTTCATCCAGGACATTTTGGACTTTTTTTTTTTTTTTTTTTTTTTTTTTTTTTTCTGTCCTGTGGCTTTTTCGTGGATTAAAACTTGGGTAGAAGGTGGGTGGTACTTGATTGTGCTGGTAAAACCCTACTTACTATACGGCCTCGACAAAGAGAGGAAGGGCGGGACGCTCTGTCGACTTGCAAATCTCATTAAAAGGTATGTTTCCCCATGACCTTCAGGACCGACAACTCTCCATCTGCAGGCAGACGTTGACGGCGAGCACGACTTCTCGATGGTCGCTCTCACAATGGTCGGGACAGTAGCGGCTTCTTTTAATCGTTCCTGGAGAGGAAAGAAGGTATGCGAAGAGCGTACATAAATTGTTTCTCAAACCTTCTCGATGTCTCTCAGGTGCGATTGCATTAAGGTAGGAGTCTTCGCCCTGCAACTCCCTCCAACAAGTTAATATTGGGATACGACACGACCTATTCCCAAGGTGAAAATCCGTGGCCTGGCATTTGAGATGATGCTTACTGTAGTGTCTTTTAGAGAGAAAAAATTCTGTTCTTCAAGTGACAGCAGGTGTGTGCTGGGGATTATTCAGAACCTAGGAAAACTAGTACTTCCTCTTAGACAGTCCTGTTTGAGGTAACTGCTGTGTGAACCACTTGGCTGGCTTGTTGATGTGTTAACCCTGGTTTCTACAGTCACGTGATGCAGTTAATGATGAACATTTGCTGGTCCAGAAGCCCCCCGCCTTCTCAAGCCCCTGCTTCTTTCGTACTTCGTGGTGACCAGGACAAGTCTTCTTCTAATCGATAACTTTGGATAAGAACTTCGGTGATAATTCACTAGATGGCGTAAGCACAAGAAGTGTGTGATCGTTGAATTAAGATACAGAGATATACTGCAGTTCTTTTCATCGGGCATCGAGGCCGAAGACAATGGCTCTTGTCTCTCAGGTCGCAGGCGGCCCTCGTAATTCATAATCTGGTAGACCACTGAGGACAGGGTTCGTGCCTTCGTGCTAGTGGCTTCCATGTCAGTGACCCCAGTAAAACCCTTTGATGCATTGTTGGGTGCAGACCCCTCCGTGAACAAGACTCGCAGTCCTGACGAGGCTTTGTTGCAGAGAGCAGGGCACAGGTCAGTCCGTCCCGGCGGGTGAGGAAGGTGAGGTGAGGGGCAAGAGGCACAATCACTCCCAAAACTAGGTTTAGTACGGGTATCGCATGCGGTTGTGTCGAAGTTTGTCGGAACAGTCACGTGGAACGTGGCACGAAGAAACGTAACCCATTTCCGGTCGTTGCGCGCTAGACTAAGGGAGACAATGCAAGAGTTTTACCCAGGAGGAGTTGCGATCACAAAGAACACGTGTATCGGGAATTCTAACCAAGTTAAGTGAGGGAGACGACAGTTTTCAGCTGTTTCCCTTGAAAGAATGCTTTTACTCGCGTGCATTAGTCGCAGGTATGGAGGCTTCAGGAGAGTTGTCCACCACCTGATGGTCCCCAGCTGTCGCTTGGCTGTCGATATGTCAACGGTTTTGTGCACATTTGTGACATGGTGTTGGGTGTCTTTATATGCTTGCTGATATTTGTATGTTTGTACGGAGAACGCTTGCGGTTTTTTGAGATTGGAAAAAAGCTTCGGAAAGTATGTTGTACTCAGACCAGGAAATAAAATGCCGTCTGGTGAATCCTCCAGTTTCAGAGATTTCTGAGAGTAGAATGCGTGTTGCCTACAAAAAATGCTTTTTTTCCCCACATTTCTTTCCAGAAGTAAAGAAAAAATAAAAGTCAGAGTGACAGCATTAAGCGAAGGAGCTTTCTTGTCGTTTATTTTATTTTATATTTTGAAATAAATGTTTACTGGACTCTTTGTTAACAGTTTACTCTTGAATTAGGTGCGTGTACACAGAGTGGAAAGTCTACAGCACATTTTTCTTTCACTGGAATGAGTATCTGGTTTCCAGGGTAGCGGAGACAAGGGAAGGGGAGAGAATGATGTTCAAGGGCCGTCACAGCTGTGGCTCTGGCTGTGTTCACACCACCATAGGGAGTAGGGCCCTGAAATGACAAACGGAGATTGATTTCTGGTGCCATGTTGCTGTTGTAATATTATTATAATGCAGGCCAGTCTTTAGCCGAGTGCACAGCAAGGTCAGATATTGTGTCTCATTATTCATATTGAGATTAGACTTTCTAATACTGAAAGATATACTTAAGTTATAATAAGTACCCACGCTTTTTTTTTTTTTTTTTTTGTCAAAATTGTTTAACATTCTGAGACCAGAGGCAACAGTCAGAGAAAGCTCGCGCCTCAAGGAATTTGGTGAAGATGTCTGACTTGTGTGCACCGCGGTTGCCTGTAGTTGGTGTGAGACCCTGAAATATACGGTTGTAACCGTCTTGACATTCCATACTGGTGAGAGGAGGTGGAAACCTCCAGTAACTCAGTTTTGTTTGTGTAACAGTGTGCACGACATCCGTGAGTGACACAAACATTGCCCGCTGTTGACAAAGGCACGTGCGTGGCGGAGTTGGGACTAAATTTAGACTCAACGGCTTCTTATTCTCGGGGTTGGGAATGTTGACAACGGACAAGACGAAAGTGTACCCGAAGGGTGACACACATACAAAACCCAGTTGAGCTGGGAGAAGTTCTCATGACCAAGCAAAGTGTACTTTCTGTTGAGTGTGTAGGTCAGGAAAGATTAGTTCTGACAGAAAATGGAGGAAAAAATAATCCTGACAATAAAAATCAATGCTAAATAAGAATGCTTCAGGTAACTTTCATATGCACTCTTTTGTGTGTAATAAAAGCTGTAATGTAATATTTAGAGGAGAAAGATGTATTTTTGTGTTGAGAAGGGAGACTAGCAAGCCGTTAGTTGTAATGTCGACCCCATTGACTTTTAAAGTTTTGTCTGTCCAAACCTTCGTCTCTCATTCTGCTCGTTTGAAAACGATGAGGATGCTATGCTCACCAGAGGCAAACAACTACCATTTCCTGGCTAAAAGTACACCGGGTACCCGTTGTCATGACGACTGTGTCTGAGGACAGGAAGGGGTGGTGCTTGTGGTACCCGTCTCATTTCTCCTGTGTCACAGCTGCCAGAGCAGCAAAGAAGTTTCGTGGTTTCAGCAGCAGGCAGCTGTTTCTGTTTTGTTCTCGCGGAGGAAGTTTTGCGCGAGAGAAGACTGTTTGCGAAGAGGGAGGAGTATCATCGTTATCACAGTTGTCATCACTCGTGCAGCTGACGCATGTGAACACCTTGCAGGCAGGTAGCTGTCCCCATCCCCACCCGCTATAAAATGTCTTACCCAACTACCTGTTGTATGACGAGTTAGATTGCTTGTTGATATGTGTAAACTACCGGCTCATAACTCTCCGCGCATGTTAATCTTTTCGTTGTCAAGACCATGGTTAAAAAAAGTTATACTCGCATAGTCTAGATTATAAATCCGTTACTATACTCACACAACATACATTCCAGTTCTTTGACTTTGTGAATACATTTAATATACTTAGTCGACAATATAAATATGTTACTCACATAGTCCATAATATGAATGCGTTTAATATACTTACAAAGTTGACAATAATTATGAATTCGTTTACGAAAGTTCTTTAGGGCCCAGTTGATGTGTTGGTGTCTGCTATGGATCCAAGTTCATAATTCAATTTTTCAAAGCTACGTTTGTAACATTCATTGCCATCCCTAGAGGCAGCAGCTTGACCCTGCTACTTGTGGCAGAGCGAGTTTTTCTGGGTGAGCAAGTGTGAGCTGCCAGACCCTGAATCTTCCTCTGGTGTTGTGCGCACGCTGGCGACAGAGCGGAACCGCTGTGATGTAAGGGCAGGAGGGTTTCAGGAAGTGAGGTCAGGTCAGTCCGCAGTCTCTCGTCAGAGCGCGCAGTGGCGGCGTAGGTGTGTTGGCAAAGTTGCAGATGACTGACTAGTCATTGGAAAGGAGGAAAGGCATAGTCATTGTCTAATGTCGATACCCTCGCTTGCTAGTGGTGCCCTTGGTCCATAACTACATCCCTGATAAGGTAATGCTTTGGACAGGATGCATGACGGGTACCGCTGTCAACGACTGGACCTCTTTGCAGTTAAAGATGCCTCCGACATTTAGAACTCCGTGGAAACTTATCTCCAAATCGTAACTTCGCCCACATAGTACCCTGCGCACAGCTCGGCTGCTTGAAACAACTTTGTATTCTCACAGTTGTGACTGCCGCGTCGAGGGGTTAATGTGCAAGACCGGAGGCTGTATCTTGTAGCGGTGATGTCTGGAGGCGACAAATTGGTTAGAATAGGACATGGAAGTAATTTTTAAATACAGAAGAAATGTATGGGTAAACAGTTATGGTTTGGCTGTTGAGAGAGATGGCTAAGTGGCAGAAGGGGTTTAACTCTCGGCAAGTGTCGCTGGAAAGGAGTTTTGACGGGAACTCGTGTCAGGTGAAAGTCGCTTCCCGTTGAGTAGTTTTGAGCAGTAATCTATTGCGCCCTCCGTAACAGAACAACGCTGGTGACCAAATTTTAAAAAATTAAAAAGCGAAAAAAAAATTTTGTCACGTGATCTTCTGTGTTTACATTTTATAAAATGGTCTCATAACTCTTCTGTCCCTGGGAGGTGAGATGTTAAAGAACTTCTGTTCTCGGGACTGTTTGTGAGGGCGATGCTCATTCCTCCCTCGCAGCCTGACTTTCCCCATTGTCAGATACATCCTCCATGAATATCCTCAGCTAGTTTATCAAGTACACTGTGCCACGCAGGGCATCGAACAGGCTAATGTATGCTTTTCAACTTCTGACACCTGTATCAGACAACTCCTGTCTCCGCCTCCTCACTCTGTGGAGTGTTTTATTGCTGAACCAACTCATGTGCTTACAACCTCCAAACACAGACTCTTTCTGCTTCATGGGACTTTACACCTTTGAGTAAATAGCAACTTGATGTTGCTCCAACATCGGTGTGGCACTTGGCAAGACTGGTGTCTGTTGTTGTTGTCAGAGATTTCTTGATTTACACGGCGGCGTTGATAGCCAGGTTGTTGTCATGGTTCTTGCACGAAAGGTCAGGGTTCAGAGGTAGGGGGAGCTTTGTTGGACAATGGCATGAGTCTGTTGGGTAAGGATGTAGGCGTGTTTTGGGCTTCACCGTTTGAAATGCTAAAGGTTATCACACTCTTTCCCTTCCTCGGGATGATTCCAGCGAAAACATCTTGGGCTAATCAACGGGCTTGCTTCATCTTCTTTTATATTGGTGTTCGAAATCAGGAGTGCGAGGTAAATGTTCTACTCACACCACCATAGAGTGTAGTCACAATCCACTCACCATACCTTCCAACATGGTTAGTAACAACACTAACATAAGGACGAAAACTTCTTTAAACATAACCGTCTGGTGCACGAAAGCCTCGTGTTGGATATTTTCTCACGTGGACTAAAGATGGGACCAGAGCATTATTGAAGTCATGCAACTGTACCCGTATAATTACTCATTTTCAAGCTTACTGTCTGTAACATGAAGAATAGTTCTTAATTGTTTCTTACACTGCCATATTAACCTAGGTCTCACTGTTTTTGCAGTCTTTCAAAGCTAAGTTCGAGCTGTGCACTTCTCTCTCTCTCACACACACACGCACGCACTTCCCACACACACAAGCTACTTTGCGAAATGTAAACAAACAACGCCCTTACGTAAGCGATGTACACACGGTCGTTGCACCTACCCGTGCTGTCGGAAGTGGAAGAAGTGTATGTCGGAGCATGGACAGTGTTCGGCCTGAGCTAGTGGCAAACATGCAATCTCACGGATTTGACCTCCATGCGCAGACGATTTGCCATTGTTCGTGGACTTGTGTTTCGCAACCGGAAGGTGCGACTGGCTGTCTTGCAATCAACATGAAGCCAGTAATTTAAAACACATTTCGCACTTGTGGCGAGAGTCTGCAGCAAACTGTGCGATGTTTTACACATGGTGTATTTTTTTCTCATATATCTCTCTCTTTTCCAGTGTATAGTTTGCCCTTAATTGAAGTCTGTGCAATTCCTTTTTTTTGTGTTTGTTGTAGGAGTATCGTTTTCTGAGGTCATGCGAGGGTAAAAGTTTAGCACTCTTTGTTTTTATTAAAAAACATTGGGGTAACTGGCGAGGGGATGTAATACTTCCTCGGATAGGGGCTACAGGGAGATTTTAATAAATTTAAACAAAATAATGGAATCAGATTTTCCTTCCACCTGTAACATTATTTTTGTTTTGTTTATTTTCTTTCAAGTAGATGTCTTAAGCAGCTTCTCTCCTCTGTGCTCAGTTATTTCAAACACATGTTGCGTGGTTTGTCGCAGGTGGCGGTGGACAGAAGACTGGGTCAGGCACGCCTCACGCTGCAGGACGCCGCGCACGCGCACTGGCCCACCGGAAAGCCCCTATCCTTCCGCTTGGCAGTGCACACCACGGATCGCCACAACACTTACCTGCGCGTCGACTTCGGCGACGGCGAGGTCCGGACGGCGTCGCTGCGCGAGACGGCGGAAGCCGAGACAGAGCTCGTGAGGGCGCGCCGACACGCCGAGGAATGCGGGGAGGAGGGATGCAAAAGGAGGGAGGTGGTGGACCTGGATGGCATGAAGGAAGGGATGGAAGGACTGCGGCTCGTGGCCGACTACGGCGACGGGTGCGAGCTGGTGGCCGTGTTCCAGCACACCTACCGGACTGAGGGTGTCTTCGCGCCGCGGGTGTGGGTAGACAACAACATCACTCAGGTGACTCAGGTCCTGGCGGAGCCCGTATTGTTGTTGCACCACCTGTCCGTCGACACACTCCAGGCGCCAGAAGTGCTCGCGACAGGCACCACGGCTGAGTTCGTTCTTCATCTCCTCCCGCCCTCCCCCTCCTTTGTCCACCTGTCCAGTCACTGGCTCATCTCCGACAGCAGCGATGTGATCATCGCCAATCTGACTACTACCTCCACCGCTCTCACCTGGTCATTCCCTCGCCCAGGGGTGTTCTCGGTCAAAGTCGTGGCCAGCAATCCGCTGAACAGTGTCACAGCCTCCGCCTCACTGGTCGTGCTAGAGTCGGTGGAGGGACTGAGCTTGAGATGCGAACCGGATCCTCCCCATCTGACGGTAGAACAGGAGCTGCACTGCCAGGCCGAGCTGTCGCGAGGCAGTGACCTTAACATCTCCTGGGACTTTCAGGATTCCAGCTCAGAGACCGACGTGGAAACCGCCGGTCTGGTATCCAAGGCAACGCACATGTACACGAGGCCGGGTGGATTCAATGTCACTGTACAGGCGTCTAACCTGGTCAGCGAACCGGTGATCCACCTGCAGATGGTCACCGTGGACGCACCCGTGCAATGCTTGAGGCTGGAGACCAGTGCCCCGGCTACTCCTGGCGAGAAAATCTTCCTGGTGGCCACCGCCGTAGGAGGCACGGCCGTGAACTTTGACTTCGACTGGGGCAAAGGCCGGAAGTCTTGGGAGGGCGAGACGGAGGTGGTGAGAGCTCGCACCTCAGTAGGGACCTCAGTGCAGTTCTCGCGCCCGGGTGTGCACAACATCACGCTGTACGCACACAACCCTGTCTCCCACAAGTCGCTGACCACCCACCTGGTCGTGCAGCAGCCAGTACCCGACTTGGAGCTGGTGCCGCATCGCATCATCCAGCGCCCAACGGTTCCGCCATCTTTTTTGTCCAACAGAAAGGTAAGGATCAATGACAAATGAAGTGCCCTAAGGTGACCGTACACTCTGTGATTTTTGGTACTGTCTAAAATTTTCTTTTGGAAAAAATAGTAATTAAAAAAAAATCATTGATTACAGTCACAATTTTTATCGTAAACGCTTATACATTTTGGGGAGTTATTTTATATTTGATTATTCCGTCGAAAAATGTTCTTGAAGCTCTTTTTTTTTTTAATTTCTAGAGTGTACTCTCACCTCAGTCGTGAAATTTAAGTTGGAATAATTATGTGGTTATAAATATATATTTTTATTGTGGAAACAATGGCGATGATATTTTCTTATTTTATTTGGCAATGGGACAATTTTTTTATTTTGTTAACCGACCGATTCGTATATTGTACAATGGCGTTCAGGAAGAATTCGAAAATATTTTTGCTTTCTAGCAGTGTTCATCCCTCATTCTTTCGGCTAGACTTTTAAAAAAGCATTATTTTATCTCTGGCAATCGTTTACATTGTTTGTCGAGAGACGCTTCTTCCTCGGCAGATAGCGGCACCGAGGTGCAGGAGGGGGCAGTGGGGAGGCAGGTCAGTAGGTAGACCCCGCCCACCCAGCCCCATTCTTACTCACCCTTCCGCGCGTGGCGTATGCGTATCAGTAGCGCATTGTTCGCGAAGCACTTGCACGCGCAGCCCTTCCTGCAGGTGCCACGCCCTGCGTGACGTGTTCCCAGCACCTCATCTCGTGCGACTCTCACGTGCGTGGTCGCGGGGCGGAGGCTGTGCTTGTTGAGTCATGGCGGAAACCGCAGTCACACTGCACGTGCTGCACACATTGTGAGTGCGAGGTGCCAAGCCATTGGATGACGACGATAACACCGGCCCTCGAGGAAGGGGGTGGCGATGATTTAGTCATTGTTGCTCCAGACCCCTGTCGTCACCGTCTCTCTTTTTTTTTTTTTTTTTTTTCTTTTTTTTTATTCCTTCCTTTCATCGGTTTTGCCTCAGTCGTCATCGATGAGGATGGCAACAATATTTGCGTGAATGTTAGTAGCAGTTTTACAGGAAACAATAATACAGAACTGTGAAAACTAATCAGGTTATTATCTTTTTTATTCGATCAATTTTTCTTCATTTCAGATGATTAAGAGTCGGACAGTACTTTCTCTCTCTTATTCTTTTTCACACATACACGAACACATAAATAGTGAAAGATACCTTTGTTGGGACGAACAATCTCGAACATTAACGAAATATGGAAGGTCGCTAAAATACTGACATCCTGGGGTCTGCTTTGTGTGTTGTTTCACTTTTCCACAGATGATCCCTAATTATACGGGTACATACATGATGTTGGGAGGCTCATGGAACACGGTCCATGCAAAATGAAGTCTGACACATTTTTGCACATGGAAATGAAAATCAGACACGCAAACGCATCGTAGATTGCTCAGTATAGTGTTACAGTGCGAATAGTTTAATGGAAGGTGATTACGGTTTAACTACTTATTCCTCCCCTAATATCCGGGACCTTCCGCCCCTTATTTTCACATAAGTGCAGGGTGTGACTGGTTGTTTTTACAGGGGTTTCCATAAAAAGATACTTTTCCTTTACATACCAAACAGAATAGCAGTGTTTCACGTATATAAATAATTGCTAAAGTAATACAAGAGTTCGTTGTAGATATTTTCATGGGACAGCTGTGCTCGGAGTTAGCTCCTTATTTAGTTTGCAGGGTTGCCCACCTACCCCCCCCCCACCCAACAATAATTTGAACATGCGTCACGTAATGAAACTTGTAAGTGAAGGATGATGCGACGGTGGGAGGGACCGGGCTTGCTCCTGATGGCATACCTGTGTGTGTTTCAACAGGTAAGCTGACTGAGCGACAGGACCTGCTCTACCAGCTCGACTTCTCTGATGGAGGCAGGATCGTGTCCCGCTCGCCGGTTCTGGAGAAGCTGTTCACGTACAACGGGAACTACAGCGTCAACTTCACCGCATCCAGCGAAGGTGAGGCGCGTTGTGTCGTTCTCTCACGTGATGTCGTGCATTCACTACAGGTGTACAGAGCGGCAAACTTGTAAGGAAGAAAAACATTGTCTGAGCGCTGACGAGTGCTTTAATGAGTGGCTTTAGTTTGTGCCAATGGCCTTTGTCTTTCGACAAGCAATTCCTCTCTCTGTGGGTGTTTCTCCTCCTACTTTGTTTCACGCAGAGCATTGTGTGGCAAATACAACATTAATACAACATTACTGTCGTTGAGAGTTATACTACATCATCGTCACTGCAGTTTTCTTGTCTGCTTCTTAATGGGCATATAGTCGAACAAGCTGAGGTGGTCAAGTACCTCGGCATCCACCTTTCATCCGGGCTTCTTTCACAGCCCATGCCGAGTGTTTATGTGAGGAAGTCTCAGAGCAGGTTGTTTGTGCTTCGGCGTCCAAACTGAGACCTTGAAGCTGTTCTACAACTTGGTAACCAGTCAATGAGAGATGGTGAGCGGCTAAACAAGATGGTCCAGTTGTCAGGCAGAGTGATCGGTGCTCACTCACCGTGTAGATAACACTTTGTCAGCGCACCACAAGCCCACTGTAGCAAAGTCATCCACGATGACGGTCACGTGACTGCTCAGTTTTTTGTCCCTCGGCCCTCACCCACCTTTACTCCCTCCGCCATCCAGCTGCATGTAGCCGCCCGTTGGTATGTTTATATATAGTTTGGGGGAGAGGATAGGGGAGGAGAGACGCCTGTAAGTTGTGTGTGTTTGGGTGTAAATAATGAGCTGTCTCTTATGTAGGTTTGACTGAGTTATGAGAGTTTTTATGGGTTTTTTTTTCTTGTTCAGTGAGCATGAAGATTTACTCCACGCAAGAAATAACTAGTGTAACTATATATATATTACAGTTCTCTTGTCAAGTTTGAGAAAACCGTTTAACTGTAGATGTTTTTAAAATTTAATTTATTTTTGTTTTAGTTCAGTTTTTTAATATTTGAAGGAAATCATGTTTGTGAAAAGCTGTGACTTAAAAGTTTGGAATTTAGTGCGTGTGACATGGTTGAGAGGCAAGACAAATTTGTTTCAACAAATTCCTTTGGCCATCAGAAACTTGTGGGAAGGAAAAACATGTTTATTTTCTAAAAGCATAAAAAACAGCAAGTTTCCAGTAACTTGATCGACTAAATTGAATTAGTCCGGTGAAGTTGAAATTCTCTCTGAGAAACGATAAAATATATTTTTGTTACATCTTCATACAGCAAACATTTACTGACAAATAGTTTTCGTTCTTTTTTTCTTTTCATTATTGTGGAAGGTATACACGATGTCATTATCTACTTTAAACATTATTGCAGATATTTCCTAGCTGTATATGTGAGCAACGGGCTTAAAACTTTAATGAGAATACACTCAAACCATCTTTTCACATCCTACAATCAGTCGGCATCTGCCACTTTGCTGAGTATTTTCCTTTTGCCAAACTGCTGACCACAGGGGATGGAAAGCAAACGACTCCACAACTTCTTCGCATTCTCATTCTCAGAAACTTGGAGACTAGACAAACTGGATGTGATAGAAAATTAATGGTCTTGTATGCCTTTAAAATTACCCAGTACTGTTCTTTAGAGAGATCATAACCCAATAAATATTAAATGCTGGTGTTCATTATTTTAAATATTGGTTAATGCTACTAAACATGAACAGTGGTTATTTAGTCTAACAGACACACAACAAGCTGCTACAATAATGCAAAGGACACTGACAGATCTCAGTAGTAGAGCGACATCAAATAATAATAATTATAATTATTATTATATATCTGGCAATGCCTAGATTAACCAAGGGGTGCAGCGTGCGAAGTCCGTTGTTTCATCGGGAAGGAGATATTGTCAAGTTCACAAATTTCAGAGATGGATTTTAAATACTTTAAAAACTTTTGCGCAAGTGGATTCTTAATAGAGGATCTCACCCTTGATGTACAGACTTTTTTTTAGCGAGAACATAGTAAATGTCTGCAGTATATTGGTGTTTTGTATTCTTAGACGACAAAGCAATTTTCTGGACAAGGTAGCATTTACTAGATATGAGTAAAATACTTTTGTTTCCGATATGAAAAAACTATGTGTGTCAGTGTGTATATGTATATTCGCATTCACAGAAACAGGTCAAAGACCATTGACACAGATAATTTCTAAGTTCCCATTTCTGTGTATATGTGTGTGTGTGTGCCAGAAGTCCACAGAATTTGACATGAAAGACTAAAGGGGGGTGGTATCGTGGACTGAGTGCGGCTCATTCTCTCGCCACTAGGTAATAGGAGAATCTCTTGAATCCCGAGGTTTGTGAGAGTCCTGCACCTGACTGGCTAATGGACAGACCCTGACTAGCTTTACCTGAAGCCAGGTAACAACTATATTGGAACTTGTCACTGTAGTTTCCCATTTTTCAAACCCTTTTCACGTATTTGTTGTTGTTTTAAACTGCTTTAATTCTAGTCCAGCTTCGATTTCAAAAACGACGAGGTAGCTGCTACTTTGTTCGTGCCTCCTGCTACTTCGAATGACTTTTTGAGTGGTAAGATGGTTGCATGGTGGCAACACGCGCAGGGTCTGTGTAGGATCAGTGGTAATAAGAACCGACTTAGTGCGCCTTCCTGTATCGAGGTAAACGAGATCATAAACGGAAACGGCAGTCGTTTTATTATTATTATTTTTTTAAAACCAAGTTTCAGTCAGCTGGAGCACCGAGTGCATGTGCACAGTAATCTCATTTCCCAGACCATCATCGCGGGTGCGAGTGGCTGGTGGCACTTGCAGTAACGCTCGCAGAAGGTTCCAGCCTTGGAGAAGGGGGCCGAGCACTTGTTGAAGACGCGGGTGAGCGGTTGTTGGTGCTGTTGCCAGTGACGACGCCACGCCTGCGCCTCGGCGCCTCGGCTCTCCACCTGACCTCCGGGGGGTCGCGCAGTCGCGGCGTATGCGTAGCCTCCTAACAAGGCGTAATCGGCGGGGGAGGGGCCACACATCACAGCGCCGCTCCGTTTGAGGCAGCAGACGATACCCTGCTGCTGCGTGACCGCCGCTGTCGGGCCGCTGCCAGTACAAGCATTGGCACCCGGCGAGGAAACCCGCGCACACATGGCGGGGAAAAGGGTAGGGGCTAATTTCCCCGCTTGAGTCAATTCCCCTCCCCCGCCCCTCTCTCCTTTGCCATTTGCTTCCAGAGATACAAGGGGAGACAAAGAAGAGCAAAATAAGCAACACCCACCCCGCTACATTTTTTTGAAGGGCAGTGTGTAGGTGGGTGGAAGGGGATTGAGGGACGAGCGGGGTGGAGAGAACTTATCTTTCTAGAAGTAGTGGACATTAAGCGGTTTGCCGCACTTTGTTAATTAGTTTTCCGACATCGCTGGATGCTTTCTGGTTGCGCGAACCTGCCAGCGTGGCAGTGTGGTGGCGCCCTCATCCCTCAAGGCGACGTACACCGCGAGCGGAAGTGACGTGCGGCGCGTTGTGGCGGCAGAGCTGCAGGGTGTCGCCGGACACTGGGGGCCCGCAATACTGGTGTTAGCGGCAGTTGCACGCGGCAAGCAGCACACTCCGGGCTACCTCGTCTTTCGCCCCACGGCGAGCGGCGCCCGCAGGCCGTTACAGTGCAGCTGCCTTCGCTGATGTGGGACCCGACGACGGCCCGCAGCTGGCAGCTTGCCGCGGCAGTACGAGCAGCCAGAACTTGTTGTTATGATGATGTCAGCCCCGACAGTACGCTAAAGGTCAGTGGCAACTTTTTGCCCCCCTTCTTAGTATAGTCCATCCTGGTTGTTGCCAGCGGTGAAGCTTCTTCATCGTGTTGTACATTCCAGTGAAACATGGAAACATTTTTAACGATGAACACCAGATGTGTCAGTTAATATGTTCGCACCGTATAGGCTGTTCTCAATATCAATACGTATCGTAGAAATGAAAAAAAATTCATCCGCACGATTTTGCGGATCCCGATCAGGGTGTTAGCTGTTACAATATAAGACTAAAAGGACGTGATAGCTGGCGTGATCCGAACTCTTAGAAAATAAGTTTACTAAATCTTTCAGTGGTTTGACATACACACTGATTCTTTCTCTCTCTCCGAGGAAACTGTAGCGTGAGTATTTGCTGTACAGTTCACCACGTGTTATAAAGCAAGCCAAGTTTGACAATGATATTACTGTATATACTGAATATACTGTTGCTTGTACTTGAAATACAGACATGCGTATCATTGTAGTGTTTTCTTATATAAAACGACTAAACACTTGTCACCAACACAGTAACAGTCCGTTGTACTCCTCTCTGGCGTTCTTTTCTTCTGATCACGTGGCACCCGTTACTCCGCTGATAACACCTTAGGTTACTTTTCGGAGGTAAATCACATTCTCCACCCCCACCCCAATGTATACGAACGTGAAAAAAAATATATCCACGCCTCCTCCCACCCCTTTTACTCTGTGGGACAACTTGCAGGGAGGCACATGAAAGTAAGGGTATGGTGCAGCTTTCTTTAGCGTGGCAACCGTTGTTGTAATGTCACGTGAGTGGAGTCTGTGGCTGCGAGTAGCTGCAGCTGAAAGCCCTTGTAATCATTTCCGCGCGGGATTGTAAATAATTAGAGCAGGTATTACCCTGGGCCTGGGCCTGTCCCTTGCCGCCATGCCGTACCATTAATCACCGTTACCCTGACAGTTTGCAACTCAGCTGGTGAAGCACGCATCAGAGAGAAGGCAACTCTTCTTTCTGGGGCAAGGAGCAGTGGCAGGGTGGGTGATGGTAGGATATTACCGGGTGTACGCAGGTGATGTACGCTGTAAGATGAAGGGCTTACTGCGGGGTGTATGTACATCTGGTGAAAAAAGAAAGGAAAAGAGATGGGAGGATAATAGGAAGGCAGGCTGAGAGAGGAGTGTCAGGTGCGCTACCTGTCAACCTGTTTCATTGCAAAGTGGCAGCGCGGTTCAACGGGTGCGCGCTCGACAGGTGGAATGTCCCGCACCGACAGCCAGGCACCGCGGGCCTCCAGTGTGCGAGGGCAGACGACATGGAGATGATGGCAGAATTATATAAAGCAGTCTAGCAACCACCGGTCAGCCGTGGAGTACCTGGTAGTGTTGTGATGCTTTTACACCTGGGAACTATGGCAGCTTGACACACGCTCTCTCTCTCTTATTCAACACACACACAAGCGCCAGGTGGCCGACCTACAACAAACTCCTTCCTCATCGCTACAGGTGAGATAGATGACAAGGTGGAGTGAATCTTATACCACTGTTAGTGTGGTGCAAATGCTGTGATAGTTCGCACAGAACATACCGACACCACAAGAAGCAGTTTGGAGGAAATGTTCGGCAGCCGCGCGGTAGAGGATTAGAAGAAGAGATGGATGAATGGATGGGGCGGATGAAAGGTTGGTAAAGGTGGTGGAGAGGGTGGTGACGAAGTCGCTTTTGCATGTCGCGAAGCTTTTGCGGCGGAATGTGTCTTGGTCATGTTAGGTGACCCCGGAATTTGGGGGTGTACAGGTAAATTCGCCGGTGATGGATTCCGACACGACCATGTCAGCAGGCGCACAAGAATGGCGAGTACCGGCTGAGTACAGAGACCGGTTCTGTCACTTCTGCACTGGGCGATGCTTACCGCATCAGCCTAGTAGGGGTCAGAGGTCATGAGCTGCACCGGCTGACACCGTAGGCGAGTAAACGGCTGACTGATGGTCAAACTGGCGTTTTAGCGTCGCATGATCAGTCTTTCGATAAGTGCAACCACAGGGTGAAAAGTTCAGTGGGAGCAAGCGTTGGCGTCCATACAATATAATCAGTCTTTGTTTCTTTTCAGTTGTCATAGTGAACGCATTAGTTGTGACTCGGTTACATCAGTGCTAGTCATAAACTGTGCACCAGGGTTCGTCTGAAGGCTGGTAAAGATGTACACACCTTGCGAACATTGTTGTGAGATAACTCCACATGCACTAGGGCAGTGTGATGGTGCACCTGGGTATGATTGTATAGAGCATGGTAGACACAACAGTGTAATAGTGCACCAGGGTATGATTGTAATGATAGATAAGACTGTGATAGTGCACATGGCTATGTAGTTTGATAGACAGGCTGTAGTAAATGCAGCTGCACTAGGGTCAGCCACAGGTTCACTAAAACAATGGCATAGGAGCCAGTGGAGCAATGTGGGGGGCCTCAAAAAGATACTGAGGGGACAAGAATGTGAACATCGTTCACTGTCAGCATGGAGTTTCCCCCACAAAGCCAAGCATCTTCCTGTTCCATTGTAAAGTTCTCAGTACTATTTAGTGTGAAGAAAGTGGGAGCGACAGGAATATTTCACTGTATAAAAGCCGTGAATGATATTTTTTGAGGACCTGACCCTGTTGCCTTGTCTGTTAGAATTGATTGAGACAAATATAGGTCCAAAGGCAGATAAATCTAGTTATAGACCAGACAGCAGTTCTTTCCCATTGTAAGCTTGCATTCATAACGGTTAATTTTTTCTTTTTTAATATAGAGCAAATAAATTTTTATCCCAGAAAGAAATTATGCTTTGTGCTTATGAGGTGTAGCTAAGATGATTGTGTTTCTGTTAGTGTTTTGAAGCAGTGTCTATGTATCTAGTCTTTGTTGTTTTTTCAGTCAACATTCATTTTAAAAGCGGTTACACATATTGTAATTACTATTACTGCATAATAATGTCTTCATGAAGGGGTACTATAGGAAGTCACTTCATGTGCGGGGCCTTCCAAAGTTTACTTAATGTTTTATATTTAATTTTTATTACTGGGACTAGCATAATTAGCATAACTGACACTTGAGTAAACAGTACTGAACGTGTCAATGTCCTAAACTAACAACAAAGGTAAGATAAATACCAGCATGTGACTAATCAGAACTACCGTGTATATCAGCTTTTAAAAACAGGAATATTATGTTAAATGGCTTTAAATTCACAGTTTTTCCCATGGTCTAAGAGGGCAAGGTAGAGGGTTTTTTTTTTTTAAAATATATGTTCTATGTTTCAGTGTCTACATACAGGCAGTGGCTAAACTTGGAAGTAGATACTTCAGACGAACTTTATGGAAAACCCAGACTGCAGCATTCAACAATTGTCTTCCAGAACCGCCCAGTGGTTTTCCAGATACTGGTCAGTTAATAACACTGTTCTTCTTTGGCTCGCCATCTCTGTGTCTGATAAGTTTTCTGCTGTCGATTGCTGTGCAGTCTCGTGTCGCTTTAATAGCCTCTGTCAGCAGTCAGGCTAGCCGATAACTTACAGCTAACCTCTTCTGTGTCTTAGATGTTATCCAGTGTTATTCAAATGTAACTGGTGGCAAAACAAGCTTTCTTCTTGTAAGGAATATTGTATGAATTCTGTTCAAATATGTATGTAGCCTGATCTGTTAAAACTGTGCTAAGCACCTGCGTCCTGATAGCATTTGGTTGTATCTCTTGATTCTGAGTAGAACAGCTATCGCAAGATCATCATCTTCTACTTTGCTAAATAGTCTCTTGCTACAGTTTTTCTTCTTCTCAAAAGAATCTTATATACATTTGTTAGCTCTGTCATTTATATAGTTTCCATATAATTGTTTACCACTTGTGTCTGTGTTCTATCTTTACTTTTATATGAAAGTCTCAGGGAAGGGATGTATGTCACATTGTGTAGGACGTAGCAAGTGATGTGTGTGTATGTTTGATAACTTCCATATAAAGGTCTGTAATATGTCTGTTGCTGTGTGCAGGACTTTCCAAGTGATGTAGGAAAAATAGAAGTACACTACAGCAATGACAGGACTAAAGTGCTGAGAGGTGGTCTTCATGTGTAAGTTCTGTTATAGGCATAAAGCTGAAAAACTTTGTTATTGTTTATTTACAAATTTACTTATCAACCAAGGCTACAAGTACAATGCTTGACATGGTTTAAATCACAAACTCTTGGTATCTCTTCCGTAACCTGCCAGCTCCTCAGCAGGTGCATCATGTTTCCAGTGTAGCTACCTTCCCTCTCATTCCCTCCCTTGACTTCCTGCCCATGTCTTTTGTTCTTCATTCTTTTGTCCTTGATTCTCTCCAGTTTTGCCTAGTAGCGGAACCTCTTGGTTTCTTCTGTGGTGTATTATCTTTTTCATTTGGAGCCAGTGGTGACATCATTGTATGGTGCCATGATTGTGTTCTGTTCTCAGGCATTATTCCCCTAGAAGTTCATTCAAAACAAAACTTCTTGTGACCTTTCCCCACCTTGCCTTGACTAGGGGTTCATTCTTTGTGTACAGCACCTTGGACAGTGAATTGCTTCTTATAATTATTGTCTATTATTATTAGGTATTCACAGTAATGCATGTACCTTCTCAGACGTATTCAGAACTTGTTTTTCATCTTACCCCAGTCCTCATCCTGCTCTGCCCCTCCCACATTTGCTTGTTGACCTTTGCCCTGCAGAGCCTGGAGGTGTTTAAAGGGGGTGGTTGAGGTTAGTGTGTCTCTGGTGTGCTGCAAAGAAAACATTCCCCACAGGAAGACAAGAAGGAAGGGATCCAGAAGGTATAAACACCTCCTGGCCTTTTGCGAATTTGTCTGTGAGTGCTGGTTCAGCAGGCTCAGTACAGTGATCCTGCCTTCATAGTTCCCTTGCCTGTTAATTTATGTGTTTATGACAGCATAACTGATTGCCTCAATCTGTGTCGGCAGTCACAATAGGGTTGGTTTATTTTTCTTTTTTTATTCATTCTTTTGATTGTTTCTCTAATTCAAGACAATTCTTTGTCCCTTCTTAAATAGTAAAACTGAAGCAAACATTGAAGATGAGGTTTAACCTGCATAGCTTCCATGTTTTTTAAATGCGTTAGTACAGTAGTCTTTCTTACCTACAAGTCTCGCCTTAAATGTGGTTAAGTATCAAAAGAAGGAGATTTTATGTCACATAGTGCTTAACACGTGCCTTAAGAAATTCATTTGTTTGACAGGGAAACTAGGACAACATGGAGGTAGCCATTGTATTCAGGTTTGGGTGTTGGCCGGAATCACTGATGTGGTCTTGGAGAATGGGTTCCTGGTGGTTTGGGCGCAGGAATAATAAGCATCTTAGTGTAATTTTAGTAACAAGAGGAAACTTAGGGCTTTGTTATAGAGCCATGGTGGGTCATGGAGGGCAGGGCTCTGGGACAGCTTAGAATTACCATTGTCTTGAATTGTGTCAGAACAGCACTCAAGAGGAACAACCGCATAGTGCTTAATATGTTTTTGCTCACACATTTGTTTCCTGCCTCAGTTCTCTGTCCTTGCTTGTGCAGGTGGAACCATGTGTTCCAAAACCCAGGTGTGCACACGGTGGAGGTGGCCATATATGGCAAGAGGCGGGGTGGAGTCCAGCGCTCTGGTCCCACCCTTCGCTCGGTGCTGGTGGTGCAGCAGCCAATCAGAGGCCTGCAACTGGCTGGTCCAGCTCACGTGGGCATCCACTGGTAGGTGGCAGCACTCTGGTTGGCAACTTTTAATCTATGCAATTGGCAGAGAGTAGATTGCTATCTATCCGAGATGTGTGCATGAAATTCAGAGATGGAGCATCGAGTAGACATGATTACTAGTAACGCCTGGTAGAAGGCAACGGCAGCATGTGGAAGTGTACAAATTAAGATATCACACCTTTCTGCATCGTGACGACTTTGGTTTGGTAAGTTAATCTTAAAAACAAACTACGAGCATATTTGATTTATATGTATTTACCTTTATGTTCACTGTTTGCATTCTTATAATCATCTCCCTTGTTGTTTTCTTCTTAGCACCTTTACATGGTCTCTGTTTGAGATGTGTTATATCACAATTCTTGTTATACGCTTTTTTAGCAATAATTGGCTATAGACTATAGAGGACATTATCAGGCAGGCTGTTATGAAGTTTATACCAAAATAAGATTGAGTTGGGGTGGGGATGTAGAGGGCATGTAATGTAAGTTTTGTTTGTTGATTATTCTGAATATTTTGGTTACAAAAGCATAGAGTCACTGAATTGTTTGGTAGTCTTTGCTACATGCTATTCTTTGCAGTTTTTGTGTCCAGGAAAATTGTTATGTATGAGGTGCTGTTGCTTTGTCTTAATATTTCTAAGGATAGATGATTTCTATAGTCCATATGAGGCTGGATAGGAAAGTTGTCCTGGTTAAAAAGAAATGAATCCACGTTCTTTTAGTTACACTGCCATTTCTCAGATTGAATTGTGTACATTTTTAGTGAGATTATTTTTTTCTGGCTCTAAAGTATCTTTCCTATTACCTTTTGTTTCTTTAATGATGACCATGCATAGAGGTAGTTTTGATGTTTTGTGGATATAAAGACAAAAATCATGTTGCCATCACTCGCAGCATTCCGTATAGACAAGATGATTGAGTGATTGATCACAGTTACACATGCCAGCTGCATGGGAAATCCAGATGTGCAAATGCAAAGGGGAAAGAGCTTTCTAAATATAAAAGAATTTTCTCAGTGACAATGTATATTCATTTCTGGCTTCCACAGATAAAAATGTCAAATAGTGAGTCTGCTATAGTTATTTGGCAAAGCCAAATTGTACATACTGGTGCTCGGTGGTCTTTCTGTCTCTCTCTCAATCACACACACACACACGTAGAGTCCAACACGGCTATATCAAGCCCTCAAACAAGAACAAACAACTTAATGACCAGCAAATGTAAGGAAGATCACTCCAGCAGCAGATGCTTTGCTCCGCGAAGTTTCCTCCTCCTCTGCCCAGCTTTCCCAGCCGCACAGTGTACTTGGAGAGCGAAGAAGAGGCGCCACCCACAACTCATCTGCGCGGCCCCAAGCGATACTAGAGTTGGTTTCGAGAGGAGGAGGAGGAGATAGGGGGTCGCTGCCTGTCCTACCGCACCATACTCTCAGAACAGTCTGGTCTTCCAAAGACCTCACAAGTACCGATGCCAAGACCAGCCCCTACCCTGCAAGATGAGCTGAACTCAGCCTGTGAAAGCAAGGAGTAACGGGTATATATTTTTCATACTCAGCCACACGTTGAAATCAACGCCTTTGCGTGTATACACTTGCACAGCCGGTTTGCCTCCAGGGCCATCTGCGGATCAAGAAAGACTTTTTTCCCCCGAAGTGCGAATTTCTGTCTGGCATTGATGCACTTGTTATATGCGGTGATGCGAACAGCAGGTTCTTGGTAAGCAGTACAAGAAGTAACCATAGGGGTCCTCTGTTCCCTTTCCGCCAGGCATTGTTAATCCCTAGTAACATGGCGCAGTCTGAGGATATCGGTTAGAATTCTCAGGATCCATTTTTAGCCCTAGTCCTTAAATCTTGAAATAGTCCCTGAGTGTCGAGACCCAGTGACAGTACAGCTCCTAGTTTCGACTGGAGGATCAGAGAGTCGCTGGCACAGCATCAGGACCTTTCCCTGACCCGCGGCTGGCTCAGAAGCAGCGTCAAAGGCCTCGCCCCGTTGACATCCCGAAGTAAAGGGCAGAGGAGAACGCCGATGAAAGTGCCGCGGATGTGGTGGAAGAGAAGACAGCAGGAGAGATGACTGCCAGACGTCAGGCGCCTCGAGTGTCGGCACTTCCTGCACAAGGAGCGGGACGCTAGGAATGCCGGGCTATGTGGCACTGCAACCGCATCGGGGTGGCAAGTGTTTGCTGACAAAATACCAGCCGCAGCCAAGACAGCTTTCTTTCATCTTTTTCATCCAAGAAGACGCATCCACCCTCCTCCCCTCCCTCCACCTCGTCCCCCTTCACTCCCACGTATTTTCTTGCACATGGGGAAGAGGTGTGTGAGTTGGGGGGGGGGCGTTAAAAGGGGAGGGGGTGACCATCTTGTTCATGACAAACTGTGCAAATTGCGCCCAGTTAGCGAGAGGTATGTCGTACAGCCACACAAGACTCAAAAGAAGAGTTTCTTTGCTGAAACGGAGCTGGAGGCGTGATAGTTTTTTTCCCCTCACAGAAGTCAACAGCCCGCGTTTGATAAATGTTTCAGTAGTAGACTGTTGAGTAGAATAACATACTGTTCCTGCTCATCTGTAGTGTCTGTCGTTGATTACCCCCCCCCCCAAAAAAAAAAAAAACTTGCCTCGAACAATTGCAGTGCATCAAATCGTTCTATAAGGCCATTGAAATTTATTATAATAAATATTATGTTAGTGTGCGTGCAATACATATATTGTATAAAGACGTTAGTAGAATTTCAGACCGTTTTACGCACAGTATAGTCGTATGCTATGAAGTGCTGTAATATGCAATATATATATTACTGGAAACAGGCACTTAAAAAAAAGAAATCTGTCGTGTGCTTCAGCCAGTAAACACAAACAGCCGAGAATTCTTTCTGCTAGGATCAGACAAGACGCGCAGACTGGTATTCAGACAGATAAGGCAGGTGTAAACAGGTCTGTGGATGCTACAGAGCAGACAGATGGGGCTCATCATAACCCCCGGGGTGTAGCACACCGTGAGAGACTGTCAGTCCGCCGTCCGGCCAACAGACACTAGATCGGTGACTTTTGCTGATTGCATGCCAGTGACGTTTGCTGATGGACGCCAATGACGTTTGCTGATGGACGCCAGTGACGTTTGGTGGTGATGCCAGTGACGTTTGGTGGTGGATGCCAGTGACGTTTGGTTACGCACGCCAGTGACGTTTCAGTAGCCTAGCCGTGGACTGAGCTTGATCTCTAGCAGGACTAGGATTTGTGTCAGCTTGTAAACTGCCGAGAGACCGAAATGGTCCAAACCCAGTTTTGACCCGCCGCAGACTAGTTCTTGAATTTTGCGGTGGGGACACTAGAATGATGTGACAGCTGGGCGGAGCGTGAAAACTTGTCCTTTTTGTTACCTGTCCAGACACTCCTCTCCCACAGGGACACTCCTCCTCCCCACCCACCCGTGTTGCCTGCGCAGCCTCCACATATTTCAGTCTCGGGTAGCTCTCAGACAACTTAGTTTCTACTTCCCATAATTTCATAAAGCCTGCTGATGAAGGCGGCGCGTTAATGAACCCGCGCTGGGTGTTGAGGTCGATGAGGTGGGAGGTGCTAAGCCACATGCGCTGATTGCAGTGGGCGGGCGGCCCAGGTAGTTGCACTGTCGGGGGTCGAGCCACGAGAGTGAAGCCAGGTGCCACTGTTTTGTCAGGCAGCGATGCCAGAGCTGATCTGGTCACTAGTCGCAGGCCGGCCTTTGTCCGTCCAGATTCCACCCACGTCTTGCGATCGTTATCATGTTTCACTGATATTGTTGCCGTCTGTTCCCAGTGGCTTTGAAACCAGTGTTTTGTTAGTGAAACTGTCTCCACCACCCACCTCCATTCCCAGCGGCCACCCAGTTTAACATTTCTGCATTTGTATAGTTCACATCTGAACACTTTCGTCAGAGTTTGTTGGCTTTTGTTTGGATGGGTAGTTTTTTAGGAGTGGTGTCTGTTTTCGTCAGGTTTTATTTTCATTACTGGACTGCCTTCCAACAGAAGTAATGAAGAGCCAAGATAATGTTTAAATGAGCTGGAACATTAGAACTGGAGTGGAGAAACAAATCAGTGTTGCATGATATGATATTATTTGCAAGAGACTCGATCTTGACTTAAATTATAAATGTAATATTAAATAAAAAACTATTGTCATCACAAGGACTGAGCTCAGTACGTGTTCACACCAGAGACTAGGAGCTGTTTGTAATTGTAATTGATAAAGATAAAATGTACATACCTCCATCTTTAACTGGTGGGTTTCTACGAATTTGGGTGGTCACAGTGTAGCTGAAGTGCCTTTTCATGTCAAGTTGTGGAGAGATAGCTTTTGTTTATGAGTATCACACTTTTTGGGAGCATTTCATCTTGATGGGCCATGACAGCTGGCGTGGGAATGAAAGTGTAACGGCAAGAATTGTAGTTATTATTGTCTCTTCAAATCATATAAAATCCACATTTGCTAATCATCCTTAATGTGTAGACCTTCATATAAAGATTTTAAAACTTTCACATGTCAGTCAACATTGCTGGCATGAGAATGTTATGATTTCTTGAATGAGTACAAATATTGCAGGACAATAATAGCAGTAGAGAAATGAGAACCTAATGGAAAGTTTAGCATTTAGTCATGGGGGAAAAACTTGTTTTTATTTACTTTTATTTCAGTTTTGTCTTCTGTGGCAGAAACTTGTGATTTAATTCTACCCTTAAAGAAAAAAGTTTAATTTGAATAAAAGTTAACTAAGATCTCCTGCTTTTTCATGTTAGTTGGATCCAATACCATTAAGTACCTGACAGTTGAGTGGTTGCTTAGTATGGTACCATCTCTTAATCTTTTTGCCATGAAGCATAAGATGGTCCTTTTTTTTAAATATAAATTTCAAAAGGGTGTGGAGCTCGGCCCAAGTTTGCCTGCAATCCTCTGTTGTTTGTCATGAACTAGTCCCCACTTGATGTTGCTTTGAGTTTTATCAGATTTGTTCATCTTCTTTGCTTCTAATCTCCCCTCAGTTTTATTGTTTATTTCTGCTGACAATCTAGGCGACTGACCTAAAAGAGAGACATATATCATGTACTGACAAATGATTTTAGAGTTTGCATTTTCTTCTGAGATTCCTAATTGTTGAAAACAGAAGAAAAAGAAAAATAGCCATGTAGGAGCTTTCTGATTTTATGTGAGTTGAGAGGTTTCTCCTGTACAAAATTTTTTAAAAGTTACAAGAATTTCCTCTTAACATTAATATCAGAGCTAGTTGGTTCCTGAGAAACAGTATGCAATGCCTGTTAAATGGTGGGAGTGGATGCTAGCAGCAGCTAGACACACGGATAAGTTACAAGAGTGCAGTCAGGAATGCATTAAGCACCAGAGCTTGAATAGTGTTTACAGAGTTTGATGTAGATGAATTACTTAGACGCTGACTTGTGTTTACTGTCCTTGAAGTGTTGATTAGCATGAGTTCGTGGATAAAGTTGTAGAAGTAATAATATGAATGGAATCGCACAGGAATAAAATGTACTTTGTGATTCTTATTTTTCAGATAGTGTGGAACAGGATATAACAAACAAAAGATTTCGAGCAAAGACAGGAATAAAAATGAATAAAATAATTGAAAAAAAATAGTGTGTGTGCCAGGTAAAATATAAAGATCATTAAATGCTTGATATCGTTTAGAAAATTGAAGTTAAGCAGATTACTGGCGCAGATACCAGATTAGAACTGTTATCCAATTTTAAAGGCACACAGTTCCATACCTGTGGGGCACAGCAAACTTTCTCCATTTGACTCAATGGTCAGGAATGGGCACCTGGCTACATAAAGACTTGGGAAAGGTCAAACAGTGAGAGTAAGAGAAGATGAGAACCACCCTCACAAAAAATAAAGCTAGCCCCAAGAAAAGTAAGGTCTCTAATGCCTCATTCCCCTGATGACCTTTAAAGAAGTGTAAGTTTGATAAAACTTCAAAGAAATGTCTTGAAATAGATGTTTTATTTCACCATAAATAGTGACTTATATGTTTCGAAGCTTTGGAGTATGCTGTTATTTTTCTGTGACATAAAAAAATAAATAAATTGGGAAAGTAAAATGTCGCAACAAAATTGTCGGCAACAACATTGTCAATTTATGATTTGCTTAGAGGCAGAGTGTTGTGCACTCTGCTGCTAATCTGATTTACCCCATTGTTCTTTAATTTATTGAAAGTTGGACAATAATTCAAACATTTTTAATGTGTCTGCACTGCTAAACATCAGGAAGATGGATAGTGATGCTGATGTTATTGTTGTGTGATGGTGCATGTGATCTGTATTGACATTTGAGACAAGCCAGCAAAACTTTTTTCCCTCCTCTCTCCAGGAAATGCTATTATCACAACTGGAAAACTCTTCCTCGGTAATTTCCCTGTTCAAAATTCAATACACATGCAAGGGTCCTACCCCCATTCTCTCATTCTCCATCACCGACGTCTTTCTGCTCTTCTGCTCTTATGTGTGTGCATGTGCTTACATGCACCCGCTTTCCAGACAGTTAAGAAATTGTCTAGCAACAGGCACCATGGCCTCCCGTGGAGTGCACTTTGTCCATGTGCATGCCTGTGCACCAGTTAGGGAAGGGAGTGGTCTTCTACATGAATGCATTTTCACTTAATGTAGCAGCATTTGTGAGATCCTTTCGTTATCTTCTGGTTGAGTAAACTGCCAGTCTCTCTTACAGGGTTTATTTTTGCATCTTAGCAGTGTTTCAGCAGTAAACTGGACGAGCGAGAGCTGCGTGTCCAGTCTAGCAAAATATCTCTCATGGATCAATTTTCATACAGCAGAGAAATCCTATTTTCTAATTTCATCTTTTTTTTTTTGTGCAGTCACAATGTGTGGAAGATACAGGTGTCACAGGGTTCACATCTGGTTTGCCAGTGGTCTCTGGATGAAGAGCATGAAGAACACTTCACTTCAGTTCTTGTTGTGAGAATTCTTTATAAATTATATTTTTAATCCTAAAAAAATAAAAAAATGCTTGACTTATTCAGGATAATATTCAGTTTGTAGATGTTCATATAAAGGAAAATACTCTTTGTACTTTATTCAGAACATTGGTCTTGTGTATTTAACTGTGTTGACTATATCTATAGCATATACTGACTACATGCTATGTCAACAAACAAGATAGTAACATAAAGGAATGAAAAATTTACCTTCACATATATTACATATTCTCTTATCTCAGGAAATCACTATTAAAATTGTTACAAAGTTTGCACAAGTTAGCAAGTGGCTATCAGTGATATTTGTGTGTGTGAACAGCGCCAAATGGGATTTACTGCAGCAGGTGCATACACTCTTGGTGTACATTGCCACAATGACATCAGTCACATGTCGGCCTCCATAAATGTCACCGTCAGCCATCCAGTCTCAGATGTGCATCTGTCAGTGCCTGTGATGGTGCGTGGCCAAAACACCACCTTCACTGTCACGGTGTTCGCAGGTTCGTATTTCTCCCTGCATTGTGATTACGGTGATGGCACCAAGGAGCAGTTTGTGTCTAGACAGATGCAGCTGGTAAATGTGGAACCTCAGATACCTGAGTGGTTGGAGCCAGTGCCAGCATACAATATCACCCTCAGCCACAGCTACAGTAATGTCGGTGCCTACAACATCATGGTGACAGTTTTCAATGACATTTCAGTGTTGTCTCGTCGCACAATCGTCCGAGTTGAGGAGGCAATTGGTGAGATCTACATGGAAGTGCGGCCTTCAGGCATCATTTCTTTGTCAGAGACTGTGCATGTTGCTGCTGTAGTCAGTGCTGGTGATAATCTGCAGTTTGAGTGGGACTTTTCAGGAGACTTCATGCTTCCATCAATTTCAAGGTGTGGTGAAGATTTTATCTTTGATCGCATGACACTATTAAAAAAGGCTTTTCTGTGGCATCTTTAACGGTTTTTTTGACTTCATTTTATTCAAGATGTTATTAATAATGTGCATTTGAAATAGTCTAAGTGATAAAAGTAACAGCTGAACAAAAGCAACAGATGAAGTAAAGACTACGGTATGGTAATGTAACGGTAAAACAGATATGTTTAAACCTGTATAATGCTGTTTTACTTTTGAAATCTTTTTAGCTGCATTGGTTTTTGTTGACAGTAAGGGGAACACCAGTGTGGCAGCCAAGCCATTTAGCAAAGCAGGAGAATACAACGTGGTAGTCAAAGTCACCAATCATCTTCAGAGGGAGCCAGTAGTAGCCAGCCTGCCATTCCCCATCATCGTGCAAGAGCCAGTGGTGGAGGTCATGTTGGTGCAAGTTGGAACCCCAGGGGCTAACTTCAGCCTCCTTACTAATCTCAGTGACGAAGTCGTCTTTGAGGCAAAGTGAGTGTGCTGGTCACCTGACTTTTTTTTTAATGAAAAATTCACATGGAACATTTTTGTTGGTTGTTGGAGGAATATTTAAGTACATTGAATACAATTCTCTTTAATTGTTCTTTCACTTAAAAAACAAATGATAAAATGTTGGCAGGTCTGCAGGCAACCCTGTCAGATTTGTGTTCAGTTTTGGAGATGGCCACATACAAGAAGTGGAAGGAAGTCTGAACATGATGAGCATTATGGAAGCCAAAGTCATACATCGATATACAAGTGGTAAGTCAGACACCGTGCATGGTGATTGCACATCTTGCATGACGCATGGCTGGAAAGCGTTCCACTTATGAGACTAGTAAGAGTGGTAAAAGTATGCACATGAGAGAAAGTAATGGTCACACCTTGAATGAATCAAACTTAAGATCAATGATAGCACAACCTCATCAATGGTTTTTCTTAACACTGTTGTGTTTGTTGATTGTTTTCAGAGGGTGTATATACAGTGATGGTCACAGCATCCAATGACCTCGGTAATGCAACAGCTTTTTTGCCGTACCCTCTTTATGTCCAAGTACCTGTACAAGGGCAGTTGTTAAACAGCATAAATTTCTGCTCTCACTATGGAGAGGAAATAACTTTGACAGCTTCACCAACCGAAGGCACCAATGTCACTTATAGGTGGAGGCTAGACGATGAGACTGAACTAGTAAATACAAGTAAGTAGATTTTGTTTTATCAGCTCAGAAAAATTTTGCATTATACAGTTAATTCGTTTTACATCCTCTTTTAGATTCTCTTATCAGAAGAGGCCAAGCCACTAGCATTAGCTGCTAAGCAAAATATTTAAGTGTAAATCTTGGCTCCAGAACAGAAAGTTTTATCAATATGCTTTTAGAAACTTGCTTAATTTTTTTGTATAGGGTAAATCTTGAATGGGCTGTTTAACAGAGAAATTATGTTAGCAAAAATGAAGAAGATTTGAATGACCAGCACATGACAGTTTACAAATTTGGATGGTTGTGTGTTTGCTAATAACTCGACAGATGGCACTGTTCGTCATAAATATCAGCAGCCAGGCTCTGAGACAATTGAAGTTACAGCCAGCAACAATGTTTCATCTGTTACCAGCTATGCTTTTGTAGAAGTTGTGGAGCAGATACAAAGTGAGTGTTTTGTTGTGGCAAAGACAGATGTGTTTTTTATAAAGTGGATGCAAAATATAGCCATCACTACTTCAGAGAAAGTATTGCATTGAGCGGTAATTTTGTATAACTGCAGTCTTTTTGTTTGTTTTGTTTTAGTTTTAGGAAATTGTATGAACTTCAGTGCTGAACGTTGCAGTAAAATGTGTTTCTGTACATCTAGGGCCAGCTTACACTTTAAATATACATCTGTTAGCACTTTCATGTATGAAATAAAGGTTGTATGCTTCTACAAGACAGGTCAGGTGTGCCCATTGGCCTTAAGGGTTTCCTCCTGCTTCTGTCACTAAAACATAATTTGCATTTCTTTCGCAGGTGTAAGCTTGCATGTGGAAAGTCTGATTGTTGCACTGAATGAAGTGGTGGAATTTAAGGCAATTGTCATGCCAGAAAGAAATGGAGAATCAGCTCGGTACTTTGTGTGGAACACAAATGGTGTGGATGCAGGCCAAAGCAAAGAGCCACGCAGAAGCCACCAGTTTTCACGATCTGGTTTCTACACTGTGTTTGTAAAAGCTTTCAACTGCTACAGTAATGCAACTTCCATTCCTGTTACAATCCATGTGGTGTCGCCACTTGTTGACCTCGCTATTGAGGTGGTTGGGGACTACCTGGCTGGCAAGCTGATGAAGTTTACAGCTGATCATTATCAGGGCGACTACTTAAATTTCACCTGGAATTTTGGTGACAACTCAGCTCCACTATTTACAGATAAGACAGCAGTGTGGTATACTTATAACAGGTATGCATTGTTGTTTGGATGTTAGTTAACTACTATATTTATCCGTGGCATCTGTCATGTCAGAAGTGCTCAGGTCTGAAGCAAGTCTCTTTGTGAACTGGTGAATGTGAATGGGAATATTTGTGATGAGTATTTTATATTTGGGTATAGATTTTCATGGAAAACATGATCGATTTGATAGTTTTTCTTGCAATTTGAGAGTAAATGGATAAATAAATTGTTAGCAGAAGATGAGTTTTACAGAGCAGCAGTCCTTGAGTCAGGGTTTATCCAGAATATTTTATGCCCTACAGTTTCCGCACCTTTTGGTTGCAGAACTGGTGAATATATGGTGACCCTTCTGGCAAAAAATCCACTTGGACACAAAGAAGTGACCAGAACTGTCTTTATTTTAACTCATGTTTGCAGACCGCCATCTGTTAAAATCATTGGATTAGAGCAGGTAAATAGTGTATCTACTTTTTTTAATGTCAGCATGTAGTATCCCCATGATTTGTTTGACAGTCATGCAGTACTAGGACAGATTAATAGCTGCTGAACAATTTCAGTACCATAATCATCATGATTGATGTTGCTGCTTTAGAAAATATTGCACAGAGAGTCAGCATTAGAACTATATATATAAATAGAGCCTACTTGGGGGCTACAGAGTTATTTCCTCCACACAGGTGATGAGGTGGCAGCAGCTGCATGTGGAATCTCAGGTGACTGTCAACTGTTCTGTCACCAACAACATTCTCTACACCTGGAAGGTGATACAGCAGAATAATGATGAATCAGGAGAAGACATGAGGACATTGCTGTTGAATTCTCCACAAGCTGCTTTGACGTATCCAGACCTTATCATTCCTGCCCACATTTTACCTCTTGGCCACTACAAGCTGTCTCTCACTGTGAGCTTCTACTCTGATCGTCTTTATTTTTATTTATTTCTTTGAGCTAGGATTGTGTTTTAGGTGCTTAAGCATTATAAATTAGATGAAGATACATGTTTACATGTATTTTCCAGATCAAACAGTAACACAAAGCATGTAGAGTTGCACAATACCTCAGGAAAAATAGAGTAGTATTTACTATTATCACTATTATCACTATTATCACAATTTTAATGTAGATTGTATATGATGCATCAGGTTTTAAGTTTAAGTGATGGATATCAGGCTTAAGTTTTGTAACTTGTTTGTATGCAGTGGGTGGTAAAATACTACCATTTTCATGATAACATTTTAAAGGTGAACAATGAAAAATAGTTGTTGCTGGGCACAGGTCACAATGAATGGGACAGAGATTCCAGTTTACCAGGAGGCAACCACAAGTGTGAATGTGGTCAAGTCACCACTTGTCAGCCATATTCTGGGAGGAATCATGCGACTATACAGCCAACAGTCTGTTGTTACCCTCGATGGCTCTCAGTCACATAACCCAGACGATGCCGATGCATTACTAAGGTACTTGTCAGAATGATAGTCTTGTCACTAAACTTCTTTATGTTTTGATAATTTTCTAATTTTGCAATGTAGAATAATAAATCATAATTCTAGAATTGAATGATGTGAAAACTAATTTGTGTCCAGTAATCATGATGGTTGATGCACTCCTCTGTTGGATAATTCTTAGAATAAATCTGACTGCTTCACATTACAGCTACCAGTGGGGCTGTCAAGTTCTAGAAGAGAAAAATATCAGTTGCTTCAACCAGTCTTCTGCTGACCAGATTCCAAGCTTAAACAGCTCCTCGTTGCAGTTTCCTGCCACCATGTTGCGTATGGATAGAAAATACTTCCTGTTTAACCTCACTGTCCACTCACCAGCCTCTCATCCTGTGAACTCAACCCAAGTGATTGAGCTGAACAACATCAACCACATCATCCCGTGAGCATTCTTCTTTTTCCATTCTAATCAATGTTTACTTTTCCACAGAGATAAAGAGTCAGCGTTCAATAGTTCTAAAGAGCAGCTGCTGAATGCTACTCATTTTTCGATGACTTGGGCTTTGCAGTAGAGAAAGATTGTTCATTAGGAAAAGTTGTAAAACACTGGTCAGTTATGGTTTACTAGTGTGCAGGATTATTCTGTTTATAACTGGAGATACTTGTTTATAAAATCTGATAAAATGATTTCATTGCATTTGGGAGACAAAAACTTTAAGGCAAACATGATGTTCTCCTGGTGCATGGAAAGATCTGGCTATATATTTGATTTTCATTTCTTGTTTCTTAAATACAGGCCTTGTACTTTATTTTCGTTTTATATGTACAAAACAAAGAACTGTGCTTGTGAGTTTTAAGCAGTGTTGTGGATAAAGGGTCATTGCATATCTTAACTTTTAAAAAAATTTAAATGGCTTGAAATTTGAAAGGTGCTTTAGAATGCACTGTTTAGAAAGCTGATGATAAATTAAACCTTAGATGTCCATGTTGGACCATTTTCTGATGTGGCCTCTCTGAAGCTGAGACTAACACTTTCTCTTGCCTGCCATCTGAGCATGAGGGCTACCACTTTAAGTTGTCATCTGCATCTACCACAAAGGGTAGAGATATGGCCAACCAGTACCACCTGTTAGCAAGTTGTATGACATTTACGAGGACTTAGGGAAGGCAACTGCATTTATTACCAGAAGCAGGCAGACTTTGCAGATACTTGTATTGCTTTGAAACAGTATATTTTGTGGGTAAACATGCCTTTTCTACATTTTTCAGAGTTGGAATACATTGTCGGAATTGTCAGAGAATGTTGGTCAATTCAAATGACAAACTGTCCCTGACAGCTGTTTGTGGTCATGACACTTGCACTGGCAAGCACCTGCACTACCGCTGGGAAGTTTTTATTGTTGGTGGGGATAACTCTGGACATGCTTATGACATGGAGGGGAAGCATGTCTGTCAGCAAGCAGATCGGACAATCTTTCAAAAGCAGGTCTTGCAATCCACAAATACATCAACCACCACTACCACCACCTCAACTGCTTCCACGACCACTGCTTCAACAACACCACCAGCAAAAGCACAACAGCATTGCTATCTGTTGGGAATACTTCAGAACTGCAGAGTAAGTGACTTGCATGTGTACATGTGCATGTGTCAGTAGATTGGGTGTGTATACTTGCGTATCTTTGCATGCATCCTTGCAAACTACATAAGTTTAGTTAAACATTATGCCAGCTAAAAAAAAAATAAAGAAAAATTCCTCTTATTTTTTTCAGAAGCTATTTCAGTTTTCTTAATGTGTAAAATGCGTCTGATGTTCTGAATAGTAGCTTATGACCACAAAGTTCATTCAGTTTTAGTGATAGTATATTAGCATCATCTGATATGTTACAAGTTCAATACAAGTGACATTACAACCTGTAAACACTTTGTGTTGACAGGCAGACATCAACTACCCAAAGATCGCTTCAGGGGTTTACCAGATATTCTGGCACCCTCAGAGGGCCGCATCTGGGCAGCTCGTAAGTTGAACCGTGTGCATATTTTTCTTTTTTCTTTTAGCCTTCTTAACAAATCTTAATTTTACAAGAAATAAAGCATTAAATCTCATCTGTTAAAAGACAAAAAAATGTATCCATAACCTTAAACTATTCAACATCATTTATAAATTTAAGCAAATAAATACAAGTATCTCATTTTAGCTAGTGGTTTGATTTTTTTTTTTTTTTTTTTTTTTGCAAATTAGAGGATTGCTATCATACACAGCCAAGAGACCATTTGTGTCTGAGATTGCTGTAACTTTTTCATAAACATTTTTACGAAGCATCATTAAATGTGCCTCTAGACTTTTCAGGTATTTTTTTCTGATACACACAGGTGGCTATGATAACAGCAGACGAATCCAGACCTCACGCATCTCTGACAGATTGCCTTGTGAGTCTTTCTTTCACTATTTACTTTCTATCTACTCTTTACATAGGTTGCAAGAAAATGCTCATTTCTGTTCTTGTAAAAAAGAAAAAAAAACGTTTAAAGTTATGTTGGTTTTGCCATTGATTTGTCACAACATTCACCTTAACTGACTTTAAATTCTGTATGGAAATGAATTGTTCAGCACTAGCATGCATTGCTGTGTACGGCAGACACTAAAACAATGCAGTGACTGGAACGACTGGTTGCCAAGCTCACAAATTGCAAATGGATAAGTTTGTTTTTGCACTGATGATAAGTTCCCATTTCACAGCACCCCACTGAACAGTTTACCCAATCTATGGCAGAATTTTGTTGATGTAGCAAATCTTTTTTTCAATTTTAAAACTCAAACCTTAAAGCCTTTGGGGACTGATTTCAACAAAACAGACCTGCAAGCCCCCAATTTTCCCCTTTTAGCGATGTAAAAAACTAATGGGATGATATCTGTGCACAATGTTTTGTCTATGCGAAAAAAAATAAACAACAACAAGAGGTTTCCGATGACAACAAACTGAAATGTTTTGAAAGTCACTGTGGGAGGTGAACAGCGGGGCAGCATGTGACGGCGGGGAGGGATGAGGCGGGGCGGGCGGCCCATCGATTGCAGTTGCGAGGGGGCGGCACCGCAGTGAGCGGCCCGCACGCGATGTTGCTAGCAAAGCCACAGTTGTCTCCCACTGTTGCGCCTCGGCGCAACCCGCCAGGCGGCGGCAGGATCGATGGAGCCGCAAATAGGCTCATTGCATTATGTAGTCGTTGTCATTGTCGCCTGTAATAGCCATCGTGTCTGCGCCCTATGCTGTTCACAAGTGCACTTTCTTTTGCTGGCTGAATAGCCCCGCTTGGCGAGGGTGGAATGCAATTTCTGTTTAATTAGCTGCGGGACTGTCCGCGGCCACTGATAGCCTGTTTGATAAGCTCCATTGACAGACGCAGGCAAAACTGACTTTAAAGGACAATTCAATTAGTAGCAGTGTGCACCAAGGGATCGCTTTTGTTGCAGAAGATCTGGCCTCTTTACATTCCTTTTATTGTGGTAGCTGTCAAAATGGCTGTCACTTTTGGTTGCGATTCTCTCTGATCGATAATGGCGCTAATAAGTGCCAAAGTAATTGTTTTCACCATCGTAGGAGGATCGGTGGTGTTTAAATTCATTGTAGTGGAGAGAGATTTATTTTTAAGCCGTACGTCCCGATTCCAAAGCTGAATATTTTCAAATTATATATTTAAAAATTATATGAAAGTAGTTTAATCGTGTGATGAAAATGGAGGAAACCTTCAATTTCCTTCTGTGAGAGAGAGAGAAAAAAAAAGAAAATAAAGATGAGAGGGAGCATATGAAATATTCATTATTATTGTTATTCTGAAGATACCGAGTGAATTGAACTGAGCTGCCTGCGCTTAAAAAAGACAACTGGATGTTTTTGAGTGCAGCAGATTATAATACAATTTGTCGTTGCCAGGGTTTCATGAAATGGAAACCAATCGCGCAATCAGTTTTGAAACAAGAATATATTGCTAATGGTTTGTCTAGTTCGCCGTAGATATATATGTCTAGCGACTGCTGTAGACACTAAAGCTCTCACTGTTGTCAAATCTTATTTGCATTGTGGCGGTGCATTAGGATGCGGAATGAAACTGAGGGATTTTCTCTTCTTTTTCTTTTTTTTTTTTTTGGACAAATATGACAGGAATCATTTTAAAATGTTAGGGTGAATCGGTTAATTGCCAGGAAGTGTGGGTTGACACAAAATGAAAGGGTTTTGGCCTAAGACACCTGCTTGACCAGTGATGGTGGGACATCCGTAGTGTTCTTGACACTTGACGGGCGACTGTACATCTCTAGCCCCGGGTGGCCACACACCAACATAGGGACGGTGGGTCTTCACCCTTCAGACACTTCATTAAATCCAGTGCCTGGGGCATCATTCCTACTGATAAATATATTTCTGGTCTGACTCGTGTCCCTGGCTGGGAATGCTCCAAGTTTAGTGACATTCTTGGTGTCGGCACGACCTCAGTACAGTTATGTTGTTGCAGTGGTCTTTCTCAAATTATTATTAATATAACGAAAAATGCGGATTGCTTTGGGAAGAGGTGCGGAGTTGTTTGTTTGTTTTTAAAAAGTAAAGTCGTGACGTCAGTGCCTACACTCAGTGATAGGGCCTGTGACGTCACGGTATTCGTTATTTTTTTTCTACACCTAGTCCCAGAAGTATGCTCGATGTTCAAATTTGACATTTTTAGGACACAAATTTATTTTTAAACGTTCAGGAAGAGTGGACCTTATTGTGAATGCAGGTTTGTTTGTAATGTTCGTGTCACCGGTCATGGTTTATTTGTTTTTTTTTTAACAGTACCTTCGGTGGACATCGCCGAGGGCACTGCAGGCGACAGAAAACTTGGTAAGTCACACCATACACCCCATCAGAAGTTGTAGCAAACTTTACACGAGCACTCGCCACACGTGCACTATGTTGTCTGTAGGCAATGACTAAAAGTTTGTACTGGATGCTTCATTCGCTCACTTCCCCAGCCTCAGTTTCGTTGGTCTCAGAATAGTAATATTTCCCTCTTTTATTTTGTACACATATATTTCTTAAAATTAACATTTAAAGTTTAGTTGTTAATGCCTGGGTTAATGTTGTTAATGTTAAAGCAGATTTTTTCTAAATTTAAAAAAAAATTGTTGGGATTTTGTTTATGGTTTTGGTTTTTTTTTTTTTCTAGTCTAGTTGAAACCAGATTTTGCTAGACGTTCCAAGATTTCTGGGATTTGTTTTGTTTTTATTTTGTTTTTTTTTTTTTTGTTTTTTGTGGTTTTTTTTCGGCTGTCAATTTTACACCGGTGGTAGAAAATTTTGCAGATTTACTTTTTAGGCTACTTTTAGGCGAAATTATTTTCCCTCGCATTTACAAGGGTTGTCCCCAGCAAACCATAATCGGAAATAAGCTGATGCTGGATTATTTCCCTTCGTGCAGAGAACGTTTGATTATCAAGTAGGTAGGTTGCGAGTGTACCTTGCTGATGTATTGTCGACTTGTTACAGTTCCAAGGGTGGAGGAGCTGACGACCCCACTGCCATGCTCTCCTGTGGACTGCGTGCAGGTGAACCCGGTGAGGCCTGCCTCGCCCCCTCCACACATCATCACCAAGAAGCGCCTGACCGTGGAGCTGCCGGCCTCCAGCCTCATGTCGGAGGTGGACAGTCCGGCCCTGGTGCTGAGGCCCGGCACACTGACCCCTGGCCGCACCTATCTGGTCAAACTCACCGTCTCCTCCGACGGTCAGTAACATTGTCCCTCCATGACAGCTTGTGGACCTGTCTTTAGTCACACCCTCCTTACCTCCCACTGCTTTTCGTCAGATTTATTGACTGTCAGACACAAAAAAAATGTTATTTCCGTTTTAGCATTTACTTCTTTAATGATTATTACGATAATTTATCATTTATTCAGCTTGGCTTTCTGTTTCACCGGATGTCCGTTATGAAAAGCAAAATTAATGGGTGGCGCGCACGCACACATGCACACGAGCTCCATATTTCCAAGCTTTATTGTATTTTGTTGTATTTGCTGTTATTACATTTCTACAAAATGCATATCCCTGGAGAGTTCGGTAATAAAGTCTTGAACTTGTGAACTCGGAAAAACTCTGAACTTCTGTGTCCACCCACAAAGCTTCTCGCTATTCATAGCCTCATTATACGATGATATGCGGTGCACTTAGTGCTGGTCATGCGATACTTCTGCCCTGTGAGGCTGCTGCAGTAGAGGTTGCTGTCAGTGCCGGGGGACCAGGCGACAGTCGCTAAGTGCACTTCACTTTTTCTGTTTGTGTAAATGCTCGGACACCCTACAGTGCTGATAGAGCATTATTCGAATTTTGTGTGAATGTCACAAATCTGTGACAGTGGCGGAGTGAACTAGAGTTCAACCTGCATATACTGAGGACACTGAGGTGTGTTCGTCACTGGCTGTGATGGCTAAAAGGCTGGTGGCAAGAGGACAGTGACCACGTGCCCGAAGGGTCACATCGGGAAAGTTTTTCTCTTTGTCGAAATACTTTGATCTCACCGGTTATAGAAGAAATGGCGCGTAAACGCCTTAAATTCCGAATGCGTTGGTGGAATGAGGCGCTGTGTAAATAATAATTATATAAATAAACATTATTGTATGCAGAAAGAATAATGCTGTGACTATAACAGTTCTCTCATTTTACATTTCCATAAATTGAGTGTGATTGGAATCTTTCATCAGTTATTCTCGTCTACTCATTGACAAGAAATGTGGCTTTGTTTGTGCATTCCGAGAACGAGGAGGAGATAAGCCGACAATAAAAGCCGAATGGTGTGTGGCAGTTATCGGCTCATGGACCACCAAGTATGTCTGGACGCCTGGCCGGCCCAGCACCAGAGGTTGTACGTCCTGCGTCGTCGGTTGTCACGTTCGCTACCATGGGCATGGGGGGACCTGGGCCCCTCTCCCCCTGCCTTCATCGCTGTGTATCCTCACCCGTCATATTTCGTCGATGAGCGAACGAGGTTTTTATGTCGTACAGCTGTCGCGGCATGCGCGGCCCATGTTCATGCATACGCATGAGGGGGCGCGTGCTGTTTGAGCGGGGCACACGCTGCCCACCGGACCGGCCAGGCCAACCGAGCCCACCATCGTGCCCGCCTGGCTCGAGGGGGCAGTGCGGTCGGCGGCGAGCAAACAAGCCGAGTCCGCTAGGAACTGTTAAGCTGATTGCCGCGGGCTCTGGTCTCCAATTTGATAAAATGCTGCTTAGCCTTCCTGGCCTGTCCGCGCAGTTTGTGTCCATGCTCCCCCCATCTCCCGTTTGCTGGAGGAGGTGGAAGCTGCAGTTCGTGCTGGTCAGCGTCAGCTTGCAGCCTGGGATGGATTGCACAACATGATGCCCACCGCCAGGAGTCGCTGCTATGCGGTCCGCAGGCTTCTCACTTCCGGCACACTTTCTAGTCCCGACGGCGTGCTGATGGAGGAGGGACCCAAGTGTTTGTGGACAATCCCGCCGAGCTCCCGCTAATGGCTGGTCAGTTGTCGGTGGTAGCGGCGGTGGTGGTTTGCCGGTGGAAGAGGATGGGGGTGGAGGAAAGTCTGGCAACTTGACACACGCAAACGTGCTCAGATCTTTGGTTTCCAGCTACTGCGGGGAGGCGGCGTATCACGTGACCACACCAATCGCTTCTTCACAGGCTGAAGTAGGTTTTGGTGGAGGGATGGGGCTGAATCCTTGATGAGACCGAGCACTTTTCCTCCTCCTTGCTCTCTCACTCAGCCCCTTCCTCACTTGGGCTGGTGAGGGAAGTTGCCGGGCCATGTTCTCAGGTGTCCAACCATCAAACAGCATTATCTGATTGCAGCTCATCCGCTCTTGCATGCACAAGGAGGTATTTTGGAGTTGGATAAGAGGCTTATTGATTGGACTTGCACAAGTTCAGACTTCTTCAGGCCAGTTAGCTGATTGCCCGATTGCTTGCTTGGTGAGGGTGCTGGCGAGGGCAGCATTCTAGAAGTAAAGGTCACGCGAGAACCAAGACAGTGACGTGACAGTCTGCGCTAACCCGGGAAAGTGGTGATGTCACCATCCTCCGCATTCAACTGTAGGAGTCCACAGACCCCACGTTCACTTGTAGGAACTGTAATGTCTCCATAACATACCCACAGAAAGTACCCTGCCGCTTATATCTGGGTGTGACACCTGTTCACAAGCCTTTCCATTGGGAATTTTCTGCGGGTGCTCAGGCTTCATTACCCACGCTCTGATTTTTTTAAAAACCCTTTTCCGTTTATAATGCTTAATCACCGCCAGGTGTCAGCACTCTTGCATCAAACCAGCTTCTGGCGTCAGAAAAAAGCAGTCTCTTGGTCCGGATGTCTGTCCACAAGTTCTGGTGGGAGGATGGATGGTGTGACACTATGTTGGCGACCTACACAGTTACACTCGGTAACACCCGGCCTTGAGGCCGCTATACTTATTAAGCAATTGTAATTATACTATAATTGCCATCATTTTAACCGTGGACTATGTTGTCATGTCTTCAATTCATGGTGACACCATGACAGTTCGATGCCGTGGTATCGTGCTACCTGTCTTTCCATCTACCTTTGTGTGAGGTCCATTCGTCGTGCAATCTGGACATCGTGTGGTGCTTGTTCATGCTTCTCTGCATCTGGAGACCAGCAGTTAGGCAGGTGAAGCCAGTTTGAGGAGCAAACCATAGTCCGTGAAATCTTTCACTCATCCTCTCTCTCTCTCTAGTGTGATGTGTGTTCATCAACAGAGGGACATTTGTCTTCACAACAACAACCAAGTCCAGTTGTGGCAGACGCGGCCATGTCCAGGACAGGGGAGGAAAGTGGATCATGACTTTATGTCCTATTAGGTTTTCAGGGTCGGGCAGCGCGCAACAGCGCGTGGGGTGAGCATGCGCTGGTGTGAAAAGATTTGTCCCGAGGTCAGCACGTGAAGGGAAATGGAATATAGATCTCTGCTCCTGCGGCTCCCAAACGGGAAATTGTCTCCCCTCGCTTGCAACTGCTTGTTTGTTGGAAAAGTGAGCGCGCGCGCTCGCTCACACACACACCTCGTGTTTGCAAGTCGTTTGCCCAGGAAACATTCGAATTTCTTGCAATCTTTGGATCGACCGCCGGAGTTTGCTGGTCTCCTCAAAACCGTCCCTCGCTGGATCTTGACTGTCACGTGCGAACCTTTCTTGAAACTGAACCGTTTGCAATCCCTAACTTTTATTACAGACTGGGTGTCCAGCAAAGACTGTTTCCATAAGTCTGTGATGTCCATACTCGTGTTACAATAACTTTCTCCTGATGGTGAACTGTTCCAGAGAAATATCCCCAGTTAGGTTTAATTAATGAGATGATTAACGAAAGTCAAAGATTGCACCAACTTGCAGATAAAATGACAGCGGTCACTTGTTATGTTTTGCAGACGACCCCGAAGCGACTGGAGAGGCCATGACCTCTTTTGAGGTCAACAGGGCACCGAGCAAGGGCACATGTTCCGTGGTGCCGGAGACTGGGGTGGAGATGGAGACAGTCTTCAGGGTCTTCTGTAAAGAGTGGCAAGATGAGGTTAGTCAATCTTGATAATGAAAATTGTGATGGTGGTGGTTGTTGGTGGAAGTAGCACAATATAACTGATGACCTGTGATGTTTGCATGCCATAAAGCTTTTGCTTGACATGGCCCCGGTCCCATAGTCATTGATGTCTGACTAACTTTGGAGCCTACTGTCAATAAGAACAGGTGGGAAGACAACATAAACCCTCTCAAGAAAGGTGATGGTCACTTGCAGTGAGGAAGTATTTGGAGGGGTGGAAAGAGTACTCGGAAGTTGATGGTAGGAGGGAGGAAAGTAGATTGGGAAAAGCAGTTTTAGCATTGCGGGTAAAGGGTCTCCGGCATCTCGCTGTCACTGAAGCGTAGAGCAAGATGTCTGCCAACCTAAAGGCACGAAAAAAGCATAATTTGTAGAAGAAAATTGCTGGGTGGGTTTTGGCCTGTTGACATCGACAGTTTGCACGCTCATCTCGTATTAAGAACGATTCTTGGCTCTCGCATCATCCTGTTTTTTGTAGTAGAAATTTTTGAAAGTTATTTTAGTGGAAGGGGGATGAAAAAGCAGGACTACAGCGAAGTCCTTGTTTGAGGTTTTCCCCAGTCTGATAAGAGGAAGGTGTTGATGTGTTGCCATAGAAACAACATGATGGAGGAAGGGCAGGGAAAGCCACAAAATCAGGCGAGCTGCCAGAAAATGTACGGTTAGTTTTGTAAGCCAGGCGGGATCCTGCTGGCTACAGGGAGACCAACTGAAATGGTGGCCGGCAGAATGCAGCTATGTGATTGATTGTATGTCTGTAACTCTGGCTTTTGTTTCAATCATTGCGCTGTGCTAGTTTAGGAATAAAAAGTGGATTATGGACTAACAGGAGTTGCCGGATGCTCAACAGTCAGGATTGAAAACTACACTAAACTAGGGAGTAAATGCAAGAAATCTGGCTCCGTGCGCTTCGTACCTCCTAAACAGTTTGTCTACCCGTTTCAATGTTTAAAATTCTAATAACTGGGTAATGAGTCGAGAATGTCAGTTATTGCAGTTCTCTATGTTTGTGGGGAGGGGGAGTGTATTGTGGTCTTCAGGAGCTGAGGTACTTGGCATGCAGACGGCACCCATACCCTCTCCCTCCCAGCCACCCCGATGTAATACCTTTAGTGGTAGTAATTTGTCCTCCACCCCTCCATTAGTCACCTGACCACACTGTGTTGGTGTTGTGAGCCCACTCGCCCCATAGACAGTTGCTGGAGGGCGAAGGCTTCAAACACATACAGACGCCGCTTCTCGCCTTCTCCATGGCGACGGGAGGGTCTGTCTCTCGCCACGGACCTTCTTGATGACATCAGCGGGAGGTCGCTTCAGCGGCGCGTGTCGAGTCCCACCAGAGGAAGGGACGCGTAAAAAAAACGTGGAAAAGAAGGAATTGGGATTGGGCTCTCGGAGGCAACAACAGGTTGTGGTTGCTAGGCCCAGAAACATTCCTTTCTTTGCCACGGAATGTGACCGTTGCTATGCTACAGGTGTCTGTGGTGACCAAAATACGATGTTTTCTTCAGTTTTGCCGGTGGTGTCGTCCTGGCACGCAGCTTCAGAGGGAGCGCGTGCAGTATAGCAGTTGTCGGGCTGTAAAGTCAGCGAGGGGGCTGGAGTCACAAGGGCGTGTCAGCGATGCAGTCAGCCGTGCGACGATAAGTAAGGTAGGAGCACCGGGGGGAGGGGAGCTTCGTGACATCGAAGTGCACCTGTCACGTGCCCACGTGCCTCCACCAGTCCGTCACCGTCAACTGCCACCCCAAGCCCGCCGCAGCAACATGGCCAAAGGTCAAGAAGCCACCCGGCACAGTGAAATTTCGAGGCATTCATATTTATCTTGGTACATAGTACACAGGGCGGCATAACAGCGTGCACAGGATACAACAGAGAGCGACTGTTGTAAATACATGTACAGCAGCTGCAGCACCAACTGTAAAATCGTTGTAATCGACTGGCAGTTAGACTGAGGGAGGTAATGTCCAGTCCGGTTACAGGTGTGGACAGCAAATGAGTTGCGGTTCCGCACGCAAGAGAAGTGATGGGGGGAGGGGAGCATTGAGAGAGAAAGAGATCCTGGCGAATGGATGCTACTTAACTGTAGGGTATGGGTGGACTTGAGCTTCCGTTTTGTGAAAGTTCCTGTCCTTTGTGTTTAGACACAGTTGACATCCGGGCTACTAAAGTCCTTTGGTGTAATGGAGAAGAACGTGATTCAAAATAACATTATGTTAGTAAACAAACACAAAACATTGACATATCTACAGTATAGACCAGGTAACATGTTCCATAAAAATTAAGCATGTGATTGTGTCATACATAGATAAAGCGGTGTGTGAGATTTATCCGAACATTACCAAATAAAGCAAAATATTCCTGATATGTACGGAAAGTTTTCTGCATTTTAAGATGTCTAAGACGATTTCAAACGAAAGAAGAGAGAGAAAAAAAAAGAGCGAGGCAGTTGGCGAAAAAGAAACCTCATACTACACAAACTTAGACAACATTGAAACGTGAGACGGTCTGCGATTGGACAGTGTCATAATTTATTCATGATCTGAGAAAACAATGGCAGAGACAAGGGACAGGGGGAGGGTGAGCTCAAACCACCGCAGTTTATGTTGTTTATCCCAGTACAAGCGGTCAGCGGCGTGTCTCGCCTCCCACTTCGATCTGTTTCGCTGAGTGTACTACAGAGGGCGCCCCTAGGAGGATGGACTGACACGGTGCAGGTCACAAGACAATTTAATGTAGAGGACGAGTAGAATGGAGGACAGCGCCTCGCTGTGTCCTGTGAAAAGATAAGGTTGCCGCCGCCGTGGAGGTCAATGAGCTGTCCGTTATGAATGATGCATGCCATGCGACAAGTACGGGGAGGTAATTACGCCCTGCGGACGCCAGTGAAGCGCGTCCATGGACCACTGGCACGCCATGCTTGACAGGGGGAAGTCACTCCCAGAAGGCCGCTGCTGGTGAGATTATATTCCCCTTGTAGCCGTGTCTGCAGACATGGAAGGGGAGGCAATGCTTTGCGGTATCCTGCACGAGGTCCTGAACAGCAGGGTGCTTGTGATGAGGCGTGAGTGGCGCCACCTGTGTTTGTATTTTATTTCAGTTCTTGTCTACACTTGTATTGTTGATTGGCTGCGAGTCAGGTAATTTCAAGCTGCTGTTGATTGCATGATGGGATGTAAAGCTATCATGGATTATTTACTTTTGTTAGGTAAAAGTAGTTCAAATAATGCGTGTGAAGGATTTCACTTCGGATTTAGATTGTTCATTCCCAAAAACATCATCCATTGTTACTGGTGTCATGGTTGGTGTCTCCACACACCATGTTATCAAAGGAAAACTGTTCCAGAGAAAACACTTAATGTCCGGAAAAGGAAATGAGATATTTGCTTTTGTGAGAGGGACCTGTTGATTTACCTCCCCCACCAAGTGTGTGAGTGGAGGGGCGTGGCCTGTGACAAATTGGCGTGGGTGGCGCTGCTAGGCGTGACTGGTGCTGCGCGGCCCATAATTCACGAGCACAATGCCGCCAGCCCCATGGCGGGATCTCGGGCCGCAGTAAATCACAGGGAAGATGGTCTGCACCCGACTCCTTATCGCAGTTTACGACGCCATACCCACCTCGACACCACTTTATACATCCCCCTCTAATCCTCCTCTCTATCCCTGGTCCCCGCCACCTGCTATGTCAGGGAAAGGCCTTCCAGGTACAAAGATGGTGGCACCGTCTACAGTGTCGTCTGCACAAAGCTGCTGTCACGACCGTCCCTTCCCCGGATGTCTTGTCTGGCTGGGTGGTGTGCACCCGTTGTCCTTGAGGTTGATAACCAAGCTTCCTGTGCTCGGGTATTGTGCCACCCTCAGGTATGTGCCTTAATTGTCCCTCTCCTGTTGTCCCCCTCCACCTCTTACTGTTTTCTTTTACTTTCATGATTTAACATTCCTGTGAAAGTGGTCTTGAGGCTCTGTTGTAAGACTCTGTGCCGCGTCACCCACAGCGATACTGATAGGTACAGCTGTTGTAGGAGGGGGATATATATATATACTGTATACTGAAAGTCGTGAGGTTCTAGGGACGCAATTCTGTTCGAATTGTACGGGGTGGGACATCGGGAAGGGGAGTTGCTGAAGAAATTAAAAGGAATTTATCCGAGTAATGCGGTTTTCTCCTTTTTCCTCACAAGACTCTTCTAAGTGAAAGAACATCTGAGCCTACCAGCCCACTTCACCTAGAGGTATACACTAATATATGTCAAAGAGTTCGAACCTATTTCCTAACGAGCATAGGAACGACTGTTCGAGAATTTTATCCAGTGACTACAAAATGTGTATTTTGTATCCAGCAACACATTCTCTGATGTTGTAGGGCTATCTCGCTACTAAGACATCTGTCTCCTAGTATTTCGTTTGCTGTACAAATGAAAGTAGTGTTTGACAGTCAAGTTCCCCAAACCCCTCAGCCTTGTGCTAGTCTTCAGTGCTGGGGTCAGCAGTTCAAGTCTGAAACAAAGAGACAATCTGTTTGTCCTGATGGGTTTTATAACTAATATTCCTTGTCACAGTGAACCAGTTGTCCACTGTCATTAAAGTCACTATGTAATATCACCTTGAGATTCTTCACTTTATATTTTTGACAGTTTAGTTAAAGGTGAGGTAGGTCATATTCTCTGTCCAGCCTATCAGACTATCCAAATTGTTGTCTTCGTGGCTCGGTCAGTCGTCATCACCTAATTGCCTCCCCTAGTAATAGGTTGCTGGCATTGCTCGCTGTTTCTGTTGTCCCCCCTTGATGGCGGTGTCCAAAAGAATAGTTTAGTAACGAAAGAATGTTTCTGGACATCGCTGTCCACACTGTGCAGTTGGTGAACACGATGTAGCTGAATGATTCCAAGTATCACAGGGTTGAGAAGAAGCCAGTAACGAGGTTTTGGGAGGGAGGCTATGCTTCCGGCCGCCCTTGAACTTCAGCTGGCGGAGTTTTGAAAGCGCTGATTGTCGGGAGGACCAAGTATGCGCCCCCTGGGGAGACATAAAAATGATTGCTTCTTCCGCTCCACTGCTGCGCTTTGCAGTTGGCGACCATGTTTGCCAGGAGTCGACGCTTGAACACATTGTTTCAGCTAAATCCTGGAACATTTGTGATTTGAAGCATGTGTGAAAAAAACAGGGGACGAGCGTTGGATGTGATTTGCTCTGTTTGTACAAAATAGGGAATGAATAGAATTAGAATGAATAGGGAGTAAAGTTGCTGATTTATGAAATTTTAAACTTTTTATTTTTAGCTCTTGTGTTAGACGAAACGTGTGTGGTGAAATTTTTCCTGTTGGTTATTCATGGCGAAAGTTGAAGTTGCACCAAGAGGGGTGGCAGGAAGGATATGCGAGCAGACACCTTTGGAATGAGAGTGGCGCGGGTGGTTGGTTGTGGTGGTGGTGGCGGCGGTGGAGGCGTCGCTTGGCGCAGTCTCACCAAACTAACAGTTTGCTGTCGAAATGCACAAACACGGCCCCGCGTGAAGTGTGATTGGTGGTCCATACACGGGATGTGATGTGGGTTTTGTGGGAGGGTTTAGACGAGGGTTACCGTAGAAGAGAGCAGGCCGACCAGAAATGGACAGTAATTAAACGCCAGGATGAGACATCTGTGGTTTTAAGGCTTTTGGAAAGGCCAGGAGGACTGGCGCACGTGACACTGGAGTTGATACCCGCCAGCACGTTGCCTCTCTTTGTCCTGGGCGGCCTGCCCGGCTCCCGTGTGGTCCTGCTGCCCCCGAGAGAGAGAGAAGGATCTGTGTCAAAGATGAAGCAGGGAAGGTCCATGTCTGACTGTCTATATGAGATCATAGCCAAGGACCAGAGGTAGGTCTAGCAGTAGTCGAGAAGTTATCTTCCATCTACAGTTGCATCATACCTAAAGGTCTAATCCTTAAACTTGGAGATTTTCATCAAATTCTGGGGCATTTTCCTAAATTTGATGGACAGTTCGGAAAGACATGTCGGTCCTGATGTCGGAAGACAGCAGAAACTCTGGAAGTCTCCCTTCTAGACATTAGCTGCCGCTACTAGAGGATAGTATTAAGTGTGTAGGTATATATCGAAACATATCAAACACCAGGTAGCCTATTACTCTCGTCCTCTGCAATGGTTGTGTGTGTGATATCCAACAGCTGGCTCATCGAGAGTTTGGGGGAGGATCTGTCCCCCCGTCCTGGCTTGTTGCTATAGATTGTTGTGTCGTCACATTTGTTTGCAGGCTTATCGCGGTTGACATTTGCTTGTTTATCTCTTTATGGTTTGCTGTGGGGGTAGGGGGGGGGTGACTACTGGGCCTCGCTAGGTGTTGACCGATGCAACAGCATTTGTCTCAGGAGTTTTCCCTGTGGAAGAGGGAGGGTGAGGGTTGTGGGGCGGGGAGATGGAGAGAGCCGTGTTTTATTACTTGTCCTTTGGCACAAAAGCTGCATTCTTATGTCTCCATAGCAACAGTTTTTATTACCACGCATTATTGTCTGTCATGATTTGCAACCTGAGCTGTGCCGGTGCCCAGTTTAAAATGACTGTTTGTACAATCTGTTGACAGGAAAAGAATTTGCCTCTGTGGTACCGCGTGAGCTATAGCCTGGGGGTGAAGGACGATGCCAGTGCTGGAGGTGGTAACCTCAACCGTCTGCTGTATCATGGACTCAGCCACCAGGTGGCCTTCCGACTACCAGCGGGGCTGCCACACTCAGATAATCGTGGTAGGAAGTGTTATTTGTTGTTATTGTTGTTATTGTTGCTCGTGACTTTCTTGCAATCTTTGCTTTCTCGTTGTTGCAATGTACTGCTGAACAGTCTTTGGTGTTACGTGTGTGTTCACCCGTGGGTATAATCGTGTGTGTGATGTAACTGTTAGCCTTAGGTCAGTCAATACTAAAGTGTTTGGCCTTAATGTTACTAGCCACAGGTCTATGGTGGTACATAACTTAGGGCTCGTGTCAGCTTTTAGTGTGAAAAACTAAACATCCTTGGTTCTACTTGTCAAATGAAGATGATAACCAGAGGTGTGATGATTAAAAGCATTGACACCTGTATTCACTTGTACTCGTGCACCCACTGTACAGACTCCAGTCGAGGGAATTGCGATGTTCTTATCTGTTGGCGAAAGATGAATAAAACATAAAAAGCGACATGTGAGGTACCTGACCCTCCCATACGTGTGCTGGACTGTGGATGGTGGCAGCAAACACTTGACCACAGTGCCACCAGCTTGCAGGAAGAGATTCCTTGAACGACTTGCAGCAGCGATTATCACTGCGATTGTAGGTTTCCATAGCAACAAGAACAGGACTTAGTGATTGTACCTTTTCTGATGGGAAGCAAGAACAAGAAGTCTTCTGGAAGGTGATTGGCATCCTCAGTCTCAGCCTGGCAGATAATGGAGCTGCAAGCACACCCACACATCCCCCCACTCTCTCCCTCCTCACCCTCGCTTTTGATTGTCATCGTCAACCTTGAGAAGCCCGTCGACGCCGAGCAGTGTGTCAACAGATAGGTGACATCCTTCGTGTTCGGAGTCGTCTCCCCAGAGGGCGCTGCTGAGCTTGGCTTGCGCAGGATGGGCGTATTTACCTCGCGTACCAATGGTGCAACTGGCTGGCCACGCGCTGCTCTAGCAGCAGTCGCTGGTAGCAACAACTAAGGAGTGGGAGTGGGGCTGAGGTTGACGAATTGAAAATAGCTCTCTGTTCCTCTTTTTATCCTTCTACCCTTCCCCACCCCACCCACACACACACACTTCACCCTCTGACCCACACCTTGACAACAAATGAGTGGCTGCGGCTGGAGGGGGAAGGGGAAAGTAGCAGTCACACAAATTAATTTTCTTCAAACACCACGTGTTTGCGTCTCGAGTTTGGGCAGTCGGAGACCCTCAGAAAGCTGGCGTCTGTCTTGGTGTCGGCTGTGAAAATACACTCCACCGCCTGCCACGTCCACCCCACCACCACCACGTCCACCCCACCACCACCTCCCCACAACCGCACATTTCTCGGAGCAGGTCCGCCAACACAAATGCCGTGTTCTCACACCTGCCCACCACGCCCACCAAACCTGCAAAACCAAACACATTTCATCTTCAATTTAAAATGGTACGGAAGTGATTTCCCTACACAACCACCCAGGAACGCGTCACGTGACAGTCTGTGAGGCTGCACGATGATTCCAGTGCAGACTTGATGATGTCATGGACGGTGTCATCTACAAGTCAGTTGGATCCGTCTAGGTTTTAGCCTTATCAGTTTATCTCTCATGCGGTGCCGACGGAGGTCTGGATTTCCTGTCAAGTCCACGACCCACGGAGGTGGGGCAGCGGTTGATTCCCTGCTGTCTGGCAACGGGGAGATAAGCAAGCCCTGGGGTAGGTACGGGGGTGTTGGTTGGTTAGACGTCTGGAGGGTGGGGGAGGGCCAAGGTATTATCAGCGGTTTCCGTGACCAATGAAGTTCAGTTGGCTGCTCGACCAATGTCGGCCCGCTTCAAACAATGGTCAATATTGAAACAGGCACACCTCCGGACCTCTCCGGTCCCGTTTGCTTGCCCATGAGGCGGAACAGAGTAGGTCAAGGGTTAGGGGTCAGCGACACGACAAGCTAATCCTAGTATTAGCAAGCCTGATGAGGACTTTCGTCTGGTCGGACTAGGTCTCAACTAAGTGTTCTCCTCATTTCCACCCTTCATTATACTGACTCACCCTCGCAAAGCGCGCGCACGCTCGCACACAGTTTTCCACGTGTTTACAGCACGCTCTCCATCGTCACGTGTTAGAAACACGTTTGGAATTCCTGTGTAATGTTTGTTGCTCACCTTTGGGGGTGAAATATTACAGCATTGGTTTCGCTTTCTGTGGTCAGGAAATGTCACCTTTTACCTTTCTGCACTCAGAAACACTCTATACCCTTCATCGCCTCGCTGTCTCAAGACTGGGTCGAAGGGTCAATAGTACTTAAGTGCGAGTGTGAATCGACTAAAACCAGAGAATTCACGGTCTCTTTGCCTGCATCTTGTCACGTGACCTGTCTCCTTGCCTGCAGGCTTGCCCACGGTGTTTGTCTTGTTCTCACTCTTGCGGTCTCTCCTAAATCGAAGTGTTGGGTGTGGTGGGAGGGAGGAGATGTTCTGTGTGGGGGAGTAGGAACCCCCCACCACCTCTTTCTGAACAAGTCTTAACTTGCTGCCTCATTGACCACATCCCGCGCATCTTGACAGATGAGTCTGATGGAACGGTTCAGACCTGCCGGCCGCCTTCAGCAGTATGGACAGGGGAGTAGGAGGTTAGGGGGTTGGGAGGAAGACGGAGGGAATCGCGCCTGGTGCACAACGAAACCGAGTGTACCAAGATGTCCGTCAAGAGAAGCTGTCGTGGCGCATGAACTTGGGGTCAGGGACTTTGGACAACGACTACTGAGGCCATGTGTCGGAGGTCCACTGGCTCACGAACACATTACCGAAGGATTCTTTTGTGGGCAGCGGGTGTGCACGCGCGTCTGAGGTGAGCGCTGGCGAATGAAGACGACGGTTTGCTCTCCCCCTTTGCTCGTCTCCCCCCCCCCAAAAAAAAAAAAAGCAAATCAACGGGTTTTTCCCCCGCCACCCGATCTTCTGGCCGACATCGACTTTGCAAGAATTGACTCGGTTGATGGCACAGTGAGTCGCAAGATGTGGCAGGAAGAGAGGGGAAGACAGCCGCAGTGCATGTTGAGAGTCGGAGTGCAACCTGTTGGACAGCACCATCCGCAATCATGACAGTTAACACAGCCCAGCCTCTTCATTGGCTAAATTAGACCCCGTCACTGGATGGAGGATGGAGCAGAGGATGGTTGTGGTGGTGGGTCGTTGGCACAAGCTGTCTTCTGTGCCGGGACCCAAGTCGTACACGAGGTGGGAGGAGAGAAAGTTATTTAAAATTCTCAAGCAACGGATGAGAAATCGATAGGGAGTTGGCAGAAGTGACATTTGAAACATGTTAGAGATGGCGGCGTGGTTTGTGTGGACACTAAGCTCTCCTCATCTCCAGCAGACGTCGGCTGCAGTGGACGCTGTGCCGGTGTCAGCGGGTATCCTACGGCAACCACAGGAGTGAAATGTCTGCAGGCACACCACCCCACGTACATCACCCTTCTCTCATGACTCGTCATGAGAAAACATGTCGAGGCTGCTCCGAGTATCTCCTTCAACACACCTGATCGCCGCTAGTCGGACAGGGGGATGGGGATTCTTGTGTCGAATGTTTCCAAGTCTTCACAGTGCTGTGAACTGTCAGGATGGCGGTAGTTGGATTCGTCTTATCAGAAGTTGACCTGTGGCCTGCTGTAACGGTAAGACGAGGCTATTTACATATTTTTATAATGACTCGAACAGAAATTAATGCGAAAAGAAAACGGTTGTAAATAACAGACTACTCGTACGTCTCACTTAGGCACTCACAAGGGAGAAAACTCTCTCCATCGCTAATCATGTCTTCAGATTTCTCTTGCAACACTGTTGGGAAAACTTGTCGGCACTACACTATGTGCGAGGGTCCCTGTGGCATGATAAACCACATCTAAGATAATAACAGCAGCTCGCATAAAGAAAGAAACGAAACCACCGGAGGGATTACCTCCCTTTAGTCAAGTTCTGTGCTTGTGAGGTGGGGCTAGTCTCAAGTCACTAAACGATTCTGTCATGTGTCGAAACCACCCAAAAGTCACTTTTATCACATTCGCTACTTCCTTCCTCGGCATACATTAACCATAAAATTAAAAATAATTAAAAAGTTTATTTATTTAATAAGTTTATTTAGTAATCTGACGATCAAAAGTTTGTGCTGTGGAGAGAAAGCGAGAGTAACGCGAGAAACTAGTTAGTGACGTCACAGAACCACTACTTTGCTCTGTGCGTGACGTCACAGCCTAGCCGGTCTCGTGAGTCTCTCGGGCTGTAAAACTCTCATCCCATAAAGCATTCCGTAGCTGGCACGACCCCTTCAAAGCAACAAATTGCATGTTACCGCCCCGACCTGTGGCTGAAGGCTTTATGGCGGTCCCCCCGTCCATTCAGTCCAGGGTGTGTAGTCGTCGGTGAGTGTCCCCCGGGGCCCGCGTGCGTCGTCCTGTGTAACGTCTTGTGTTTCCTTCTATAGTTGCTAGTGATGCAGGAATGTTTCTTTGTCAAAGAGGTGTTAGTACACCTTTGTTTACCATGCTTCATTACTTTTGCTTCTCTTCCTTGTGTCGTGATGTTGGTGTCGTAGAACTTGTAGAACGTGTGCAACTGTTATTATCAACCCAGTATGCCAGTGTGTGTGTGTGACCGCTGCACGTGCTGTAACGGGGGTGGTAGGGAGGAGAGGGTTGGCAAGCGATCGGCGAGAGATCAATAGTCGTGGAAATTGACTGGCCCTCCAGTGCAAACAGCCATCCACGACCGTCAGTTCCTCTCCTCCCACCCACACCTTCTCCCCCCTCCAAACACCTCCTTTCTCCCCCACCTCTCCTCCCACCCATCCTACGTTCTGTTCCGGCCGGCCGGTAATCCATCCGAGCGGTAGTCGCATGTCGTTGCCTTGTGCGTGTTTGCTGGCTGTAAGCTTGGGAGGACTGGGTGGTGGTGGTGGGGCTGGGGGAAAGAGTGAAGCCGAAGCTGACTAGTGTCTGACCGGCCGGCTGGCTGTGTGCGCGGTTGGGTAGAGAGAGAGAGGCCCGTTCGCCCCGCTACCGCGCTGTCCTGTCCAAATATTGACGCTAGTCCGTCCTCCAATGGCAGTGCTGCTGCAGCTGTCGGTGGAGGATAACCTGGGGGCCGCCACCATCATCTGCCACATCCCCATTCAGGTCCGGCCTCAACTACATACCAACGCCACGGTCAGCGCGGAGCCCGCCATCCACAAACTGTGAGTAGAGTTGTTATCGATGTCATCATCGGTGTCTGTGGCGTTCTATCAGTGTTTTGTCATCTTTGTTTATAGCCTTTGTCGAGGTTGCTGTGGGATGGGAGGGGGGTCCTGTAACGGATCTGACTGTCCAACATCAAAGTCTGTATCAGTCGAGTGTGTTGTCTCTCCTGTGTTTTATTTTTAGTCTGCCTCGTCCAGCATGAACCGGAATGTGTGTGAAAGTTTACTGCCCTCGTCACTGGTATAAAATAATATGTTGTCTTTTGTAGTTCTCCTTCTCCCTCTCTCACTCGGCCACACGCATTCACTGTACTGTCCGTTTCTCGCGTCTTCTCGTTCATCGTCCCGCGAATGCGCGAGACCTGATGTGACTTGCAGTTTTGACTATCACTGTCAACGTTTGATGTAGTCAGTGCAGCTGCCATTCAGTGTCTACATTGTCTGTAGGTAGTCTGTAGAGTTGTCGGTGGACATAGTGTTGGTTGTGAGAGACAGTCGCTGGATGTTTTCCGCCTGTTACACACACACTTGCTTACAACACTCGCGCTCGTATGTTTAAACTCGCATGGGAGACAACTGAAATTCTTGTATCAACAGGCGTTCATCAACTTCCGTCTAATCCACCAAAACCCTGTGGAACCCAACTTTCTCTTCCATCCGATGATTCCAGGAACTGTCCCAACTCGCGTGGTCACCATTTTGCCGCAGTCGTGGTTGAGGGTGACCCTCACCGCTGCCCCTGCAACATTGCAACATTTACTCAGCAACAGGTCGGTGCTTGGACACACGTGTCGAGCTTGAGAGGCAGAGACGAGGGCGGAGAGAATGAGACATGGAAGATGTATACAATGTGTCTCTAAAAACATCACCGTTGCGGAAACATGGTTCATCGTCGCATTTTAGAGACAGGACAGAATGACCAGGAAAGGGGTCAGGGTTCAAACACGCCTGTCGGACAAGATGGAGAAAGTCTGTTGACAGTTCGACAGCACGAGTTCAAACGAATGTGGATCGAGGGACATTTTGATGTGTTTTGAAGGGAAAAGTACTTCCGCCTAAAAGTGGTTTCGCACTGATCAAAGGAAATCCTGGTGTTCCAAGACTCAAGTCATCCGACAACAGACCAGGGGTGAGTTGAATGAACGACGACAAAGCCAAGAATTTCGGCTTCAAAAAATATAAAAATAATATCGCCGTCCGCTGGTGATGTGCAAGTGATGTTCTGAAAAATAATGAGTTTTTGATTTCAGAGTGGAAAATCGACTACTCAGTCAAACTTTAAAGATTTGTTCTCAAAACCTCACATGCAACCAGCCCAAACCTGGTGGCGACCTGATCACTGCGAAGCTTTTTGACAACAGACACTCGTGAAACCTGTGATCAAAGGGAATTCGTGAGCAGGAAGATAAGACTGGGTTAAAGGTCGGTGCATACATTACCTCGCGTCCCTGCGCGTCGTTGTGTCAAAATGTCCGACTTCATCGCCTGGTCCTGTGGGTCCGTCTGCCTGGTGTGGTCCCCGTTGTGGCTTCGTTGTATTGGCAGACTGACCAGTGGATGCTGGTGACCGCGTGCACAGCACTACCCTGTGGTTGACAGTATGTGTACCGAGTGCTCACTACTGCTCTTGGACGGGTGCACACTTCTGTCTTGCCGAGGACAATCATTGTCCCTGGGCCTCTGTTGACTTCAGGTGTTGGGATGTTTGAGGCGTTAGATTTCTTGTTTCGAGAGAGAGAGAGTGTGTGCACGCGCGCGGCACCAGCAAGAGCTCGCCCTCGTGTGCGTTCGTTTACTTTCAGTAGCCCACGCGCTTTGAGTGGAGGAGAGTACATGAATGCTAGTTGTAAAGCTTAGAGAGAACACTTATCTCTTTTTTAATGGTAGTATTAACTACTACTTTCTTAGCCATCAGGTATGTCAACAACTACAGTACATAAACTGCTTTCACTTTCTGTTCTGTAAAACAATAATCAGGGTGGAGGTCACATGATCAAAGTGCAGGCGAGCATCTTGATTCTTACAGGAAGAGGCATCAGATCCTCGGCGTTCAGAAATAGAGAACTCGACTTTCCCGAGGTTGGCTGGTCGATGTCACGAGAGGAGGAACCTCGCTGGCCAAGGTGCACAGAAATCGCTGTCACCGATAGGAGGACATGATCGATATCAGTCTTCGTCTTACCGGGCGCCATCTCGTCATCGGCATACTTGTGTGACGTAACATCCTCCTCCCCCTAGCGGGAGGGTTGTGCGTGGTCGCCCACAAGGCCTGGTTTTTCCTGCCACATTCCCATCGCCTATCCCCCAAGAAAACTATATTTGGTGGTGTCTATTTATGGTGTGGGTGTGTTTATTAAATCCAGTCAAGTAAACGTTGATTATTGGACCAGCACAGTAATGACCTGCCAGCGTTGACGGGGGGACTTTAATTTGTTTTTCTTTTTTATCTTAAAGGTGGCTTTCAGTGTTTGACAGAATATTCAGAAAGAATTCCTCCATTCCATGCACACGTGGCGCGAACTCCCATGCAGCACTTGGAGAGACTTGGCACGCGCTTTGTTGATGTTTCGGAAACGCGGTTGTGGTTTGTTGTGCTCTCGTCCCATTTCCTTTGCGAGCGATAGAAACAAAGGAATGTCGAGAGGAGCTAACCCAGATGTTCGCGAGACAGACATCGCCTCTTGAGATAATGGCGAGAGTAGCGGGTCAGGTGTTACTACCACTTATCTTCTGTCTCTATCCTCCCACATTTTTTCCCAAATCATATGAAGTTAGAAGTTCTCGACCAAGTTTTGTCTATTCAGTTAGGTGTTAAAGTGAGATCGGAGGAGGGTAGATAAGCTGTTAGGAGGTAAGAGGGATGATGGTGGTGCACACGCTGGCGGTCCGGTTTGCCGAGGGCGGATGACTGGTGAAGCTAGGTAATGCTGGGCAAACAAGCCCCGGCGCGCACCGCTGGTACCACTAAGTCGCCTGAAATTCTCCTCATTCAGCCTGCGACAACCCCACACCCCACCACCCGCTCACCCTCTCTCCCCACCTTGTCATTTGCTGAACGTGCCGCGAGCGTGACAGCGGGAGGGGAGCTGATGGTGTGGTGGGGGAAGGTAGACAGTCCTACAGGGTCAGGGAGTAGGTCAAGCTTCGGAGACGGGGTAAGAGGTAAATCGACTCTCACACTCTCCCTCCTGCAGACTTTCAGGTTTTCTTACTGTACTTACCTTCGTTAGTCGGTCTGTAGGGACTACAGCCACCTTCAGCACTCACTTCTCTCGTCCAGTCGACTTTACCTTGAAATGAATGCAAAACATCGTGTTTTGATGTCTAACACCTGATAGAAGTAAAAAAAAAAACTATCTGATAATGAGATCACTAGAGAGTGCTAGTCACGTGACGTTGTCAGTGGCGGGAATGTAGAGGGTGTTGTCTGTGTTACCTTGTTCAGTGTTACCTGTGCTAGCTTGTCGAGCGTGTAGGCGAGAGGAGGTCGTGTCCAAACAAGGTCTTAATGACGCCAAGATCCGCACGTGAAGTACTGACGTCACGGAATGCAAGCTCTGAGCTCTGACGTCATTTCTCTTTACGGTTCTGACCTCACAAACAACTGACCCACGCAAGGTCGCGGCCGGATGAACAAAAATAATTAATAAACGAAGTGAAGACGATCGTTGCTGTCGAAACGGCTTCGCCCACCAGCCCATGACACCCATGTGTCTGCTCACCCTCCAAACATTCCGAGACCAAACCACCATCCTGCTCTGACCTTTCTTAGTTCAACAGGTCTCCCCCAGTGCGCGTGTTTGTGTGTGTGGTCACATGCAGGACTATAGACAGTTACCAGAGGACTTCTGGTGTTTGGCAAAGTTGTTGTGGTCCACACCGAGCGTTTACAGACGAGGACATCGTCTCATTCATGGCGGCGCGTAAGTACAGCAAGTATGTTCATCGATACCCTCACGGGGCCAGCAAACACACCCCTCACCCCAATTAAAAAACAACAAAGACATGAGGGATGAAGCAGCAGAGGAGGTGGGGTAGTCAGCCCCTTCCTGGTGCACTGTACAAATCACATTCCTGCGTCGTCTTTGTTGATGTCTGTAGACACAAAACATCCGTCTGATTCACTGATGGCAATGTGTGTGTCTGTGAACGAATCAAGAATGTACCTATGTGGGTAGGGAGTGTGATCACTAAATATAGGTAGGTGTTGAAAAAACAAGACTCTCGAAAACAGTGATAGGGATGTTTATTTTTCCTGTCTCAAAAGAGGACGAGAGGTAGTGACCGAGTGTTAGGAAAGCTGTCATCATCCTGGGATGAGTGTTTTCAGCGATTGCGATGTTCACTTGAATATAAAGATATGTCACTTGACCCGTACACGCATTGGACTGGTTTTAAAGCAGTCAAGCGCCTCAGTGACTTTTCTTTATACGAAGTTGTTTTCCCTGTCTTACCAAGTGAACCGTCACTGCTCTTCTCTCCTCCATGGGCGACTGGGAGCCGTTGTTTGTAGTAAGGGATGTAATTACTTCAGCTGGTGTCATTTCAAAATATTAAAATGAACAGTTTTCAAAGGAGAAGAAATGAGAGAGACGACAAAGAAGAAAAGAAAACAAGATATGTGTGTGTGTGTTAGGGGGGGGAGGGAGATCTGGTTAGAGGTCTAGCAAACTTATCCTTCACACTACACAATAGAATTCCTTGAAGTAGTCAGCACACCCGGCTGCCAGCCTCCAAAGAAAAAAAAAAGTACATGTCGGGTTGCCTCCCTTGACGCCTTTTATTGGTTACCCTCCTTTGCACCCTTTTTACGCCCCTTTCTTTAGCAGGCAGAGAGCGGGTTATTGAGCGTGGAGTGTAGGGGTACTTGTCGAGGTCTGTGTTGTTGTATTGTGTCGGGTGGCGGCGGGCGTCACGTCGTTTGAACAACCTGAGGGTCGTCAGCGGTTTCAACGGAGGCCTCTTGACCCATCCACCCTTCCTTTCACCATCGCTGGTAAAAATTACACAGGTTCTCACGAGACTGTGTGCGCGGGGTGTTAATAAGCTCACTTCTAGTCTTACACCTCTTTATTGTCCTTACCTCCCTGTACTTTAGGTCCGTTAGTCTCGAGCAGGGCTCCCAGCCTCCTTCTGATAGTCTGAAAGTGGTGTGAAGACATTGTCAAAGGAAAAGACCGTCCCGTAGTATGGAAGAAAAAAAAAGACAAATGCAAAAATAAAGTGTTTTGAAACTCTGGGTATCCACGTTGGTCATTACGTTGGTACGTTGTGGTGGTCGTGGTAGTGGTGGTGGTGGTTCTGCCGGTTTGTGTCGCGGTGTACGGACACGCCAATCGAAGGACATTAAAAGCTTCTCAACCATTACACTCAACATCTTGAGCATAATTGCCTGTAAGGCGGCAGCACTGTTCTTCCAGCTGATCTTCCACGTTAACAGGTTCGGCGCGCGAGAAATGGCTGATGCCCAATCAGCGAGCTTGTTACTACCCACCCCATTGGCAGCGGGGGGAAAGTGGAGGCGGGGTGGTCTGCGTCTGGTTGTTTACCTGCTGACTGGCGAGGTCCGTCCTCTGACAACTAAAAAAACACTAGATGATGACATTGATAAATGAAGTATGTCACAGGCGGACAAGGCGACGGCAGCGTCGATGTAATGGTCTTTCTTTCCAAGAGAGAGAAGCCGTCATAGAAAGGCGTTGGGGGAGACGATGGGGCGATTTTTTTTTTATTTACTTTTTTTTTTTTTTGTTCACACGAGGCTTTGCAGAGGACTGATTGGTACAGTGATGTGAACTACAACTTCATGCTTTTTCATGGACTTTACATCGATAATCGATGAGTGTCTTCGTCGTCAGGGTGCCATGTCGACGCTGATGATGATGACGTCAATGGTGACGTAGCGCAACACGATGCGACCCCTGACGGCAAGGGGCACTCGAACCTCAAGCTGCTTACCTGCTGAGCGGACAAAAAGCCGCCGTCGCCACAGCTGCTAACCTCCCTTGAGAAAGCCTGCATTGTGTCCCCTTTTCCCTCCCTGATTTTATTACTTTTTTATGGCCGGTGTCCCCCTCCTCACACACTCTCTCCCTCCTACACTCGGTGAAGGTCCAACTCCAGCCACCGGCCATGTCCAGAGTGGACAGTTCTCGAACTGTAAGACGATGCTGCGAAGAGTTTGGACCAGGAATTGAAAAGTCAATGAATTTGAAGATTAAATATGAACTTTTTATTTTGTTTATTTGTTGTTTTAGGTTGTCTTTTATTGCATGTCAATCCAGTGACAGGAGGTGGGGGGTTGTGGAGGGAGAAGATTTATACATCCATCTCAAAGGTTTTCTGAAAGTAGAAATGGAGCAACTTCACACGTTGCTATAAAATGCAGGCAGCCTCCATCATGGGGTTGGGGGAGAGTGTGATTGCTCAGCCTGTCAAGTGAGCTGGCGATGGCGGGGAGATATGACAGATACGGGGGTGGGGATGTTGGGGGGGTGTGTGGGGAGTTTGTATGAACGTGGGGGCGGCTGGAAGTATGGTGGAGGGGTGGTATGGGAAAACAGGTGGACAAGTCAGGTGTTGCTGCGGAGACGTCTGCTAAAGCGCCAGGACCTCCTGTGAGTCTGTGTCACGTGTCACTGAGCTGCTGGAGAGTGGCGGTAAGGGGGAGAACTGGGGGGAAGGGGGAGACGAAGCAGCTTTAAAGCTGGCTGACGGTGGAGTGTCAACAGGCCAAGCCAGTCTTCAGCTGCTGTTGCCATGGTCACGAGTACACGCGCCTGATGATGTGTCAAACATTTCTCACGGTGCGACTGACAGCTTAGATGTCGAGGTTGTTGTTAAGTTGAAGGCGAGGAGCGTTGTGACTAATCGACCATAACGAGGCGACTGAGCGGGAGGACGAAAGACGCCGCACGTGCCATCGGTTTATCATCGCGAATCTGCGGTGACAGTCGGGCAGCCTGGACGACGCCATGCGGCAACCAAACGTGAAGACGTTGCTGGCCGGTGACCCGCGACCGTTACTGTCCCCGCAGTGTGACGTCACGCGTCTCCAGCGACAGGAAAGTCGGCAGGCACTTGTAACTGGCGTAGTGACGTGGAATAGCCACCTAAAGTAGCGACAATTTGGAGACTTTGAACCACTTCCGCTTTCAAATCATCCAGTGACAGTTAAGTGCTGTGACGTCAGCTGATGTAGCGGCTAAAGTTGCTGGACTTGGTGGCGCAGCGAGGAAAGAAGAACGAACGGCATGAGGTTGGAAGCAGCAGATTGTTGACAAGAAGTCTCAGGCTGCCCCAGGGTTGGACACCGAGCTTGGTGAGGCTTTGAGATTTTACTTCTGCTGGCTGGTGGCAAAACGAGGCTGTGGGAGGGACGGCCGGTAGTATAGTGGTTACTGGTTACAACACTCTTGCCAACACTGCAGTCAGCGGCTCAGGGTTCAGACCTCGTCTTTTACCCTGCGCTCCACCCACCATTGCCAGAGGGTGTGAAGGAGGAGGGCGAGATATGGCTAAGACCACTGATGATCTTTACCCAAGATTACTGGTGTCGGTATGTTGTGTGATACCGGCCAGTCAGCGCCATCTTGGGGCTCATACTGACCGCGCGCCGTTGGCTTTCCTTGGCAGCCCCTCCCTGTCATGACAGCGTTGTAAACAACAAGTGTGTGGGTGTTGGTAGGCTGACAGCCCTACACCTACAGCTAACTGGACAAGTCCTTCAACTTTGCCAAAGACCCTCGTGACAGGAAGTGGGGAGGTCACTCGTGCAGGGATAGGAATCCCAGGCGAAAAGGCAGAATCAAACTGATGGTGAAGTTTATTTTGAGGGATTTTTAAAATTTTAACTTTTACTTGTTTTTAATGTTTCGGAATTGTGTGCGGAAGCATGCATCGAAAAGGTGAGGACCATCTGCTACCAGCACCGACATTACGCACGTTGTCGCGTGGTGCTGACGGCAACCTGTCGCAGTGTGCTGTGCAGCAGCAGCAAACCCTGGTGTAGGTCGCCGCCTCACGAGAGAGAGAGAAGGGGACATGGCCGAGCTATAAACAACAATCCATTGTAGACAGACCTACACAGACGATCCGCGGGGGTGGCTAGGAGGGGGTGTGTGTCGGTAGGTGTGGGTGGTGACAGCACGCGCTGTGTGTTGTGACAGTCACGTGTTGGCGGTCGAGGAGTGACGGACGACGACAACAGTAGACGCAGGGTCCATTCACCATGCAGCACTATCACCCCTCAGCTCCTCCCTCTCGCCTTGCCTCCTCCCAACTACTCCCTCTACCCGGTCCGCGCGGGAGGAACAAGGACAGGACTGAAGGGAGGGAAAGGGAACTGTCAGTGGCACTAAGCGCCTTTTGTGAGCCGGACCTGGCGCACTACTCGCCGTGGGGTAAACAAACCCGCGCCACTCTCACCTGTTGGGGTCGACCACGTCACCTGAGGCAAGTGGTCGAGAACACAACTGTCACCTACAGTTGGCCTCGCGTGACGCAGCTGCCATAGGTGTACACGAAGTTTCTCGCTCGGAGTCTGTTCTGGGGGCTGAGGAGACCGAGGACCACGTTGGAGCATTTTCATTATACTCATTATACAATGGGGACCGTGTTTAGTTGTATTGTTGAGAGATGGAATCTTTCAGCGGATGACAGCAGGGAGTGCGTGAGAAAACGAGTAAAGGTGTGTGTGCGTGATATAGAATGAAGCGGGAAAAGAATGGAATGTGAAACACCGACCGGTGTTGTGATGGACAGTGTAAATGGTGGCCTTAGTGAAGGATCCTCACTTCATTTCTTGACCGGAAAACCAGTAAGAGCATATTGGTTTGGCAGATGTGTGACAGTATTGCGGTTAAAGTCACTGTCACGTGACTTGACGTCTGCATGGTGAAGACAAGAGTTGTCCGGTCGTCTGTCCTCAGACTGCGCGCACATTTCTTCGATCCTCCTGCCCTCTCCCCCTACCCATCGTCCTTTGTGTCTCGCCTCGTCACGTGTTTGCTGTGGCCAGCGGTCAACAGTGGGCGAGAGTAAACACGAGAGAGAGACACGGACCTCCACTGGTCACTCCTTTCACGCGCCATGGTGTCCCATGCCCACACTCGACAAGTCCTCGTCCCCAGCACCCGCTCACAGGACAAGGGACTTGAGTCCATGGACAGTACAAGCTTCTCCTTACAATGACCAAACCGAGGAAATATGCTTTAGAGCTCCATGATGGTGAGAAGTAAGGAGGGGGCTAAGCCTCCGAGGGGTCAGAGGTCCACGAGGAAGGAACTGCGAGTCGTTGTGAGGCGGTTTTCTCCCTTTGCTTGTCCGGGCTACCTGTCCGCAAGAGGTGATGTGGATGTTCTTTGTCAGCAACAACGCCAACTGCCTTGTGGACAGTGTCGTGGTGGTGGAAGTCATACGATGTCTCAGTGTTGTCTGATTATTCCATGTTCAGTATTTGCACGGACATGCATGTTGTAGAAGTTCGCATCCGAGTTCGGCGGCGCGCGCGTTTGTTCGTTGGAGCAGTGTACATATACTTGCCTCGAATTCGTTTTTCTGTGGCCCTTACCGAGCATCTGTGACCTCAATTGTTGTTCCTGTTGTTGCAGGAAAGATGATGTGGAGCGGCTGTCCGCGGGCGTGTCCTCCTCCCTATTTTACGGGGATGTCAGCGGGGTGGAGGATACCCGAGATGTTCTGTCCAATGTCGCTGTTCGGCTCAACCGCCTTGAAGAGCACCGAGGCAGCGAGGAGACCATCGAAGACATTCGTGAACACCTGCTGCTGGCCCTGGAGAAACTACCTGTGCGGGATGAGGTAGGTACCTCCCAGGCTAAGACCCATTAACTAGAGAATAATATACTGCTGTTAACCGACTGTTTTCCTCGTAAGCCTGTAGAACGAGGCCTTAGCGAGTGAATAAAGTTTATTAACAAAATTAATAATTTTAACCGGTAAAATCTCTTAAAATAAGTTAAAAATTATTTTTTTAAATCGGACTGTATCTCAATTGCACAAGCCTGTATTCCTTACATCAAAAGTAGATTGCAGCTGTTGAATGGACATTTTAAAACATGTAAGCAATACCCAGATAGTCTGCTGTATACCTTTTGTATGAAATTATATTGTCAGCTTTGTTATGTACATTAATTGGTCTTTCATATACAAGGTATTGTAGATAATCTTCGTGTGGGTGGTGGTAGGTGTGTATATGTCTAACAGGCGTGTTACACCTGCACCTGTGTAGGCTCTATAACACGTGTAACATGCAAGTTATAACACCTGCACCTGTGTAGACTCAACCTGTTTCACAGGCAAGTTACATAACACCTGCACCTGTCATGTCCTTATTAACATGTCTTTCTTCATGTCGGGTCCCGCAGGTGGAGCTCATCAAGACTCTGCAGTGTTTGCTGTATGTCACCCACGTGATCTCACAGGTAAGACTGAGTGAGTTGGTGAGCAAGGTACTGTGCGGGTATACCTGTGACCGCCTATGTGTCCCCTGCTCTCCCCTACCCCACCCACCCACATTTCTGATATATATCTTCCCTCTTGCGTCAAACTGCAGCTCAGTTTCTGTAAGCCATTATGAAAGGATTGAGAGGGCGCTCACCTGAGTATGAGTGGGGTCACCCCACCCTGGTACCCACGCATCTCACTTGCTGGCAGTTTACACCCAGGATACCGGGTTTGAGATGAGGATCTTTCGTAGTCCGCACTTACCTTTCTTCGCACCAGTGACCGGCCGACTGGCTGGACTTGTTTCAAAAGGAGATTAACTCGCATTTGGTGTACTTGCTGCTATGGCGCGGAGGTGCATGTAGGTGAAACACACCCTGCAAAAATAATCCTCCTCCCCTGATGCAACAGACAGGCGGTGACTATGAAGCGAGGGCAAGGCCATGTCCAGACCTTCGCCAATGTTTCACCCCGGGAGCCAGTTAGCCGCTTGGTAAACAAACATGAAGTAGTGTTTGTGGGTCTGAATATTGTTTATTAACATCGGAAACAAGATTCTTTTCGTCAGGGCAACGCTTGTCCTCGCTCTGTACCTCTGCCCCAGATGGACAAGCAGAAAGAATGGTGTCCACGTCTTTCTCAGTTTTCCTGCTCCAGTCCTTCCTTTCTCTAGCGCTGTGCGCTGTCGTAGAGCAGTTAAAGGTGGCAGTGGCTACTGTAGTGGACCTGACAGACGACGGACAGTGTCGAGAGCCAAGTCACCGAGCGCGTGGAGCGAGCTTGTCCGATCAATCCTAGAAGGACCCAAAGCGCGGAGAAAGTGCTTGCTCCTTTTTTCTCTTCTTTTTGTTGTTTTTTATTCTTAACCTTTTATGTGGTGGGGTAACCGATGTCAATGTCGGCTATACATGTACGAGTAAAGTGGAAATCGTAAAGCCCCGGATGTTAGAGAATATCTTCGCCCTCGCTGTCAAAGAAGATACCAGCAGGTAGAGTACAGCATGACCGTCTCGGATAATGAGTACAACATTAGCGGATCTGTACATCCATTTTTTATTCCCAAGAGAAACTAATTTCAGTTGTGACGACACGTGTAGAAGAAAATAAAAAGCTCGATCAACGCTATCAGCGCGCGGAGTGAGCGAAAGTGAACGTAGGAGGTCTCCAGACCACCACCGGGAGTCGGGTGCTCACTTACAAATGTTTGTGAGCAAAGCAACGGATAACTCAGTCTGTAGAGAACAACAAGCTCACAGCAGCTCGTGCTACACGTGCTGGAGCCACTCGGCCTTGACCCTGGCTGGAGTCGCGGACCGTCCACCTCCCCCTCTAGTCTCCACCTTCCCATCCTCCCCTCCAGCCGCTCGACAGGAGTCTACGACACGCAAGCGATCAGTTCACACGACGGCGTCGACAGACAGCGCACGTGTCGGGGTGCGTCTGCTGATCACAGGCCAGCGGCTGGTGTTGGTGTGTATCGAACTGCAGAGAAAGTTCTTGCTTGTATTTATTTTATTTACTTCTCGCTGCTGCATGATTTATTGACGACACCAGCGGCCTCTTGCTTACCACCATCACAAAGTTGAGGTGAGAAAACTTTGCGGGGCAGAAATGAATGTCAGGTGTGCGCACCCTGGTGGTGTAGATGCACGGGAACAATACATTCCATGCATAGATGCACCCTGGGACGGTGTAGGCACGAGCAGGCCACTCATCTCGTACTGGCAAGTAGGGAGACAGGGACGCTGATGTATCTGGAAGCAGACCGCAGATCAATATCCGTTCACAGCTCAGCTGATGGACCAGAGGAGGGGGAGAGATAAGGAGGAGGTGGATTACTTCTGCGAGAGGCCGGAAGTTAGTGTGAAAGTCATCGGCTGTAGTCGTCGTCCTGACGATATTCCACACAGCACTCGTCTGGGCTCGGTCACCACTTGGAGGTCTCCTCATCTTAACCTTTCATTTTAGTTAACATTCTTCTCTCTTTCTCCTCCTCCTCCTCCACACCTTTGTCCTCCATCCCTTTCACTGGACTCCATTGACTCTGGGTGTCGAGTGCAACTTAAAAGAGAACTGTGTGCGCGTGCGTTCGTTCGTTCGTTTGTGTTTGTCGGGTATTATACATGTTTCTCTCCTTCACACACACAAACGCGTGTGCGCCAGCCTAACGAGTGCAAGGCACGAATGAGTGGGTAAAGCCGCTACTTATCAAGCGAGTCCTTTGATGTCTTGTTCTTGCCCTCGCAGACTTTTTTTTTAAATGACGGATGTTGTGGAACGGGGTAAAGAAGATTTTTGGGCAGCGCGTGCTTCACGGATGTCCCTGCGTCTGATTAAAGCAGATCATAAGGGAAGAGCTTGGTTTGTGGCCGGAACGGATGTAGACCGGAGCCCCTGGAGTCGGTCGATGCAGGTTTCTGGTTCGGAGCCTTGAACGCCGGTCGAAAGAGATCGACAGCAAATACAGACACAGGCGCGCGGCATGATCTTGCCTCCAGTTTACAGGGGAGGGGTGGATGGCGAGTGGCGGAGGTTCACATCAAAAGGCTTATTAGATACGCATTCACTTTCAAGATCACTCAAACTCTACAAGGATGTTCCAGAAGCATTTTGCACCGTTTACAGACACCCCACCCAACCCCCCAACAAGGGGGAGGAGATAATAACAGTCGCTCATATACTTTCATGGGTAACGGCTAGTGAGTGGTCTCGTGTGTCCTTAGGGGCCGAGAAGCCACCTGAAAATAAAATGTTTCCACCGTTCCTTTTGAAGCCAAAATGAAGTTCTACACATACCAAAAACTCATTTTTCATTTTAAAAAAAGCGCGATGGTTAATTCACAACCAGGGTTGGCACAGAAAATGTTGACATGATGAATTTAATGGCCCGGCACGTGTTGTGGTCCAGTACTGGCCACATTCCTTGCTTTGTAGGTTGTCATTTCGGAGTCTGAACAGTGAGAGGAAGATGAAAGCTATGATGCATGCAGTCACTGAAGGTGTATCTCGTGTTGCAGGTGAATGGCGAGATGCTGGTCAGAGCGCGAGGGCAGCTGGAGAACGCAGCGCAGCGGGTGCAGGTCATGTACAAAGGTCAAGGTGGCAGCGACAGAGATGTTCTGCCGCTGGCTGTGCAGGTGGTGTCCAACCTTCTGCAGGTCGCCACCAGAGGGAAGCTGCTGCAGGAGGGCGACTTGGCAACACGGCAACGGGTCTCTGCGCATGCGATTGGGGTACTGCACGATCTGCTGAGGGTAAGTTTGTGTTTAGTCTGTGTGTGCGCGTGGTTTGCTCGTGCTTGTGTGTGTTGAGTGCATGTTGATGTGTACACATGCTTCTGCAGCCAACGAGAATAAGCACGCCACAGAACTGATATGCTATCTGGCCATCTGATGTTTTCCTGCTCCGTTTACTATATGAGGGTCTGCCAGGTGGCGAAAGTAATTGAAAGGGACTTTTTTGTTTTTGTTTTTTTTTTTGTTTTTTGTTGTTTTGTTTTTTTGAGGGGAGGGACACTAGTCCGACACAATACGAAATTGTTAAATGCTGTTTTTTCACATTAATGATCTCAACCTGGAAAAGTTAAGTGATGTGGTCCCTAATCTCCACCTTGACTTCCGTGTCCCCAGGTGGTGCTGCAGGACCACACACTGGGCGAGCTGCCAGTCCAGTACACCACCGACTTTCTGACCACCATCGCCGCCCACTACAACACCTTCAGTGCCGCCGCCGGCAACATCTCTGACGTCAGCTTCCGCCTGCCACCCGGTCTGGCCGACAGCAGGGCCAACACCAGCATCAGCGACAGCACCAGCAGCAGCCCTCGGTCGCAGTGCATGCAGGTCCACAGCATGGTCTTCCGCCAAAGCCCTTTCCCGTCACACCATGCGCCACGCCCGGATGTGAGTAACGGCATGGGTGGGTGGGTGTGCACGTGCGTGTGTCAAGGTTCATGTTTGTGGGTTGTATATATTCTTTGACCGACAACCTCCGTCTCAAAGACAAAAAAAATTGTGAAAGGGGTGGGGACTGTCGTGCATACACACCATTCAAACCAAAACACGATCAACATTGTCTGCGTGAGTGTCACATAAAGAGTTTCATTCATGCAGACATGCGCACATCGGTACAAGTGTGCAGGTAGTGTGTCGCCGGCTATGAAAGGAGGGGTGGGAGAGGAAAAAATCGACTTGCCGCCGGCCGATGTTAAAAGTTAACCTGATAAGGCGCGGGACGAGTTAATCACTCCAGGAGACAGGGAGGGCAGCCAGGGGAAAGCACCGCCAACCCCGAGCGCTGCAGCTGCGGCCTTTGCGGCGACCCAGGGGCACGCGGCCTGAGCTGGCTTTTCCGGTTCGCTTTTGATTAAGGGCAGCCCCTCATCTCTCCATCCACCCGCAGGCTGACTTTCCCCAGCTTAGTTTTTGATTAAGGATAGCTCCTTAGTATGTTGTCTTGTGGCGGGGCGGTCGCTGCACACCTGTGCTTTTGGCTTCCAGGTGCAGTCCCAGGTGGTGGGCTTTGACGTCTTCACGTGTGACGCACAGCAGCGCCGCCTAGTGGTGGAGGGACTGAACGCAGAGGATGGCGTGCAGATAACCCTGCCTGTGACAGAAAAGGTAAGTTTTTTAATTCTAATTTTCATGTTCTCCATCGTGTGTGTGTAGGAGCGGGAGGTGAGTGGCGGAAGGCGACCTTTAATCACTCGAGACTATGCTTTGCTGAACTTCAAGCACAGAGAGCGCCGGGTGGTTCCACCCGCATACCCATGTGTTTAGCAACATCTCGTACATACACCTTGGACAGGGTTTACTGCCTGTGGAGAATTGTGCTTAGTCCACTGCTGCTTATCAGCCAGGCTGCACTTGGAACTGACTTCAACCCCCGTCCCTGCGATCAGACGTATTGATCAGCCACTCCAGGCCGGTACAAACTGTCTGGTGGGGGTGGCCGGGGTCATCGGGAGATTGGTTAATAGCCATTGATTAGTCCCTCCAAACAGGCCACAGGCACCAACCGTGTTTAGAGGCTGGGGCTGGCCTGGCTCTTCTCAGGCTTGTCCTTGATGTCGCAGTTCAAACTGTTGGGTCTCTCATCTGATGGCTGTGTGTACACGTGTGCGTGCGTGTGTACGCACGGTCGTTGGCGAATCTTACTTTTCCGGCTCCTCCTCCATCCCCCGGCCCCGTTCTGCGTCACTGTCATCTTTGCCTGCTACCCGTGCGTGACGACCGTGCAGGCGGATGTGTAGTCGCTCGTGCATGCCCAGGTCTGAGTGTCTGCGCGCGCTGCTGGCGTGACGTTTGGAAATGACGCACGTGCCAAACGTGCGGGCGGCTTCAGAAGTAATGGAGTCGTTAGGGAGGGAGGGAAAGATTCTGCACGCCATAAACACAGAAATCGTTCAGAAATGTGTAGAAAGTCTCGCCTCTTCCATTCCCACCCTCCCACGGCTACTCTTGTTTTTACCGTCGCCCTTACCAACATCCTCCTCCTTCCCTCCATCCTAACAGACACCTTAGACGTAAAGGTTGTTGTTAGCTGTCTGGAGGTTGTGTGTGGGGGGTCTGTGTAGTTGTCCAAGTGCTGACGTAATCAAGAGGATGAGTGTATCGGTCGGCTGGCCGGCCAACGTCGGCGAGCGCTCGGTACGACAAAGCCAACGGTTTATTTCGCCTGCTAATGCCAGCTCACTTGCAGGCTCGCGGGGGCTTGAGAAAACATTGGCCAAGCGTTGGAAGGGTGGCAGAGCCGGACAGAAATAATACAATTTGGACAAATGAGTGATGGAGAAGGAAGGAGCGCTGGCGGACAGGGACAGGCGGTGGGCAGACAGGCGAGAGGGCCGTCGGGGCTGTACTGAGGCCCACCAGCCCCCAGCAGACATGCTGATGTGTCTGGCCATGCGCTGGTGTGGCCTGAAGGCGCACATTAAAAAAGAAGTATCTCAACCCTTCTTGTCCCATTTCATGTATTTCATTTCTGCCCATCCGTTTACCTCAGTGTGTGAGAGAGAGAGAGGGTGGTGAAGGAGAGAGAGATCAGTTTGTGAGATTGATCGGGTTATTCAAAGGCCATTTGCCCCAGAGAAGAGAGATACAATGTCAGATTCTTCACATCAGGCCTATTGCTCGGGGGCCAGCAACAGGGGAGGGGTTAGAGAAAAATCCATGCAGTTGTGTGAAGTCACCCCCGCCCAACACACACACAGAGGTTGGCATTGATATTGTGCTTTGTGGTTTCCTTTTCTTCAAATCTCATTGTGTTCATGAAATTGGAAGTGATTCTTCTGTTTTTCTTCTTCCACTGGGCCTCCTTTCACACTCTGCCTATATCTGCCACACTCACACCTCTTTGTATGTCTGATCCCATGTGTGTCTATTGTTCGCACTCCACCTCATTGTATGTCTGTCTGTTATTCGCAGCAGGTGGCAGTAGAGAGGCACTTGCGCCTGCAGAGAGATCGCATGAACATCCACCAGTTCAACGTGTCACAGACACACAAGAACATGTACCTCAGCCTGTTGGTGACCCTCGACCCCATCGCCACTGATGCCCGAGCCTTCCCTATCACAGCTGTCATCAGGTGGGTTATTCAGAGCTGTCAGTCTGTGCCTCAACCGCCAGCCTCTTAGCTGTGTAAATTAACTTTTTATGTTGTTGTCTGCCCTGGAGGTGGCATTGGCAGCTTCCTGCAGACAACAAGATAAGCAAGCTTTGGCTTTTAAGAAATGACTACTTAAGCACTTTAATTACTGCCAAGGCCGTATTTACTTCATACCTTAATGGTCTTCCAAAAGGGAAAAAAAGCATTTGCCTCTTGCGCCTTTCCCTGAAACCATCCCTTCAGTTCTGATTACAGAACTCATTTTGTGGGGGAGGTGGTGGGGTTGTTGGCTTCTGCCTGGGAACAGCTGTCTGACTTCATGGGTAAATTAATTAATCAGAAGCCAGCCCAGGGCTCCAGTCACTGCGTTGAGCTCCCGGGAGGGTTGTGCAAAGTACAGTACCACTGTCAATCCTTGGTGTAGGTGTAGTTAGCCAGGTAAGAGAAGGCAGCAGGCCATGTTGGAGGAGTTTGCCAGACAGCGTGAGTATTTTGTCTGCTGAACAAAAATTTCTCTGCATTTGCTGTCTGCAGTTGGAGACATGTTTTACTATATGAGCTTTTTCTAACCAACCGCCCACTGCTAGAGATTACAAATGTCAATGAGAACCTGTTGGGCAGTAAAATGCATGCGTTACCATAGCAGGATTGTTGACACAGCCACTTCTGATCTCCTTTTGCTGTCCTGTCACTGCCACTTGATTTCTTTCTGTGTACTTTATTTTCACCCACCTTATATTTGATCCAGTAAATGTAACTTTGTCTTCTGTCCAACATTATATTATGTATTTATACTTCAGTCCTAGCGCAAGGACTTGTTTTCCATCTTTTGTCCCCAAGAACTGCATGTGGTCATGGTCACAGTTAATTAAGGCTCAATGAATATTGCATAGCATTGACAAAATGAATACTACATATTGTAGTATTGACCAAACTTGCCCATGCTGGTCCATAACTTCTGACCTCTACTTCCCTGTCTGTAGTGTGTGGGTGTGTGTGCATGTATGGGCAAGAGTACTCAGTGTATTTTGTACTCAGTCTGGATAGCAATGTTCCCTGTGTGTGAGTGGGAGAGTAAGCAGATGAGCTGGGGTGAGCGTTGGTGGGAGGTGTGGAGACCTTTTTAAAAGTGCGGAACTGGCCTGCCTGAAATTTATGCTCAAACCTATCTTGTGATAAGGTGAGCAAAGTTTCAGGTGTGTTAGATCTGTACCTGATCATCAGATGTCTCAGGTGTGAGAGAGAGGTGAGAGGCAACATTATGCCTGAGAGTTGCCCAGCAAGCCATGTGGGTGGGTGAATGAGTTGTATACAAGTAGATATGTTTGGATTTTTTTTTTTTTTCTTTTGAAAGAGGATTAACTTTAACTTTGTCTGCTTTCCTCAATGTCCTTTTCATTCTATAAATCATCTTCTAATCACACCCACCCTTGTCCTGATGGAATTCTTTGTAGCCAGTTTTCTTGTTCTCAGATCATTGTCTTGTCTTGCTTTGTTTTGGTTCACTCCTTAACCATCAACAATGTCATTCCCACTTCAGTGCCCTGTCAACACATACAACAATGTTTGTACCATTGTTCTGCTTCTGAGGCTAGCTGTTCATTATTTTTATGTATCTTTTGAAGCCTGTTGCCTATCCCAGTCCCTATCTACTAGTTTTTTGTGTATAGATTTAGAATGTACCTGATCCTCTTCATAGCATCGTTAAACCTTTAAGTCCGCGTTTCTTGACATTGCAATTTTCGTGCCTATCTGCTCATCCAGATTTCCATATTTCTGCATTTCAAAGTCTGTCTTCAGTGTCATGTCTCCATGTCTGCATATTCTTGTTTCCCTTTTCAGTCTGGTCTCCATCTTTGCATAGAGAAAAGTTATCTTGTTACTAAAAACAGAATGGTTCAGCTTTTGTGGTCTTTGGTTGGATGAGCATTAAGCATCACATGATTGAGTTGACATGGAAAGAACCTGTCCAGAATGATCAGATATCTGCAAATTTTTTTAAGAGTAGCAGCATATATTATAATCTCTGCAGCTGAAACAACAGTTTAAAGTCCACCATTTGTTTCTATACATTTTAATAAAATGTTCTTTCATCACAGCCAGCATTGGCCACCACACCCAGAGAATTGTCTATATCGCCGGAACTTTCCTCTGGACACAGATCAGCTGAGGCTGTTTTTCCCTCCTGGATTTTTGAATGGTCAGTGGTCACTCTACAATTTTTTAGTGCAGTGGAGCTTGCAAACAAAATATATAGCAATTAAAAAGACAATTCATTTTCAGTAGATTCAGAGTTTACATAAACATAAAGAGTTTGTGCATGTGTTTGACTAAGGATTCCTGTAAACTACAACTTCTAGGATGATTCTATTTATGGCTAAATAATACCACCACACTACAAGAGCCGCCTGTATTGATTGCCTTTTGACTGGAGGTTTGATAAGCATTAAAGGGTTTTTTCTTTTGGTTTTTCGTGGAGCCATTCAAGAGTGAGGATAGTCATCAAATCGTTTTAATGAGAGATATTTCTTGGGATAATTTTTACAGATAAGGACACGGGCATTTTATATCTGAAAAGAATGTATTTCACTCATGAATAAAGACCCCCCCCCCCCCCAAAAAAAAAAAAAAGCAATGAAAGTGTAATATTGCTACACAGCCGAAAACAGAATTGTGTGAATGTTTGATTGCATATCAGATGAGGTGGGCTGGTGTTTTGAGAGTGAGCAATGCACACATTTTTATAACAAAAGATGGAAATCTCCAATAAAATAAAAATGATTTTAAAGATCCATTAAATGTGGACTGTTGGCACAGAGCTAAAAATAGGCTTCACCCATTTATTGTCAGAGGTTGAAATTTTTTAATTTGTGCGTGAAATTCATTTATGTGACCTACAGATATTCACAGAATAAAATTTTGAAGAGAAAATTTATTTTGCTCTGGAAATGGAACATAAGGCATAAATAGGTTTAAAGTCCACGGTCAGATATTGCAGCAGCAATGCATAGAGTAAACCCCTGTGTACACGATCAGTAGGAGTCCATCAGATCATAACTAGTCTCTGGCAGGCTGTGTGTCTGTTATTTCAGGCACAGGAACATTTTACCTGGGACTTGTGGAAACTTCTCTCAACTCTGGCCGCCACCGTAAAACAGAAGTGACCATGCGACATTATGCCTTCAGTGCGTGGTTTAGCACCTGTCTTTTCTGGAATGAGTCTGAAAGTCAGTGGAGCAGTACCGGGTGTCAGCCGATGGCCACAACAACGCCGCAGGCTGCACAATGCAGGTAGTTCTCTCTTTGCCAAACTTACAAACTTGTTGGCATTTTATCAGTTGATCAAGGATCTTGCTTGGTTGCACTCCCCAGATGTCACTGAATTTTGTATTGCCTTGTCAGTTTTATTTTTTTATTATGAGAAAACTAGTGTAACAAGCAATTTTTTCAAAATATCTTTTGATGACATTATTTATGTGCAGCTGCACTCATTTAACCTCATTTGGGAGTCACTTTGAGTTGATCCCCAATGACCTCAGTTTTGCGGATGTGGAATGCTTCTTCAGGTATGTTAGGAGAAATGAGTGTTTAGTTTCAGTGTAACATCTTGTTTATGAGATGCACAACTATGACATTTTAAAATGGTGTATTCTCCTTGTTTTGTATTTTTCTTAATGTGCAAATGTGTGGTCTACAGATTTAAGGTTGGCAGTTCTTTTTTTTTTTTAAATAAGCCATATGTTTATGATTTTCACTTCATTCTGTTGCCCCTAGACAGGGTTATCAGTGTTAGTAATCTGTGGAAGTCATTTGAATGATCACTTGCATTAAGAGTAGCCATCCTCCGTTTGAAATTTGGAATTGATGGTATTTAAATTTTTGGAACATGTTGCTGGATACATTTCAAGAATAAGGTTTCTTATAAGTTTTTTTTTTTATTTGTAGCAAATCAAATATATTTTCGCCTTACATCACCACGTCTGTGGATAACATAAATTTGTCATCAAGACTTATATGATTGTAATACTAAGTAAGAGTTATGGCCACAACTGTTACAGTCTTCACAAGAATCCTGTGTGGTGGTGCTGGTGAGCGTCGTGGTGGCGGTGTACACTATGTTGTTGGTGGTTGCCTGGAGAGCAGACAGGCATGATGCAGGGAAAGGCCATCTGGTGTGTCTGGCAGACAACAATGTCACAGACACTCAACTTTATGAAGTGATCATTCACACTGGTCTGCGTCAGAGTGGTCCAACCACAGCCAAGGTGGGTGGTGCCACACTGCTGGTCAATATGTGTGACAAAAAAGACTTTACAATAATTCTTGACCATCACTTTATATTGATTAGTTAACTTAAAAGCTTTACCTGAGCATCTCAGCCCAATTTAATGTTTTTCCTTGAACTGAGACTCTGATTTTATTCTTGCTGACAGACCTGCAGTTTGGCAGTACATAAATAAACCTTTAAAAATATGGTTAAAACTGACTTGTCCAGCTTAATTGTTTTTCCTTAAAATGTATCTGTGTGTCTGTTAAAAGTTTTGTTACAGTCATTCTCCTTTTAGTTCCATGAGGAAACTTGAGTTCCTCCTGTGTGCTTTGCTGCATAGTGGCTTTTTATTTGGGAGATACTCATGAAGAGATTGTGATTTCAGATAAGCATCATTCTACATGGAGAGTATGGGATGTCGGAGACACGTGAGCTCATCAGCGATGATGACAGACCAGTGTTTGAAAGCAATTCTCGCGACCGCTTTCTCTTGACGTAAGTTTTTATGACTGAATATACTTTCAGAAAGATTTAGTTGTAACAAATTGGAAAATAAAAGGTAAATAGGACCCTTTATAATAAAAGATCGTTACTATTCTTTGTATTTATAAGCATTTGTTCATAAACCTCTATCATTGCAGGTTGCCAGACAGCCTAGGTAGAATTGTCAAAGTTCAGTTGTGGCACAACAACGCCGGGCCTGCTCCAAGGTGGTTTCTGTCACAGATTTTGGTCAGAGATCTCAATAGTGGTAATAATACGTTTCTTCCCTGTGCTTACCTGTTTAAAGAAGGTTTTTTTAAAAAAAAAGGGCATTAAACGAAAAAAAAGCTGGTATGTTTTAATGCACATGTACACCTCAATGGCGGGTAACTGGCGGATATATAAAAGAAAGGAGTTGGTTTTCATTTACCACTGATGTGCTAATATGCTTACAAGGATGGGGTTTTTTTACTGATTGTGCTAATGCTTACACCTTCTTAGGATTGTTTTTTTTTTCTTACTACAGGAAAAGTATACTATTTCCTGTGCAACTCGTGGTTTGCAGTGGATGAAGGAGATGGACGTGTAGAGAGAGAATTTGTTGCTATAGAGGGCAATGTTGGATTTATGCAGGTATTAACTCATGGCCTTTATCTTTTTAGTTTTTATTATAGTGGCCTCAGATATCAAGTCACAGACATATACATTAATAAGGAATATTTTTGTTGCATTATTAAATTACTTTGATGTAATTTTTTATTATTTTAATATTTAGTCCCTGTACTTGTGAAAGTCTCAGAAACCATACCAGTCTTGTATTTTTAGAAATGATTTGAACAAAGACTGAGATCATATTGCGAAAGCTTAAAAAGGGGCTAATGTGTCTCAAATCTTTTGTCTCCCTGCTGCTAGACTGTTCTCATCAAAGGCTGCCAGTACATGTGGGACTTTCATCTGTGGGCTTCAGTAGCCACCTGTCCTCCACACAGTTGCTTCACACATGTGCAGCGCTTGACCTGCTGTCTGACAGTGCTCCTGTCATATATGGCACTGAATGCCACATGGTATCAGCACCAGCCAGAACAGGTCAGCATGGTTGCATGTAATTGTGCGCATGTTTAATTGTTGTTCCCTGCCTCGTGATCTTGACATTGCCTCAGCGTCCCCATATCCTATAATATCAACTTAACTTTTATTATGTAATTATCTTTATGCCGCTAAAAAAAAATTTTGCAGGAGGGGGAAGCTGTTTTTTAAGGCATATTAGATAGGCCGTGACAATGGTGGTATTTTGAAGTGTTGTGGATGACTTGTTTGCAGAGACGTGGAGAATTTGGGCTGTTGGATGTTTCCTGGCAGACTGCAGCTGTCGGAGGAATTTGTTGCTGTATTGTCCTTCCATTCAGCCTCTTCTTGGCTTTTCTGTTCCGTTGCAGCCGCGTGAGTCGTGTTTCTTTTACAGACAATGTGTCATCAATTTATGCTTTTTGCTCTTGAGACTCCCAGTTGAAAGCCTTAGGAGTAAACATTAATGATTTGACATGTTAGTGTACATTCAAGGATTTTACTGCTATTCATGAGTGTCCAAAGAGTTGCTTGACCTTTCATCATTTCATATTTTAAGCTTCATTTATTCTGGTTCTTTGGATTTTAATTGGTTACAAGGGTTAGAATAACTTTCATACATCTTGTGTAGGTCAGTCATACAAGTTGCGGCCACAGGGGTGACAGCAGTACCAGAAACACTACCTTGGGCACCACAACCACCCTGACTGCCTCAGGTGGTGGACTGGGAAACGGTGTGGGTGAAGATGTAGCCGTGTCGTCTCCAAGTGTAACCTACTCCCTTCTGGATCAGTCTATTCTCAACTGGCAGTCCATCCAAGGCTGGGCACAGCGGCAGTGGGTCAAGCGCCAACAGCCTTCCCAATCCTCTGCCATCAGTGTCAAGAACAACGCACAACCTCCCACCCAACCATGCCCCACCCAGCCTGTGCAGCAAACCCTCCATGCAGGTATGAAAACACCTTTACATGTTCCTCTTTATGAAGAATAATCAAACTGGATCACAGAGGCATTTTTAGTGCAATTATTCCTTAACTGCCATTCACCACAATGTTGTTTTTGGTGCTTTCAAAAGGTAGAATATTAGCACATGTGCACTGTAGCAACTGTGTGTCATGCTCAATCTTGGAAATATTTGAAGACCATGATTGATGGTTTTGTTCTGCAGGTGATGAGACAGACCAGGCATCCAGTGGCTTTGAAGATGCTGTCAGCCAAGTCACAGCCGAACGAAACCGTATCAAAGCAACCTCTGACACCAGTTCTGATGGACATTCTCCTATCGGTATTTGTTTTGCTTTTTGCTGAAGTTGATAATACTAATTTGATGAGAAAGAGAGAATAATTCTTGTTGTCTGTAGAGTGCAGAATATATTTGATTTAAATTTCAGATTAGGGTATTTGTGCTGTGAATAGTTGGATGTAAAGTACTTATATTATTACTGTGCTGTTTATACTGTCATCTTTAGTGGTGCCTGTACCTGCCCTGTCCTGTTGTGTCTTCAGTACTGTGTAGTGTTAATAGTCTTGTGTCTGCAATCTACATTATGCTATAATTGTGGTGACTTGCAGCTCACAGGGAGAGGAATGGACGAAGAATCTACTTACCGAGCTGGTGTCGATATTTGGCTTTCATACTGTGCGCCTGGTATGTGCTGGCAGTGGGACCATCACAATCCTGTATGGTTTCAGGTTGGTTTCTCATTACTATTTCTTGTGCTGTAGTGCAGAATCGTTGTATATACTTTCTTAGACATAAACAGGCATCCACAGAGATCACAGAAGACAGATTTCCTCCATTTAGCTTTTGCTCTGACTTTTTTGGTGGAACTTTTTGCTTTTGCAGATTTGGACCTGTGAAAAGCATGCAGTGGCTGCAGTCTCTCTACTTCAGCTTCACAATCTGTGTCTTCCTGGCCCAGCCATTCTGGGTGAGCATTAATCACACTGAAGATCTCAGACCCTAGGCTGAGTTAGTGTGATATTGGTCAGTATTGTGGAAAGACAGCAGAGTTTGTAACAAATGATATAAACATCGACATCAGCCTCACATTCTGAAAGAGAGAAAGGGAGTTGTGGCCAGAGGGAAACACATTAAGCAGCTTATGTTGTATGGGTGGGGCAAAACATTTAGAAACCGCAGTCTTAATGTATACATTTCTATATAAAATTTTTTGACTTCTTAAGCTCATGCAAATTTTTTCCCACACAAAAAGCTAGTTTAATGTGGTTTGTTTCAGATTATCTTGACCGCCATTTATGTGGCCATACGTAACTGTGAGAACCCTGCAAAGCTGGATTATTATGAAGATGAAGAAGAGGCAAGGGAGGGAATTGAAATTTGGCACAGCCACCAGAAGCAAGCACTGGACAGTTCAGAGGACGAATTTGAGAGAGTGAGCGTCTTAGGCAGGAGCAGAAAAAGTCTGCAGTGATGGGGCAAACATAATGGCATAGGATTAATGCTTAAATGGCCATTTGCCATGCTGGATTTTTTATCATGAATGAATTATATACTGGTCTGCGGGCAGTCTGCTAATAAAGATGCCTTGTAATGCGGTTTTATGTAAACAGCAATGACTGTGTTGCTCAGAGTCAATCCTTGACCTTATTGATCCTTTGATTCAGGAGAAGAGGTTTTGTATCAAATTGGGATCATTATTTTAACAGTTTCTGATGGTTTTGACTTTGGCAGGGAGTGCGTGCCAGACAGAGGTCTCGCTACCTGCGCTTCTCCCGACCACCCCAAGAAAAGCGATTGCAGGAGTCACGTAAAAGGATAATGAAAGAGAAAAAGCTGCTGGCTTTCTTAGGTCAGTCATTTCATTTTTAACAGGCGTCAGGGTCTGGTAACCTTTTTAGAGAGGGGTTAGCATTTTTTGTAGCTCAGCACTGCTGTTGTGCACACATCAGATTTAACCTGTCCATAAAATATGGTAATTGTCACATTGTGAGAAGTCAAACACAAGATGTACTGCAATTCATTGTCATGTATGAAGCTTTGTCATTGTCATGTATGAAGCTTTGTCATTGTCATGTATGAAGTACCTTCACACTGAAAGAAAGCGAAGTTATAAAACGATCATGGACATATTTATAGCCGAAGAGTAACAAGTACTGACCAGTGCTTTAAAAGTGTCCATTATGTTGTCAACAGGGAATTCACCATGTTTGTAGCCATGTTCACGCTGGTGTGTGTCATGGCATACGGCAAGGACCTCTCTTCCCATTACTTACTGAATTCCTCTCTGGAAGCCTTGTTTCTCAAGTAAGATTTCAGTTCTTGAATCTTTCTCCTGGGGAAAGTTTCTTTATGACCTTATAATTTTAAGTGTTTCATGAATGTTATCCACTAGACCACTAAACGCAGACAGTAGAATTTATCTACAGGCTGTATGATCTTCTTGGGAGTGTTAATTTCTATAATACAAGGCATATTAAATAAAATTAATAATTATGAAATAAGAGGCATTGAACTTCAGTGCAACATTCCTCTCAATTTTTTTCTTAAAATTTGTGTGTGCTTCTGCTGAACAGTCATAGCTTTAAATGCTAACATTGAAGGCTTCTGTTCTCTCACAGAACTCGGCCGCAAGCATTCCATACGATTACCTCTATAAAAGATTGGTACCAGTGGGCCCAAGGGTCTTTACTAGAAGGGCTGTATGGCACCTATTCATCACCTGGACTTGCCAACAAGGTATGAAATACTTTTAGGTACAAGCAGCATGCATTGCAGAATGATGATGCATAATGTTGAATCACTTTTATTCAGCAGTTTAGATCACATGGTACAATCGCATGAACAATTTGTTTGTTATTCAGGGCTGCTGTTAACAGAACTAAACTACATTTAATGTTAGGTTGAAAAGTGGTGTTTTGTGGGTATTTGAGATACTGCTCCCCATCAGTCATTGGGAGAAAATCTTTGTTTTAGAATCCACAGAAAGTCACTGCTGAAACTTTTTTTCCTTCTTTGTTTTAGGGTGGATTAGATTACAGCTACTTCCTCATTGGCCAGCCACACATTCGTCAGTTGCGAGAACAACCTCTGCCTTGTCGCTCTGTGCCATATCTGCCAGACTATGCATTGTGTCATCCCAGACACAAGCAGCTCCATGCCAGCAAAGATACTCACCAGTGGTCACCAGCTCCCCCTGGAGGTAGTCTGACATGGGGACATCTTGGAGTATATGAGGCAGGAGGGTATTCAGTCCACTTCAACCATTCCAGGTAAGAACACAATGCTACGTTCCTGAACACACCTTTTCAGCATGCACAAAAAAAATTATTTATCATTTTGTTGTGATCAGAACTTTTTGTTTTCCTTTTTTAACTCCACTGTTAGATGGCATACGATTTCTTTTTCTTTACCATTTTTTATTTTTATTCTTTTTAAAAGAAAAAGGTTTATGTTCTAACTTTGATTTTCCAGCTGTGGGTCTGTTCTAAAGTGGATTTTGATTTATTCTCTGTGGCAGCAAAGAAGAGGCTCATGCTCACTTAAAGAATCTTGCTTCAAATGGTTGGCTGGATGAGAGGACACGGGCTGTAGTGGTGGAGCTGACAGTGCTTAATGTACCACTCAATCTCTTCAGGTAAGTAGTTAGGTTTACTGTGTTAGTTACTGTTGTGACCATAGGCAGACCCATTCATTATGTCTTGCAGCATCCTATGGGTAATTGCAACAAATGGCTTATCCAATAAATGTTATGTTCAGTTGCCATTGATTTACATGAGACTGTAAGGAATTGAATGCTTAAAATTGAAATGGCTAGAATATGCACCAAGAGAGAAAATAACTCATCGTGAAATGTTGCAGCTCTGTGGTGTTTCTGCTTGAATTACCAGTCACTGGGAGTGCGTCCCTTCCTTCAAGATTATGTCCACCTGTTTGTTCCGTTACATTACAGCTTGGGACAACTGTGTGTTAGCATGCGAGGTAGGTTTGTTTGCATTTTTTAAACTAGGAAAAAACTGCATGTTTTTCAAATGTCATTTACTGAGCTAGAACTGTGCAGAATTGTTAGATGAATTCCAGTGTGTTATAAAGCAGCTATCCTAGCATGCTGACAAAAAGGGGAAAGGGTCAGAGGATATAAAAAGACATCTCATTGAGTAGTAATGGATGCCCAAAATGCAGCAAACAATTGAATTGAGAAAGTTAGCCAAAGATTGTAGGGAGGTCATAACTGATAACACTGGTGATGCTGTGATGATAATGCATAACAGCATCCACCTGGAGCAACTATTATGTTGACAGCAGCACTACGGAGACTGACTACATGTACTGACTGTTGTTGTTGCATGCTCTTTTAATCGTTCTTAGTTTGAAGATTTTGCATACCTTGCTCTTCCCATGTTCCTCCAGTTGTTGCATTTCTATCTGCAGCTGCTGTTCATACTGGTGGCACTGGTTTGCCTGCAAAGACAACTAGCAGCCATTGTGGAGCAGGGGCGCCAGTATTTCCTGTGGCCATGGAACTACACACATGTATGTTCTTTGTCTAAAGACACTTTTTGTTCCTTGAGTCAGTTCCCCACTTTCAAAGACCTGAATATTTTTACACATAAGCAGGCTTAGGAAAATATATAATCTTGAAATAGGGATATCTATGAATTCATTTGTTTCTGGCTTAAAGAGTTTTTTGTTGAATAACTGCCTCATTAAAATAGTTTGCTTTGGTCTGGAATGTAACATGGAACGATCATTCTGTTTGCAGATGGCGCTTTGCTTGGTTTCCATGACATTTGTGGCCTGCTACATATACCGGTTTTTGCTGGTGTCAGATATGCTGGAATACATGCGAAGTTCATTCTTTGAGCACTTTGTGTCACTTGCCTTCATTACGATGTGGGATGAGGTGAGAGAGCAGTTTACTTTTATACTTTTAAATGTTACATCATAAACTAGATTACTAAAAGATAAATGTTATGTTACATTGTATACCAAATTATTAAAGGGTAGATGTTGAAATGGTTGCCTGACTGCATGGTACAGTACTTAACTAGTGTAGGCATCTATTGCATGCAGAGAGAGCTTTGATAAACTTAGACCTACCCACATAGTGTGGACATGTTTCCAGGGCCCAGTGATTTCAAACTTTATATCATAATATTTATGTTTTATTTTTCTATTCCATAGTTGATGCGGTCCCTGGTGGGAATGCTAGTGTTTCTGGTGGTAATAACGAAGGGATTGTGCCTGATGCAGTACTGGTCACCAATGGCCAAGTTTACAGCAGTGTACAGACGAGTGCGACGAGAAGTTCTTCTTATGTGTGTAAGTTGAATGTTGGCAGAGAGTAGTATTGAGCCTGTGATTGTGAACCGAATGTGGATTGTTACCTAAGTGCATTTGTGATCCTGAAACAACTGATCACATTTATTTTTAATCTTCTCTTTAGTATTTTTTTTTTTTTCTCTTTTTAATAGCTGACTAGAGTTTACATTTAATAAGTCAAGAAATATGTATTGAATGAATTATCTTTCTTTTCAGTTGCTTTTTTTTGGCATAGTCATGGCATTCTCTGCCCTTGGCACTGCTGTCTTTGGAGCCTTCACTTACGGCATGCGCAGTTTCTGGTCTGCTTCCTGCACAGTGGTTGCCTTGGCAACAGGCTTCTACCAGCAACAGGAGCTTCCCCTTGAAATATCCATGTGGTACTCCGTGTTTTCACTGATTCTTCTCTCTCATTGGAAGTGGACTGATCATATCATATGTAAGGAACTTTTGTGTTCAACGTATGCAAATATTACTATAGTGCAAATATTGTTGGTGCTTTGCATCTTATCCATCTCAAAATTAAGAGAAACAGCCATTTTCACTAAACTGTTTGCTTTGACCACATCAGGTTACAAACATGTTACCAGGCTGTATATGTGTGGCTGCTGTCTGTAAATGTAGGTTTTCTAAATGTTCTACTTGAGGCAAGTGTGAATCCTTACTGATGTGGTATAGAGCTATCTTTCCTAGACCCATGAAATATCATAGTCTGTTTACAAATGACAAGTTGGAAGAAGTAGTAGGAATGTCTGTATGTGAGAACATTCCCAAAAGATATCCCACTCTGTTTTCAGGCAGTGGCTGTGTTTACACATCGACTTCGTGTGTACAAGAGCACTGAGGTTGTTGTAATTAGCTGTAAGGATCTGACTGACTACTGCCGGCAGTGGATGACCTTTTTATTCAGTGACAGACTGGTGATTCCTGTTCATGAACCCCAGGTTGATCTGCCACCAGTAAGTGCTCTTATAAATTGGGGGAAATGAAAAGGAAATATAAAAAGCTAACATGAGAATTGTCCTCTAATCTTTTGTTCCTTTTTTTTTTTAAATTGTGTTTACCTTTCTGCCACAGGAGTGCACACTGGCAGAGTTTGAATACCAGGTTGAGGAGTTGTTGTTCCGTATGAATGCACTGGCTGGTACCACTAACCTGCCAGAGAAACCTACAGGATACCTGACTGACTCTGACCAGTCACATGCCAATGGAGATGATGGTATTTCTTCAGGAGAGTCAGAGGTGAAATCTCTCTCCAGTTTATTGCAGGGCATGCCTAGTGTAAGTTTGTTGTCTGAATGAAATAGATGATACTGGGTAAATCCCCAAACGGCCATCATAACCATTGCATTTATTTAAGGAATAAAGGATATGCTTGCAGATAACTTTGTTATTACATGGTTACTTTCTCTTTTTTACATTCTGTTTACAGTGGAAACTGTTTAAAACGTATGAATCCATGGACATTTCAGTTATCATGCTGTGTTTTAATAGTCTGTTGATGTAATCTTGAGCTAATTTTGTCTTTTATGTAGACGGTACAGGAACACAGTGCTGCAGCCATAGGAGAACAGGGATGTGAAACAGGGGTGGCTGGAGAGGAACGTGGTCGGCTAGAACAACGGGTGCAGAAGATTGAAGACAAACTGTACGCTCATGAGCCATACCTTGCTCAGCTGCTGAAGCTCGACAGCATTGGAGCCCATGTTCTGTCCCAGGAGAAGGAGAAAGCAGCTTAGGTACACCAGTCATTATTACATGTGTGCAAGAGGGTTCGAAAAATTGTTAAGCTGTTTGCAGGAAAAGTGATAAAAACAAATAAGAGATTTCACCCACTCACAGCACGCATTGACTACTTTTGTTGGATTTTTGGATATTGTTCATTAAAATAATCGTTCACAGGTAAAGTAACCCTTAATACAGAGAAGATCACTAAAAGTTATAATTTTATCGGTTTTATCAAGCAGGCGACTGAATTTTACAAATGCCCTCATTATATTGAATCCATACCAATTGTTAATTTCAAGAAAAGATTCACTGGGAGTACTTTGCGCTAGACAAGTTTTGCAAGATAAAATTTTTAAAGATAAAGTCAGTTTGAAATGGTGATTGCAGATCCCACCTGGAGTTGGAGATATTCCGGCGTCTACAAATGGGACGCCAAGAAACGGATGGTGGTGCACCTGGAGGAGATACTCTCTCCCTGTCAAACACAGTGCCCACTGCACTGACTTCTCTTCCTTTAGTGGCAACAGATCTTGTTGCAGAAATGACATCGAAAGGTAAATTCAGGGATGATCCTGCGGAAGTCTACATGCTTGTGGTTTTCTAAAAACGCATATTCAGATAAGGGACATAATTTAAGACCTCAGAGTTTGACCTAGAGGGTGTCATGAATGTCAGGATCATCCTGTGCACAGTTGTAAAAGGATCATATACAAAATATGTTTGGCCCCGTCTCTCCAAGTCATGTGAAGGGAAAAGTGTTGACACTTAGTCATAATGATGTCAGTTTGGGCACTTGGAATTTCCATTTCAATGAAAACAACTGCTTAGCTGTTTTATGTTGAATGAAGTGTAAAGGACAATAAATAAACTTGATACAAAAAAGTCATCAACGATATTCATTTACCTAGTAGCGAGGTATTTATGCTGATTAATTTTTTTGGTCTGTCTATGATCAGGTCATGGTAACTCTGTGAAACCAAATAGTCCAACTTGCCCCCTGCAGCATCCTATAAGACTGCCTCCAAATCTACACAATGAGGGAAGGTCAGGACTGCCTGGGGCTTTATGCACACAACACAGAATGCCATTCGACAGAGAAAGCAGGCTTCAAGAAATGAATGCAGATGAGAGCAGGACTCGCATCTGCCTTGAAGCAGAACCTAGACATGCTGAGTCCAAAATGCACACACATGCGGATGGCACCGCTCCATCACTGCACCATGGTGGTGCTGACAGTCTTGCAATGTGGGAGGCTCTTGGTGGGCGTGCAGTGCCCACTGTTGCTATGGACTACGATGTGAAATGCAAGACAGGGCGACCGGGCTCCTGTCATCAGCGCAGCAAGAGCAGCATCGTTGGCGGACGATTCAGCGCTACTCCATGGACTGATGCAGTCCACATTTCTGGTGCAGAACACATGTCAAAAGCCCACTCTGCTGACACACCAAGCACAGGAGTTGAGAGGGCTGGAAGTCTGCGAGTGGCAAGCAGGCCGCGCTACCCAGATTCAGCATCAGCCGTGGCAGACAAGACAGACTTGCAGAGCGGAGTTAGGAAACATCCACCAGATCTTACATATCCTGTAGGGAGGGCAGATAGTTTGCGGGAGGCAAGCAGAAAGCATGGGGAACCCTCGTGTGTGGGTGTTGAAAGAGCAGACAGTTTGAGGTTATCGGGCAAGAGGCATGTAACAGATGTAGCAGGCTTTGGTGTGGAACGAGCAGACAGTCTTAGACTGACAGGAAAGAAGCCAGAGCTGCCCCCGAAGCCCACATTTGCCCAGTCAAAGCTTCCTTCCCTAGATAACAAGCACAGTCCTAAGGCCACCCCACTAAAGCTGCCTGTGGAAAGAGCTTTGCACAGAGGAGAAGCATCCTGCAGCCTGCCTCTAGGACCAGGGGGAGTGCTTTGTGGGAGTGGCCCACTGGGTGAGTCCAGTTCAGGCTCTGAGCCTGATGCGGGGCATCTGCCGGCTGGACTGGCGTCAGCTGTTGGTGGGCGTCGACCACAAGTTCAGGGGCGAAGAAATCTAAGGAAGACAAAGTCAAGGGGCAAAGGCAAAGGTTCTGGTACTATCAGTCCAACGTTGATGCTGGATGAACTGTCGCTTGCTGTTCCAGAGCCTTTGCCTGGGGAAGAGTTATCTGTATCTGTTCAGATTCACCATCCTCCTTCGGGCCACAAAGACATTGCAGATGATGCCATGTGATCAGGCTGACAACTTTCTGAAGGGTGGTTATAGGGGTACATGTGTGCCCTCTGTATCATTGACATATCTGCAATTGAGAAGCTAACCAATCATAAACACAAAAACAGCATAATGGAGGAATACAGCTGAAAGAGATTTTGACTGTCAAGTCAATTCACTTTGAAGAATTTATGAAGTTGACAATCGATGCAATTTTTAGTGACTTTTTTGTTGTTGTTAAATATTTAGCTTATTTTTGAAGTCATAGATATGTTTGTGCTCAGAACAGCCTTACAGGTATATATACTTAATTTAATTGAGGGCCTTATGTCCCGTGATGAGAGGAGCTCTCTGCTATTGACTGCTGATACAAAGCATCAGCACTTGATGCACAAGGTCTCCTCTGTCGTCTATTGCTCACTAACAAACTACTCAAATACCTACCTGTTGTGCCAAAGCATATTTAAATGCTTTATGTTAACCTGTATGGTGCTAATGTTCATAATTTTATGTCTTTTCTTTGTATTAAATGTTATCATAAGATTCAAAATTCTTGAATACGAGTGCTTTAAAAATGTCTAGTTATTACACTTAATGGTGTGTGTTGTTAGAGACTGCCTAGTCAATGGTGGGAACAAAAGTCTTTTGCAGATTTATGAGGATTGAAAGGAAGAACAATGTGGTCAGACTATATCTTGTAATAGACTTGTCTGTAAGAGGAATGTCTGCATCACACCTGTGTATATGTGTGTGACTTTGTGGGTGTTTTTGATAACAAAATGTTTATAGATGTAACGGAATGGTGGGGTTATGGAGTGTCAGCAAACTTTGTCCAGCACAGTCAAATGGACGCAGGAAATAGCCAGCAAGTGTACAACATTTTAATGAACTGGCTGGAGCAATTGCCAGCATTGTGTCGCCAGAGGCAGTAAAGGCTGGGGCTGTCTTTTCACAGCTTCGTGTGTTGCTCTTTTGTCTGCTGCATGTCTGTTCATCCCATTCCGTCTCAGCTCTGCCCTTATACACCCTGCAAGGCTAAACTTTTTGTGATGCTCCTGTACGGCCACAGCATAAACCCTAGCCAATCCCTGCCCAGCAACCTTTTTAGCTGTGCTCCAGCAGGTCTGTGTTTCGAGCACCAAAACTAACAATAAGGCCAGCCTACCAGCCAAATACCCATCACTGTGGCTTCTGTTATAACTGCCTACCCTAGTGATACGATCATTTTTATGTTTCTGCTAATTTCATGCTCAGTTTTATGCTCACTTTATGAAGAATGAAATGTGATCCATTAAACTGCCCTGGCTGGCAGTTGTGTTTGAAAACTGCGTTGCTAAGCCAAGAGGAATCAGAGCTGGGTTTTATGCGATACCTTGTCATACTTGATGTTCAGCTCAAGTTTGCAGCTTGTGTGCTTGTCACCAGTCTTGAGTGGCAAGCCAATTAATAATAATAAACATGGTTGTATATAATAGTGCATGCTGTCACTCGTAAGGAGAGTGCTCTTAGCATTTGAGAGAAGAATGAAGCAGACAACATAAGAAGGAACAATAAACAATACCAATGACTAATAAACGACAAAGGAACCGAGGGCATCCTCATTCAGCAGGGCAAAGGAAGTGGGGGGGGGGGTGTTTTTCCAAAGGACTAGCATTGTGGAGCTGTGCTCCAACCAAAGTTAAGCTGCATCTGAGAACTGACAAAGTGTTATATTCAAGACTTCACATGAAACCCAGTCCTGAGTCCCAGCTTGAAAGTTATTTGCAGATGTTGAGCATCCTGCCCACCTTACCTAGAAAATGTATGCAAATTGTTTTATGTCCAATATGGAAATGTTCATTGAGCCTTTGTTGGCTGCAGACCTTGTCAAACAAAGGGGACATCAGCAAAGCTTGTCTTCTGCAAGGGCTTTCATTGTCACTGCATATTTCAGTAATAAAGATGAATTTCATCTTGATGTTGAGTTGGTGTTGATTTTCCTTTATTATTGCACCATGCTTTTGGTGGAGGTTGTTGTGGTGGGTGGAAGATTTTGTGATCATTGCTGTTTTCACCAAAAGTACTTATGATCGAGTTGCGCATGTTCTGTATTGTGGAAGTGAATATAATACTAGAATATAGGAGCTAAAGTTGCAGGTTTTGGTGATGGAAGTCCTTAAAAAGAATTTCTTACAGTGAGGATAATACAATTGCTGCATTTATGGCAAGAAAACGAGGGTATCATTACTTATTCACCACAGTAGTTCCAGGAGTTTACTTGCTATACAGCTGAAGACAAAAAAGTAGAAGCTTTAAATATGATTTATATAAACATTGGATTGACTACAACATTTTTTGTAATACGCTGAAGCTCAGTGCGATACTATTGCCCAACATATTGGTGAACATCATTCTCAAGATAACGCGCCTTCAAACAGCACCATACACAGAAGTTTATTTATACACATATATATTTATACACAGATGCCTGATTAGCAAATAATCTACCGTTGGTTGAAGTCAAGATAAATGCATTTCTGATAACCAGACCTGTATCAATCATGACGTCTGTATTGTTGACCTTTTTCTAAGCCTGGTGATGTTTGTAGGTGGGTAGCTCTAGAACGGAATTAAGGGGAAATATCTTGCATTGAGTTTTTAATCATTAAAAAAAATGCACCTTTTAAGTCTAACAAAAAAGGAAAGTAATGCATCTCACCCCACTCAACATTTGTAAGATCTTGACCTTGCCTGTTTTCAAGGCCTCAGGTAGAAAGAGAACTTGTTATCACCACCTCAGCGCAACACGATTTCATTACACTCGATGATAATCAGTGGCCAGCAGCAGTAATTTATCAGTGCAGATAGCAGACACAGCAGACATAACCACAATGACTGGGAGTACAGGTAAGTTTGTACTTGTCTGAATGCCATAAAAACATCAGAAAGCCCACAATTAACCTTGTAATAGCATTGCTGTTTGAAGACAGTGGCAGAAGAACTCGTGTCATCATCTATTTAGTCATAAAGCCTGCATCACACAGTGCGATTGTCCTGGGGAGGGAAGGGCGCCCAAAATAGTTTTATCACAGCTTTAGTGTAAATAACTTAATATGTAACGAATCTCAAGTTTCATATTCTATCAGTAACTGTCAAGAATTTTTCCTTTAATACCGACTATTGACACCATCCTTTATAATCCTCTTCATTTGTTGTCTGCTAAAAAAGTAACTTAATGTTGGTCAAAACTGAACAGCTGCTCACTCTTACCTTAGCCTCTTGCGAAGTTCTCAGCTGTTAGTCTCGGCGAGCCGTAACAAAGACTGGGAATGAACCGGAAGCTTTGTCGTCTAATGCTTCGTTTTAGTAGTTAACTGCAAAAAAGTCGTCTGCCAGAAGTCCAGTAATACAAGTTCGTGGTTTTCCACTGTAGACTGCGAGGTAGAAAGGAGCAGAATGTTCTACTGCCCCTCAAGAGCGTGTTTAGCATGTCTACAGAGGCTACTGGTCATAGATGACCTTTACACAAGGCTGGATGATGATGATGATGATGGAAGAGGTAGATTGACATTATTGAGTGATTGTGCTGATGCTGGTGGAGTAGCTTCTCCACTATGTTGTAAGCTACTGCTGACATGTCAGTGATTTCCTGGCACTGTGTAGCCTGGCGTCTGCTCCTGCTGTCTACCTGTGCCATCCTGCTTTTGGAGGTGAAGGCCGAAGGTGGTGGGGCAGTCCGTGATGTCGAGGGCTGTCGAAAGACTTCGTCATGCACGTGCCAGACGGACGATGGGAGTGAGGTGGACCTGTCGCCTCTGGCCTTCAACAACGGCACTCCCAGGTGACTACGTGTACATGGAATTAATTATCTACCTATTTGTCAAATAGTGTGGTAAATGACAGGAGCGATGACAACGCGATGAGGAGAAAATAGCAGACTATGAAAACCACATCTCACCTGAGGCCGTAGTTATAAAGTCTAGGGGCAACATGGGGACAGGCGACTTGTTCTCACTTCTTAACAGCTGTTCCATGTCCTTAAGGTGTGAATCTGCGGTTGACCTCCTACTTGACAGCAATGCGATGTTTCCTTTCAAACTACTAATTTTGTAAACAAAAAAGAAGATTTTTCACATTAATGTTTTTTCCACCGCATGATGGCTCCTGTCCTGTTGCAGGTACCTTGACATTGCAGACGACACTGGTCTCTACCTGTACTCGTGGAATCCGTGCACAGCCTTCAGTGAGGGAGACTGCCAGGGCGTAGCGGTAGGTCTGCGACTGTCAGTTCTGGTCCTGGAGCTCAACAGGGGCTTATAGGCTTGTAACTCGTACAGCATCTCAGCCATGTAGTCAATCAACCAGTCAAGGATGTAATCAATCAACCAATCAACGATGTAATCAATTAGACAATCAACGATGTAGTCAATCAAACAGTCAAGGAATGGTAACAAATCAGCTAATAAAAGGAATAGTTGATCATGTCTTTGACAAATGTATCACAAGATGAGGGTTCTAACCATATCAGGGTTGACCCATGGCTACTCACCGATGGGTTGATTTGTACACATCCCATAAGCCAGCGCAGGGTAGGTAAAAGCGGAGGAAACATGTCACTCGTTCTCTGTTTACCTACACACTTCACAAAGATGTAGCGCGAGGGAGGAACAGCTTCTACAGAAAGATGTTAGATTGTTGATATAGGTTGTAGGTTAAGGTGAGGCAGTGGATGTTTGTGTTTGTTGTTGTGTATCTATGCTGTTGTGTTCTTTGTCCACTGCTATCTTCTCTTCTATCCATTCTCGTAACGAAGTCACGTGACTCCTACCATATCGGGTGAGGGAGACAGATTGTGCCGGATAGCGAGATTCTTCTTATCCTTTCTTTCTTCTTTCCTTTTATTCTGTAGTGGAGGTACGTTTCCCGGTGCAACAAGTCGAGCGGCCTCCAGACATTTTGGGTGTGGGTATATTGGGTTTGGGGGGAGTCCCAGTCCCGTGAGAAATCAGTGACATTTTGAAAAGTTGTGGTAACATGTTCGAGTCCGTGTTTCATAGACTAACGTGTATTTCATTATATTCATGTTTGTGTTGTGTGTGCAATAGGTGTGTCAGAAAATCTCCTCGTCTCAACTGTACTACTCGCTAGGCCAGCAGAGCACTGCTGACTTCCAGATCACTTCTAGCCGAGGGTTTATGATCAAGTACACCGGCGAGGGGACCCCGTACGTTGCCAACAGGTCAGTTGAGCCAATATACACTTGTCTCCCTTTTCTGAGCCTGGGTAGAGATGGGGAGGAACCCACCCTCTTTGATGATCCCTCAATAACTGCATATAGCATGTTTGAAGCAAGCCTCATCTTCTAAAAATCCTTTTGGTAAAAGTAAAATGTAAATAAAGAATTCGAAGCCTAGAGGTCGCAGGGACTATAAACATGTGGTTCACAGTGTTTAGGGGACAGTATGGGGAGGGTGGGATCTCATCGTGTCTACACCTAACCTTGTGTATATCTGTGAGTCATTAACTAATCAGCCTGCATTACCTAGAGTAATTAATTCTCTTGTCTGAGTCCGCTAGGTGGAGTATAATGAGGATTAGCAAATACCACCTAGAAGAGGTAATTTTAGGAAGAATTGTATTGGCAGAGCTTCATCACGTGACAAATGTGGCCACAGCTCGCAGTCCCTCACAGGTGTGGGGTGTGTAATGTAACGTTTAATGTGATGTAACGGCCTTCTGTCCCTCAGGACCAGTTACATACAACTGCACTGCGACCAGGACGTAGAAGGGATGCTCACTATGGACGGAGAGAATCCCATCGGCGTGTATGTAAGTGTGTGTGTGTGTGTGCGCGCGCGTGCATGTTTGTGTGTGTGTGTATGTTTGTGTAATAGAGAGAGAGAGAGAACGTGCGTGTGCGTGAGTGCACACCTGTAGAGATGTCTCATGTCTGTTGCAGTACTTCACCCTCCGCAGTCGCTACGCATGTCCAAAGGGAGGTCCCATCACAACCGCCACCCCATTCACTTTTCCTCCACCACTAACGGGTGCGACAAAGGGCCCTGACAGTTTCGAGATCGTCATAGACCTGCTGTTCTGTATCTTGTAAGCATCTCTTAACGATTGTCATACTGTCATTAAGTGGAATGAAAAGACTTGCCCGAGAAAGACATAAAAGAATCAGTGTTTTGTGTTCACGGGAGATAATTTCCCACAACCACTAAGTTATTGCTAAATATCCTCTCATTAGTTTAAGGTCACCATCTTAACTAATCGGCCGTGAGCAGCAGACACTGCCAAGATATCAGTAGTCAAGCTTCGCCTTAAATTATACAATTATAAATATAAAATGGAGTTTGTGTAAATCTGTAAATATTCATGGTGCCAGGGTCATGCGCAGCCATGACTAATGGTTACGCCCCCTTGCTAAACAAGCAGCAGTCAGGACTTGAGAGTTTTTGTTGTTTGTTTTTCTCAGAGTGACGGCCGTTGTGGGGGTGGTGGTGCTGCTAATGGTGCTGACAGCCTTGCTGGTCCGCAGGAGTCGGAAGACTGGGCGTGGGTCACGTGACAAGGTAGTTGCCGGTCGGTGCCCACTGCTAGTCCACCACGACTTTCCGGAGGCCGAGTACTTCCAGCAGCCCAGAGACGACGAACCTCTACTCAAAGCCTGAAATATAAAAATACAAATACTCGCCCCTCGACAGGAATGAGATTAGTGTTGTTTGTTCTAAAGTGTATTGCAAATTCTGTCACAAGAGGAGAAGAAAGAAGCAGATGATGATGATGATGATTGATGATTGATCATTGATCATTGATGATGATTTTCTGTCCAAAGGTGTGTTTCAAGTCATGTTACAAAAAGAGAAGGCATGATGAAGAGGATGATGATTGCAGTTAATACTGTAGTAGATGAAATAAAAATTTATAATCCATTGTGTAATTGTTGATACATAATGAACATGAGACCTGATTATGCAAGCCTCTCCGTTATTGCTCATGTAAAATAAAAATGTGACTGCTTCCCCATTCCTGTTCTTTTTTTTTTTATCTCCATCTTTTATTTCCTCAAATTCATCTTTCACTCAGTCCATCGATTGCTTAGTAACATAAACTCCTGCAATATCAGTTTTTGGGAAGAAATTTTTCAGTACAATATAAATTCTTTCATTCCTGATAATTGTTCAGTCTACAGCACAAAGTACCGCGAATCTCTGGTATTTCAGATGCTTGGTGTTTCATAGGGTGTAGGGAGGAGTTGTGGTATCAATGACTTTATACTGGGCTACACACGCACACACTGATATATACACACAGAGATACACAGGCGCGCACGAGCAGGCTAACAAATGCAATGATAAGATGCACAAAGAATGTATCAAGCTTCTGTTGTTGCCACAAATAGCCGGAACACTCGCATTGTCTTGCAAGATCTTGACCTCTAACCCGTGTATTCAAACAAAAACAACCAGTTTGGCGGGTGGGGTCGTGACCCGAAGTGTCCTCAGAAGCACAACGAATGTGCCACGTGGCTCGGGCCCTATGGGCGGACAGAAGATGTAGGTTGCCACAGAAAAACAAAAGGAAACCTGTTCGGGAGAGGGTTCGCACCATGGATGTGTACAAGGTGGACTGCTGTCTGTCTGCCGAGACCAATGCTTAGCCTCTTGCGAAGTTCTCCGCTGTTAGTCTCGGCGAGCCTAAACAAAGAATGTGAATAAACCGGAAGCTTTGTAGTAACATGCCTCGTTTTAGTAGTTAACTGGGAAAAAATCGTCTGTCAGCAGTCCAGTAACACAAGTTCATGATCACATCAAGACTCGAACTTAACCGACACGCTACTTTTGAAACGCTCTGTCCTCTTTGAAGGTTTGTGATGAGATGACTAGGACACTTCCCAGCATGCAGTCTGCTGTTTACTAAGACATTTTTGACATTGTATTTTATTCATTCACTCAATGAGGGGTATGGAGAAATCTCAACTATACACAATCAACAGTTCACGCATACATAAATGTACGTAGATAAAAGTAAACAAAGATAGGAGAGCAAGAGACTGAAAAACATTCATTCATTGTCTTAATCTGCACTGGCAGTGAAGTAAACTGTGGTTAGTCCACTCCATAAACATTATTGTATATCCTTTCTTCTCTCCATCCTGGCGCCGGTCTCACTCAAGGGTGTCTTGAAAGAGGCTCTCAGACAGTGTCACGTGATCAAACACGTAGAAATCAACAAAACCGCTAATATTTTATCCCCTTTATTGATGATATTCTAAACTGTTCACAGTTTAATTAACTTAAAAGATTTTGGTCATCCAGCTAACACATTGAGATAAGATAACATTTTATTTATACCAGAGGCCAACTCGGGGCAGTTCGATAGTGTAATGACGCTTTGGCTGACTGTTGACATCTGCGGATACGCCTATGAAGACAAAGGGAGATAATTTGTGGATACGCCTATGAAGACAAAGGGAGATAATTAGCATAAAGGGGCGGCAAGTAACCGTCTATTTAAAAGAAGGCGCAGACCCTGGAGTGGATCCGAACCAGCTTATAGACTCGACCTTAGTTTCTATTTGGAACGACCAACAGAAGAATCTAAGAATGCGTCTGTTTGTCTGCTTTGCCGCTTCTCTGGGTGCATGGAGCATCGTTGGGGTGCTCAGTAGCGATGCTACAACGGACAACAGTATCTCCCAAGATGGCTTCGCAACTAACATCTCCTCCATCACGACAGCGCAATCGTCTTATCCCACTCCTCCATCACAGACAGGAGAAACATCTTCTTCTGTTGTTCCATCACAGACAGGACAAACATCTTCTTCTGTTGTTCCATCACAAACAGGACAAACATCTAATTCTACTGCTTCAACGCAGACAGGACAAACATCTAAATCTTCGCCGTCCTCACGCAGTCATAGCATCACACAGGTCTGACCTCGAATTGAAAAATGAAATATTTAGTAGCACCTTTGGTTTAAAGGAAAGCAAAACTTTCGGTTTGACATTTATAACATAAAAAATGAGTTGATTTGATGAAATTATACAGAGTCTCATCTCCTATACACGTGAATTGTTCTGAAGGAAAGATTGCTTTGGAAATTAATATGTTTTTCAGGGAGAGACCACCGGTGCTACATCATCAGCTAGAAATGCAACCTCCTCATCCACCGGCAAACGCCATCAGTCACAACTCCAGCCTCTTCAAACAAACTGAGGTGAGCGAGTGAACATGGAGTTTACATGTGACAGGTTGACAAGCATTTGAACTACAAGTCATGATGGTCTGAAGACATCAGAAAATGACATTTTGAACAACCTGAGAAAGAGAGAGAGAGATACAAGAACAGAGAATACAGCAACAGAAGTGAGAATGAAATAGAAATGCAGAAATTTTTAATGACATCGCAAAGAGACACAGGGATGAAAGTCCAGAAGACAACATCCAAAATACTGGATAATAATTGCAGATTATAATTTTGCAGGTCTGTCTGTCTGTTTGTCTGTTTGTTTGTCTGTCTTCGGCTCACTACAAGGCATCAAACATCTGCATAATTCTGTTTGTCGTTTGGTGTTGTAGTAGATGACACATGCCATCATCAGTTGTCGCTTGTCATGCTGTTGCTTCTCGATGTCCCTTGTACTATCAGCAGTTCTCACTTGTTACTTGACCTGCCTCCTCTTGTAGATAACACTTGTACTAGAATTATTTCTTAATGCCACTTGTCCTGATAATACTTCTCTATGCCACTTGTACTATCATCAGTTCTCAATGTCATCAGTTCTACCATCACTTGTCACTTGTCATGGCTTCTCTTGTCGATGTCACTCGCACTGTCATCACCTTTCGACATCAGTTTTCATGGCATTGCTTCTAGATGTCACCTAGTCATCCTTCCTACACACTACCTGTCTTCCCCACCCTGCAGGTGCCTTCGCTATTAGCGACTTTCTATTGACTCTGTATGTCTTTCTGATATGTTAAGATAGTTATATTATGCATTCTTTAAATAAACAGTGTTTATTTTTGTAGGAATGTGCACTCCTTTAGAAAAGGGAAGTAACAGAATTTTAAAAGATACAACATGCGCGCGCGCACACACACACACACGCTTGGTACCCGCATCACAGCTTCAACCACCATCATTCTATCAGACGATTAACACTCAGAGAATGTCTGTTGTAGTGTTTCAGCCACCATTGTCCTGGTCTGTCTCCTGGTGTCAGCGGCGTAGACAACACAGAGCCAAGCTTGGCATCAAGGCAGCTGTTTGGCCATCAGTGAATACCTCTCACCCAGCTGTCTGGACATCAGTACCTCACCCAGCTGTCTGACCATCAGTACCTCCAATACATCTCACCCAGGTGACCGTCAGGAAGGCATGTGGAAATGACGCTGATATGGCTGACCCCTATGTCACCTCACCGGTAGTCTGGTCTTGATTGACAATAATCTGTAATACTCTATATTATATAATAATCTTTATCAACCTGATATAATCAAACTGTCCTACAGACAGAAGCTGAAGGCAGTCGTTCAAGGGTTAAAAACGAAAGTACAGCGTGATCAAGAGATTTCGTGAATATGTTGTATTATTTGGTTGAACACAACGACAATATCTTAAGAATTATTTTCTTATTGATATTCTCTTATTTTTGCTAAATCACGTTCCCCATGATTTTAAACAAGATAATATAGTGATTGACCATCTCTGAATATAGTTTTCATTCCTTCTCTTCGTGATAGTTTCTAATGTCAATGGGGGGAATACAGAAGGACAAAAAAATTAATATCACATAATTCACATCCCGTCCATTCTTCTATGTTGTCTACACATTTATAAAGCATCTTATTTTCTTCTTTCTTCTAAAGCTTGTACAAAGTGGGTTTAACTGGCGATGATATGTTTAAATGTGAATTAATCCTGTTCCGGATGGAATGTGTGTGTGAGAGAGTGAGAGAGGGGGTGTGGCGAGAGATGAAAAGACAAAACACATTGTTTATTGTTTACTTGCGGAGTAATTTGCATACAATGAGTTGCTGTTTGATAATCTTATTGTCGTCCCTCGTTGTTCTCTCTCGTCGCTGTCACGGACATTGTTTGCTTCGTGGCCAGCAGTGCACCTCTCTACAACTTGTAAAATAAAGACTAAGAAGCTCACTGTCCATCTAGCCTTCCTTCCTTCATTAAACCCTTTGTATGAGACTGAATATGAAGCTATAATCCATAATAAGTGCCTCTCAGATCGATGAAAAAATGGTGTTTTTTTTTTTTTTTTTTGTCTCTCTCTCTCTCTTTCTGTTTATCCTGGAACCCGAGTTGTAGAAATTCATTTCTTTATTTCTCCTTTCTGTCCATTCTTTCTTCATGTTTAATCACATGACTTGTTACCTCGTTCTGACTCTACTGTGCTGGCCTTGTGATTGATGATGTGTGCACAAACTGGAACATTAACCCTTGACCTATCTGATTACATGGGGTCACTAAAACTCACTTTCTAAACCGTCGGGACGCGATTAAGATACACTTCAACATGAACACTTGTCAAGGACACCTGGCAGTGAGATATATTCCTGGATACCCTGACAATGAAACGTCAGTGCACCCATAGATACAGATACGGACACGAACACGGGTACATAGACATGTCAATGGGTATGTAGCGACAGTGAAGAGTGTGGGTACATTATCACGTGGACAGATGGAGATATTCAGTGTTGTCCATAGGAATGGGAATCCCATGGGAAACGTGCCATGGGATGGGATGGGACAGCACACATTTGTATTTCCCATGGTAGTCGATACTTGATATTGTAAAATAAATTTACGCTGAAATTTGCATTGTCAGACTTTTTAATCACAGGAAAAATACTTTTTTATTCCAGTTTCATTATGCCATGACTTTGTTAGCATGTGTGCAATGTGCAGTGTTGTCCATAGGAATGTTATTACCATGGGAATCCCATGGGAAACGTCCCATGGGATTGGATGGGATGGGACAGGCATAAATTGCCATGGGATGGGATGGGATGGGATAGAAAATATGTCCCATGGACAACCCTGGAGATATTCATCATTAGAGCAGTTCATAATCTGATACCAGAGTGGAACTTGTTTACTCATATCAAGATATACCCCAGGAGTCGAGAGTAATCATAATCTGTATTTTTTATTTTTTGTGACCTTCGTTGATACGAAACTGCAGAGTTGTCGACTGTACCTGTACACAACGAGAGTTCTCGTACACGCGACTTGGTGACCTCTCACCTCAAGTTATTGCTCAAGATTGTGTGTGTGCGCGCTTGCTGTCAGAGCTCAACGTTAACTACAATCAATAAAAAAACAAAAAAACAAAACAAAACCGCAGAACATTTCGTTGTAACTACATTTATATGTTCCTTACCAGCTTTAGTGTATATAGATATAAATGTGTACGTGCGTGTATATCTGTACGTGCACGAGCGCTCGTTGTCGTAAAGGACAGGCTTCTGTGTAAGAAAACGATATCGCCCCCTACACCCTCCCAAATATTCACCTGGCAGGTGATTTTATCAGTGCGCGACCTCATCAAGTCCCTGACGTTCTCGCGAGCAGCGAGTCTACGACGTGACGTTCACGTGACTTGCTTCCAACGCCGCCGATAATCAGTTCCGTTAATCTCGTGTCTCTCGTGAAGGAAAACGAACGCACAGCACAACTCAAACATGTTTAACCATTTTTCTGTTAGTGTTCCGAGTTCATTTACTCGTGCTAAAGACTAAATCCACTTGCACAAAAAAGTCAGACCGATGGTCTTTCTGGATAACTAAGGACAAGTCTCATTTAAAATGCTTTTTATTATGATGACATGAACACAAATTTGGAATTTTTTAAAAAAATTATTTAATTAAATTATGCTAATTTTCGATGAGTGAAACAATGACTTATCCGTTGAAAAGTATCATTTGTTTTTATTTTGCTTATCTGTTTTACAGTGCAACAAAACATAACGGGTTAACATTCAACACAAATAGGACCTAGTCCTGGCGATCAGTCGAACAAACAAGTGTACCAATGCTTACAGATTAATCAATCTTCTAACTGGGGTTAGCCGCCCACTTAAGATTAATAGGCAAAGTAGTTCCATTCAGCCTTCGACGAAGGAGCACGCGGTCAGATTTCCAGCAAACCTTCAAGACAAGGCTGTGAGTTTGAATATGTGAACAATATTCATCCATAATAACATTTATCTTTTCCTTCTTGTTGAGCTAGTTTTCCGTTTATTATTGATCCTAGTGTGATAAACATCTGCCAGTCAATGTAACTTTTTCGGAGCGGACGACTGTTCTGCTACCAATGCCGACTGAACTCTCAAGTTCTTCTACAGTCACCTTGTAGATGAACCGTTAGCGGACATTGTTGTGGTGCAAGTGACGGATAACCGAGTGAATTACTCAAATTACTATAATGTACTGTTACGACAGCTAACAAACGAAAACTTGTTTCCACCTTTACTAACGTTTGCGAGGCATGATGTTGCATTTTCCCAGGTAAGCACCATCGTGACGTCATGCCACAGGCGACCAATCGCCAGCTGGTGCGGGACATGAACAACACGCCGGTGGGGCGCGGCACGGTGTACAACGAGATGCTGAAGATCAGCGCCACCACACGCGAGCGCGCGCGCAAAGCCAACGAAGGGGAGCAACTGCGCCTGGACAAAGTGGCTCGCTTGCTGGAGCGGCACCAGCGCGTGACGGATCACGTGACAGCTCGCGTGCAGGAGCGCGTGCAGCAGGGTCTGAAGGAGATGCGGGCATTTCAGCACGTGCTGCAAGACCGCTACAGCGTGCGTCACTTCCGCACCCTGCAGCCCTCGCCAGTGCGCATGTCCAACCGGAGGCGGAAGCTGGAGACAATGTTTTACCACTCCGGGTTCTCGCAAAAGGCCATGCAGCCGGAAATTAAACGACAGATGAAGAAGGAAGATCCAGAGTATCTGCGCCGTAAGTTCAAGGCACAGATTCTAGCGAGAAGTCGACAGGAAGTGGTGCGTCTGGTAGCTCGCAACACCATGTTGTCGAGGACACTGACAGCGCCCCTGTCTCCGGGTCAGAACCTACAGGAATCGACCTCTGCAACAGCGTTGACTCCTGCACCCACACAACATCTAGAAGGTATTACGATCGAGAAAACTGGTCACAGACCGAAGATTTGTTAAGCCATATTGTAAGAAAAAAGTACAGACAAGAAAAGCAAAACCGAAAGTGACAACCTCGAGCTAGGAAATTAAAATCCCAACCACCATTGAACTTTGTCGGCGAGTTTATTAATGATTAAAGGTGTTCTTGAATAATATTGTCACTAATTTGCAGTTTTAATTTTTGCACAATTTTCGTTTCCTTTCCATTCTCTCATTCAGTGATCTGGCAAAACAGCCACAGAATGCTAAAAATATGTGGGCTGAATAGTCAACTATATGGACCTCATATATTTTTGGTGGTACTAATATCTTCTCAGTAATCTCTGGTGTTAGGTGTGATGTTCATGGATGGACGCCACACTCAGTCTGGATTAGGTCAAAGTTTTGATGCACGCTGGGCTACATGGCATGTCTGTGCACACTGTAGTAAATCTGCTTTACACAGAATGTTAGCATGAAATAATTTATTTTTTACAGAAGTTTATAGAAAACATTTTATATTGAAAACAAAATGCATTTGCAGAATTTGAGCAACATCTGCCACAGCGCGTGTGCATGCAAAAGTAAACGAGACTGGTATCTGCTTTAGCGATGGCACCAGCTGAATCATGTGACCTCAACAGTTCCCACTGTAACTATTTCAAAATATCTTGTGTGATATACATTGATGCAATAGCGCACAGCTTTCATTTCACTTACAACATGTTTAAGTTATCAGTGTTCTGTTACCTAAGTTCTAGCAAGTTTTTGTTTTTTCACCTTTGCCGTTTTACCTATTGCATGTTTATATTTCGTACAGAGTTATTTCCATGTATTTCACTCAACAAATATTTTTGTGATACCATTTATTCAACAGTGTCAAAATACACAATGGATTTTCTATGTGTACTCTAACAATAAAAATTCTAATAGAAATTTGTTAAAAAAATATATAAAAACTATACATTGTTAAAGATATAAGACTATGCATTCGTCTTGAACATAAGTGTATGAGAACAAGCACATCTCTAATAGTGGGTGAAATGTTATTTAGACTACTTGGTCCCTGTTAAATCCTGTTAAGGCATTTTGTTCTGTATCTGTGGGTTTGTCTGGAGACTGCTGTGTGTGAGAACTTCACTTGAGCAACAAAGTAAAAACATCTCATGTGTTCTCTACATAAAAATCAAGTTAGAAAAGATAAATGACAGGATTAAAATAGTGAAGGGTTCTCGTCAAGTGAAACAAGATCAGAGCAAATAAAACAGAAGCAGTTTTGTTATTTCAATTCGTATCCTTCAGGTTTTTTTTAAAGATAATATGTGACTATCAGTAAAGAAAAATAATGGAATAACCAGCTAATAAAGAATTTCAGGTGCATCACAAACAGCTGTTCCTTTTTTAAAAAAATTACCTAAGCTCAATAGTCTGAATTTCTCCAACAACCATATTTTGACTTACTTTCCTAATAATAATCTTCGATAATAGGTCTTGCTTCCGATGTACTTATTTAAAAGTTCAGCATTAGAGATGTGCATGTTACATTACAAAATAGGTCAAATCATTTGTAGACAGAAAAATATTTTATCTCCAATACATCAATATATTCAACAATATAAAAAGAATGTTAATGAAGACTTTTTATATAAAAACAACAGCAGCAGCTCTACTTAGCAATATAAAAATTACAATAGCCTGGATGTAGATAAAATGGACAGATGGCAGTTGAATTTTCATTCTTAACTGCTAGAAGGCAATTGCAAGTGGGATCATAATTATTAGCAAGGATAGCAAGATCAGATGCCATAAAGCTGTGTTGATGACAGTCAAAATATCAAGCTTTATGGTCTGTAAAGGTTATTTTGTTATACTGGTTTTGACAAGTTTGACTTTTGAGAAGAAAGAAAAAAAGAGACTAAGCCACAAACTAATGGTAGGTATACTGACATACTGAATCTTGGCATAAACCTTCCTCAACTTATGGTTCGGAAGTTGGCTTTCACAAGGCTTGCCAAGACCTCATACTTCCCAATTTGTGAAAGGTTCACCACTTATCTCACCAGACCGTCATCTATCCATTTTATGTCCAAATTAGCAGGTATTTAGCTTTGACAAATGATCAACTTTAACCAGGATTTCCTTACAGTCTTTACTGTTTCAGCACCCATCAAACACATCTTGTAAATAACTTTCACCAGTAGGCAAATTGAGCAAAACCACATCAACTGATATCTATGCTCCAGTCTTAAACACTGCATGTCACAATGCTTTACTTGTGTTGTGATCTCAGGGGAATGAGCATGTGGAGATGGTCAGAGGTTGCGATCGCCATCGCCTTGGACTGATCACACTCTCGATACCTCTACCAACTCACGCCAACATTTACCGCATACACTTACACTAAATTGCTAATTACTCTTTTTACTTAGCTCGAGCCCTCAGTACGCGTATTAACCCCAATAAACAACACAAGGCAATTTAGTGTAAAGAAAGTTATTAATCATTGAGAGTATTACACAAATTACAAATGATGAAGGAATAAAAAAAGAATATGCAAATGAACTATTTCCTTATCTTGGCTAGTTATCTAGGGTGTCCCGTTAATACTAATTATTCTTGGCCAGTCCCTACCCCCACGAATGGACGTGAATGGTCTTTTAATTAGCGAACATACGCTTGATGACTGCTCTTATCTAACCGGCCGCGATGCCTCCTTCTGTTGGTCAGTTTAACAGCACGTTCGCCTGTCTCGTGAATAGAGCAGAAGGTGCAAAACCCACACTATCACTAGCTCTATCACTACTCTTTCGTGACAACTTGTATTCCCTCTTCTAAAAGCGATCATCAAACAGCAGCTTAAACTTAAAAACAACTGTGCAGCCAGCAGCTTATTCATTACTTTGCTGTTGTCAGCATTACCACGGATGGTGTTATAGCAACAAAACTTGTAACTTGCAAGTTGTGTAGAAAGATCGTATACAAATATCAACCACAAATCTTAAAAATAAAACTTCATAAACCCTTGGTATTACAAAATTTTTGAATATTTACAGCAAAGCCCATTCCTCCCTTGACCAGCAAGTCCATTATAATCTTCGCTAGTTCATTTTTGCATTCTAAGGAATGGGAAGTAAATAAAGGCATACAAAAGCAAGCAAAAAAATCTCCCAAAAAACTCTTGAATAGATGCTTATATGGATATGCACTAATAAACAAATAATTAAAAAAAAACTAAAATTAGATGAATAAAAAACTGAAACAGGTTTTACTGCAGTAAACAGGGCAGACACCATGGCTAAAACTGCTGTCTGGCTGGATACAGACCATCTGATGCATGTTGTAACATTCAGCTGGCAACAAGAACCTTAGAGCCTTGTGAAATACGAACCAGCTAGATTTATAAGTATGTTAACAATATAAACTATGCATACTACTTTAACTGCAGAGTTGCATAAATGATATCCTATGGCAAAAATTACAACCCTTTTTTCAGACAAAAATGTACAGGTTGTGAAGGTTTACTTGCAGTATTAGGGGTTACACAATCAGGGATGCAGAGAAAGGAGATGGATTCCCATATGAGCTCCAAGTTAAGGAAACAATTTTTCCCAACTACGGAGAAGAAGAAAAGCCTGAGAAAGTGCAAGAGGGTGATCTTTGGTATTCTTGCAAGCTTCAAGAGCTCTTACAAATGAAGGCTTACAATACACCATAATGAGAATGTGTACACAAATGACAGTCAACAAGAGAGAAAAAAAAATTACTTGCAAGTCTTTAGAGCACAAGAAAATAAAGGCTACAAATATGATTATAAAAAGGTTTTTATAAGATAAAACCAAAGGAAAAAATCCAAAGACAAACCAAAACCATAATTTTCAACCATAAAATTCCAAACATTAAACAGCAAGTTGTTACATCATGAAAAACATCTGCACCCTGCAATGTCTTCCAGTATAAATGAGAGTATGTTGCCAAACCATTTCCTGTCAAAAGCCTTCTGCATTCTTCTAATTAATGCTCGTAAGAAATGATATGCAAAGAAAGATAACAAGAACAGCAAATACTTTAATCATCACATATAACATATCTCTCCACTCAACAGCAGGCCACAGGCACTTTACATAACAACAATGATGGTAACAGTAATACCGAGAAAGACAACGACCTTTGATGATCTCAGGCTTGGCATATTTTTATCCAAGCGAGTCTGCCATGCTTAACACAGTGTGTGGAACTTTATAATTAATCACATGAGTGGTACATAGTACACATCAAATCAAGACAGCACAAGACTTAAGTATAGACGTAGAGAGGCACAACTGCAGAAACCAACTGTAGGGGTGAAGAACTCTCATCTTCCATGGGCACAAAGAGATTTGCACATCTATTAAATCCACATAAAAACTTTTCTCTGGATAACTAATTCTTGAAGAGTTCCTCTTGTCTAAATATAATTAGAGTGCAGTAGACACACAGGCACACTGTAAAAGTAAACCAGCTGCATATCAAGTTCTCATGAAAACTGCTAAAACAGGATTCAATGAGTTAAAGTTTAAAAATATTAACAAATGTTAAAAAAGCATAAAAAAATTTGTGTGCAAGAATGAAGACCTAAACATCTGTTGTGCAAAACTAGTGTAAAATCCAGGATGAAGCTATGCATTTGTATATTACACTCAAAAATATTTCTTGACAGATAAGTAAAATCTGTAATGACAAAGAACTATTTTTTAAATCACGCAATAGTTTTCATGCTACAAGGTTATCAGGTAAAGGGAAACAAAGCACACTCAAAGTAACCATTTCTGCACCAAAGAAAGAAAATTTGTGAAAACAGCATAGATATATCACCCAAGGAAATGTGAATTTTTTTGGCTGTCAACATTCTGGACTCTAAAGTTGAAGAGTTCAGCAGTCATATACTGCTGTCTCTGCCCAGACATGGGTCCCTAAGTGATTTTTACAAAGATTTAAGAGGCATAATTTCAAAGAATTAGGTGGTTTTCACACCAGCAGGTGTCAATGCTGTCCTCAGAGACCTCCATGACTTTGATCCGTCTCACATCCGGTGGTGAAAAGAAATCAATTGAGGTGTGGCTCCCCATGTCCACCAATGTAAAATGCTGGTAGCCTGCATGGTATATCTGCAAAATATCAAAGGATGTTTCAAACATTGTCAGCCTCAAGCAAACCCCCAAAACACGCCAAATAAAATTTGTGTGTGGCAAACCTTGATATCTAAGAAATCCCTGCATCTCATCATCCAGGACAAAACCAGTGATTGGAAGTAACTTGTGCAAGAGCATTTTGTCTGAATGGCTTGAAAGCAAGGATCAGCTTGCTGGAGCTGACAACATAACTGAGGCTCCAACCCACTGTGCTTTGTGATCTTTTGGCATTTTTCAGGCAAAAATCAAGAACCTACCATGTGGAAAGATCTTTCATGACCACAAGGTCATCAAAACAATGAAAGATGAGCTAGATGTCACCTTTCTTAACTTTTATATTTCATTTCTCAGTTTCTGTTTTGGGGATGAAATGCAGGGAATTTCTTAGATATCAAGATTCAACATATATACACACACATATAAAAACCCACATAAAAATTCAAAAGTAGACATTTCTCAAACACTGAAACTCCTCTCATATGGATGTAGTGAAACAACAGGATGGGAAGATGGGGAGGAAAATGTGCGATCAATGCCTGTAAATGAGGGAAATGCAATAATAAATGCAGGCTACAGAAGGATGAAAGAACCTTGTAGCCTTTCTACAAAGTAATCTTTAACTGAAGTTAACATAATTGCTGAATAGAGACTGGCCAATCACAACTTGTTTGAGAACTAAACTTTTATCTGACCTTGCCGTGCACAGAGGCAACCAGCTCGCTCCAAGAATGACAGTGAGGGGGGACACGCATAGAGAACAGTTCCTCCTCTTGGACACTGTAGAAGGTGAGAAGGTGACCTGCTACAGAAACATAAAACATAAAAATTAGGTATTTAATTTAAGACCGACACACAAGCAATCATAAACACACATTCAGTCACAAACACATGCGCAGACATTATGCTGCCTGAAGTGTGTAAAGAAACCTAATGCACATACATACTTGACTTTTACCAGGTTTTCTCTCACACTAACCTTGAGCTCACACAGGGAATTTCTCCAAGGTTTGCACTGCTTTGGGAGAACATGTTTCCACTACAAAACTATTTTGCTACTTTCACATTATTTTAACTTAAGAAATGACAAAAGAGACTGAAGGTAAACCAACCAATCAGGTGAACCCTGAAATGTTCTGCTGTGAGCAGCAGTATTAACATCAATATCTGTTATGTTGATAAGGTGAACCCTGAAATGTTCTATTATGAACAACGGTATTAACTTACCAATATCTGTTGCATTGATAGAGCCTTGTAAGATAGATAGCATTTCACTCTCTTCTGAGTTGTTTACAAAACTTGCCAGTTCCTGTTGAAAGCATTATATACACATACACATTTGCATAGGAGCAGAACGGTAAAAGAAAAATCCTATTCCTGGTTTCAAATTACTATAGTTATCTTGAAATTAGCAGAATCAAAACAAGTCTAACTGACATGTTTTAACTATGTAATTTACTACCAAGTCTGTTTGAATCACTCAGCCAGTTCTATGCTTGAAAGGTGTGTTTGTGTTAAAGACTTTCTTGCTCCAGAATCCTGAAGTAACACAATTCCTACTGCAGTTTTCAGTTGTTGACTTAAGACGTATGTAAAAGTGTGTTTTGCATGTGTGTATAAGAAAGCAAGAACAAAATTTTATGAGCCTTGCCCCATCAACTTTTATTTCTGTATTATTTGTGCTTAGCCTGATAATATAAAGCATGGAAAACTAAGGCACACAATGGGATTCCATGCTATGCAAACACATACTTCTTATTCTGATAATTATAGATGGTGCATGCTAGAGTCTGTTCACGCTAGAGCTGAGAAATACCTAGCAGTCATTCTAACCTTCCTAGGCTGGTAAGACTGGAAATATGCAGGATGAATGCAGCTGACCACATCAACTTCCTTGTCGGGTTCAAATTCCAAGACTGTGCAAGCCTCCTGCTGAAGAATATCTGAAGAAAAAGCACATAAAAGACTACAATGAAAACGAGGAACCAGTTTGGGTAAGCATTCAAAGGAACAGCAACTTAAAGGATGTACAGGGATGCTTAACAATGCCACCCCAACCCATCCTCCCCACCAAAAAAAAAAAAAAAACATTTTGTAAAGCTGTATTTATCCTTCCAGAGTTGGAGCATGAGAACCGGCTATTAAATCCAAGGAAAGCAGCAGTGCAGCAAACTTATCCACTCCCAGCTTAGGGAAAGCAGAGTGGTCCTGATGAAAAATAACACTACAGAACTCTTTCGAGGCTCCATAGCTGGAATGAGCACATTAAACCCTTTAACAGGAATTTATTGGAGAGGAATGCAATGCAGCTGCAAAACATGGACCTAGTTAACTTTGAGGGAGAGAAGTAGTCTGCTCCGTTTCTCTTACAAGACACACACACAAATGAATTCATGTGCAATGGAGCTGTCCACCTTGGTGGGCTACCAGTACCCTCTGCTTTCCACCGTCAAGCAGCAAAAATTGGCTTAATCTGGCCGTCACACCTTACTAAAGATAGTCTTTTAGAAATATATAGAAGGAGGACACTGTTTAACAGTTATGGTAAGAAAAGAAAATCTGGTTGGCGAACATAAAAGAATGGTGCCGCCGCTGCATCTCACTGTGTAACCCCCCCCACCCGACAACTTGTCAGCTGGCTTGCTCCAGCCACTTAAGGACTTGTAATAACGAACTTTCTAAAGTTTCATTCCTATGTTTGAGTTTTTAGCAAATGTCTTCTCCCACAGGTTATCATAATCAGGCTGCTACTTAGTTGTTGTGTGCAAGTTTGTGCGAGGAATCCCCTGCTGTACCATAGGGATCAAGGTCTGTATGTAGCTGTATGCACACCCACAAGTGGACACATGTGACTGACATTGGCCATTGATTAAATATCCACAGCAAAACATTACATGGCAAAAAAATGTCCCACTCACTCCATTCCTGCTCCTGCTGATCATAGGCACTGCGTGGTGTGGAGGACTCTGACCCAACGTGAGGGATGAGCCGGACCTTGACCTGTCCTTGACAGGGGCAGACTGTGGAGAGGGTGTGAAAGGTGAGGCAGTGAACCCACTTGGTTCGCTCAGTGTACGCGGGACTTGCTCAGGATGCTTTGTCCTATTGTCAGTAGGTGCTGGAAGCTGTTTTGTTTCCCTGGGCATGCCAGCAGTATGACAGGCTGTTGCTGTTGGGGCTGTCATCTCTAGACGAAGATTTGGATTTTTTCGACTGTACAGCTGGTCTGAGTGGTATCTGAAGTGTGCTGCTGCTTCTCTGCTTTTATAGGACCTGGGCCAAACAAGTCTCCACTAGAAATATGCTCATCATCTGAGCTGCGTGTAACATTAGTTTCTGTTCCAACAATCTTCTCTTCCTTGGCATCACTTTCTTTCAAAGACCCACCCTTATTATGAGTTGAATGCTGATCAGTTTTGATCTGATCTCTAACTGCCAACCAATTCACAGTCAGGATGTTCTGAGTTTTAGCTTCCTGCTGTGTAGCCTGCAGAATGCTAGAGCCAGAAGAGGTATTCATGCCAGTGACATTGCCTGACTGAAGAGTGACTGAATCAGCCACCGACAGCAGTCTGAAGTTCGGCAGGATACGTTCAGGTGACGCAGAAGGAAGGGCTACAGTTGAAGGTGCATTCTCATAGTCTGGCAAAGTACCACATCCTTGATAGACTCGTAAATGATGCCGACCAAAAACTGGGTCCTGACAAGTCACCCCATTGTCTTGCACGAAATCCCAGAAATGTTCCTCTCTGCTATTTGTAGCGGATGCTTCTTCCTCATCCTCTGGAATCATGGACAGATTAGCTGTGCAACTGGTGTCAGATGCTGCTTTCACAAAATCATTCTGAACTTGGCAGCTGCTCCCTAAGGTGCTCTTGAGATTGGTAGTATCTCCAACTAAAGGACATGCTGCACAACTAATCTCCCCTGATGAAGGTAATGTTTGTTTTGGAATGTTTTGAACTGCAGACAGTGAAATCATGTGTACAGCATCATCCACTCTAATGTCTCTACTTGGCTGTGCCCCATCAGGTGTAACTATCTTGTTCATCATTTCCCAGTGCCCTGGCAATGGTAAAAGGGGAGAAGCAGGTATCACCATGGTTGGGGAATCTCCAGTTGTGCCATAGGGTTCAAGGCCAGACTGACCCTTAGCAGTTGCTTGAGAAGGTGATTGTAACACTGGTTGAAAGGAGATGGTCAGGGATCCTTTTTTACCCACTGGTGTGACAAGAGTGGGGGGAACATCTGGTAGATCTTCAGGATGAAACACTGTTTCATCCTGTCCATGAGGCAGATGCTGCGAAAAGACCATAAATACAGACCTTTCTGCACAAGCAGCATCCGAAGTCTCACATCCGCTTGCTGCAGCGTCATTTTCTAAAGTCATGCGTGTATGACTCTGGATAAGTTCAGACATCATTTTGACATTCTTGCATCCAAATGATGGAGATGATGCTGCTGGACATTCTGGCCGGACACAACATGTGCCAGACAACTTCTCCTGTGACATGACGTAAGCTGGTCTTCCTGCAACTTTAAAGCAGAAGCACAAGAAGCAAAATCTGTCTTGGGCTCGGCATTGGTTTCACCTGCCTCCACTCCTGTCTTTATATCTCCACTGGCCTTTTCAGGATCTGGCTCTGAAGGACCTTTCTGAAGTGGTGCTGCAGACGACGGTTGGACGAATGTGGAAAAGAAGGAGGATGCCTGACCTGATGACAGACAAATGAGGCCAAAGATGACAGGGGAAAATATCCCCAAAAGACTTCACTTTATGTATTAGGGGCAGTCAAATGAAAGGTAGTGGACGCCAGAAGCCAGTCTGCTACGTTTCATTTGGCTACATCTCACATCGTAATATCACTGTTCTAAATGTTTTGTATCAATTTTTTTTATTAGTGTCAATTTACTAATACAAACTTATCCAACACAAAGGATACATTAACAACAACAACAACAAAAACCAAAAAAAAAAAAATACCAACTGAACTCTTTTTCTGTATCAACCTTATAAGAAAGCAATCTGAGTGCCTGCATGTGTATGAATGAGCAAGTGACAACACAGTAAGAAGAGAAAAAAAAAATAATCTTACTTAGCATCTGGAAGGACTGGTGATTTCTGATCTGCTTTGCTGATGGCCTGATGGCAGCATCTTTTACAAGACAACAACTGATGAGGTCGCGCACACTCTCCCGAACATTGGGAGGCACATCATCCATAGGTGGTGGGTTTGACCAAATCTAGAAACAAAAAAAACCCACATCAATCATGCCTAGAAGAATACAAATCACTTTCTTTTAAGAGTTAAAAGACCTAAACATCAAAACATACTGCAAGTACTTGGAAGTTTCACACGGGTCTGACCATCGTAAAAATAAGGATATTTTAACGACCCAGAAACTATTTTAAGAACCATTTAAGGACATTTTCATAACATGCAGACAAAACTAACAGTTCATCTGTCATTCATATTTCATTTTATCACAGTCAGGTACCCATTCCAGCCAGCTGGGTCAACTGGGGGGAAGTTTGCTGCGCTACAAATGTATCAACCCAGCTTAGTATGCTCACAATGTCACTTCTTTCCGTCATCTACAGGGCTGACTGCCTTGCCGTCATATAGCCTTAGTTGCTATACCTCACCTTTTCAGTGTGCATGCTTGTGTGTATATGGTAAAACAAATCTTAAAAGATACAGCTCTTATGACTGTCTGGAGGGAATAGGAAACATAGTTTAATAAAACTGAATCAAAACGATTGTCTGTAACAATGAGGTTAATGCTGAGCGGAATAGCAACAGACTACGAAATAATGCCCCCTATGGTTTCTGCAAAGTCTCTTACAACAGCTCCTTTTTTTGTGGTAGTAGGATGGGTTGTAGAGGGGTTTTCTCTATCCACCACTGTCCCCACTCTCCCTAAATCAACACCACATTTCACCTGTCAACCCCTTTGGACCCCCCCCCCAATCCCCAAGTGGTGGATACCAGCTTTTTATCTCCTTTTCTGGTTAACCCTCTGTGCACGGCATAAAAATATAATTACATAATAAAACAATGGCATATAACTTAAAACATTGAAAATGTTAGTGGGTGATGTCTGTTTTTTTTATTATTGCTGCTCTCAGGTAAACATTAGACCAAGTAACCTGTACATTTTTGGAAAGAACACTTGAACTTTGCAATAAAATTAATGAAAATTGCCTGCTTTCACTATGGTGACATCAATAATTCAAGAAAATGTACAGTTTACTATTCTTGGGTCATATAAGCAGAGCCACATTCGTGGCTCATCATGCAAAGCCACATGGCCCATCCTACTACGAGCGTTAACCTCACTAGGCATAACTTCAAAGCCTTTCATAGCCTCAGCCTCATGACACTGTTCAGAATGGCGACAGGTTACAGTTGCAAAATCTGTTCAAAACTTACACTACTGCAATTTTGAAGAATCTTCCTGTAGTTCCTCATCATTCTTACCCACTTCAGTTCCTCCTACTCCCATCCATGATTATGGCAGAAAAGAATGGTTTGGCCTTAGGGAGGGAGGTGAGGAGCATATGTGGTGTCAGCTACCTAAATAGGCTTTGTTAATAGCTTCAATCTGACCTCAAGTATCCTCTCCTCCCTCCTAGGGAAAAAATTTAACTTTTTGGGGGTTTCAAAACAGCTTTGAGGCAATTGTTGATGAGGGATTTGCAGGGAAATGAGCCTATACTAATGAAACTACAAAGCCAGAAATTAGCTCACCAGGAAGTTCAAAACGTCTGCATTTTGATAGCGTTTAATCCAGGGTGGACTGCCACTCAGCATGTGAATAAGGACACATGCTGCTGCCCAGAGATCAGAGGGAAAGCCATGTCCTTCACTAGCTGCTTTCTCTGGACTCCAGTGTGCTGGTGAGCCTGCTGGTGACTGACCCGGTGGAACATGGTCATGACAAATGCGCTGTGCCACACCAAAGTCAGCCAGAACAATTTCAGTGGTGCCCTCTCGAAGAAGCAGGTTATCAGCTGTGCAAAATAAAAAGAAATCTACAATGTGTTCTAACTTTTTTCTCATTTCATTTTTAGTTTTCCTCTCATACTTTCCTTGCTTTCATATTTTTAGAATGATTTCTTTTTGGGTGTTGCTTGAGATTCTGTTCATGAAGTCCATTTTTCCTTGCAAGAATTTCAGAACACTGATATTCTGTTCTCTTGATTTTAACTTAACCAATGCATTTCAGTGATGACAGCCCACAAGTGAATGGCCCACTCGTTTCCAGTTCATGTTACTGTAAAAGTGAATCACCTTTTATGTCTTCATGCAGAACACCACGCAACTGCATATAGATCAGAACATCAAGCAGTTGTCGAAAATAGTTGAGTGCTGTCCAGTGACTTAAGCGCCGGCTAATGTGCCACTGCTCGTTGATGACCGCAGTAAGGTTTCCTCCTGCACAGTCCAAACAATTATTCATGTTAACAACTTTAACACTTTAAAGTAATCTTTAAAAAAAAACCAAAAAACCCTCATATATACACACAAAACTGTGGTACTGACTACTGCTCACAAGTTTTTGATTTTTTTTTTTTGAAGTTTACAGCACCAGAAGTTACACATAATAGTGCTTATCCCTTTAAAAAAAAAATCAAAATCTTGTGCCCTTATGCTGTCAGCATGTAGTATAAAGTGTGTTGTAATACAAGCCAACTGGACAGTTTAGATAATTTAAAACATCACTCTAACTGCAAATTTACAATTAATTTTATTAACTGCTTCTTTGACAATGATTCTTTAGGCAAAAGATAGTTATTTTGGTGTGTGATGTCTGTGATTCTATGCTTCAATGACTTTTGCACATAGCCATGTGAATGACTCACCATCAATAAATTCAGCAAACAAGTAGATCCTTTCACCATGACGTATTGCCCCAAAGAAGCAAACGATGTTGTGGTGAGATAGGTCACTCCAGATGTCAAGTTCATTGTCATCGTAACTCAAAATGTGAATCTGGCAAAAAATGTAGCATTATAGTTGTAGGAACAGGTATGCTTTACATTCACTAAAATAAGTTCATGTTTATTGGTGACAATGCCAAACACGACATTTGCACTTCTCATTGTTAGCAGATTAGTTGTTTTAAGGTAAGCATATAACTTGTGAGAAAGGCATCTTCCTGTTTCCTTTTATTTTTGATAAAACCACTAAATATTAATATACTCCTTCAAATTTTGGACTGAAGAAGCATGAGCCATCCCTCACTATGGAAATTTCATTAGGTGGCTTAGTTCCTATCTGAAATAACTTTACAAGTCTAATTTTTCTTAAAATAGCAACTCTACACTGACTTTTAAACTCACCAGAATTTGTCATTAATGAGATCAGTGAGCTTTAAAAAAGAAACTATTATTCTACCTCTAAATTCCATCACCATCCATGAAACAATAAATTTCTTGATTACCTTCTTGCAGCAGAATTTGAAGCTGGAGGTGCGGTCAATGCAAAGATGACATTTTCCTGTCACGCCATTTCCAAGATGGACAAGCCGTTCCCATTGATGGTGCTTCTGGTAGCGCGTATGCAGAATGCACAGATTTTTCTGCAACATCACCAACATTTTACATACCCTGTGCATGACCAGCAATTCTTGTCCTCTTGTTCACTTTGAACTAAGCTGCTTCACTTTCACACGTTTCTTTCCCTGTTTTATTTTCCTATTTCTTGAAAAAACCTTAAGGAAATTGGTTAACTGTCAAAGCATTATGATAACACTACAATTCATTTTTTAACACTGGACTGTTTATTTTTGACCACAAAGCCTTCTAATCTCTAGTTTTTAGATTAGATAATTACATTTTCTGGTTGTGTGGTGTAGGGTCAGGGTTAGGCATGTGTTATCGAATTACTCATTAAACTAAGAAAACTACTTGATCTTCAAATTCAACATTTTTATCTTTAAAATATTAAGATTGTAATTTCATCATTGTGCATTTTATCAATTGTCAACAGTCATTATTTTGTTATTTAGTACTGTTCACACACTTCTCACAAGTACACAGATTGATTCAGTGGAATATTTATTAGAGGAAAATGACAGACACATTATAAAAATTTGTTTAAAATTTCAAAATCTCTTTCTAAATTAGCATGAATCACATCAGTTGAAATGATCAAGATATTCAATTAAAAGTTCATTTCAAACTGATGCAAGTTCACAAAATTTTTATATTAACAATGCCAACAAAGGAAAAAGTTGTGTTTAATATTTCATTATTATCTATTTATCAATAGCTAATAGCATGAAAAACTTTTTTTGTTCCTTTTGCCCAAGAAACGTCAGATTTTATTATTTGTGTACATCAAAAATCCCTTCCTAGCACAAGAGAGGCAAGAATTGAGTCTGACCTTAAATCGATCAAGGATTACTCCCTCCTCTCGGTGCTGGTAACGGCAACGTCCAGTACCTCGACAATTGTCACGTTCCATGCGCCAATTTCGCGCCACAAGCAACAGCTGCTGACGAGTACCATACACAACTTCACCTATACCAGGGGTCCCTGTAGCATCAAAGAATTTTTGTTGACATTTTACATAAATGGTTTACAAATGCAGGATCTGTTTACATCCCGGAAATGTGTGAAATATGAAGTTTATGGTATTTTTCGCACATTTTCAAACAAAAGAGTTGATGACAAAAACTCTGCTTCTCAAAATATATAATAAATATCCTCATGTTCACGTCAGGCAAGCATTCAAAAATCTATACAATATTCTTTTCTATGTAAAATTAAAAAAACAATAAAAGGCTAAAACATGCAAGAACACAGATACACCTAATATAGACTTCCAGCTCTACACTGGTTCCAGTAAATTTATTCATGTTCTAGCATTTCATGGATTTAATCTTTTTCTGTGCATATCAATATTTAAGGGAATGTATCTCACAAATGGGAGGTGGTTCCTTGTTCAGAAGTTTATAATTTAACTCCATTTTTCTGGGGGGGGGGGGGGATTACACTTTAAAACTAAAAGAGAAATATATTACCTGTAGGTTTATAGCCTAAGGAGAAGTTTTGGTCAGTGATGATATGCTTAATCTGGCCTTCAGGCATGGAGACGATTCCTGTCTGTCCATAGGTTTTCTGTGTTCCAAATGGATCATCTGAGGGTGGTTTAACATTCTTGTTTTTCATCTGCTCTGCAATCTTATCAATATATGGTCTTATGTCCTCATGTTCTTCCCCACCTAAATTTCTATCACCAGTATCATCCACAGTGGTTTGGCACGTCAAGACGGTAGCAGGCATGGTTGATGTTGTGGATGAAGGGGCTATTGTAGCTTTTGTTGGTGCAGCGCCCTGCTCCTGACTGTTACTTTCAAACAAAAAGGAATTATCTTCTGGAGTGGCTGTTGGTAGCTGTGGCTCCTCAGGTATGGGTTTTATTAACAGCTTAGAAGCACTAGGCTTTCGCTTGAGGGCTGCATGTTTGGGCATGACAGTCTGCATCTGAGGTGCCAATACGCTTGACACAGAAATCTTATCTACAGCAGCAGTAACATCTTGCACACCCGGTGATCCCTTGATGCTCTTTGTAGTGACTGTGATGTCCCCAGCATTTAAATCTGCTGTCTCCTCATTTTGGCTGCCTGTGAAACAACTATCAACAGTGACTACCAGGATTGGCGCCAGGGCACAACTGAGATATTTCCGTACTTTGGCCCAAACTTGCTCACTTGACAGCTCTGACTCACTTGAGAACAGGCCGCCAGATATCATTCGGTAGCAAATATCTGACGGCCCCTCTGCAGTCAGCCGAAGCACACGACATTCTTGTATGTGGAAGGCTATCAGTGTAAACAGCTGTAGACACATGTTGCATGACCTGTCATGTGGCGACTGTGCAAAATGGGAGAGAAGCGAGTGGAGCACAGCACACGTGCAGCATGCAAGGTCTTCTACTGATGGTGACGTGACAGAGGTGATGTCATGTAAACACCAAGACAAGCATGTGTTGACCCCAGCAATGCCACTTGACTGCCTTAAGATGCCAAGTCCAGCTCCCTTTAAAAAAACAAAAAAACAAAAAAACAATCAAACCTACTAATAATAATACTAATAAATCTAGCATGGATAATGTAAAACGCTGGTATGCATGGAAGAATATACCTTAGTTTTGAACATTTTTAACTTCTTCGGGGGCTCACTTTCACTTAAAATCCATTTTTGGTTTTACGCCCAAATTTGGAAGAGACAAATATCGTGTTTAAGCTCACATAGCCAACAACAGAATCTGATTAAATGGAACTATTTGTCTTTTCTTTGTTATCACCCTACACACTCACCGCCTGCCCAAGGCAGTGGCACAGTTGTTCATTGCTTGCAACTCCATGCTGTTTCTTTCGATAGCGTTTGTAATCTGCAGGTGGCACAAGTGCACTCTGGTGATTCTCTGTGGGCTTCTTGTCATCACCTGAAGCATGCGTTCCTGGAAACCCATTGGGATGCCTGTTTTCATTCTTATCATCATCATCATCGTCATCATCATCATTGCTGTTGCCATGTCTGTGGCAGCTCCAGCCAGCACGCCCATTCTGCTGAGTACCTGATCCCTGCAACAGCAAGAACTTTCCTTTGTCTATTCTGTTTATCTCCTACTCTGCCTCAAAAAATAGTTGAGGGCAACAAAAATCCTTCTTATCACAGATTTGACTAACATTTTTTGCTAATGTTCTAGGTCAGTGGTTCTCAAAGTATGGTCTGCAGACCATTTGTGTGCCGCACGCATAAGTCAAGTGGTCTGCAGCTGACAGTTATCATATGTCAGCAAAGTGATGTTTAAATCACCAGATACGCTAATTAGTCCAGTATTGATTTCACACGAGTTTTAATTTTATCGATGCCCAACTGCTTGTTCACATAAAACACTCACTTACCAACTAAGTCTTTATGTCACAGCGTGAGCATTGCATCATTTAACTGCTTCATCTGTTACCCTTAGTAACGCAGTCCTCACTCACTCACTCATTGCCCGTTACGCCGGGCACTTTTGTCTGTCCTGGGCTATCTTCTTCCCAGTGCCCCAGCTAGTAACGCAGTCCACTTAGTTTTAATTTGCACATGTACTTTGCAAAGTATGTAATTTTATGTAAACTTATTACTTTACTACTGTCACAAAAGTACATTTAGTTTTGAATTGTAATAAAACAAATGCGGCAATTTAAATTTGAAATTCACAGTACAGAGTGATTTTAGGCCTTGGTGGTCTGCCACATTTTTGACTTTAGTAAAGTGGTCCGCAGTGCAAAATACTTTGAGAACCATTGTTCTAGGTGTACTGCAATAAATAAAACCAAAAAAATTTAAGCCAACACTCTCATACAAATACGATGAATTAAAAGAAAATGTGGTGTCAAAAGAAGGCGATTAAATGCCTGCCAGAATGATGACCTCTACGTACTAAATTGCACATAAAAATGACAAGAATACTGCTTGTCTCTATGTGCTAATAATAATAAACCAATGTGACCTGCAATACCATAGTTTGTTTTTGGAAAAATTCACCCAAAAAAGTACAGAAATTAAAAAAGAACACTATAAAAGTTTCCACTGCTTATAATAGCAACTACATACCTTGCTGCCAGAAGAGCTGCTGTTTGCACTGCCACCTGAGTTGCCTCCCTCTGCCGAACTGCTCGATGACACGACCTTGAGACTAGCAGAACACAAATCCAGTTGGTCTTCGTCCAGTAAAATGCAGCTTGTGACAAGTGACATAATTTCAGTGTTAATGCAATCTCTTAAGATCACGGCACGTGTCACAATCTTTCTTTGCTCTGTTGATTTGCCTGTCATTCTATGTGAGGCAACCCTCCAAATACCCGGATATTCCTCATTCTGTGAACGAAGGTAATGGTCCATCTTGGATACACAGTCATCGTATCTGCTGTATTGTAATTTTACAAAACAGTCTGCAGGGTGTGATGGGTGGGTTACACTCACTCTTTTACTGTTTCCTGCTGATGTTTTATCAACACACTGTCCTTTTTCTTCATCGAGGTCTCCACCAAAATTTGCCCTGCTGGATCTGTCTGGTCTACCACCTCCATTGGTTGGTTGGCACCAAATACTTTAACTGCTGTGTCCAATGGCTGCTGAGCCAAACCATGCTGCTTTGGATCACAGAAATCTCTGGCAACACGCTCTTCTGTGAGTTTCAGCAGTGCTGATCTATTTTTCAACATGCATCCATCTGTTTTATCAACCAAATCCTGTTTTCTAGATTTACCAGATTTCTTTACTGGCTTAGCGTGATCAGCTGCCCTGTTGTGTTGCTTGCATTTCACTGCTCCAAATGTGTAGCCTCCTATTTCCTTTCTGTTTTTTTGGCCTGGGTGTAGACATTGACCACCTGCATTCTCTTTCTTTGCACTCTTCTTGTGTTTTCGTTTTTTTGCTTGACTTGTGACAGATGCTTCTGGAACAGGGACCAGTTTTTCCACTTGATTGGCAATCTGCCTCTTTTCAGACTCCTCTTCCTCCGCCTTCTCAGTTGCTTTTCCATCCTCAGGTTGCTCTTCCCTTCTAAACTCTTCGTACTTTGTTGCATTCAGCATGGCTGTTACCACCAGCTGTGTCCGGCACTCCCCATCTTTTTCTGTGACAGATACTTGAGGCTGAATGCAAAAGTCTTTCACAGAAGAAAACTGCTTTTTAATAATGCCATTGGATATTGAAGGTTCTTTCCCTACGAAAGTGGCAGGAAATGTTTCCACGTTCCCTTTGTTGATGTAAAGTTCTCGTTCTGTAAACTTGTGTTGATTTTCCCAGTTCTTATTTTCTGTAGTACAAGAGAAATTACAGTAACTCAATGTTGCAGAACAACCTGAAAACATCATGGTTGATGGGAAAATGTAAGAATCTTCTACGGGAATCAGTGGCCCACTTTCTGAACTCAGTTCTGAAAGGTGAAGATCACAATTTTTCTCCATGCCAGAAGACTGGGCACATCGCATCTCACCATCATTATTTGTCAGCATGCTTAAATCAGGAATCTTACTCTTGCAGATCTCAATCTCATTCCTCTGCATTAAGGGTATTTGATTCATTCCTGTATGACGGTAGGCAAAACAGATGTCCCACAGAATAGATTCATTATGAGAATATTTGGCAAGTATATTGCGGACTTGATTCTTCATCTTCAATGGCTGTTGATCAAATATTTTGCATTTCTCCAATTCATCATGCAAATTTCCTTCAATGCACATGTTTTGGACCTTTGCAGGTGTTACACTTGCAGTGAGGTTTAGGTCCAGATTCTTGATATCAGGTGGTGTCTCCTGGGGTTTGGTGCTTTGCCCAGCAAATTCAAAAGAGTGAGAAGCAAAATTTTGGCTGTTGATTAAAAACTCCTTTTTCTCCAACTCACTTATGTGTTATGTCCTCAAATGGTGGATGTTTTCTCATCATCTCCTGAAGAACATTCTGCTTTTCAAATTCCGTGAAACCAGTCATGGGTGCTGAATACTTTGTTGCTATGGAGGAATCCGAGTCTGGATCTGGTTCACCCAAGTTATCTTTATCCTCACACAGTTTGGGCTTATCCATTTTCTCTGGACGCAGAGGTGTTGCCAAGACTTTTGGGATAGTTTGGTCATTCAACTCCCTCAACTTGTCCCTACACCTACAAAATAAAACAAAATAAAATTATCATGCTGAAGATAACCAAGCAGTCATCAATATCATCAAAGCAAAAACAAGAATAAAACAATCAAATCATTAAATCAATTGGCTACATTATAACTTTGTAAAGCTATTAATACCTGTTACAGGTGTGACTGCAGCATGTTTCATTTCTCCTTCCAGCAACACAGCCCACAAGCAGCTGTGTATTTGCTGGACTTGTTGTCTGTCCAGGCTGATGTAGTAAGGAGCATTTATCCTGTATCGCCATATTTCACCTTCAGCACAGCCACTCCAAATTTATGTATTGCTGTGCAGGTTTACCAACATGGCCAGTCCTAAGATTTCTGGGGAAAGAAAAAGAAATGTGACATTTTTCTGCCATTTATCAACTTTGCAGACAAAAAAAGACAAACTGTTCTAATCTGTTGTGATATTAGAACGGTCTCAACAGCACAGCTACACAAGGACAATAATGAAACAGTAGCTGAGGAATGTTGTCAGCTACACTTATGGTAATGAATGAAAAGGTGTGAATGTCTGAAAATATCCCTAAAAGAAGACTAACACGTGAAAATTCTAAGGGTTTAAGAGTGTGAAGCAAAATACAAATATGACCACTATTTTGTTTTTAAATAGCTGTTCAGTAGCAAGTGGACATAGTCAAACATCAGAGTTCTGAATGTCCAACTGTATAAAGAGGAACAACAATAAATGTATACCTTTGCAGGGCTTCTGCTAAGGCTAAATTCTTTGGGACCCCTTCTACAGATTTTTAAAACTTTGAATGGGACCCATTGAAAAATTGAAAACTTTTAATGCGTATAACATCCCTCACCTGAAGAATGCCGAATGATTAGTGCAATATTTACCTGCCAGTACTGATAAGTAGATAATGACTGTACTGACTAAATGTCAGTCAGCACCTCACTGGCTGCTAAACAGGCGCTAGAGCAGAAAACTTCTAGTCATACGATGTTACAGAAAGTGAAGATGTTCTATCTCCCTATGAGTACTAGAGGGAAAATCCAAAAGAGTAGACTGCTAATGTATGACCTGTAAGCACTGAATAACAATGGCTAGAAAGCTGATGCAAAGTGTGAGAACCTTTGCAGGTTCTCAGTAACTCTGAGTGTGTATTAAAATCATGCTAAAAGTTAGTTAATGTCTTCTAAACCCAGAGCTACACAGCAACTGATACTGACAAATGAAATTCTTACTTTTTATGACCATTGTCAGGAATGAAAAGCTGTGAACCTATGAAAAGACATCTCTAAAGCCCAACTCTATATTGCTGACAACATACCACTGACTGAAGCCAACTATATGTTGATTTTTACTTCCATGTTCATGAAATGGCAATAAAGTTAAAAGTGGGATGTGAGCTAAAGATTTACAATGTGTATCAACAGATCTTGTACTTGCAGCTATGTGGAGAACAATGCAAAAGTAATGTCGGAAAGCTTGCTTCCTGATGATGGTGACACTTCTATTGTTGTATGTCATGTAAACTGCGTAAAACTCTAAAAACTTATTTAGTACAAGTTACACTTTTGCTACACTTATACAGGGGACTTCAAGGTCTTAATATCATTCACACTGTCAGCATATAAAGCTGAATTCATGCCAACAATTACATGGTTTCATTCTTTATGCTGGCAATCATGTTTACCTTTAAAATGTTTATATTGTTAAAATTAAAAACATCCTCCTTCTGAGTCATAATTGTGAAGTCATGACTATTCTAAGAGTGTATGTCATACTTTTCCTGACATCTACTTTTCGCCTTACTAGAATAATGAAGCTTTACTACCCATATCAATTTGACAATTAAAAAAAAAACCACCATGCAAGTGTATTTTTAAACTCTGCACAGTTAATTGTATCCTCTCATTTAGTTTACACTTTGATAGTTACTACACAGCCGCTGATCAACTATTTTGTTTTGGGTGTTTAGCTTATAAAGAATGAAGTCTTATTAAATTTTCTTGATGACAAAGGTCAAGAAAACAGTTATGGACACTATGCAACACAAACTGAAAGTCACACCATGCTCACCCACTCAAATTTATCAACAGCACGTGTTAAAAGGCTAACCTCAAACCAATTGTCTGGTTCGTGAAATAAATCGATGTAATTTCTCTGTTGCAAAAATGCACACATTAATTACATTATCAATGTCTGTACTTAAGTACATACATTCACTGTCTTTAATAATAATTATTAGATCTGCACACATCTATGCGCTCACAAGAAGGACAAGTGACAAAGGAACTGTATGTAACACTAGCAAAAGTTATTGAAAATAGTAATGAGGTACACGTTGACTACTGCTCGGAAAAAGCTAAGACCGATGAAAAATGCAGGACATAAAAACAAGGCTAAATCTCTATTTCTTAAAATGTACATTATTTTACCAGTCTCTGACTTTTGTCTAGGTGTTGAAATGGCATAAATTTATACTCATTAAATACTAAGAGCAAGTAAACTATAATCTAACAAACTACTAGAGATAATTACTGTCTCTACAATCAGCATATCTGTTAAAATTATAAATAGTAAGCGACACATGACTTTTGTAAGTGGCTTCCACTTGCTCTTCACTTAATCCAGTTAATATACACTATTTGTAATTTTTTTTTTTATAAATATATTGTAAAATGTCATTACTAACAACTTTAAAAACACACCTGCATTTAGAAAGACTAATTTTTTTAACACACACACACCTCTTATCTCTACTTCTTGTACCTTCAGCATATCAGCTGTCAATTGCTGCCGGTCCCCTTTGGGACACTGCATTTCTGAACTAGTTTCAAGTGGAATGCAGTTTGCTACATGCTTGCTAAGGCACACACCCAATTCTCTGTTATCACTTAACATGCTGCCACTTTGTATTCTATATAGGACATATAACTTCTCTTTACCACTGTGTCTGCATGACCAGCACAGCAAAGTGGCCTTGGCATGCAGGTGCTAAAATTAAAACCAGACAGGATATGAAATAATGAATTTCTGTGTATCTTAGTTGCATGACTGCACATCTGCTAGTAAAAGCCCTTTCCTCATTTCTTGGTTTCTTCTGATGACATTTGAAATACAGGGATCACAAAAGCTTACTATAGCTGTAGCACAACCATAAAAGTACAGTGCAACAAGTGAACTCCCTTACTATAAATACTTTGAATGCAATGTCTTATTAACCTTCAGTTCTGTACCATAACAATTTATCCACAGATTTATTCTGTGCATGACAATTTTAATGACCACCTTAAAATAAAAAAATTAAGGCAAAATGTTTAAAATTTCATAACACTCAAGTGTTAAAGTGGTTCTCATTCTAACAAATAATCACTTTATAGTGCAACAATCAATACTGAGATTTATCTTTTCAGAGTAAAACAGAAACTGTTGTTCTGCAGAAAGCTTGCTAATTGGTGCAAATTAAAATTGATGTCAAGAAAGTGTTAAGGAGATGCCTAGGTGATATACAATGTAACTGGTATACTTGTTGATGCATATATCATAATGAATTTATAGAATTGTATGTATAAACACGTCATAAAACAGATATTAACAGCAACAATTACAAATAAGAGTTTTTTTCTGGTCTAATCTGGTTATCTAGAGGCTAGACCATCAGCTTCAACAGATCCTTTGTTTTTCGCGGTTGAAAAGCACTTCTGTCTACAAAGTACAAGTATGTATGCCTGTGAGCGAACGCGCATAGATGTGCTTGTTTGCAGAGATGTGGAACTGTTTGTCGCCTGTCATTATAGTGAAGTAAAGCATATTATCGTCGTGACATTCTACTGTGTTCCATACTGTCTCCACTAGAACAACGCCATACGCTGTGCTGTCACTTCTATCTCACTCACACACACACACTAACCCTGTCTAACGTTTCCCAGCCCTCTTTAATTGTCAATGCGACTTACTGACCTTTATCCGTGCTAAACGTACATTGGGCAACATGCAGCCAGCGTCTCTTTTCATCGGCTGCGAAGGATAGCAACTCTATTTGCCCTTAAATTTATTACATTAATAGCATATTTTCTCACTTGATCCTTTGATCGTCCACAGTCATCATCGTCAGCTTGTCGACGTAATCATCAAATCAGTAGTCAGTCAACAATGTCTACGTCTTCTTCATTTGGGACGAGTTTTGACACTTACATGAACTACGAGCAATGACAGTGAAGAAATGTTTAGCGTTAATTAACAAAAAATGCAACATACGTAGCAAGTGCTAGAAATAATTATTCCTTGAAAGTGGCGATGTGCTGTCCCGCTGACATGATCCTCGGTGAGAGTTGTGAGAACATGTCCTTGCGGAAACACGCCCGCTCAGTTCGGACAGCGTTTCTCAGAAACATGGCGCGATTCGCTTCAGGGGAAATCACTCGCTTGACTCCTCGCTTTTCCTTAAAAGGTTTTGTTCAGATGTAGGCCACCCCACCACTGGCACAAATGAAAGTGCATCGAGTGCAGAAGTGATAATGTTTAAAATATTACTGCCAAATATAACAGCTCTATAAAATTAATTAAAATCCGCCTATTTGCAAAACCCACAGGGCAATGCATTTAATACGTGTTTTATTGTGCCTTGTTTTGATTTTTTTCATTTGGGGACTAAATGAAAACATCCTCTGGACTGGACTGCATTCTATAAATGCCCTCAAAGTAAGGCTGAACAGGTAGCTTAGGGTCTGATTAGTACTCTGATTTAAAAAAATAGTACTCTGATAGAAAAAGACATTAAGAATTTATGCTGTTTACAGTATTATAGACATACAAAAGATATAATAAAACCACTTGTTATATGATCACTATAATATAAGGGCTAAAAAAAGAAAATGCACAAATACAGTATTTAGTACAAAGCACAGATCATAGAAACATACTACACAAATAATTCATGATAAGATATTAAATCCTAAAGTGTGGGACTTCTTTTTCATCTAAATGATGATTTCAAAATATTAAAATCATTTGAATTTTGGATGACATACAGTCAAATACAAAAGCACTGGCCATTTCAGCCACGCAGGTGATGCTAACCTAAAATAATAAGTTTGTTAATTTTTCTATTTCCTCTTTTGGCAACAGTAACAAAAATGGATGCATGAGTGAAGAAAAACATGACACGCTTTCATATGTACCAGAGCAGCAGAATGAAATACAAACTCTAAGCTACGTGTCAGTGACTGAGAAGACACGTAGAAGAGGAATGTGAAGATTGTCAGGTAAAGCATCATTTTGTTCTGTGCCTAGTAATTTTCTTTATGAATGTATGACCATGTACCGTACACTGCACAGTAAAGCACATGTTCATTTTAAGTTACCAAAAACATCAGCTTCATACTGAACATTTTCCCTTCTCCATGCTAACTATGAAAATTTCATCAGAGTAAATCCACATTCCATGCATTAAATATATCCTGGATATTTCTGTAACCTGGCTTACAGTAACCGATTTAGATAACTGTGACTGCACACAATTCTGGCCTTTATCATGGCAACAGCATTCTAGACCAAACAAAACAAAGCCAAAAAAAAACAAACAAAACAAACCAACAACCAAAAAACAACCCCCTTTTTCACGTTCCTACCCTCTTTATACAAATCTCCTATGTTCCCACACAACCTGATAAAACCACGAACCTAATGTAGGATCAAACATTTTCATAACATTTTGTACAGTGAAATCTTCTTGTTCCTATTCACCCCCAGTGGAGTATAGGGCTGCAACCACACCCCGCCATCGGACCCAGTTCTGGGCGTCCCTTTCCAGTTGGGACCATGTCATGCCAGCTGTCTCCGCCCCTCTGTGGACTGATCTCCTCCACGTCTGTCTGGGTCTCCCAACCCGGCGCCTCCCCTGTGGGTTCCAGCCCAATGCTTGTCTTGTTAAATTGTCGGCTGGCTTTCGTAAGTTGTGACCAATCCAGCCTACTTCAGCTTCCTGATGTCTTGGCTGGCAGGTTTTTGGTTGGTTCTCTCCCACAGGTCAGTACTGGAGATCTTCTCGGGCCATCTGATGTTGAGGATGTGGTGCAGACATCTGTTGACGAATGTCTGTATCTTGTTAGTGATGGCATTCATCACTCGCCATTTCTCAGATCCATACAGGACAGCCTTTACATTTGTGTTAAAGATGTGGATCTTCGTGTGTAAAGATAAAGCCTTGGAGTTCCAGATATGTTGTAGGGTGTGGAATGAAAGCCTTGCTTTGTTTATATTATTATTATTTATTATTATAAACATCCCACCAATTATGAATCCTTCAAAAGAATCCTTCCTTTTTTGCATGTATTATATATGTAGGAGATTTTTCTGCCTTCTTGACTCAATATACTGTATCTGATAGACTGTTTGTTAAAAATGCTTTCATTTTCCTGTGAATAACATTCATACATCCTGAAATATATGTAAGATCATACAGAGTATTATATAAAAAAAATCAAAAGTGGAAAAGGAAGGATCATACTTTACCTTTAGAAAGTACTCATTTAATACACTGCCATTTTTTGTTTTAGAGGAAAACCTTAGTGAAGTTACGACAAATAAAGTTGTGCTATCAATTACGGCTGCTTCCTGTGCTAACCATTCACAACATTTCTAAGCTCAAACAAAAGCGTTTTCCTTGTAGTACTCCAGTGATCGTGATCAGCAATGAAAATTACAGGGAGTGAAATACGAGGAATAAAGAGGGATGGGCCATCATTTCTAAATTCACTTCCTGGAAAGTTTTCATGAAGTGTGCAGGCATTAGGCTTTGATGTTTACTTTTAAACTATCCTTACACAAGAAAACTGAACTGGAGCAACTGTGAAAAAAAGGAAAAATGAATATATAACCAGGACAAACATGTAGATTAAAAAGCAGTTCAAATGATGTGGTACTAGGCAACAAAACATTGCAACAAAATTATTCTAGTTACCATGTAAAAAACTTTGTTAAAAAAGCATGCGACACTTCATTTTAATTTTATGCTTTGCATGGTAACTTAATCTGTTCATAATTTTAAGACCTTAAAGAAGATAGTCACTGCTGAAAAAGGAAGACATGTTACTGAATAAATGTAATGCAATATCCCAGTGAAACTTCATTCTAATCATTACAAGTGGAGGTGTGATAATAACGACTTTTACAATAAGGAACACTGTACATTAGCAAGTACTTTCAATTATGAGGTAGGCACAAAGATAAGTATAGTAACACAAGAGAGTAATGCTAAACACGTGTATTTCCTGTTTATAAAGACACACTATGTGCAACATATATTTGCATTATAACATACTATAACACACTAATGCACATGCACATATATATATGCAAACACACAAAGGCAGGCACAGATACTGTAATCTAGATTCTCTAGATTTAAGGAAGAAATAACTATGGGTTCTATTTTTCTAATTTTTTTATGAATGAATTAGTAGTCATTTTCACCTTGAGCAAACAACACTAACAGGGCTTCTGCTTACGCAAAAAATTGCATACAGTACGCATTAAAAGTTCGGAGGACCCCTTCAATTTTCGTCAATGGGGTCCCCTTCAAATTTGGGCGAAGAACAGGGACCCCTTAAAAATCTGAAGAAGGGGTCCCTGGGACCCCAAAGAATTTAGCCTTAGCAGAAGCCCTGACACTATCTGTTTACTTGTAAGTCACAATTAGATGGGGTGGCTTAGTCGATTCATTGTTGCAATAAAAAAAAAAACGATAGGTCCCTTCACCCCTCCGTCCACATAAAAAAAATAAAGTAATAAAATAAAAACACCGCCACTGACGGCTACTACTGGCTCGAGTAGACTATAAGTTATTTCCCTTGCCTCGTAGTGCAGAGAGACGTATTTATGTTCTCGTCAAGCAAACACGCAACATGGCTAAATGCCCAATTCTTTGAAGACGTTTTGCAGTAGTGATACCAGTTATAAAGAAGCAATGCTGTCTTTACTATGTTAATATTTAGTAGGCCTTACAGCAAAGTATTCGACTGCTCCAGAAAACCTAAACCCGGGAAAACAAGCGAGCTACCTACATGGACGTTGGCATCCGATTTTAGGACTTCAGGACTAACAGAAGCAATGAATCCAGACTTAAGTAAATTCATGAAGTTCTTATGTATCCCTTTTACTTACTCTGTTGCAGCACAAAGAATCATTAAATAGCGTATTCCGTTTTGCTGTTACACACATGATTGTAGAGCTTGGTGTTCAAGCCATAATACAATGCCAGAATGAAGACATTTAAGAATATTCAGTATGAGAATAACGGACAACGGTACAGGATAGGGAAGAAGGAAAAATAAAAGGAAGTAGATTAACGTATCCTGGATGTATTCTCCTTCGGTATAATAAAACTCCATTAATCTCAGTTCTTCTCTCCTTCAATTGTTGCTTGTATAAAAAAAACCTACTTTCTCTAAGACAGATGCATTGGTGACTGGTGAGCGGATCGACTTTCTCCAAAAATAAACACATCGCTAGTTTTCATACGTGTTTGCTATTATCATCCAAAGAAGACTTCACCCAGTCAGGAATTGATATCACACCCACAGACACACGCGGAGAGAGACACCTGTCCGAGTCATTACAAACTGCGACCGAAGTGCTGAAGTGTTGTAAACTCCGTGTAAAGCAGATAATAAAACAGTCGACTATATGATCAGTCATCAGCGTTGTCGTCGTCGCTGACGGTGCTGCGCTGTTGGAGTGCTCGGAAGCACGAAGCATTTTAATGATCATCGACTAGATCCTAACGACTATCTTGCGCTTTGAGTACTGGGGAAAGAGGGTGTCTTTGAAAGGAAGCGGCATACGAGATGTGTACGTGGAAAAGTGATTACCATTTCTACTATTTCAAGAAAGTCACAGTGAAAGAGGTAATTATAGTATACAATTGTATATGGAAGCTCGTTTGCAGATTTGCCTATCGCTAAGGATTTTCCATAACGGCTTATACAGGTTTTGACAGTCAAAAAGAACATAGTGTAAACATCGACGGAGTTTCAAACTCAAACCTTAAATTTTCACATCTAAAGAAGAAAGAAACGTAAAACAAAGGCAGACTGAAAGAAAAGCTCCAGGAAGAGAAAACTCGAGAAATAATATGTAGTTGGAATGAGGATAAAGTAAAGGAATCATAGTCATTGTTTGTAACCGAGGAACTCTCGCACGGAACTGGAATTAGCCTCCAAGATATCCACCGCCCGAAATAGCTGAGGACCGCTCAAACTGTCGCACCGGGAGGACGTAACCCTGCAACAGAATAAGAAGGAAACAAAGATAATAATAATAATAATTAATAATAATAATAAAGTGTAACTGAGCACCCCGCTGTCCGGCATAAACAGTCGCTTCTCTTACCCGATATGCTGCATGGGAGCCACGTGTCTTTGCTACATCAGACAGAAAAGATAAATAAGAACAAGAAGACAGCAGCAGATACATAACACAAGACCATGTCACCATCCTAAGCAGCAGCAGCAGCAGCAGCAGCAACAACAACAACAACAACAACAACAACAACAACAACAACGCATTACATACAAAAATGAAGAATTACCGACCGAGAAATGTTTCGAAGTTGCCCCCTTTTTTTAGAGGGATCAAAGACTCGCGCTAATGGGTATTTGAAGCGAAATAAGATTTTGCGGGATCATAGGTGGGGAATGCGAACTAAAAGAAGGCAGGTTGATATTTTTTTTGCCCAGGATAAAGGCCCAAAACTACTGACGCTGCGACAGTTGCAAAAATGCTGTAAGTAGAAAGGGCTAAATGTTAGCAGAAACAGGAATTTAGGGTGTGAATTTAACGCTGATCAAGTGAAGTTTTTTATTTTCTTTTTTGGTGGTGGTTGAGTGTGTTTGGTTGTTAGTGACTTAGTGGCTTTGTTGTGACCTTTTAACTACTTTGTTGCGACAAGTCGATGAGCAACTTTCTTGGCAGTTTGTGAAAGTCTGCGGCTATTTTGAGATAGCTGTGCGAATTTGTCAAACAAGATAAAAGAAAATAACGCCATTGAGAAGCCATAACACTCATGCAGTTGGAAGCGGAAGTTAGTCACGCAAGGAGAGTACCATACAAGGACTTGACATGAAAGCACTTGATCGGCTACAAGCAGAATGTCCAAAAGCGCTTAATTCACCACCGGCGACTGAAGGGACGTAACTGTCGATGGGAGCCCCGCTCCTCCTGTATTGCTAGTCGATTATGTCCCTTTGTCTCTTTTGTGGGGGACCTCAAATGGAAAACCTCTTCTTATGGTGCAGATAACACTACAGCGGGACGTCGGAGCTGGTAAATGAAGGAATGAAGAGGAGAGAGAGAGAGGCGGAGAGTGGAAGAGCAGGAGGTCGAAATGGTTATGATGGAGTTGGTGGTGGAGTAGGGGGGAGAACAGAACAACTGGATTGACGCAGCCAATTAGGCCTATTTTAGCGGCGATGAGTTCCTGAATCAAACAATCAGTCCATTCCTCACCTTCCTCTGCCCACCTCGGCGTTGACCTTCCTCCGAGGTACCCTGAATGACAGTATCGTCAAAGAGTACAGATCTCACATTTATTTACTGTTTACAGTTCAAGTGACTTGTTTCTTCCTCTCAAACTTAACAACAACAAAAAGATTGTACAGACGATACAGCCCTGTTCTTGTATTTGTTTCAACAGATTCCTAATCAAGTCACTCAGAAAATAACGCATTCCAAGGAGGACTTACAGTTTAAAAGACAACTGAGATAATAATGCTGAGCATTGAAAACATTGGCCATTGAAAATCCAGCCTCAGCGAGAACAGAAATCCTAGAATTACCAGCAACAGATAAGTCTGTGCTACAGCCAATCGAATAACTTTTAACTCTGATTTCTTTATAATTTTTTTTTCTTATGCTAATCGTCTTAATGTAGTGTAAAACAGTAGGTGACAAAGTACCGACAAGAATTAGAAACTAACACAAACTGACTTTAGAGTCCAGTATTTGCCAAAAGCAACTGAGATATAAAAGCGTTTTGTCGAACATTGTCCAAAAACGGAAAAAGAGGACTTGTTTTTCCTGACCTTTAAAGATAGAAACGATAGAGTTTCACTTTTGAGAAATTTACAGAATGTAAGATTATAAATAAATTAACGACTGAAGCAAGAATGCAGTCAAGTGTCAAGGGGAAGCAGCAGATGTAAGACTGCCCACACGAAGCCATGGATGGGGGTCCACATTCAGCTGGAAATCAAAGGATTGGGTTGCAGAGTCTGACGGGATGCACAGCTGTTTATGACATTAAGGACAATTACTCAGAATCAACGATTTTTACCGGGGGGAGAACCCTTGAAACCAGACACCAGTAATGGCAGATCAATTCGTGGACATATGTGTAGTCAGTGGAGTCACATGGGAGAGACCCATATAAAAACTACAAATGGCGAGTGAATCACTGTTGCCACAGAAACTTTGCCTACCTACTGCAAGACCTCAAGCAACACACGGATCAGACCTTATACTCGTTGCTTACATAATGTGTGGTTTACATAAGAGCAACTTAATGTGCGTCCACATTTATTCGGTTCTCTAGATTCTAGAAGATAAAGTCTCTGGAAATATTGTGGACTTTCTCTGGACATTTTCTGCCGGCTACAAGCTAAGAACACGAAGTTTTTAGTTTCAAGGAAGCTTGTTCTTGGTTAAAAAGAACAAAGAGACATATGGGACGTGGTTGAAACCTGAGTAGTGATCAATCAAGTAAGCCTTTCTAGTTCAGCTCTTGTAAAAGGAAGAAAAAAAAAAGAGAGAAAGAAGGAAACAAACAATCAAACAAAGAAAGAAAGAAAACGTGGCGCACATTGCACCAAGGAAGGTTTTTCTCGAGAAAGCTCCTCTAATCCGGGTTCAAAACGCTTTAAGCTTCTCTAGCAGACCGCTAAGCCAGTTTTCGCTCACCAGAAAGAAAAGGTTTGCTGACTGAGGAGACAAAAAATTATGGACACAAAAGAGTAGGGAAGGGAAGCGAATAGAGGGCTTAGTCCGTTCAGCTGTGGCGGCGGACACTTCCTTTTCTCAAAGGCTGAATTAAGTGATCCCAGTAACTTGCACTTGGCTGGTCTTGATCCTAAGATTCTCGTATAACTATTTGGACATGCCTCACTCATATATAGAGCACTTTTTTCTTGTGGTTCTTTGATATCCGCTTACTGCATTAGTTCTCCAATAATAATAATAATAATAATGATACGCTTGAATGGCTTTAGTGTCGGGTGAAGGTGTATTATACGAGAGAGGATGTTCTAACAAGTAGATGGATACTTTGACCAAAGGAGCTTCTGAAGTTTGTTAATGAAGTCCAGAGGACAGTAAGACAAGAGAGAATTGCAGAAGTCGACTTCATGATGTAAAAAATGTGCAGGGGAGGGTTTGGGCCTCTTGAACGGAATCGTGATGATGTTGCACAGCTCAAAATATGCAGTTCTGTAGATACGAGAAGCAAACATGTTGAGAGACATAGCCTATGTAGCAATAAAACCAAGGTTCCTGACCGAAGATGACGGATCTTGGCGTGGAGTGTAAATTGGAAGTGGAATTCACTGACATTTTGCGAATCATACATTTGCAAAGATGAATCTTTCCAGGGACAAGAGCCTGTTTTCGTTAGTCGAGAAAACATTTATTAACTTCAAAGAGAAAGTTCACGACTTGCTTATGTCCTTGATCTTATTGTTCGTCTTCTTGATCTTGCACGAATCATAAATTTTCAAAGATAAATCTTTCCAAGGACAAAAACTCATTCTCGTTAGTCGAGAAATAAGTCATTAACTTCAAAGAGAATATGGTGACTTGTTCTTGTCCTTAATCTTATTATTCGTCTTCTTGATCTTTTTACTTTTCTTTTTATTTTCTCTTCGTTTTCAAGGAAATACCACCTGTGTATGAAAATTGAGTGCACGGCCCTGTCGGGAAAATCCAGCTCACGGTTTCAAGGGGAGAATCGTCCTTTGTTGCTGCTTGCGTGATGTGCACACCAAGGCAAGTGAATCAGATATCTTCCTCAGAATCAGCCAACACACTTTTATTATGTGTCCTGCAACAAAAGCAACTCGATTTATTCAGGGGGACTGCAAGCATCAGTGGTCGCTATGGTGTAAAGGGATTTGCTTTGGACAACAAATTGGTGATTAGCTTCTTTTGTCTGGCAACAGCTGGCTTAAAAATTCAGTGTGTGTGTTTGGGAGAGTTCTGAGCGAGGCAAGCTACATTTTTCTTGTTTTCTGCCCTCTCCCTCATGTGTCTGGGTATCTCGCTTAGTCTGTCTCTTAACTGGGTGGTCCAGGAACACACAAAATGATCCGTGACTCGCTTTCATTTCGCAAAAATATTTTCCGTTAGTCTAGCTTGTCATATGCATGCTACGCCTTGAAGGAAAAAGAGGAATAAAATATGCTAAAAATAAAAAAGAACGAATTACAGAGAAAAGAAAACAGAAAAAAACACTCATTGACAGTTTCTTTCAAAAGCTAGGAAGATGAAATCAGGAAGACTGCTGATTTTGCTTTGCTAAACTGTTTCTGGGTGTCTTTTATTTTCGAAAGTGCACACAAGAAAAAAAGAGTCTTTTCACTTTGTTATTTTATGTTTAATGAACCTTTATGAAAAAAGTGCAAATTCTTACAGGATTTGTAGCTTTGCTTTCCTCCTTTTCTTTTTTAAGTTTTCAGCACTTGACAAATCCGCAATGGAACAAATTGCAAGTCAGGACCTTTGAGAAATTGTGATATATAGTTTTTTAGTTGTTCACACTTTCTTCATAAAACTGCTGATTGCTTTCCCTGACAGTTAATTTTTTCTATGGGTTCAGTTCAGGCGTCTAACTTAGAGCAGGGTGGGACGAGACAGTTTTAACCTAGGATAAATTAATTTTGAGAGTCGCTACAGTTTGGAAAAGCTAGTCAATCCATGCTCCAAAGCAGAAAGCAACCGTCTACCCGGACTGTGACGGGAAAACCTCTCGGCCCACCAAGCAGACGATTTCCTCATTTCCCCTCCTTCTTCATGCCTGGCCCTCCAACCACCAGACTTCATAATGATCTACCTTTCTTTACGAAATTCAATTACCGACTGTGAACGTTTAGCCAATGGCATCTCACAAACACAAATTTACTCACGAGAACCTAGTTATCTCAAAGGTGTAAACAGCCGATCAACTGTAAAGAGTTATGGGATCGTTTGTTTTCGTTCGCAAAAGAAGCTCCATGACCTTAACATAAATCGTTGTGTATATCATCTCTTGAGCTGACACTTTGGCCATGAAAATGAAAGAAAAATATTTATTTATCTTTCTGAATTTCCCTCCATAAACGTATCTCAAATTTAGCTAGGAATGGTATCAGATGACAGTTTCCCAACCAATTTCTCTGGCCCCACTCCACTCAAAGCATTCAAGAAGGAATAATCAGCATCAGAAGACAAACGAGAAAGCAGTCTCCGTCTCCGATGTAGCTGCTTCTTACCCTCACCTTGGCAAACAGAACTGTAATGCCAAGGATTCGAGTAATCTGTTTGGTATCGTATTCCAGAAAAGTGATTTTCTAAGTAATCTTGGTTCAATCTGAAGGCAGAATTTAATCTCATGTATTTTAAGAAGATATTTCTTAGGTGTAGCAGACTTTTGTATGTTTGAAAAAAACCTAACAACTTGAATTACTGTCATGTGAGTTTTTCGAGCCCTTCGGATGCAGTTTGGTTTTTTTCAAAAAAACTTCCACACATTTCTACAAAATATTACTGCTTTTTGTGAAAGCTATATTTATGTATAACCTTTCAGTCTTTTGGAAAGAAGAATCAACATCCTTCAGCCCAACAGTTTTGACAACTCGGCGCAGTATAGCAAAAAGCACTGCCTGGCTCCCTCGTCTGAAGATTCATATCCGGCAAAGGAAGGAATGGCGGGGTAGCCTACCTTCACTTTCCCGCCTTAGTGTCCATCTTGATGAATCTCTTTGATCTTTGTGAGATATCCGATGGATCATCCTTTAGCATCTCTGAATGTATTCTGTTTGCTGTCCATGTCCAGGTTTCATATGGGAAAATAATGGCGACTAGGGATATGTCCTGACGAGATCTTTCAGTGAAGAAGAATGTAGACATCGCAGATAAGTGTCGGTTTAGTGAGCCTCGCTTTGAGCCTCCGTGTGAGACAGCGGAGACAATCCTTTTAACTGTGCGCATGAATTTGCTCCAATTCGCCAATTCGAGGTTCTTTCGTTGTCAAATAGAAAGAAATGCCAGACTCCATTCTTCTCCCTTGCACAGATTGTGTCTAAATATAGCCCAATTAGCTCCAGAAATGATTATTTTCTTTCAGCAAACACTCTTCTTGTGAAAGACCAGCAAGCAAGACAAGAATTGAAACCTAGCTGCCATACCGTGAAAACATCATGAGCGGAGACACTAATCTTTTTCTTCTTGTACCCTGTGCACAATGTTTGCTGCTGTAATTTGAGTGGCGGGTGGCCTCCGGTAAATGTTGTCACCCCCTTCACTAGAGAGGGTGTCTGTTCTGCAAGTGCACTTGATGCTGACAGCACGTCACGAGACAGGACGTCACCCGGGCAACGCGGGTACCTGCTCCATGTTACCGGATACTCCAGTTTAACCAAAATAATCTGCTGCACGTATTGACATCAGTGTCATATGACACCTTGTCCTTATGACAAGGATGTGGGAAACAAATGAGGGAGGTATGTGGGGGGGGAGTGCATGAGGGAACACCAGTGCTGTGTTTATCTCCCTTTTTCTTAAAAATCACGAAAACGTTTAATTTTGTGTTCACTGACTAACGTGACAAGATGAGACATACCCAGACAATGCCGGGTACCCTTACTTTAGCTGTCTCGAATATGAAGAACGATCAACGCTGTCAGCTCTTTATATCGCTAGGTGAAATTTATTCCAAGCGTCTGTCTGTCTGTGTTCGAACGCGCGTGTTAGTAAATAACGAAGGGGATAAATTACGATGATGCTTCAGGAAGTTTCATGGGAACAAAGGTTGGGACCTGACTGACCGTGAGGGCAGAGGAGGACATGACCCACATAGGGAGGTCTTCTCCATTTCCGACACTTCCCCCAACGTACCAACCACAGCATCCGGTTTCGCTTTAGCAACAGCGCAGCTGAGGTATTGTCAACATCAATGGTGGGAATAGTCCCCAGATGCACACTTCAGAACATATTCAGCTTCTGTACGCACTTTTATTTAACTCACCGTTTGTCTCTCTTTCTGGTTGGAATTTTGTAAGCAATTTTCCCCCCACTTCCCATCGTCCTAGAGGTCTGAAATTTTCACAAGTTATTCCTTTCCGGTGACAATGCAATATTTATTCCTTTCCAACAGACCACAGAGTTACAATTTTTAAAAATTTAATATGAGAACCTATAAGCCGAGCTAGCGAAATAACTGTAGTTTACTAGTCCTACAGTAGAAGTACTTGAGCACATGGCACAGAGAATAAAATCAAAGAGGAGGGAAAAAACCAGAAGTAGACTAAAAATGTTTTTTCTCCCAGTTACTCTTTAGATTTAATATTTATAAGCTGTACATAGTTCATACTGAGTTAAGGGTATAAATTCACGAACGACGAAAAAAAGTGAAAACACAATTTTAAAAGTCTCAAAAGTGTCAAATAAAATTAGTAAAAGAAATTTCTTTAAAACACATTTATTTGAAATAAACTAAAAAGGGTAAAATAACTTTTGTCCTTAGCCTCTGGATTTTCTTTATCACATACGAATTAAAATAGAAAAGTGCGAGGGTAACATTGAAATAAAACATTGCTATATTATAAAATATTTCAAGGAGTGCCCATCACACTTTAATATTTGAAGTTATATGTATAAAAGAAAATAACTAGACCTACGGAAAAAATAGTTACCCTTTACAGTAAATAATAAAAGCTTTTTTTTACTATTATAACATAAAATACAAAAAAATCTACAGTCGATTTTTTTTTTATTCACAAACGCTGTGCACAAAATTCCGCAAGCAGACCTTTAACCACTTTCTGTAAGTCGTCTGGAGTTGTTACATAACTATGTCTGACTGAAGCCACGTATCATTCTGCAGCCTGGAGACTGGACTATATATTGTAGTAGGTTCCATTGTGCAGCCAGGAAATGAACTGTTCTTCAACAATATACCGTCTGACCCTTCCCTGTAATGGATAGGGCAGTTAAAAAATCGCCCTTGTCCCACCCGAGGGGAGGCCAGTGCACGAACACGGTCCATCAGGAACAGTCAGCGGTTTCGACACAAAACTGTTTTTGTCACGCGGTGAAAACAAGAAGAAAGAAAATTGAATCGAAGTCTGAATTGGAATGTTTCTTGAAAAAAAATTATCGCACCGTTTCCCATTTAGAACCTGTATTTTTTTAATATGCAATTTGGCAAACCTCAAATTTCCGACTTAAGACTCAATTCGTCGTGGAGGGTCACATATATATAACAAAAATGTTTATGAGGCGATTTTTTTCTTGTGGATGCGAGCTCAATTCGCTGTACATGAAAGACTACAAAGGAGCCGACAGTCAGCCATACGAGAATCATTAGTGTCAGCAAACATCAACATCATTGCACGCAGAACTGAGGAGTGAGTGGTACACTGTCTTTCAGGTTTTGAGGTCGAATCTGAATGCTTCGAAGTACGCAGAGTTCGAAAAGAAGGGCTACAGAATTCCAAAAGTGAGATGAAAAACGAGCATCTGAGAGAGGACAAAACAAGCAGATTGAAAGTCTGACTTGGGTGGTATAAAGCGTCAAAATACTCTTATTAAGTGTTTTTATTCTTATTCTTATTATTCTTATTCTTATTCTTATTCTTATTCTTATTCTTATTCTTATTCTTATTCTTATTCTTATTATTCACCGCCTGTTTAGTGCGAGTTCGGACTGGCAGCCAATGAAGCTCGCGGAGGAGAGTAGTATGGTCCACGTCTCGCCCATAGAAGACAATACAAACGGTATTTTCTGAACCCCTGGATGTTTGCCCAAGGTGCGGTTAGGGAGATGAACAAGTAGAGTTGCAATAATCCAGCCGAGACGACACTAAAGTAGATATGAGCTTTTTGGTAACAAAAACTGACAGGAAGGATAGGATGTGACTGATGATGCTAAACTCCGATGTGATACACGGGACCACCGAGAGCCAACATGGGCCCAGGGACAGAGGATTTATCTGGGCCCCTTGAATTAATCATTAACTTTAATCGTGAATTATTTTCCCAGCATATAGCAGTATTCATACAAGTTATAATTCCACTGGCAATATCTGCATTTCGTTTAGTAAAGTAAGATAGACAGCAAACAACTCAGATGCAACCACTGCACGAGGTGAACAGTTTAGAGCTGTGAACACATAAGCGGTCAGGAAACGACGCAAAATGACTTTGAAAATGAAAATCCTAATTAGTACACAGACCAGTGTTTTAAATGTCTTCTAACACATTAAACACTCACTCCATTACACTTCGGTTTAACCCCCAACCCTTATTACAAATCAACTTTGTTAGCTGTGTTACAAATCTGGTATCATACAATTTTGTTTACAAGGAGATTTTGAGTATTTGTATGTCTGGTGATGGAGAAGATGGAGGAAAAAGTCTTAATGGGTCCTTCAGTAGCGAGGATAAAAGAAACATTTTGACTCTTTCTTACAGGCAGCAGTCACAGGGGCAGCCCCCAAGCCCTTCAGGGATTCAATGCCAGGCATAAACTCCATTAAAGGCATTCCAGAGAAAACATCCAGCTAGGGTTGTGAGATTGTTGATCCAGTCAGGCCCTAATGGTGTCGGTTTACTTCCCAAAAAGTATTTGCAGAAAGTATTCTGGTAGCTGTTTTAGAGGATTGGTAGTACACCGAGTGGAAGACCTTCGTGTTCGCCTGACACATGCCCCACAATACGAACACGTCCATAAGTGAAGAACATTGTTCTGGCTTCTCATTGGTATGTGGAATCTTTGAAGAACTAGTCAAGTGCTATATCATCTCTCCGGAGTATGTCTCTGGGGACTCTCAGTCAGGTCCGTCCTCCTCCACCGGCATTTTGACCCCAGGGGTGAGTCATGGGGCAGCGGGCGATCAATGAGGCAGCGAGTGAAGACAAGAGTATGGACAGCAGCTAGTCCCCGGATGTAGACGGCATGAGGCCATTGGAGTTGCCAGCCCAACTGCAGGCTAGAGACACCATGGAAGGCGAGATCAATACAGGGTAGGCTGCGGACAGTGTGTGATCTCTACCCAGCAAATGATGCCAAAATATGTCAATAATGTATATAAAATAGGTATGTAGTCATGAACATCATAAGGACCCAAGGGATGAAATGATTTGTGAAAATTACGTGCCTTGAAAGCTTCACACTTGTAGTTATCTACATTTATTGAGATTTGGTTATCTTCAAGGAGGACGGAAAGAACCGATGGAAGGAAAGAAGGAAGACAGAATAAAGAAGGAAATGAAGAAAAAAAACTTTAGGGCACTGAAAACAGACTGTACATTCCATCTACAATCACTAACTGCACAGTCGCCATAACATAGGTTCCTCCCACCACCACCATCTCCTGCCATCCCCATTTTTATGGTCTTTGGAATACGGCCTGGATAACCCGGATGAGGGGCTATGTCAAACCTGTACACACCTGTTGCCATAGCAGTCAGCTGATCCTACAGGCAGTAAAGGTGAATGACCAGACAAAAACTGGACAACTTTCAAATGTCACGTGACTCTCCCGCAAATCCTGTCCTCCTTAAGACAAAAGGAAAAATCAAACTGTTGTCCGTCTGATTCCATGTCCATTCCTCGCTCTCTTTACACGAGAGCACATTAGTCTTGCTAAAGTGTACTCAGTGACCGGAACATCATTTTCTCACAGGCACAGAGCAGTCTCAGTATTCTTTATTACCGAGGCAATGTCATGGAGACTTGAAGACTCGGCTGTATTGAATTCTTGTTTCTATTTCCTGTGTAATTACTTTTTACTCGAATGCTGTGTGTCGTGGCATTCAGTCTCGGAAATACGACTGTGTCTTATTTTAACTTTCATCTACGCAGGTCTGTTATAGAGTTCAAATTTCCCGAAAAGAGATTCATCCATGTCTTTGTAGTTATTTCTATTTTAGCTCGGTTCTGGCGTTCGATTCAATTTAAGACAGCTAAAAAATGTGTTAGACCGGTAATGAGATTTAAACAGACTTCCCGGACGAAAAAAAATGAGCAATAACTGTCACCCACAAAACGAATGCATCTTTCTGAGAAGCCAAAAAACACATCCCGAAGAAGCTAAAATGGCTGACGGGACTGAAATGACATTCTTGCATGTGACCAGATGGCACTTCAGCAAAAATGAGAAAATGGATGACGGGACGGAAATGAAAGGCTGGGAGACTTTGCTCAACCACTTTATGCCGGGTTTCTACGGAGAATAGGGGTAAGAACTATGCAGTTAGTAATTCCAGAGAGATAGGAGCAAATGGATGATGCTGGACAGGAGCGAGAGACGGACTGTCTGATGTATCTGTTTTTATTCTGGCAGGTCTGAGACCGTCCATTCTGACAGTGTCGAGATCGCCGTACCGGAGCTTGAAGGTCCGACAAGAATCACCAAGAGAAGCTTTCCAGACAACAACTAAAAAGAAATCCCAGGCTTTGGAATAAAGGCGAGCTACAACTTTTTTTGGCTGCAGACGGTGAAATCGAATCCTGAATCACTTAAAGAAAGACATGGCAGAACTGTCATTATGTACAAATCAGAAGAACCTAACCTCGCCATAGGATAGAAGGAGTGGCAAGCTCAACACTGTTTCCAGATCTTTGTTGGGAGGAGGAAATAAATCCCTGGAAGACAAACTGTATTCGGGCCGACAATTACAATCAATGTTTGAGGTTCTATGTATGAATAAAATTATATACGTTTGATCGAGCAGGCAGTTGTTTGTCAAAGCTTTCAAGATTATTTTGAACCGCCGGCAAAATATCATCATCATCATCATCAATCATCAATCATCAATCATCAATCATCATCATCAGTCTTTACATCGTTTAAGAGGTTCCGAGAAGGTTCCCGTTCATGGAGGGTAGCCCGTACTTGACTTCCTGAATAAATATTTAGAAGATGGGCACGAAACAAACATACATATATATATATAAACTTAAGTCCTCGAATTTTAAAAGGTGACAGAGTAAGGGATCCTTCAAGCTGTGAAGATAAAAAATCCTTCCTTTGCTTTTAATTAGTAAAGGAGTATTTACACTTCCGACGAGCAGCTAAGAGCATCAGTCAACAGAGGAGACAACCCATGAGCCGCATCTTCCATAATGATCTTCCCTTTTCTGACCCGCTGGCAAACCGAGAGGAGAGGGATACCATCCTGCACACTATGCAGCAGAAAGGATGATGGATGGGGATGGGCAAGATAAAGAAGCCAAGTCAGATCGGTCGAGGTCAGGATCAACGAACACCACAAGTCACATTGTCAGGGAGCGGACAAAGAGAGTGGCTAGCAGGGGCAAGACAGTGAAGCCAGGCTGTTGCGCAGTCCAGCGAGGACATTCTCTACTCGACCACGATTTAGGCGAGGATGCAAGGAGCTGTGCTGTCAAACTCTCACAATCAAGAACATCTATTCTTTTCTTTTAAAAAAAACCTTCATCTATAAATGCAGCGTTCTCGAAAATATTCCATGAACTGATGAAAGACATTTTTTAATATGGATGGGAAGAGCTTGTCCAAAATGTCATCAGAACTCCCAATAAAGTGCATCAAGTTGCCATATTTTTTAAGTCATATGAAAAAACTTGGGAAAGATATTCGTAAAAGGCACGAGATTAAATTCTTACATGCCCGCAGTTTGAACCAGTATTATATAGAAAACTGCTTTTGTGTAAGATGAGGTCCAGGAGGAAGGAAGATTACCAAGTCCATCGTATTACAGTCCTTTCTGCACGAGGTGAGGGTAGCTTCATCGTCCTTAGTAGCAAGAAACTACAATGAAGACGGAGATTGCTTGCTTCTGATACCTCAACAACATCGGTGTTCAGTGCACATACACCACTCCGGTGTTTCATTATGAAAGCACGACGAAAAAACTAAAAAATACGAACTCTCTACTTTCAACTTTCTCCTTCTCAATTCTGTCAAAGAACTATCTTTCCTTCTAAAAGAAAATAAGTACCTTACATATTATTATAACTTTATGTATTATTATAAATAAACATCAGTATAAATCGCCAAGAAAGTACAGAAAACATTTCATGATAAAAATAAAGAAATAATAAATGGAAAGCAATAGAGAAAAGTTAAAGAGATGGAACTTACAGTCAGGGAAGTCCTGTAGGTCAAAGGTTAATAATCTCAACAGCTCCGTTAGTGACTGCGATGGAGGAACTGGAAACTGTGTTCAGGGAATCAGGACAGTTGTTACACATGGACATCTACGAGAAAGAAAAAAAAACCAGAAACATGCTAAGACTGAATTGTTAATAAACGTTTTACATATAAATATGTTTGTAAAGGCAGTGTGGGTAGCGAAGTAGCTATATGTATAAGCTGCTTTACATATTTTACCTGGAAGAACTATTACTAATTAGTGTTAGTTGCAAAATTGATGTTAATGTGAATCTCAAACGCTTCAGTTTTTGTTTTTATAAGAGATGAAAGTTTGAACCTTATTTCTGATATGTACTCCAGCGTGCGTGCTGCCATTATACTTCTCTACAAATTCTTTCAAGACCTAATCTTGAAACAAATTTGCTGCCAAGAGCTCCGTGGATTGCTGAAAGAGTTTTGTCTCTTCCCCTAACAGGCTTGAGAGGGTCAGATTTTCTTATTTTTATTTTCTGGATTTGATTTGCCGCCATTATGGTGCCACTGTATTGACATTCGTTGATGGCATCTTCAGAATTGTGCTGAAATGTTTCACTTGCCTAAGACCTCTTGGATTCCATCCACCGGCCAGTCCTCTCTAGCTAACGCCATGTTTTTTTATCTGATGTCATCGGCATTATGTTTGACTGTTTACCTGCCACTGGCTTTTGTTTATTCCTCTGATAATATAAACTTTCTCATCATCGTTAATCATATCTGGCTTAAAGTCCCGTGTGTTAACACATATTGTTTGTTTCGACTTGGTGATCACGTGGATACCAGCAATCTCCTGACGATCTGACCTACGTTCCTGATAATTGATGAAATTTGTTCTTCTTTTATTAATTTCTTTACAATTTGGAGATCTGAACTGTGACTTATCAACATCTTTGCAACAATACCTCTATGACAGACTAAGGGTCTGTGAGAGAGAAAGAGAAAGAGGAGAGAGAGAGGAGAGAGAGAGAGACAGAGAAATGAACCCTAAACCAAGAAGTGTTACAAGCCCCGGTATCAGGAAGAAAATAAAGGCAGGTAAGCAAAACTGGACCAAGGAACAAACAGAGGGAATGACAATATATAACAAACACAAGGTCTACCATTTATTTTCCAAGATAGGCAACTCAGAACTTCAGTCATGGAAGCTTCAGTTCATCCATTGACAATCAGAAATGAATCAGAGAATGACCTGTTGACCTTACCTTCGTAAGGTCAATAAGGTTTCGTCGCTGGGCAATCGACAGAAAAGCCCAGAATGCACTTTTAATGTCAGAAAGGATTTGGGGCAAAAGGTTGTGTTTTTAAGGAGCAAAGAAAACAAAGGTATATTGATGAAGGAAACTGCACACACTGGTTTGACAGGAAATCTGTAATTTATAAAGAATTGCGGGTAAATACTAACTTAAATGTGTAGTTTACCGGACTTGCATGCATGAATGATTTGTAGATGGCGTGTCGGGAGTTCTGCGCATGCGCACACACTCGTTTTATCTTGTGCTCGTTTCCCAGTCGCCATCCATCACGCCACTGCCGCAGCTGCTATTGTATTCCTTGTCTTCTCCATTCGAAAGTGTGGTATCGACAGCAACAGACGAACACAGAAGTGGTCATAATTTATAGTTTGTTCAATAATAAAGAAAAGAACAAAAATGAAAACCATCAATAACAAAAAATATAATGTCCCAGCATGCCTTATATTTGAATGAAGGAAACCCCTTGACGCGATTCTACCACTAAATAATCAGTTTAACAGTTAAAAAAATTACTAGACAAGGATTTTGCGGGTTTTTGTTGTTGTTGTTGTTGTTTCATCATTGTCAGAATCTGTTTGAAGTGAAATGTGTCAGCATGGTCCCCGCCCTCTGACATGTTTCTTGGAAGAGACCCAGGGACAGTTCATATAACTCACCATACTGATCAAAACTAATTTGAGTGAAGTCCGTTGAAAGTAAGCACCTTGAAGTTTTGGAACATGCAACATTTCTGCAAAGATTCCAAAATCATTGTTTGTCATCCCCTCCACCCGCTCCCACCATGAAAGAGTTTATTTCGCGTGGTTTATTAACTTTGTTAGTCACACCACGTGTTCACATGTAGCTGAAATTTTAACTAGGAAACATATATGAATAGAGTTTTATGTGAAATTGTTGTGAAAATGAATTATTTCACTAATACAAAATATGAGATTTATTACTTTTAAAATTGTTCTGACATCAAATGTCAAAGTGTGCTGACTTATTAGCAGCTTAAATGTTCATAATTAGTCTCAATGTAACGGTGCAGTACTCATCCACTTCCTTATTTACTCAATTATCGAAATCCAGTCAACCAGTAAGTTCAGTTTATGCAAAAATCTTGACAAAATGTTACGACTGCCTTTATCAGCTGTCATTAAAACCTGTTGTTGGCAGAGACTGGAGTGTTTCATGGCGGCCATGCTCGCACGCATGAGTTGTGTTGTGTAAGACATGGCCGACGGAGCGTGAAGCCACGCGAGCCCAGCGCCACGGAGTTGGGATGAGTTAGAGGCTGCTGAAACCTGCTCACCATCCCCCACGTGCAGCGGGAGTCCGCGAGCCTGGCACGCCCCATCCCTCCATACACACCCACACACACAGACCCGCATCTCCCCCCACACACACACACACATCCCCCCACACCCTTCCTCCCCACACACATCCCCACACACCCACAATCCCCCACCCACACCCATCCCCACACCCTCTCCCCAACACACATCCCACACCCACAATCCCCCCACCCACACACATCCCCCAGACCCACATCCCCCACACCCATCTCCGCTCTAAAGCTGATTGTCTCGGTAAAGCCAGACCATTTCGCGCAGGCTGCGTGGAGGTCTCGGTTCTCCCGCTAAGTAGTGAAAGTAAGCAGCAGCTGTGACAGGTGAACTATAATTGAGGAAGGTGCTGGATGCTAGCCATACACAGCTGCAAGGCCTGTTACTGTCTGTCACAGACCCGAGCTTATTTTTTCAGGTAAGAATACAGTTTTTCTCTTACACCAAAGTGTCTATCTAAAACAATCTGTTTCTACAAAGAAAGACAGAACTTTAATATAAGAATGTGTGCTCTGCTTATAATGTGATGCATTTGCAAGCTTGAACTTTACTTCTGTGTCTTCTTACATTTTCCTGTCTTCCTGTCTGTGAGACTGATATACATTGAAATAACTCTTTCTTAAGTTCAGAGGCTTTTTCCGGTTAATCCTTCATCTTGACTGCATGGAAAGAATTAATCGTGGTTTTGCTGCTTGTTAACTGTGATTTGTGTACAAACACCACAATAAATTCCCATTAGAATCGCCAGAAATAAGCAAGATCGAAGAACGTACGTGGGTGATGTTTGCGGGTTAGCAAGCGGAAATGTCACAGACATGACTTACATCCGGGCAATCGAGAGTGGAGGCTGGGAGAGGGATGCGAGCGCAGTGATCGAATCCCCATCGTTTGTCTGATTCTCACCAGTCAGGCAGGAATGTTCGTTTGAATAAAGGCAAAGGTCACAGGCTATGTTTAGGGGGTGTAAGGATTTCGTGAGCGGGATTTCTTTTTTTTTTTGCTTGCATTTTTTTTTTACGTTTCAAGATAAACTTTACTGTGCAGAAAAAAATTTGAAATACATTTTATGTATGGTCAAACCGTTAATTTAGAAAGCATTCAGAGAGGGAGAGAAGGAAAGTGAGCGACAAAATCGAAGAGAGCGGGAAGAAGAGGGATCGGCAAGCGAGATAATCGCTGGCAGCACAATTTATCTCCCCTTCACTAAAAAGCCAACTGTCCACTTGGTCTCGCCAGGAAACACCAGGTCAACAGTGTTTGCTCCTCTACCTTAGCACCACGTGTAGTCTTTACTCAAATGCAGTTGTATATGGTAAACAACGATAAACATCAAGTCACAGCTGAGAGAATGTAAGAAACAGTCGCCACTGCCGCACAATACAATGTCGTAAAAAGTCACGTGACTGACAACTCAAAAGAGAGGAAAGAGAGGGTGGAGATCTATTACATGACCTTTTATTTGTTATTTGTTACACAGTCTGTTGCTGGTTACATGTATTGTACACCAGTAGCCCTCTAAATCAGAGAGAACTTTCCTCCACAACAGACGGAGGGTAAGGGAGGAGTAAGGGAGGGTAGGTGAGTGCTTTCCCCCTGTAGTGCACGTGGCGTCGGTGTCACGTAGATGTTGTCGTTATAAGACATTTATTGTACTGTCACTGTCACTATCGCTTTCACTATCACTGTTGTTATCGCCAACAATATTTTTTCCGTTTTTTTTTTTTTTTTTGGTCATAATTGGCGGTTGGAGACACAGTAGATTTATCACCTTTCCAAACGACAATGAGAATTGAATGGTTCGAATCTCAGCTCCCGCATATCTGTCTTTCTGGTCTGACAGTCGCTCGTTTTCTCCGGTTACTCCAGCTTCTTTTTAACTCTCCCCCTTCTGTGTGTGTGTGTGAAGAGAACAACACTCACATGTCTAGCAGGATTGTGGGATGTATATCTATATATATATATATCACGGTCTAAAAATTAATTGTATTATTAGTTTAAAACTTAGAGACAATTTTAATTCCAGACTTGTAATGAACAGCAAGGCCAGTAGACGGAACCTCCCACACATGAAAACGAAATAAAGAAATAAATCTGTCTCTCATTTTAAAATCCTTCGTGGTCGTTTTCCATAATTTCAGAGACTGGGTTTTTTCCCAACTTTGATTGACTCCTTTTCCCTGACATGCAATCACAAAATCACGCAAATGATTTTTATCCCGGAAACCACTTCCAGGGCCAATTACGGGGTTGGTTGTGCAACACCTGTCGCTATTTCCACTCCTGCATCTGCTTTCAAGTGCGAAAAACAAAATTTCTTCCATAAGTCTGCGAAATAAAGTCTGAGAAAAAACTTTCCATGATTTTCGGAAGGAAATAAATTTTATAAGATTTAGAAACTCCCACACACCTTCTATCCTACAGCAAGCAGACGACTTTCTTACAGATGATTTTTCAAGGTGTGGCCAGCTGTTTTGAATTAGTTATCTGCACAGTGCAGGTGCAGCTGTTACACAGGACCAGCTGCAATTATCAGGCTTTTATTCAGGTGTTCTCAAAGTTCTCAAAATAACACACTCTTAAACTTTTGCAGCCATTCTTGAAACTTTTGCCAACTTTTGTTTTCAAGACTTCTTAATAAATGAATATAGTGGCATCAGCTCGGAAGGCAAGAAGGGTGTGCAGGTGAATAGTCAGTCACACTTTCAGACACGATCAAAACAAGTGCAGACATGTCGAGGGTCTTCTTGCTTTGGGAGGAGAGGGCGAGACAAAAAGCGAGAACAACAGGCTTGTAGTCAAAGACAGAAGAAGATAGGAAGGAGGGGACTGTATGGAAAAAGCAAGGAAGGGCGAAAATAGTCTCACACACACAAACACGCACACACACAGACACACAAGCACACACACACACACACAAACACACACACACACACACACAAACACGCGCGCATTCACCCAGAAAGACAAACATAAGTACATACGCATATTCATTATGAGAATTACGGACAGAAGTATGTGGTAATGGATAGGGAAGAAGGAAAAATGAAAAGGAAGTAGATCAATGTATCGTGGAACTATTTTCTTTCGGTGTAATAAAACACCATTAATCTCGGCTCCTCTTTCCTTCAACCGTTGGTTTGTAATGAGTATGTCCACCTTCACTAATTAACCTGATGACTGCTGGACGGATCGAATTTCTCGAAAAATATACACATCTCTTGTGTTTTCATAAGGGCTTGCTATTATCGACATGAAGATTTCATCCAGTAAAGAATTGATATCATATATGTCTATACACACACACGAGCACGCAGAAACACAGACACAGAAAGTCACACGCAGAGAAAAAGAAAATTGAAGTGTTGAGGGAGAGAACAAGAGAGAGTTTGACAACTAAGGGGAGAGACAGTTTACAAATAAGATATTTTAGAAGGGATAAAAGCACAATAAAGGGATAAAAGCAGTTTCTCGACAAGGTGAAAATTGAAGCGATTAATCAAAGGTACTTTACCTGTTTAAGTGCACCATATATAAAACTTCTGGAACAAATAATGCAAATGAAGATCATTAATGTCTCCCCACATCACCTCAGTGTATAATCAATTAGCGATAAGCGAGAATTCAGATTTGCATACGAGCTTTTCTAGAGAGCAAGTGATATGTCCTCCAGGTCTCTCGTCCTGAGGGTTGGAGGGCCGTTAGCCATATCTTACCGCACGATTGTCAGGCTTGCAGTCCCTAACGGCCCGTTAACGGTCTGACAGTTTTTTGATGAAAATGGACGTTGACTCATTCTGTCTATTGCCAAATACCTGGCTTCTTGAAAATGAATATACAAAAATAATCTCCCCAGACAAATTAATGTTCTGATTGTTTTCTCTTGCTAGGATCAAGACATGCTAGCTCTGGCAACATTCTTGCCCTCCTGCTGCTTGGCGTAAAATGAGTTTTATATCCCTTTAGCCAATCTATGGAGGCCATCTTTCTCATGTGCACTAAATCAGTCCATCTAATCCAAATCATCGTACATCGTATCGCCATTTTTTCTTCTACATCCGCAAAGAAAAATGAGCCAACCAAAACTCGCCTAACAATTCTGCGCTGATGCTTTTCTTAACTTTGTAAACCGGAAATTCCGTTGTACTACAAAAGCAAACAAACAAACAAACAAACAAACAAACAAACAAACAAAAAAACAAAAAAACAAAAAAAAAAACAAACGAACAAAACAAACCCAAAAATAACCAGAACACTAAATATTTTGTTACAAAATCATCTAACAGAAAGAGGATAAAAACAAGATAACAGTTTTGTTTATGTGCCTGGATTCCCAGCTCTTGTCTTAGTCGAGTGGACGACATCAATCAGACATGAGAGGCATCACAACGACCGACAGTTTGTAAAGATGGCTTCTTGTGCCTGTCCTGTGTCAAGATGGAAGCCACGTTGATTCAAAGCGTCAGCTTAACACTCACACGTCACTTCCTTCGTCTCATACCAAGGGGACTTAATCAAGCAGAGAGCCGACCATTCTCGGTGCTGACGAGAGTGTTGCTCGGGTAGACATGGAGAGGTGTGGAAGAAGTGTAGTGCAGAAGAAGAGATGAACAGAAGGAGAAAAAAGAAAGAAGAATGGCGGGTGTGTGTGTGTGTGTGTGCTTGCTTTCCACGTGATTTGTGTAACCCTCAGTCTAGCATATTCCTTCAGCAAGGTCACTCTGCTGAAATAAATCTTTTATCCTTTTCTTTTTCTTGTCTTAATGTAAGACTGAGAAGCCCACACCATCGCCTTCATTCACAACACCCATAGCTTCTCTGGTTCTGTGGCAGACACAGAAATAGTCCTGCGCGATGGCAGAAAATGTCAAAAATAACCGAGGTGACCACTGCGCAAAGATGAATATTTGATGAACACACACATGATGGCCCATACATACCCAGCAGCCCACTCAATCCGACATCTTTGCTTCGAGACCGTTATTAAGTCATCATGCAAATGTCTGAACTATTTTCGTATTTCAATATTTTACATTGTTCTCTTCCCTCTAAGGACACGGTCGATGGGTCTTTGTTAATAAAGGGTTAATTAATTTTAACCCAGGTCTTTGTTGTATTCTCAAACGACTGCATTACAGAGGATGGAGTGCGCAGACATTTTTGTGTATGAAAGCAATTAACGAGACAAAAGTTCTGGAAGCTCCTTGTCCAGTTTTTGTCAAAGACAACCACAAAAGCAATATTGTAATAACCCTGCATTGTGAATAATTTTATTACGGCCATACTCCTATCTCGGGAAAGGAAAGATCACCGTTTTTGTGTTGCTGCAGTTATATTCTTATTCATCAAGCCAATAATTCATAACTTGTATTGGCAGCACCAAAGACAATTTACATGGGAAAAACCCGAAAGTCTGGTTGCCCTACATGTACTCTGAATATTATGCATTGAATACCTTTTTGTATTCATAAGGCCTCCTTCATTTCGGGTCAGAATTTCACTTATCAGATACTTGCTACACAAGCCATCGAGTACAGAAAACTTCCAGTGAAAGTTCCGGTCCTGTGTCTCGGAAACTGCTAAAGTGGTTGTCCATCAGCAACCTGCGCGTGGTACCCGATAAATGAAGCAGGTGCGTGTTAAAAGGCTCGTAAAGAGCAAGGATAGAATTATCTGTAATTCTGGACTTGACTGCAACCATTTTATTATCTTTACAGAAGGCCAGAATGTTCTGGAAGCTGGTTACTGATTGCATATGTTTAATTAATGGTCATTAGCTGTAATCATGGTAGATATGTTTCAGCAGACAGTTAAAATCCGAGAAAAAGCGACAGTTTTATTTTGAGGAGGGTTTTAATAGGTTCTAATTTGGCACCGGAATTTTCTTGATTTAATTTAAACGAGGGAAGTTTCTTGATTACCAAAAGGCATCAACAACAACAAAAAATAGTAATTACATTAACAGCACAGGGCTGCCTGTCAAGCCGTTGTGTTATTTGTGGGATCATAAACTGCGGAATTTTTGTGTGGAGGCTGGTCTCCCCATACACTGCCAGGCGCCGACACCAGGGGGCAGCTTGATAACTTCTGGAACCCTCCATTGGGAGGAAATGACGTCATATGCGTGCTTACACTGCGCTGTTCCTCAAACCTATCTACATGATGACCCCTGATCTCCTGTCTTCATGTAAATACAAGGCAGCTGCAGCAGGCTCACCACAGAAGATGTGAGAGGAAGGTCTAAAATAAATCCATGTTGAGACAGGACATTCCATTTCCCGCAAAACTAACCAATCAGGGATTTCATCGATGTTCTGTACCGCGGGTCGCTCCTGATTCTTATTCTTTCCTTTTCTTCAGACGAGGTTCAAAGAGGTTGAAAGATGAAGTTCTTATTTGAAAACATGAAACATAAACATATACAATATGTAAACATACATAATGCATATAAAGCAAATAAAGATTGAATCGTCTCTACAAGTCATTCATTTTCTTGCGATGTTGTACTTTATGTCTACTTTATGTCTTCGCTGCGTATAATTTAATAATTAATAAATAACCCAATCATTCTAAAAATAATAATTATTTTAATAATCATAGTAATAAAATCTTATTAATTAAAGTAAATGATAATTAACTTAATAATGTACCCCTAGAAAAGTAAGGCGTAAAAATGTAGAGACACGAAGGAGAACAGACAACAATGACATCTGGGCAAAGAAAGTATAAATCAAGGAAATGAAAGCGAAAGTTAAATATTTATAAAGATGTACTTGCAGATGTGCACAGCACAAAAAGCAAACGTCTAGTAAAGTAACATAGACATGGTATTTGTATGTCTATACATATTTTATGTGTCGAATGTCAGCCGCCGTCCTTAGAGACGTGGCAACCAGACACACTGGACCTCAAGTTGCAAACCTTCAAAACCTTCAAAGGTTGTAAAGCTTCTCCCTCCGTTGTCCCAGAGTATTTGCCATTTCTTTGCTCGTGGCCAAGCTGATCTCCATCTCATATGCTGGGGATGCTGGGGTGCTAGGGATGCTGGGGACTAGTCTGTGAGAGCCTGCAACTCGTTCTTGGTGCCTGGCATAAGATCGATGTCATTAGCAAGGTGTCTGTTTTTTAGCTGCTCTTTTCGATAAACACGGAGGAGAGGTGTTTGACAAAGAATAACAGCAGCGACGGGAGTGATGGCGAAGCTGAAGAAAATTTGGAAGAGCAGATGCATAAGCTTAGTCCCGAAATGAAAGCTATACAAGTCTCTCGTCGTTCCCATCATGCTGTAAGACCTTACTAACCGAGACGAAGAGACAGATGAAGGCAAATGAAAATAAATACTTCAAGGAATTGGACTGCTCCGAAAATCTTGCGAGGAACACAAAATAAACAAAATTGTTCGTAACCCGGTCACCGGCCTGGTCGATCCCCAGGAACCTCTCCTCGCCGCCGTCAAGACTGGCATGGTTGGGTCATGACCCGCTACCTTTGACCTCCAGGGTTATACAGAAGCAGACGTCGAGGGGTAGACAAACGCAATTCTGGCGGCTAGCATCAAAGAGTGGACAGGCTGCCAGCTGGAGGACCTCCTCAACGTGCTCCAACTCGACCCCGGTGGCCGCTCGTCGCTCATCGATGACTAGACCGGCGTGCCTCTCGCTGATAATGATGATCATGAGAAAGAGAGAGCAACCCGCAACACTAACTTCATCAGGTCTGGTTTTCCTCTATAGGCCAAAGGAAAATGAAATAAGTTCGGCATTTAATTATAAATAATTTACGATGAGTCGACTTCTTCTTTCACTTGGATTCAAACAGAGAAAGGTTTTGTTGCGGTCACAAAGACAGCGATTCTTGGACTGGATTAAAAGTCTTGTCTCGCAAAAAGCAAAAGCTTTTTAGTGATTTTTTTGGTTTTATTTTGTCTTTCTGTCTTTTTAACATGTTTCATTTCATTGCTTATTGCTTATTGCTTACACTTATCAATAACAAACCCCTCTAAACCTGTCCAATAAATAGTTATTCGTCAGTGACCATCATAAACAGGTTCCAGTCTAAACTATGTGTTTCTCTTTTCTGGATCATGATGGCCTCCTGTAGAGCTGCTGTAGAACCAGATACCGTTTATGTCCCCCCAAATAATAATACTAAACTATCTAGAGATAGATATCATCAGAACCTGAGCTGAAGTTGCATTTTTTTTCACAGAAGTTTCCTGTTCTAAGTTAAAAATGTAAAAAGTGTCAAATACTGACCACAGAGGATTGGGAATTTTTTCTGATGTGGGTCAAAGATTTTAGTTCCCTGTTGTGTAATATTATCACTAGAATTCTGATGTCTGTGAGGGAACTGTGTGCATGATGCTGCTTTCTGGTTGTTGTTTTTTTTTTTTTTTGTTTTTTTTTTTTTTGATAACCAAAGAGGGAAAGGGCGTATTCACTCCGGCAAACAGCACTTCCATGTGAATGATTGTAAAAAAGAAATTCATCCATTAGAACCTTGAAGTCATCTTGCCAACCGTAGGAGCATTAAAACAGACTCTTATATGTAGAGAATATTAGTCTTCCTTATTCGCAAAACTAACACCGCAAGAGAAATTCTTCTCAGACTTGCAGGAGGCGGCCCCTCGGCAAAGAGGAGATATCGCAAAATGGACAGACGGTGATTGCTTCTCTCAAACTGGTAAAGTCACTCAACTGTGTCAACAGAACCGAACTTCGAGGTTACGGGGAGGACACACACAGAGACAGAGACAGAGACAGAGAGTCTGATGATGTTACAAGATGGTCGATGGTTGAATGGTGTCGACGTGTAACTAGATGATCGTGAGTCAGCTCAGCCCTCGCCACCTCCACCATTCGCAGATGTAGAAATTCTTAGGAGAAACACGTTCTTCACCGTTTGACAGAAAATTTACCGCCAGCAACATCCTCACCACAAGGGAGACATGGTCAAAAAAAAACAACAAAAAACAAAAAAAAAAACAAAAACGAAACGATCAAAGACATGAAACAACAAGATTCTGAGTGCTTTGTTGAGAAACGTGCTTTCGGATAAAACACGAAATCGTAGCCGAATGCTAATCTTCAAGTGTAAATAAACAAGCATCAATCCTTTGATCTTTAAACATAAAATTAAAGTCATACAGCGTGTCTGAGTGATTAATAAATAATATTTCAATTGTGTGCACTTTTGACGAGTTGGCAGGAGAATCGATGTCACAGATTCCAGACACAGACACTGCACTTGTTATCACATTTTCAGTGATGTTGGCTTCAGACATTTTTCAGTGTGGCAATGATGCTGGCTTCAGACAACTCACTAACCCTTTTAACATAGAAATGGTGCAATCAGCGGTTAGACAGAAACTCCAACTGTTGAGTTAATGAATGTGTCTGTGAGTACGAGAGGGAGAAAGACGAGATGGCAGACATTACAAAGACAGAAACGCCGACAGGGAAATCTCGGTGTACTTCCCAGGTTTTCTCGCCATCTTTTTTACTCTTGTCCTCTCTTGGCCTCTCGTCTTACTTTGTCCTCCCTGTGGAGGAGGGGAAGGTAGGCTGTCGCTATTTATGAAGCTGTTGCTACGTTTACTGTGAACTAAAAGTGGCGTGACTTGAGCTGATGAGCCACCCACCGTTAACAACCTTTTTTCCTGCCCGACACTTCGATGTCCAAATAGGGTTTCTGTCCTGTCTGCTCACAATATTGTTGAGGCTTCCATTTGGGGAATAGCAATCTTACAAATGTTATTTTTATTTCTCTCCACACATCATCTCTCTCTCTCTCTCTCTCTCTCTCTCTCTCTCTCTCTCTCTCTCTTCTTCGATCTGTTTGGTGATCAGGGGAGATATTTAAGACAAAATTGTAAAATGCAACAACTGTAATTTAAAAGCAGCAAAATAAAATGGTGGAAACACATCTCACGGTCATTAGTATTGGATAAGACAACGACACATACAGACGGCAGCACAACTGCACGATATGGACACTAACACCTGGATAAATAATAATAAAGTTTGCTTTATATAATAATAAAGTTTGCAATACTCCGGACAAGCTCATTGCACTGAACAGTATTCTCCAGACACTTCCAGTGATGTAAAAACCAAGAACAATGCCTTCCAATGTCAGTTATATTTTTAAAGCGCTTTAGAGAGTGTCTGGTGTTAGAATTCAGATAATAGAACTATGCAGCCGGCCTCAGTACTTTAAAAGGAGAAGATAGAAAGAAGGAAAAAAAGAAATAAGGAAAGAAAGGGCAGACAGGCTTGTCATTCAGCATTTCCGAGAGAATGGCATAAAATCAAGAGATAGAGAGAAGGTTCCTCGAAAGATCGTCATCTCATCTGATTTTTCCATTTTATTTTATTGGCTGTAAGCCCAGGGGACATGTTTAGCCGGAAAACATCCAAAAATTGTTTTTGTTGCTTTTGCTGTTGGTGGGGAAAAGTATAATTTGCTCTCCAGCATCCTGAGGAAACCGAAACAATCTATCACCAAGCCGACCATGACACAGCTGTTGTAAGAAACTTCTCACCTCACTTATCACCAACTGCCATTCCTATGGACATTTTTGAATCCCTCTAGCATTCACAACAGTTTTCTGCCATCACTCGCCAAAGAACGTAGAAAAGACAGAGGAATTCCATGTTTTTGTTCCACACGACTGCTACAGGTCACCTGACCTCTCTGTCACTGTCAGTGTCACGAGTAATGAGTCGTGTGGAGTCGAACCAGCACCCTCCAGATTGGATGTCGCCTGAACTAAATACCTTAATAACTAAATTCTTAAATACACTTCTAATCGTAAGTAAATGTAGACAAATGCTCGACGAAGTTTGGCAAATTTATTTGTGATGTTCACATGAAACCAATGGTATTGGTGCGAACGTCCCGGATATTGAAACTTTGGTAAACATAAATCCAAACTTGTTTGCCGATACATCCTCAATAAACTGCCAATACCATTGATACATAGGTGAGGAAGAGGGAGCTGACTCCTTCAGAAGTCAAATGGGGGTCTGAGTTCACTCTGTCTTTGAGAATGAAGTTTCTGAACATCTCCGAACATGACTGGTCACTTCGCTGACTTGTTTGTTGTTTACGAAAGTTTTTCCTAAAAACAAACTTTTGATTTCTACTGCGCATGGTCAAGCTCGCGAAGGATCATGCTCTCATCCCTTGAGACAAGAACCAAATTATGGACAATATACGAAGGATGGAAGGATAAACAACCGTTCAGAAAAGTAATAAAAGACAACCATAGAAGACGCAAAGAGGAATAAGGGAAAGTAATCCCTGTCCTGTCGCCTACCCGGATTAACTCCTCTTGTATTATTGTTGTAGCGTCCATTGTAGGTTGCTGATATCTGTGTTCTGTGGACATCATTTGTTGGTTATTGACACTTCTGGATTATCAGATGGCCACATCATGGAGCCTGCTGGCCTGCAGTGAGACTGCTTCGCTGGGAAATTGGTTTCTCGCCTTTAAAAGTCCACTTTCATTAATTGTCCGGTCCTCATTGCGGCTTGGACAAAAGTTTCTTTCCTTGGCTTGACCAAAACAGTTCTCTATGTCTCTCTTTCTGTCGCTCTCTTTTTCTCTCATTCTCTTTCTCTGATACAATGTATCAATGTGTTTCACACAACGGTTGCCTAGGTTATGTGGAATATGTGGGATATATTTCTAGACTGAGCAACAATACTATATTGGGCTTTTCGATAATCAACATATAAAAATATCAGTTACTAGAGCTTATCAACTCATATGGTATTTACATAGGCTTTATTTTAATGGCTTTCAATGTGATTTTCTTTCATTTGACTTTGTTAACAGTCTGAGGCTTTCATTCAATAAGGAATCTCTTAATTTTTTTTTTCTCTCTCTCTCTTTCTCTCTCTTTCTCTCTCTCTCTCTCACACAAGCCTTGTTTCCAGGGTTAGTTCTGCATCAGAAGTAAAGTGAAAACCCAAGGCACATTAATATCGCTTTAACATCAGAACAAGTACTAGAAATAATCAGTTATCTATCTCTATGACACGTGATATTACATCAATGCATAAGTAGATTTACTTCTTTCGTTTTCTTTCTCTTATTTCTTCTTTCTCTCTTTCTCTTTCACACGAATGCCAAACCACAAGGGAATAAAGCCTTATCAGAGAACCCTGAGGACTAATGCATTATTGAGGATGATAATGGATTACAAAAGGGAGACAATCCAATGGACGATAACTCCACTTAGCGCAGGTCGTTTCTCAACCCATTTATCGCTCATTTCTTTCGTGACGTCGACTCGATCTGTTTCTGACTGCAGAGTTATCGTTATTGGCCGCAATGGAGGCGCTCCTAGCCGGCTTTTGTAATCAAGTGTCTCAGGGTCGCGAACTGAATGAGCTTCACAAAGATACATGTTGTTGCTGATCTACATGTAAGGAACACCGGCATGTTGGTTTGTATCATTAAAGCCAGACTTTCCATTGTCCTCCTCTTTCCCTTCGAGTGCAAACCTTTTGCCTCTCTGGAGCCTGCAATTGATGTTTCTGATCTTTCTCGTGAAAAGGTGAGCAGACGCAAGAGGCATTGTTCAGGATGAAGTTTATTTTCTTCTTGCCATCTATTTTATCATCTCCAGGAGCTTTCTATCCTTACCAAGAGCAATCAGTATTTTCTCTAGGCCACCAGGACAAAGAGAGTTTGTTGCAATCAACAAACGTTGACACGATGTTGTTTTGTGATTTCGCCTCCACAACAGCGATTTCCCAACATAAACAAACAGAAAAGTTGCGGAGAATCGTGTCGGAAGGTCTACAAAGGCCTATAAACCTGATCTCCTTGTCTCTTCCACATGTTATTTTCTCACGTTCACATGCCATAGAGTGGCTCACGGGAAAAGTCGATAACGGCTTGAACAAATGTTTTTCCTCTAAGCCCCGAGGTTTATGTTCTGTTTACTGCTGCCACAATCTCTGAGGGGGAGGTGTTCTTTTTGTATGACGAGAGCTCGTCGAAAGGCAGAATCAACAAGTTGGACAAGGAGAGAATAAAGACGTGCGACAAATATTTTGGAACTGCCCTTCAAAATGTTTACACATCAACCTCCTGGCTACCTTCTCATTTCTTTCAACGACGAGCTCATTCGTTTCCAGCCTCCCCCCACAGAAAAACACACAACATTTCCGTCACAATTCTTCTCACGAAGCTGGGTCACGTGACCAAAGCGCACAACACTGTTCATTGTGCAATGAGGACAAGATGAACAACAGTTTTCTGAGGGAAGGAGTTCAGGAACGCCAACTGGTATTAGGAATAATTAGTCGAGAAATCAGAGAGTTGACCCTGATGCACTCTCGATCACAACCATAAAGCTCAACAATAATGAGCTGGGCTTAATGAGTTAGCTGCTTCATTAGCTGCACCAAAGTTAGCCATGCCTTGGCTGTAATCACCTCCACACTTCTTTGATTTCTCGATGTTTGCTGTTTGGATCAGTGCTGGTAATGAGAGTATGCGAGCAGAGAGGGAGGGTCTGTTCTGTGTTTACTTTAAGAATACAATAATATTTTATTTGTCTCAGACAGCTCCGACAGACATGAAATTATTGCACCCCAACAGACTATGGCACAATCAACCCCATCATACAGGATCAGCACAGACATGCGAACAGTTCAAACTCATCACACACACACACATGTAAACACTGGAAAAGATCAAATAAAAATGTCGGTTTTTTAATAAAAGAAAAGTATTTCTAGTTCTCTTTTTTTGCGAATCATGGAGAATGTATCTGCCTGTGGGTGAAATCCTCATTGCATCAATGTCAGGCCTGTGACCACCCACACCATCTTTGTGTCTGCTCTCGATTACCAATGACTTTTCTGGTGCCGAATACATTTCTCTCTGGCTTTTATAGGAAAAGATTATACTCTCTGGCCATGTTTAAAATGATTATTTTGTCATTTTGTACGATGATGGCCAGATACCAAAGTATGCACAATGCTGTATTCGTTTCGCATCACACTAACACTATTTCTTTGCATTTAAAATCCTCGCCAGAGGTTCCTTTGGGTAAAAAATTGGTTGGACAAAATATACTTTACATCAACTCGTGCTTTCCTACCTAACTGATATTTATCTTGCTTGACAAGACAATTAACTATTATCAACAAAGTTCATCCCCTTCATCCGTTGCCTTTTTAGTTGCATTCCAGAATTAGTTTTGCTCAAGACTTTTACCCATGCTTTATCCTAAAGTCAACATTCCAATTTGTAACACATCCATTTTTTATAATGTGTATTTGTTTTACTTGCTTTTTATGATAGGTTGCACTTTCGTTATGCTTTTATTTAATACTTACGTGTTCTCGAAGTTTACACTCTTCTTAATACCGATGATAGAAAATAGCCTGGAGTGTAAATATAATCTTCTGCACTGTCTCTTATAAGAAAGGGTTGTCTTGGTAAATAGACACTGAACACCTGATGTCTGAAGGAGATAAGAAAAATAATGTTTAATGTCAATATGGAGCTAGACATTTCATCCATTAAAAGCTTCCGATTTAAGGGCATAACACTCTGGCAAGAAAGAAAATCATGGAGATCATGTTGATGAGCCAATACTCCAACAAAGAAAGAAACTAAAGTTTATTGGTTGTATAGAACTTTAGAGATAAGAAAAGAGACAGACTGGCGAAGAAAAGGAAAGGAAAGATATTTTTTCCGGTGTTAGGAGCATTTCGATTTGTAAGACGACAGCAGTAGTCCTGAGGGAATGACGGGTGAAATGAAGGTTCTGTCGAAGATGATCAGAGTTAGTGGCATTGGTGGTATCCATCGATTAGACAGAGAATAAACTCGAACAGCAGATCACTAAGATCCGATCCTCCTGCCCTTAGAGACTGAGCAGCAGAGATATCTGGACCCCCATCTCATAGTCAGAGAAAACAACATGAAACAAAAGTCTTTACAAAAGGGCAAAGCTTTGGCCCCTGAAGCAAGACCCTATTTTCGGCTTCATTGATACAAGCCCCAGAGGGCAAGGGAACAAGGGTGAGTATTATTTGGGTGTGTAGATAATGTCCAGCCTGTGTGGATACAATATTGTAAGAGGATGAATTGGTGAAGGTGTCTTTCATCATAGTCGACCAGAGCTGGGACAACACGTGACAAGTTCTGAAGAAGTGAAGGAAGGTCGTGTCGAGAAGGATGAATCATAATATTTTTCGGATGGTGTGCATGACAAAGATGCTGTAAGCATCGACTTTCCTTTCTTTGTCCAGCTCGAGGACTTGATGACAGCCAGGCAGTAGTGCTAATCCTCTTACCTTCCTGCCGACCAGGTGAAACAAAGTTTATTTGAGGGAAAAGCAGCTTCTGCGTCTTATGTTGCTTGGTGCAAGGACTGTTAATCTGCTTGTTTGTCAATAAAATCTTTGTTGTTTTTCCTTCTCGTAGCTTGCCAAATGTTTCTCTGAAATCCCCAGTATTCAACGAGCTGACAAGTCAGGGAAGCAGTGAACATCGACTGATATAATATTTACAAAATACGTTCAAATTATCATCCAGAATGAGTCACGAAGCTAGAGATTATTCACATATTGTTTATTGTGTGTGTACTAGTACCAAGTCAACAATAGCAACAAATGGTAAATGAGGGTGTAGCATCTGTTCACAGATGTTGCAGTGTACAGTTACAAAGTCATAATGAATATATGATAAAGCAGATCAGATTAGAGGGAAGTAGTCTGGTGTCGAGATTAGCTCGCCAGTCGATCACTAGGCTCAACATGATAGTGAAGCAGCGAGGACAGAGAGGACAGAGAGGACAGAGAGGACAGAGAGGACAGAGAGGACAGAGAGGACAGAGAGGACAGAGAGGACAGAGAGGACAGAGAGGACAGACGACTGTACCAGCTGTGTGACCTTCTCACCGGTGAATGGAGCAAAGAAATCCTGATGGCGAGAAAAAAGAGGCTGAGAATCGATGGTACAATAGAGGACCTGAGGTGGAACCTTCAAGGCTGCAGACCGTTGAACAAAAGGACGGGGAAGCATGTGTCAAACAATAGACACAAAACTCACAACAGATAAACAGAGACGACCACAAAAGTACAGAGGTAGCCCTCTCAAGCCCGTCAGACGAAGAGAATACCTTTCTATCTATCCCAGTGTTCAGTTGACTATCAAGTTTTTTCGTCTTTCTTCTGTACTGATTCGTATGCCATCGGGTTATTCTCGAGCTCTTCCCCTTTCTGTTTCTCTTCATCCATCAGTTGCTGGTCGTCGGCAACGAGATTTATTCGATTGCTGGTCCAGGACATCACTTTTACAAGTTGCCAGTCGTCTGGCACTCTTATTTTTTTCCTAGGACTTGTGGAGTGTCTTTGCGAGGCAGTTGTCCCACAGGTTACTAACACATCTGAGGTAAATGGGTTTGGTCTGCAGACCGATCACATTACATGAGGACAAGACAAGAGACACACCCTACTGGGGAGAAAATAAAGTCGGTGCGGGTAAGAACACGACAAATGGTATGCTTTAAGATCCAGGGTTTGTAAACAAACTCTAAAATCTTGTAAACATATAAAACATTATGTCAAGCAAACGTTCGCGACTTCAAAATATGAAGTATTCGCCAATAAACGTTTTTGATTCTCATTCAATGTTTCAACAAATAGAGCACGAGCACTTTACCAGAAGATATGCAAAAATCCATCATCCCTGGAAGGGTCTGTTTCCTCAGCATGTGCATCACACATTTAGGATTCGCCACTGGCAAAGTAAACATGTACAGAAGAAAGACAAAGATTCCCGGCAGGCCCACAGAGGAACTCAGCAGGATCTGTAGACGCCGGATTGACATTATTTGTCCAAGGAGAGTAGTGTGGATGTGTCAGCTGAGGATGTGAGGAAGGAAAACATCATAAATAAAACAACAAATTAACGAGTTTGCGTTGAAATGTTTCCTCAGGTAATAGTTCAACGCGAGGACAGACAAATTCTTGTTATCCACCAAAACAGCAAGGCAGTGGTGGAGTTTTTCTTTTCGCGGATTTTTCGTGTTTAGAATCTCTGTATGCCCTCTGAGTTGGTAGGGAGCTGAAAGACAAGGAGAATCATGGTGAGCAGAGCTCAGTTCTTTTGTAATTTCCATCTCACAGACGACTGGCTTTTCTAACTTCAATGAACTGCCCTGGGCACAGGTCTTGGTAATTACGATTTGTTTGTTAAGAACTGGTTGGTGGCTTCAATCGAAAACTCCGCACCCTCCTGTCTCTGTCACATCTTCTCTATCAGACTGGCTAACACTTAAGTAAAAATATTCCTCTTATTTGTTCTTTTAATCCTCACAGAATGTAGCGATTCCGGTGCGAAACTTAATTTATCACGAGCAAAGGGCTCTTTGTTTGGTTTAGACATCAGGATTCTGAAAAAACTTGAGTGTTTGAAAGGTCAAGTTCCGAAAGGGATTTTAATTACTAGGATAAAGCTCAGCAAACATACTATTTCTTGAGATCTGAATAAATACCCCCTTCCTGTGGTAAAAAGGTAAGAAAATCGTGACCACGTTTGTTAATTAATATATGTGAATATAATATACTATGTTAATATCTGACCATGCTATGGTCACACCTCTCAGCTCCCTATGTCCGTGTTGTTGACTTTCCATCTGCATTTCCTTTTTGTACCCTGAAGCAGACACCTGCCGAATGGAGAAAGAATTTTTCTTTCAGAGATGAACCTTCCCGGCAAACACTTGCCCACTGATGGAAGATTGTGGTGACTGTGATTTAATCGCTTGTGATGCTCTGCAGTGTCTTCCATTGTGTACGGAGCAATATTTTGTGGTCAGTTTTGTCTGCGTGCACTTGGAAACCCATTTAAACTTTTCCAGCCTTCAGGAGACTAAGTAAAGTTTTTGTAATTTTCCTAGACAGCAGCTCAGCATTCATAGGATCCCTCGCCTGTGGTAACAGATGTTACTTGTGTCCATGTCCGCGTGGAGATCAATCAGGGGGAGGTCACCAGGAGGCCATCTGGCGGGAGCGGATGCGGAAACTTGCTCCTGAATCTGGTGGCCCTGTCAGTTGTTGTCTGCTCTCTGAGAAGATGATGTATCGCGTTTTTGTTCGATGTGCCTGAGTTTTTGTATCTCTTTGCATTAGTGATACAATGCTGACGTCAGAATGTTCACACACACACACACACACACACACACACACACACACACACACACACACACACACACACACACACACACACACACACACACACACACACACACACACACACACACAGACACACCAGCAAAAGTGCTCACGATTTTGTGCCAGAATTCCAACGGAGGAACGGTTCTTGTGTGGCTCGTGCTTGATGATGATGAGGAGGAGGAGGAGAGGAGGAGGAGGAGGAATGAGAGAAATTCCGGAGAAGAGGATCCAGAGGATCCTTCACTGAAAGTCCATTTCGTGGCACAGAAAGGTCAGAAGGTTAGATCGTTGAGACCGTTAGTAGACGCAGAGCCTGTTTATCATGAAGTCCTTTGCTGGGTGTCGATGATCAAGTCTGCGGTATCCTGAATCCGTTTATCAACGTGTGCCAGCCATACTTTTTTCTGTCCATCTTGGCGGTAACCTGTCTTAAAGGTTCCCTGATGGACGGGTTTAGAGAGCTGTGCCGAGTCACGTGGTCCATCTAGACAAGCTGGAGCAATAGCTTTTGCTGTCAGGCGAAGAGCTTTATGGTCCTTTGGGCGGCGACCATGCTCCAGATATATTCTTTGGTCTTATGTAGGAAATTCTCAATCACTTGGTCTCAAATACCGAAATTCTGGATGAGTGAAACGAAGATCTTGTTTATCTTTTCAAACTGTCCTTCGTTCACGTAGATCGCTGCTAGTGTTAGCCATTCTTGTGCTTGCTTTTGTTCTTCTTTTCTTCATCCCGTGTTTTTGTCTGTCTTTTAGTAAAGTCTGGTTGATGTGTGCCTCACAACAATGTCACCTGCAAAGGACAACTTCATGAGGTCTCCCACCACTGGAGAGGCCGGCCTGCACCATGAAGGGTTTCTCCTGTAATGTTCTCTGGGAAAAGGGGATGAAGAGCATAATGGACGAACACTCGCTGTGCTCCTTTGGGCCCAGAGTAATGAGGACTTTTGTTGTTTTTCCCCCTGAGGTTTCAGCTGAGTATCTCAAGCAAAATGAGAAAGGGACAACAAATGCAGACATTTTTGGTGGTATCACTTGACGACAATACTGATCCTGTCAAGCTTCAGAAAGAGAAGCCTGCAGACTGAATTGCTGTTAGCTTCGTGAAACAGTCGTGAGAATACCGAGATTTTGGACTACTTGGGGAGAAAAACATTCTTCATCCCCCAGAAAGCCTAGGAAAGGAAAGGCAGGGTGTGGCATACATTTCACTTTATTTTCTAAGGAATTTAGAATGACCTCAGGTTTTTTTGTCAGTCGTCACAAGGTTGTGGAGGTACACTCACAACTTTACTGTTTGTTGAATGATGCCTTCGGGTCCTGATTTTAAATTCATAGAAATTCTCTCGTGACTGGGTTATAGAGCTGATCTACCCCTTTAGGTGACTTAGGTGGCAGTGATCTCTTTCCTATTGCAGTATTATTTTTCAATGTTTTTAACCAGAATCTTTTCCCCTGAAGGCCTGTGGAGCTTGTCTAAGGTTTAAAGACCCTCCTTGCCAACAGCATTTGTTTAGGTAGGAACCTTAATTTACAGCATCGGTGATGTGGATGGTCTTCCTTCTGAACACTTCATGGAACTGTCTACATTTCTTTCAGTTTCAATCGCTTTCAAAACCGCACTTTGGTTTGGGGCAAGTTCAGGTCAACAACAGGTTATAGGATTTATAAAGTACAGGGTTCTACAGAAAGACAGGAAAGACTTTGGCAAATCGTCCTTCCTTCCGCTCATCAGATCTCTGTCTCTCCTCTGATAACCGTGGATGCTTGTTGGGGGGAGGGGTGGGAGGAGGAGAAACAAAATCTCCATGCTGTCTTGCTAGCCTTTGTTGCATGTCTGCCAGTCTTCAGAACAGATGTTCTCGATCATCTCTGGCTCTTCATCTGTCTTACAGCCAGTATTTGTTGACACTGTAAGCATCATCTCCAGTTTCATGCTCACCGTGTGGTACAATTTATTGGATGCTCTTTCGCCGCAACGATGTTTTTTTTCTCGATGCTGGCGAGTTCCAGACCGTTAAGGCATCTCACTAATTAAGTGGCTTTTATCGCCTCCCTTTAGCCAATCTGTCATTTGACTTAAAATATATCTGAACTGATGAACCGACATCTGGTTGTCTTTTATACTAGGCACAACCTTGCTTTTTTTACTTTACTAAATGATATTATTATCAGTTTATTTCCGGCTTTTATTTGTTGATGCTGTTTTTTCATACCAGAGAGCTCTTTGTATTCTAAGCTTTTTGTTAATGTATAATACAATTTTAAAAGTGACTTCTTTTAAGCGCATTCATCGTCTACTATTTGAAGACCTTTTTCTTAAATTTTACTTTTTTTCTTCTGTTGTTTGTATTTATCTTGCTTGTTTATTGTAAAGTACAGTCATGACTTTAATATATTTATATATCTTATATAAATATAAAGAAACAGTGTGTGTATTTATAAAGAAAGAGTACGATATACAGTAAGTCTTTGACTTCTTTCTCGAATGCGGTTGTGTCCATTATTATGGTAAGTAGAACCCGCATATGTTTTTGTCATCTGACTGGTTTTTGTTTCTTTTTCTTTCATTTAGTCTGGAGCACGCAATTTTCTTCCACCACCGTCTCCCGCCGCACTTCTACTCCCCTTCCCTTCCTCCCTTCCCCTCCTGCATTTGCCTTTTTCCTTCTCTGTCCTAGTTTGTGAAATTACTGTCAATCGATTCGCAGCAGGACATACTCTCGCAAGCATAGACAAAAAGACATTTCTTGGCTTTGACGTGAACTTGAACACGAGTACAACCAAAGTCTTTGCCAAGTGGGTGAAATTTCCACCCGACTGCTCCTCCAGAAGAAAACAGAACTGGCTAAATGATGGCCAAGTAAAAAAAAAAAAAATAAATAAAAAAAGCCCGAAAAACTGTCGAACTCCAAAGCGGGATGAATTGTATGAGTGTCAGCCATCTTCTTGCCAATGTATGAAAGTGTTGGTCCTGGAGCTCGCGTGATCCCATCAGAACTTTCATATCAAAGAAAAGAACTTTTTGCATCATCCGCTTCGTGGGCAAAGTTTCTTGACACAAGGATGTTTCCTAATCAGACCAGCCATTGTGTTTTTGTTGTCTCACGGCCAGTGATGAAGAGACTGAATGCTGGTTAGGATAAATTACTGGGTGGAGGGTGTTTCGAAGATTTTAGACGGTGTTTTGGTTCAATGAATGAAAACATTTTCAATATATTGAAATATATTAAACTTGAAGACACATACACTTTATTTCTATATATGTATATATAGAGAGATCTCAGATCAGAAGGATGTGTCTTCAGCTTTGACAATGGACCAGATGCCAAAAATGTCTTTCCTATTCAAATATGACGGGCATATCTCATCATCTGTCGTCAGACATCACTTTACATAATGTCACAAGCCATTCAGGGAGAAGCTATAAAATAAAAAAACTAAGAAAAAGACAAAGAAAGTGAAAGAGAAAAAGAAACTTAGGAGGGGCTGAAGAAGGAGGAAAAGAAAGAATAAAATAGATGGTCAACACAATGTCTTGTGGCGGTTTCTATGTAAAGGAATTTTAGAGCAGAACAGCGATAACTGATTTGTTTTATTTCGATTGGTGACTTATTGGTGAATGTGTTGTTGATTTTATTTTCCAGATATTTTCATGCTCGCAACAGTTTTGTCGAGTCTTATTTTGAATTTGATATGAATCAGTTCCGGATCAGGTTATTAAGTGTATATAGAGCAGGTAAAAACCTAACACTCTTGTCCAGCACAATGAGATTTTCTGAGTTTATGTCATTTACATATCAACAGTAACATGATTTGGTATGGTAAGGAGATCAGTTACATGCACAACATATGTTTGTATAAATGCACCAACACCTGTTCAGCCACAAAGGATCGTTTTCACATCCGTAAAAAATATTTGTTGTCCTCATCTACACTTGCCAGAATGAAATTAGCCCAGTTATCAATATTTCTAGTTGCTGTCCTGCTCTACTTAGACCCCGCACGGTCCTGAACATCTGAAGTGCTATAGCCTTGTTTAACAGCACTCAAACATAGTCTTTAGTCCCCATGGACACACGTGTTGCCTCCGATACATTTACCAGAGATATTGCCCCAATGGACCTTCCTCAACTAAAATAAAAATGGTGAAGAAGGCTTCTACTCATGGACAAGCTGACTGTGATGCCCACCAAAGCTCCATGAATTGATGCGGATGTCAGTCCAGTAAAAAGACAGGAAGAGGGCTTAGCTTGGAATCAAGGTTCTCAAGACTCAACCCGGCAGCCGCCCGTCGACAGGAGGACAAATTGGCAGCTGAGAGCGGATCCTCGTACGGGACTGATGCACATTCGACCAAAATCTTCGTCAGAGCAAGTTTACTTTTTTTTTTTTTTCGTCTCGTGTTATACTTGCAGTGAACCCGAGAAATCTGGCTACACTTCCTTTGTCAGTTCTGTCTTCCGATTCTCCGCTTAACCGAATGAGCAAAAGGCACAATCTGTAGAAAGTGGTCAGAGAGCCAGAAGTTATAAATAGTGATTAGAGAGATTAAATGTCTGGTCAAGACTTGATGGTCAAGCGTCTGAGAAGAGCAGTCCTCATGATTGTGTCTTGTTGATGAGCTAAGTGGTAATAGTGTTGACTAATTCAGAAGCAGATATTTCTGATTCTTCACGGCTTTCATAGCATGAGATTTCTCAAGTAGGTCTCGAGCGTGACGAACATCTAGAGACGAGTGTCCATAGCCAACAATTGTAGTTGTGTTGTTGTTGTTGTTGTTGTTGTTGCTGCTGCTGCTGCTGTTGTTGTTGTTGTTGTTGTTGTTGTTGTTGTTGTGTCATACACGACAGCAAATAATTCTTTAAAGACTCTTGGAACCTTGTAAATATTTGGCTAACTCCAGACTTACTTGCCAATATCTCGCCAATACATTTGTCAGTATAATGGATCACTTCAGAGGTTTGATGCTAAGTTCGGAGTGGCTTTAGAGATCCCTAAATGGTTTCATTCTGTTCGTAACCAGTGTCTGAAAATATTTGCATAACTCCCGATCCCTAATGACTAGATGCATGAAACATTTTAAAAAAGCGGAATTAGGGGCTCCCTATGGTGCAAGGGCTTCAACATTCCTTCATCATCGCTGACGAGAGGCCCTGGGTTTAAATCTCGTCTCTGACCACTCCTTGTTTATGTGGCACCTGTCACACCTAATTACATTGTAATCAATAAAGTCATCTTTTATTGCCTTTGACCTCACCCTAAGTCCGGATATTGTTTTCATTCAACTCTTATGGGATGGTGGGAAGAAATTACTACATATTTCTTTTATATCTCAGTTGGGGGATACAATAAAAGGATATGTCTATAGTCAGTTGCATTGTCTTTACATCACTTAATGAGCGTTCAGTTTAAATAAACTTTCATTGGTATCCGGATGTGAATGGCTGAACAAGCTGGTGATAAGGGTGGATGTGGCACAACTTGATAATGGTATCACAGAACTTATCATCGAGAACTTGTGCATCCTGTGTTGTCTAGTGTACTCGGAGGATGCCGGCTGCTCTCAACACACAATGGTTCTACCAGCTTCACAGACAGCGGCAACAATCTCTGGAAAAACATAAAAAGATGAAAGGCAGTCGTCTGTCTCACTCCCCCACTTCTTTAAAAAAAAGGCAAAAAAACTCATTTTGTTGTGTATTATCCTGTGTGTATACAACTAGTGTTGTGTAGAGGTGGCCCCGGCAGAAAATCAATGTTACTTAAAGATGCTGGCAACTTGGTCTGAGGCAGAAAGTGTAATTACAGGATTTTTTACGGCAGGCTGTGCTGTCCCAGTCTTTAAAAAGCAGAGAAAGAGGCATGCAGAATGGACAATTAGAATATCGGATGAAGAAGAAAAGCGGAGGAATATTTCTACTTACCCGAGTGGGTGAGTGCGATTGAACAGATATTAAATCACAGACAGCAGAAAATATTATTTAAAGAACGAGCTGGCGAACAAGCAAACATTTTACTCAGCCACCTGTCTCTGTAACTGGTGGAACCCTAATGACAGTAGTACTTGTCCAGCTGACAGATGACTACATCCAGGAGGTACACTCTGTGCTCGGAAACTCTCCACACAATGGGAGTAATTAAGATAAAAGTAAAGCCTCGGTACTCCGGGGGACACTTCTATACAGCTTTCTTCTTCATTTGAACACGGACTGGACCTTAGATTGCGATTGATGGAAACCTCACATAACTTCATTTCTTGTTAGTTCTGAGGTCTACAGTATTCACAAAAGTCTATTTCACTTGGCATTATGTCGTCCGGAGTGGACAGTCTGGTGGATAATCGTGATACGATCCTGGAAATCACATTATCCAGGGGAAAGCTGAGAGGGGAGGACGAAAGTTGCCCAGCCATTCAATTAAAAAAAAAAAACAAATCAAAGAACCCTGGTCGTTTATCCATGAGTTCGTTCCGGTCATGTTTTCAGACATCAAAATTCAATTACTGACAACCTGCAATCAAACATTAACGGGTCAGTGGAGCACTTTCCACAAACGTTAGAAAATTGAGACTTTTTTCACTTCTCTATATCTCAAGAAGAAAAATCTTCTCATTGACACCCGACAACTGTGTCTGATAACCTGTACATTGGAGTGACTCTAAATATTTACTTTATTATATATATTATGCAGAAAGCGTATTGGGTCAAAGAATATATATTTATACTAAAACTTTAATACTTTATTGTAAACTATACTATAGATACGTAGCTTAAAATATTATTTATTGTCTAGACTTTCGAATGTAGAATATTCAGACAAAGCTGTGTGAAGCTGTATAAAACGTCAAACAAGCAAACGAACAAGCAAGCAAGCAAACAAACAAACAAACAAACAAAAAACAAAATTAAAGGGAGATAAGTTGCATGTAAGTTGTCCACCGGCGGCTGGAGGAACCGTGAGTCCTGACAAGGCACCGGGAGGTGAGAGGAAGCATCTCGACCTGACAAAGTCCAATAAAAGACAGATGTTAAAATGGATGGAGTAGGTGACAGTCTAGGATTTACGACGGTTTTATCATGTGGCCGGAAATAGAACTGTGTAAAAAGTAGTCCGCGTGTAGAAATGTAACGGCGGCAGGAATACATTATAGATGATGTTGATGTAGAAAAAAACAACCCCAATGGCCTCCCCCTTCAACCATCCGCCAGCTGCTCCAAGACAACTCTGACCGACTGGTGTCGCCTCCCTTGCTCAGGTACACACTACAGAAGATGTTAGAAATGTAGTACAGTAACACCTGTCGCTCTGTCGGTAATATTTGATGTTAACAGATACTCTTCATCTCGGGAACCGACCTGTTTTATATGATTGGATTAATTCAGCTTGTGGTGTTGTGATGATATCTACTCCTGTCGAGAGATATGGCAATGGGGGAATGGACTCACCTCAGGGGGGAGGTCGGCATCTCTGGCGATGTGGATTGGGTTGAAATGACCGGTGACCAAATGAATAAGCAGTTTTTTCTCGTGTTATGGTCACTATATTAAATCATCCCACCAGGTGAAAATATATGATGATGGAGGATTCTTTTTTTATCTCCGCAAACACAATCAAATCAAACTTTATTCTCTGTCCGAGGAAATCCTAAAGATAACGGCAACAAACAATAAAAATAATAAAAGTAAACTCCGATGCCCCACTTAGTAACAGAGAATGAATAATGTAAATGTAGACTGCAATGATAGTGGTTGTCGTCCATTACATTTCCATCTGGAGAAGATTTGCTTGCCAGTCCGTTAAGTGAACTCGATTTTTGACATTTTAATTATTTTTTAACTGTAGTCTAAGTTTCTAAATAAAGTTCAGTCTGTTGGGTTGTATTCCAAAATCAGTAGTTTTATTTTCAGGGCAAAAATCTCTTCTTGAACACAGCCTGATCGATGTTTGTTTGTTTTTCACTCGGAGACATGCACAGACTTGCTGAAGTGAGCCACACTCACTCTTACAAACACTTGTTAGACGCAGCAGAATTCTTTCTCTTTTCCTAGAGGCAGGTGAGAATGTTTGAAAGTTTATATCTTGAAATAAATAAAATAAATAAATCTTTTTAACCCACTACAGATATTGAATATTAAACATTTGAGTTGCGAAACATTGCTGGTGTATAACATTAGAGGTATGGTATTTAAGGAGGGGGTGGTCTGGATGTACCCGCCAGAAGGTGGGTAGGTACAAACGTCCCGCACCAGTCGACACTGCTCGACTCCCAGACAACCATTAGTCTCAGCCTCACAGCCAAGAATTAGAAGTCTTCGTCTCTGACCCTGTGGTATGATCCAGACAACACGGTTTTATTAAATGTTAACGATCTGACCTCCTACAGCTCTCCTTACCCTATTCTGGATTGTGTGTCCAGGCAGACAATATCTCTGATATTAATATTATTATTGGTATTCGGCTCTGAACTGTCGGCTGAGAGGGCAGTGAGTTCTGTCTGGCATCACTTAGAAGTTGCTTGCCCTTCAGTGGCTCAGGAAACTGATTTACATATTTATTGCGTTGGTCGAATGTGATGTAAACAGCAGAACATTTTAGGAACAAAGATAAAACTCTCGCATAAAATATTGGTCGTTGATTAAATTATTGACCTTGTTGTTTTCCTCATACAGTGTACAAACATTGCTGGAAGAACACATCTGAAGCCAGTAAAATATTTCTTCTTATTCACTTTAAGGGGTTATTATAATAGAATTTTTTTCTAATGATTGACAGTCCAATACTGTTTCTCCCTAACTCTGCACAAAAGCATCCTCCTTATCCTCCTTCAGCTCTCGAGATACATGTCAAACATGCACAAAAAAGGTCACAGAATTGGAAATGATTGTCCAGAAAAAGTTTATTTGTGAAATCTCAGCCAGTAGGAGAGCTGAGGTCATATGTTAATTAGGGATAACTGCGTACAAACGTGACGTCACGACTTTGACCTTTCTGTGCATGGGCATGCTTGTACACGTGTATCTCAAGAATTCAAGGGGCGTATTCCCCCAAGATTTGGGATTTGGATAAGCTGTATCCAATCATTATAGAAATGTATTGTGATCCTTTAAACCGACTCGTTACCTTTATCTCATGTGGTAAAACATGAAGGGTGTATAACAGAGAGAGAGAGAAGAAGGGAGGGGAATGAGAGCGATGGAGTATAAATAACAAAGAATAGTTCGCTTGAATGATCAAAACACGAAGACCAGTTTCAAGCAGTCAGAGAATACTGAACAATGCCTCCTGAACTATTCTGTTCGTGTCTGACAAAGTCGTGGAGTTCACTGGGAGGAGTGTGTTGAACCCCGCCACCCCTGCCTCTGCTCTTTCTCCCTCCCACAAGGAAAGGGTAGACAGATTATTTTGTGCTGCCTGGACCTGGACATTGTGGACTACACTTGAGTAGTCGCTTCGGAAGTAAAAAAAAAAAATCACATCCTCACAGGAAGCGGAGGTAATCTGGCGGAGACGGTGGACAGACATACCATTTTGACCCAAGGGTGACGACCATGCTACTGATTAAAAGTGAGGGAAAAGAAAAAATATTCGTCTGGGAACGGCTGTTCATCTCAAAACCTATTTTTCCTCCCCGGGAAATACTGTTTCCTTTCCAAATCCCAGATAAGGAGTGAACTGCGTGCAGAAGACCGAACTAACTGACATTTATTTCACTCCGGTTCACAGTTAACATTTAGTATTTATCTTAAATATGTTTGCCTGTGTTCAAATGTTATTAAGCTTTTGTGACTTTTAAATGAGGGCGTTGTCTACTGGATGTAAAGCCATTGTGTTGTGATCTGAACATCTCCAACTTTTCCTTTTTCATTTTCTCTTTCTCTCTCTGTTTCACTCACGTCGTTCGCTCGTTTCTAGTTTCTATGTTTAAAATAACGGACACCACCTTATTTTCATTTGTCATTAACACAAGCCAGAATATTGTAAGCAAAACACATCTTTTCTTTATTTCATAAATAAACTTTGAAACTGATATTCAAATATATGTTTTCACTTTTCTTTTTAATGAAATATATTTCAAAAATTTGCTTCAAATTGTTTTATATTCTTCTATTTTTTTTTTTTTTGCTGGTTTCTTTGGGGAATTGTTTTTAAAAAAATTTTTCCTTTTTATTGTTATTTGGTTTCATTTTTCATTTTTCATTTGATCCTGCTCACGATATTTGTTGTGAAAAATGAGTCTGGGAAGAGCTGGATTACAACTAACATGACACAAATATATCTCTTTCGCGTGGTGTTGGGGAAAGAAACAGGAGAAATATGGAGAAAAAAAATGGAAGCGAGAAGAAAATGAAAAATCTTTACTTTTAATGGGAACAGATAAAGTAGCAAATTTGCTTTTTTATATCTAACCTTCCTTCTAAGGGAGTGAGAAACTGGAACAGAGCTCGAAATAAAGGAGCTAAAAGAAAACAAACAAATTATGTGCACAAAGATGGGAGATGATGTTTTACTTTATAAGGGATTTTTTGACTAATGAATAAGTAACCTGTGGTATATTTTTTATTGTTTATAATGGGTGTTTACTTTGGGTGGTCGGCTTCTGCAAGTTACTAAAGAGTTTGATATAACTGTTGTAGGAATCCTGCATTGAATTTCTCTAGACTGGAATGTTTGCTGGAGGTGTGAAGGAAGGCTGCTCAATACAATACAAATACAAAATATTTACATTAATCCTTCTCAGGAAATAGTCTCATCTGCCAGGAGACATTTTTTTCTGGATGGCAGCCTGGAAAAAAGATTGCAACTTGAGGTTGTAGCTCCAGGAACACCAAATTCAACACTTCTGTCTTGTCGTCGGATCTCAAGCTCCCGTCGGAGTGAGTGCAATAATTATCGGTAGGTTTTCTCTGATATAGTTTTGCAAGACACATTGTTGTCAATGGTCACACTTATTTGTGTAAGGAATCTGGAGGTGTAGATGGATTGTTTTTCCAAGGGTTTGGTGAATGATGAGACAATTCATATGGTTGAAAGTTTGTCGGATCGTGGGCATTGCCGTATTTATGAATTTTGAAAACCTTCAATTCTTTTAGAAGTGTTGGGAATTGGAAGTGGAAGAAAGAGAGAGATGGGATGCAAAAAAAGAGACAGTCGGTTGGGAAGGTGAATGAGGCAGGACACGAAAAGATGGAACCGCTTTGGTAAAAAGATCTCTTAAAAACAGAAGCTGAAGGAAATCTTATCACTTCTTGTTATAAAATTCTGGCAAAAAAATACAGCATTCTCTTCCTGTGGGGATTGAGATCATATTGTGACCAAAACCAATGGATATTTAGCAACAGTTGAGCAAACACCTCCTGTAAAGGCGATTGCTCCCAACCACAGTGTTTTTTCAGTGTGAGGTGAAACTTCTGGCCCGAGTGCACCGGTGACACAATGACAGAAGATAATGGACAAGTAAAATAATCTTGCTGTCTTCAGCCCTCTTCGCTAATCATTCCATTTTCCAAGATTAATCGAGTCTTATTCGCCTCCCAGGGCAGCTAGTCGCTCAGTCGGATTTCTTTTATAAACAGACCATGCGATTTTCCGAATGAAATTCCGAGTTTCGGATACTCAGTGACCAGAACTAAGTGGTCCTGGCTTTGCTGGCCACCATCAGGTACTGGAAAGTAGTATTGCCTCTGTATTTGGAATGCCCTGCCACTGTATTTTCACAATCTTGCAATGTTCCATCCTTTTTGCTGTCTTGAACTCATTTAATTAATAAAACGCCTTCAGGATCTTTGCAGTAGATGTGGATCAGTATGGATGCTTTATCCAACAACAGTCCCCCAGTGTTTGAATTGTTTGACGACCAAGACAAAGTTGTAGACACTGACCAGGTCTTAAAGGAAAAAAGCAGGTCAAATGGTAAGTTGGAATTAAAGATAAAAAAAATTCACCGTCCGACAGGACAAAATTTACAATTCACGCGAAACCAATTATGGAAGAAGTCGAGACACTTCTCAAGAACCTGAAGGTTGGCGAACTCACGAGTTCACAAAACCTTTTTCTTAATCTCCTCGGCTTTAGGATGACGAAAGCCAAAGCTGCCTTTACGACAAGTACTATTTTCAGGGGTATCAAGAGAATTCTTTACGAATATATTTCTGGTGACCTTTCACGTTTTCCCCATTCCCCAATTCCCTTTCCTATTGAGCAAATTATTGGATTCGACAGTTATTGAAAGGAGAACCATTGCAGAAGTTCTCTGGCTGTGAAAGGTAGTTTAGCACCGTTTCTTGCGACGCTCAGAAAAAAACACCTTTGAGCAAAAAAAGAAACAAAGTTAACTTTCTGTTCAGTCTCGACATTTATTAAAAGAAAAATCAACAACATTTTGTCTGGTTTGTTTGTTTGTTTGGGTTTGTTGTTGTTGTTTTTTTTTTTTTGTTTTTTTTTTTTTTTCTTTTTTTTTTGCTGACTCGTGTTTGGGATATTGTCAACTGAAATACAAGGCTCTGTCACATCTGTCTATTTGTGTTCGAGTAGACGAGATAATGATATTACTTTGCAAAAGTCTTTTTATCTTCATTCAGCTACATTCCACAGCTAAAAATAACAAAGGTTCAAACCGTTTGTGGGACAGAGAGATGTAATACCATCTGTTTACTCGCTTTTCTCTCATCTGTCAGCCTCTATTTTTTTTTTTTTCTCAAACAGTTTTGTTGTTGTTGTTTGACACATTCTGACAGTGTGCAGAATAATCCCATGCTCCAGTATAACACCCGAACTGAGTTCCCTAGTAAACTTGACCCTAATGAGTTATAAACCGATTCCATCCTTGGATAAAGAACAAGCATTCATACTCTCCTGTCGGTAAACACAAAAACCGCTAAAAACAACTAAACAGCAAAAAGCACAGCGGGAAGTCCGACAGTATGATGGACCGCCAAACCTTTTTCCTTTGAGAAAAAAAAGTAGATTGTGAGCTGGGAATCAAGGACTCGACCTTCCCAGCATTCCCTGCGGAAGCCATGGAATAATCACACATCTCCAGCTTCTTGTTGCTCTGGTCTCTGCTTGCTTTCATCCTCCTCATGTCCTCCTCACGCACGAAACTCATAAATCTGCCGGAGGGTATATACCTCTAATTATTTTATTCCCGTTTTACATTTATTTAACTGCGAACATTTTAATTTAGTTTTATTTTATCTCCGGACTCAATCTAAATGACATTCACAAAAATAAATTGAAGAAGTCAGAATTTTGTTGGCAGACTTCCAAACCAGAAAGTTTCACATGGTGTATCCTGTCTTCTCGTGAAGTCACTACAATGTGACAATAAACAAACAATAAACATAGAAAACTTCATAGATCACAGAACTACTGTCGGGATTTTTATTTTGCTTTCGATTTGTCTCACACCACTCGTCACGTGACATCTGTGGACGAAGGCAGAACGAGGCGCTGGCAGCTGTATGTCTGCTTCAGTTCCCTGCTGGCATCTCAAGAAAAGCTCGGGTAGAAGCAATTTCGAAGGTTGGCGAAGATTTATCTGTTAATTATTTCTGGAGACAACCATGGAAAATGAATGCCAGAGAAAAGTGTCAACCTGTCCAGCCCCGAGACAGCAGCAACTGTTGATACCCGTCATAGATAAATAGCCTCCCACACTTCAAGCAAGGGACGTTACCCCCAGTAAGATGTCTAGACTTACCGGAAGTCTGGAGAAAGTTTCTGCTGCAAATTACCCCAAAACCCACTCGAATCTGATCCTCCTCTCGCCTCACCCACTAGAGACGACAGTCAAGTGAGGGAAAACCTTCATTGCCTGCATGCAGTTGCATCACGGGATAGGAATGGCGGCTGCTGAAGTTGTTGTCAAGAAAGAAAGACAGACTGAGATTATCAACCTGCCGTTGTACTTGATCAAGTTGCTTGGGGGATGGGAGATGACAATGTCAGTGAGGGGTTGAGGGAGAAAATAATAAGATTATTGCTCGATACGTTTACCTCCTGTCCACACGAGAACACCATTCATCTCCAACCACATTACAGCAGGAGGCTCTGTCATCTCTCGATAACTCAACTCGCGGATTTTATTCTGAGCCATGCAGAAAGAAAACAGACTGCCTTTAGAACAGATGGCACTTCTTTCTCTGTGGATGTCATATCTTCTGTCATCTCCGCATCGTGCGTGCGAGCTCAGCTTCCTTCCTGGAGAACAGAGACACGCGCCGGCACTTTGGATGTTTCAATAAATGTTCATGGTGTCCGATCAAAGAAATAGAAAACGGAAAGATTATTGAAGTGGATGTGTAAGAAGTGGAGAGCTGTCCGTTCGTGTCAAAGATATCCAAACAATGTGCTGGTTAAACAAGTTTTTCAATCTGTCATGCTGGATTATACTTGGCGTTCATGTTTTGACAGTAAACCCTTATTTTGATGTGAACGTTTAATTTTTTTTAAATTCGCGACAGTTGTTGACTTATTTACTTATTTTTACTGTGCCTTTCTGAAATATTCTTCTAAATATGCTGACAAAAGGCGCAATGACAATGACAATGATAATGACAATGACAATGATCCACTTTATTGGTCGCAGTGGGCAATTTAAACATGGGAAGGTGCTCTAGTTACAATAAGTGAAAATAAAAGTAGAACAACAAGTTCACTGCCAGGTGCAGCGTTAAGATGTACATTAGCACGTTGAAGGAAGGCAAATTATATATATATTATACATTCACAAGTGAAGATATCTTGCATCATTAGATTTTGTATAATAATTGTGTAACCCATGCTATGCGCACCTATCATCTCGCACACACAGTTATGACATTTCATCTGAGTTCATCAGCTACACTGCAGGTGGCACAAACGATTCAGACTACATACACGCATGGAATAACGTTTACCTGAGCTTAATACTACAATTTCTCTTGCTAGTACATGTTCAGGATTTGACAAAGTGCTTGAAGCTATCCTTACTGTTTGCTGGTCACAAAAAGAAGCCAAATCCGACACCAATTATCTTAGAACAGATGTGGACAACACTGTTCAGACTGTTCCTATCATGGAACAGAGAGATTGCGAAACAGCATACAAATGAAAAAGATAAAAGACTCAAAAACGACAGGTAGAAACGGCCTAAGATTGCTTGACTGACTGAAAACCTATTGAGATTACTCAGAAGGTACATTCTCTGTTGGCAACAGTCTCTTCGGTGTTGTGGGGACCCAGTGCTTGTAACAACAATATCAGAATAATTACTATTTACATATACCCTCTGCTGTCTGTGGTCAAAAATCCACTATCCCCATCCCCTTCTGTTGTTTATCAGTTTTCCTCCCCATCGAGCCAAGATGCCCTCGGTCGCAGTCTCTCTGCTCACAATTGTGAAGGGCGAGAGAACTGGTGAAGACCCTAGGGGCCATAGTTATGATCCAGGGATGCAAATGTAACTGCCAAATAGCTTTTCATCCCCATCAGTACCTTCCTCTCTAGAAAGTTCTCTGTAGCCGTACGCAAGACGGGGACCACTCGCCTTCTCCTGCGCCTGTTGCCTGTTACAGTCGTTGTTCCTGTCTTTAGTTAACCCCTGGGTAAGGTTACTTCTGACCATAGCTACACCTTCTGCTTAATTAAGGTGTGTTAGCAATAAATGTCATTGTATTACAGATTGGTTAGCCACGCACACCATTCAATATAAAGGAGTATGCCTCCAATATCCTGAAGAACAAAACCAGGCGGCAGTTGAAACAGTGTTGGCAGATGCAGGCTGTCAACAATAATCGGCAACAGCAGCTGACAGCAGCACTTAGAAGTGTTGACTGTTTAACAGCAGTACTACAGTTGACACCTTCACACTGGGATGCTAATGAGCAGACCGACAAGCAAAATTTGGGGCTAAAGACAAGCAGGATGAAAACAAGACACTTGAAAGAAAAAATGTTTTTATACACCATCCGCAGAAGACTGGGCTAGAGATTCTACCCTGAAATAGTTACAAGAACTGCCTTTCTTGTTGCTAATGGTTACCATTATTAATATTATAATATTATTAATATAATAACGCTGGGTATGCTCAGCAAGTCAGTGTAAGATCCGAAACACAAACAATTTATGCAGCAGTAAATAATGGTTTCAGGTTTGACATGTCCGCTGTTATATACATGGATTACATATTCAGGTTGGTTGGTGGTGCATGGCTAGAGCGGCTGTCACAACCTCAGGTTTTGCCTCAGATACTCAGGTTTCCTTCCCTGTGTGTGTGTGTGTGTGTGTGTGTGTGTGTCCGTGTGCACGTGTCTGTATATATTCAAAGCTCGGAGCCTGCCTGGTGCAGAGGGAAGACTACAAAGGCGCCGCATCATTAGGCTGATGACTGATGTCGTCTGGGAAACTGTGCCATGTAAGAAAACATTTACTGACTTATTTACTTCCATCTAGGGATGATTTTCGCTTAAATATCGCCTTCCCTTACATTCTGTAAATGCTTTAGAAAGTCCACTTCCAGCACACTCAGTTGTTAGAGCGGTTTAACGCCTCATCGACATGAAACACAGTCACGTGATTTACGCCGTGCAGACAGCGGTGATCTCCTTTACTGACCCTCGGCACGTGTCCTGAGAATATTGCAAAGCCCTCGACACGCGGCCTTCTATCCTGTGTTCAAATGCATCATCAAATTAGGGAGGACGGCAAGAGTCTGGCCACTCCGTCTGTCACAACAGGGGCAGATAAGTGGTGTGTATTATGTCGGATAATGAAATAACACTAAACTTCTCCAGACCTGTTTCATTGTTCAAGCCCTGCCTAAACAGACTTGTATTCTGGAAATGGAATCACTGGGGTGGAGATTAACAATATTTCATCATTTATTGCATTATTCCTCTCTCATTATTCCGTTATTCTAATAGAGGCGAGGACAAAATAAATATATAATCTGTTTCAAGATAACATCTTTTTATGCTTTGGCTGAAAAGCGGACTGAGGCTTGTTTCCGATGTGAGATGCTCGACAGTAGACAGATTGTGGAATGGAAGTTTTTATCTCTCTCTCTCAGTCAGTCCATCCCACTATTTTGCTAATAAATTCAATGGACCATGTCCTGACAACTTCCAAAGTGATTATGTTTTTCTGTTACTGGAGTAGGCTTTTAAGTGGGCATGAATTACAAGGAGTTACAATCCCAGTGAATGTTGTTTACATGTCAACTGTACTGTTTCCATATCCACGGAATATTAACGCCTCGCTCTAACAAGAAACAACTCACCACTTCATATAATATGGTATTGAGTGCTAACATCTGTTTGTTGACATCTGTGTCGTATATGTTTCTGTCTGCTGCTCCACTGATGGGCACAATATGCAGATAAACTGCCTTATTCAATATGATAATAGCATAATATCGACGATATCATAATACCAGAGGATGATTGTCTCTAAAAATGACTAATGGTGTGTTTGTGTGCGCCATTCTTAACTGAATGACAAATGTTTGACCAGTTCGGCAAACTGTATATTTATATAAGCTTCCCCCAACTTGGTCATGCGATGAGGGACTAGTTCTGTTGACTGTTGAGAGAGGACAGATACAATCCATGTTGACTTTGTCACGGACATACACAGTACACATACATACACTGCGTCCACACACTTTCTGTCAAACCACAAAGGACAGATTTGCCTGTGGGTCTCCAGACAGTTTGTTGTGAGTCCAAGACGAAGAAGGTCTGTCCTCTGTTCTCTGTAGTTAGAGAAACTGGTGGCATTTACATTTCATGTCGTCTGACAGTGGTCTCCGGGTCTCCTGCTAACATGAACTGTGTACAGGACTACTGACTAACCACAGACAGTCTCAAGAGTATTGACTTATCACAGACAGTTCTTCCCCCCAAACAGAAAAAGCTCCACATTAGTTGATTGTGTAACTAAGAACACACGTCCACTGATTGTATTAATAGCTGGTAAAGGGTTTGGGTCGTCCGTACTCTCTAGTCTAGATCGTTGATTTATCAGCCGAATAAAAAGATAAATCCACACACACACACACAAACACGCACACACACATCCTCTCAACTGTCCCTATTCCCCGGTTCATGAAAGGTAGTTCAGTAAAGCCACTCAACTTCCCCCAACCCCTCTGTTCAATGGGGTCCTGTACACTTTTGTATTCTACACATGTTTGATGAAGGTAATTGTATCTACATTTGTAACAACACAATACACGAGCTTTGGCTGTAAATTCTATACTCTGCTATATTTATTTATCGTGTTAAGCATGAATTAAAAAAGCTGTGGTAAGAAGCTTTGTCCACACCAGCCTCGTTTTAGTAGTTAACTGGAAAAATCGTCTGCCAGCAGTCGAGTAAAACAAGTTCGTGTACACAGCCAATGGCCTGACATACGTTTTGTCCAAGTCTCGTAAGATGACACCTCGGGTATATTGTATTGAGTATACGAGTATATTGATGACTAGGAAACAGGTGTGGAAGGCGCAATCTGTGACAATCCGACACAACAATGTTCCTCTGACAAGAAGTAACCACCAGTCCTGTTGAGGGTAGGTAAGATTCATTTTTACCTACACCGTAGGACTTGTAAAATATATGAAGAGAAACTTTCATAGCCCTTATGTCCTTACAGGTTGTGGTTCATCGTAACCAGGGGATTATTCAGCGGGAAGTGGTTTATCGGGGCTAGAGGATTTTGAGGACGACATAGCCCGTGTTTATTTTTTGTTCAATGATCAGATATACATTGCTGTGGGCATAGAACTCGTGTCAGAACACAGCACATGGAGTATTCTTTTATTTTGTTTTCTTTTCTTGAATGCCAATATTATGATACAATATCAACAAACAATTTTAAAATAGTCGCATTTTATTTTGAATTCACTAATAAATCTCCAAAATATCAGGCAGGTCTGATGACACACATCTCTCTCTATATATATCTATATATAGCACAAAATGTCTGACTGATTGTACTCTTACTTCACACTCCCACGAGCTCCTCTCAAGCAGGCTACGGTCTGGAAAGTTCGGTCTTCCAGCAGGCAAAGTGTTTCAACGGTCCACATCGTTGTAGCCACTTTAAATATTGTAAACGACTGGCATCACGGGAAGTCCTTAAGTGAGAGTAGTCTCCCCTTTCTGGTATCCCCGCTACAGGACCCTCAGGGGGATCTTTACTCCTCCTCCTCCCAAACACTGGACGAGTCTCCGTCCTCGGTCGTCGATGAGCCCCGGTTATAAGGTCGAGTAGTTTCTGTCTTCAGCACTCGGCTGACAGGATAGACGCAGGGTGGGTATGATGCGACTCAGTAACCACAGTGTTTGCACAGACCACTGGAGTGCTCCTTGCAGACCTCCTCGCTTTTTGCGAGTCTGGACAAGTAGTACTTCTGGTCTCCCCAAAGTCATTCCTAATAAATTAGTTTTCTATAAATAATATTCCTTTAGCTTTCGCGCCAGAGTCAACTTTCTCTCAGTATCATCTTGATTCTGACTTCTCCTGGTAACTGTGCTTATGTTTAGAAAACATCCACGTGTGTAGATATACTTACAGTAAGCAAAGTGAACCTTTATGTGCCCCAGAAATCTCTTCCCTAGGGTTCCAGCCAACATAGTCTCTTAATGTTGAGTTAGGGGCGAGTTTGAAATGGACTGACTTAAATATGAAAAATAGATGGCGCTTGTCACTACCTCAGTGGTGGTCCTGGATTAAGGTCTGGCCTCCGGGCCACATAATAGCTTTGGGTGGAGTGGAGTGACATGAATGTACGGACACCAGAGCTTCAACAACCAGCATCACCAAATCCTTGTGGCCTCCCCGTTGTCATACGAAATGGACAAAGCGCATGATCGTTCCAGTGAGCACCACTCAGCTACACGGCACTGTGGGTAAGAACAATGATATTTGACCAAAGACCACCCTCTTTGGGAAATTCTGTAAGGAGGAGATCAGAGTTAAGTCCCTTCGCTTCTCCATGTTATGAGAATTCATGCTCAAGGCTAAGAGGAGGTCTGGACATAGATGCTATGTGTTTGTAGGTGAATGTGTAGGTGGGGGACATTGAAGGGTGTGGAACCCACAGTCCGAGTAGTCGTGTCTGTATGGGTGAGTATCATCGGTAGTCGTCGAATGATTGGCGACCATCATCAAGTCAAATTCCTAGTGTGCTATTATTTATCAAATAAATTCTTCTCTTTCTTTTTAATCTGTCTTGTGGTGGACTGAAAGTCTCCCTAACATCTGGTGGTTGTTTTTTTCAGTTTTACTTGTTTCTTACTGCTGTGCTTCGATTTGTTTTTCCCTGACACTTTTTCAAAACCTTTTGTGCGTTTTCTGAGATCTGACTCGCTGCCCTCAGATCACACATCAACTCTAGACATATCATATTACATTTGGTTAAACTAAAAAAATATTGAAATCGTATTAGAAAAACTATTATTTTCAACCAATATTTCTTCTTCGGTGAAACTGAGGCTTCAGTATACTCAAAAAGTTAACTTTTCAGCAATAACAGGCAGAAAATAAAATAGAAAATGAGAGAGAAAAAACAAAATCAGGAAGAAAGAAGAAATAAAAAGAAAGAGTAAATAAAAATATCTTTCTCCAAAAAAATAATAGAACGCCATAGAAACATATCAAGACGACTCAAAAATAGATGAAGTGTTGTCCAGATGCTGTCATCCATGTACAGGTGCTATTTCCTACCTGTCAGCCCATCGTTCACTCACAAAAAGTTTTGCAGCTGAAAATGAACTGCCTGCCATAAAAGCTTCGGCCTAGTGACAGTGTGAGAAAAAAAAATCCAACATCTCCTTCAGTTCTGATTATAGTCTGTATTACCTGGTGGGTGGTGGGACACTATCCATCTCGGTAATTTCCCATATGAGGACGAGCTTCCGCTTCCCGAGACATCGGAATCAGACATTTTTTCTCTCGGAAAGTGGTTCCTAATGCAGTCTCCCGGAGCCTGTCAGTACCTGAGAGACATTTAGAGATTTTTTGGTGCGGAACAGACGATAATGGACTTTATTTTGAACTGTCCTGGGATATCTGATGACGACGACGATGATGATGATACAATATGATTGGGTGTAGGGGGACAGGGTACTAGGGCATCCAGGGCAAACAGCTGTGAATAATGTTAGGGGAAAGTATAATGTTCATAGACTGACATTTGCAGAAAACTGTTCCTGTGCTTGTAGTTGTGTTACAGGCAAGCACCATCATCGGAGGGCGTGAAGGCGTGTGAAGGGGTCACAGTTCAAGAGACCAGCCAGCCAGCGGGGAATGGAGGGCGGGGATGCGAGGGGAGGGGTGGGGTTGGTGGATGGAGACGGGGGTGATCGGGAGGACCCCTAGGATGGAGGAGACCACATGCCAGCCTTACCTTCCTCTCTTCTTTCCCAAGTCTGAAGAAGTTCCGTACTTCCACTTAGGAAATAAGTACATCTGAGCTCAGGGACAACAGCACCGACAATGTTGCTACATGTTTGTTGTTGGTTATGCCAACTGTTTGATGCTCAATATTGTTTTACCACAGAATTTTGAACCATAGGACTACTGTCGCATTCTCTCAGTTTAAAGGAGTATTAAAGCGGTTAAGAAACACATATGAAGGTAGAGTCAGTGGAAGTTAAATAAGTATGTCTATCTAACCATCTTCAACTGTCAGGCACAACTCTTGGGATGGGAAAATGCGGGGCAGTGGGACAGAAAGCTCGGCACTGTGACTAGGGTGGTCTACATGTGCAACTAGAGCACCTTTCCATATTCACATTGCCCGCTGGGACAAATAAAGTTGGTCATTGTTACATATTGGAAGCTGTGACAGCTGGAGTTTCAGACCAAAGAGAAAAATAAAACCAGAGGAAGGTGCTTTACCTGATGGCTCTTCTTTAAAATGAGAAAGAAGAGAAAGTGTAGTGATAAATGTATCACAGTTAATGACCAGTCATATAAGACAGAAGGACTGGAAAAAGGTGTAGAAACCCAGTTTTCTTGTTTTACTCCGCAAATAATAGTCGGTGTGGCGATACTTGATATTAGTCCTCATGCTGGGAGAGAGAGAGGAGAAGGAGATTGAAAGGACATAAGTGGGTGGTTTCGTAACAAGGACATCGAGATATATATAAGGTAAGCCTAAACGCTTAATTATCCAATATTTTTATTGATAATGGTTCTCTATCGGGTAAGAGGAGACAAGTATTTGTCTGGAGTTGAGCACAGCCTTGAGGTCATCGACTACAACATCCATCCTATCTGTGATCATCTAATGAAGACAGTCGCCAAGTGTTTGCGATGCTGAGATAAGGTGTGCGTGCAGCAGCAGTTTCTAATAATGTTCTCTGAGGTAAAAAAAATAAAAGGAACAATCGAACATCTGTTTTTTTATTGAGTCTTTTGAAGACTTGTTGTTTTTGAACACGGAATTGGAATCCTTAGAGTACAGAAGTGTCACGAATGAAATCAATCTTTTCTTTGCCATCACCCCGCCCCTGTCCCACAGACAAACAAGATATTTGCACGCTTGCAGGCGCGGACAGGGGCTCGGACCTCGAGACTGCTTCATTCACAAGGTCTGTTTATAGCAGACATTTATAACAGACATTTATAGCAGACATTTATAGCAGTCTGTTTATAGATAGCAAGGGTACCGGCGGTGTCCGGGTTTGGTTTTTAAATAATGGCGAGGCATTTATTGGCCAAAAACATTTTCAGTAATTATATTGTCAGCTTTGAATCTTTTTGTGTTTCGTGCTGGAATTAACTGACTGACAATTGCCATTCTACTCTTTTATTTGAGTCGAGATTATTCAATGAACCTACTTCGTCAAATATTCAGCGCATGCGTAGAAAACACACGCGCCGTTGGTCAAACCGGAAGTTCGAGGGTAGGGGGAGACTATACAGCTACTTTTATCGAGACATAATGATGGAAAAGATCACTGCTGTGTTATCAATTATCATAACAATAAACAAAAAGAAAATAAATAGAAGAAAAGTTGATATTTTATGTTTTCTCGGTTGGACAAAAGGTTTCACAGCTCGATAGAAGAAAACTGTGGTTGCAAGCGATGCACTGAAAGATGTGTTGACGACAGTGCAGATGTTCTGTCCCCAAGCCCTCAACAAAAGATGGAAGAGCCAGACACAGACACATCGTGCTCTGCTCTTTCACGTAGGTCAAGCTTCGTTTTCATTATCTCGCTTCATCTCTGCTACCCACGATGCAACATTGTCCAGTCCTCGCCTCTCTTTCACTCAAACCGATGTTTTAACCCTGAAATGGCCGAGCTCATCGCAGTACAATGAAAGGATGTGATTATCGACAAAAGCGATGACCTGCGGCAAGGCCCCCTGACTGATGGTTGCCGTAGGAAAACAATAACAACATGGGGTCATAGGTCACCGGGTAATGAACTTGTAGCGAAACGGTGCAGCTGGTGTCGCAGTGGCTCAAGACCTGTCACCCCAGACAGTGAAAATCAGGGCCGTGGGTTCGAATCTTGGCTCGAATATAACTCTCTCTGGATGTGACATGTATTTATTTACAGGACTGACCGTCAGTGGTTTTTTTTTAGGGGCACACCGTGTGTGAGTGTGTGATTGTGAGATGAGAATAGTGTTCACACACTTAGCAAATTGTTGTGTGACTTTTCTCTGTGTTTCTGTTTAGTACTGGAGAGCTCTAGTACTCCATGAAAAAAAACAACACGCGCCCCAGAAGATTGAGATATACATGTATATGATAAATGCATGGAAAACCCTGACGTAGTTACATTACTTTTTCCATTTCATTCGCAGCTGCAGTAGGTCAACTGAATGATCCAGAACTTTGCACCTGTTCATCCTTCACTTTTTCACTGTTGAAAGTACATACACCAGAACTACATCGTGCGGTGCCAGACATGTAAAAACTTAATGATGGTAGGTCACGTGCTTTCTCATCATCTGGCTGCTGGAGAAAAAGATCGTCCTGTACAGACACTGATAGTTAACACATTGCAAAATATATTTTTGTGCAATTCAGAACATTTGAAAAAAAAAAGTTTGAGAAATGTATTCTGGTGGTTATTAGGATTACGCTTCATGGTTGTTGCTTGTCATTTGTGTTTTTGTCCTGTATGAGTTCCTCGATTATTTTTTTTAAGTGTTTTTGAGAGTCAGACAGGTAAAAATATATTACATACAGACAGAAATATACACAAACAGGAAAGCACAGAGACCGCAAGGCTCAGCAGTCGCGTGGATGGGTTGAAGGGACGGAGAGAGAGATAGTGTCAGAAGAAGACAGATTGAGAGAGAATTAGAGAGAAATGGATGACACAAAGAGTGGAAATAATGGACAAAGAGAGCGAGAGGGCGAAAAGAGAGAGAGATGGATGAAGAGAGAACATGAAAATAGAAACCGATTTGGAAACATCTCGAATTTGCTGCTCGAGTAATGAGATCACGTGTGCATCCTCAGCTTCTTAGTGTTGGAGAGCCTGAAGACACGACTAGGCCGTTACAAGACCGGTGTAAGACCGTTACAAGACCTGTGTAAGACCGTTACAAGACCTGTGTAAGACCGTTACAAGACCTGTGTAAGACCGTTACAAGACCTGTGTAAGACCGTTGCAAGACCTGTGTAAGACCGTTACAAGACCTGTGTAAGACCGTTACAAGACCTGTGTAAGACCGTTACAAGACCTGTGTAAGACCGTTACAAGACCGGTGTAAGGCGGCATGAAGACGCTTTGTGGACGTTAGAAACCCGTTATAATACCGTTTAAGGCCGTTAGAAGACCCCTGTAAGACCGTTTGAAGATTGTTGTATGACCACTCTAAGACTACTTTAAGAACAAGAGAGAACCGCTATTGAGAGCGCTCTCAGACCCTTGTAGGCCGTTAAAATACCTCTATAAGACCACCATAACAACCTGTCATACCGTTATAAGACACTTGTATAACAGCTGTACAAGACCATAATAAGACCCTGTAATACCCAGAAATCTTTATAATAAATCCTAAGAGCCCTGTGAGATCACCTTCTTGACAAACCTATGATGAGCTTTATAAGACCTTCTTAAGACCCATGTAAGACTATTTTAGACCTTCATAAGACTGTCCTAAGACTTAGGTAAGACAGTTTTAGACCTTCATAAGACCGTCTTAAGACTTAGGTAAGAGTTTTAGACCTTCATAAGACCGTCTTAAGACTTAGGTAAGACAGTTTTAGACCTTCACAAGACTGTCCTAAGACTTAGGTAAGACAGTAGTAAGATTGTGAAGGTCTGGTGACGACTCCAACTCGTCAGTTGAGAACACACCATTAATCTGCCCAACAATGGAGGCAGAGGGTGCGTTGGGTACAGCTGTGCAGCACGTCCTTTGTCTGGCATTCCTCGCCTAATCCTCACAACAAACTACCCTAAGCTGACATTTGAAGAATTTTCTCTGGCTCCCTATTTCCTGCAGTAGGTTTGTGCGCAGACAGACACGCTTTATCAAGCTGTGATCAGGTCTTAGGTTTTAATGAGTTTGGGTTAATTTGCTGGGGGAAACCTCCTTCGCTCGTCTGTGGTGGAATAAAAATACTTTATGTGTAGCAGAATCTCCGGATGTTGTTTGACAGAGGGAGATTGGTAGAATAAATTTCCAGAAAGACTGGAACGCCTGATATACAACTTAGCAAGTGTGATGAATCATATTTCCTCTGGCGTAGGAGATAGAGAGAAAAAGAGTTTTTTAAGACCGATAAAAGACCTCCTTGAGACAGTTACAAAACTTTATAATACTGCTCTGTGTGTTTGTGTGTGGCACTCTTGTCTCTCTTGTCTCGTCCATTTACCGATGTCTGGTGGTTCCTTGGTCATAGTGACCACGCCCCCTCCCAACTTCCATTCTCTTGACAATTAAAATGCTTGCTTCATCTTCAATAATCTGTCACATCATGAAAACATCACAACAGACAGAAACGTTGGTGTGCTGAATAAATTTTTAACCGCTGAATGAATGTTTTAATGGTTTTTCCCGGCTGCGCGCCTCCGCAGGTGCTTGTGAGTCCCAGCGCCGCCACATCAAAGGCCGAGGACTCGGGATTGCTGTACCCGGGGACCTACCCTTCCAACACGCCAATCAACCTCTTCCTCCACTTCCCAGAGACCTTTGCACTCGTCCTCTGCTCCTTCCTCGTGATGGAGTTGTGCTCGCCCTGCAGCATGGCGAGGTGTCCTTGCAACGACAGCTTCTCCAACGACGATGTGCTCAACGACACCGAGGACTCAGCCCCCGACCTGGAGCCGCCCATGTACCTGATGGTGTACACCACAGCTCTCGCCCTCCTCATCTTCCTCGTCGGCGTCCTCGGCAACCTCCTGGTCATCCTGGTCGTGTGCCGGATACGCTCCATGCGCACGCGCATGAACTACTTCCTGGTGAGCCTGAGCCTGGCCGACCTGCTCGTCCTGTTGGTGTGTGAGCCGACAGCCATCATGGTCTTGTACACCAAGGATGTCTGGCTTCTTGGAGAAGCCATGTGTAAGTAGCAGCTTTTTACTGGACTTCGGATCTCTGACAATGTGTAAGTAACGGATTCTTACTGGGTTCGTTAAATGCGTACTAGGGTCTAATTTTAAAAAAATTGTTTACCTGTATTAAAGATGTATCTAAATTAATTTGTTTTACAAAGGACTCAAGTTCAGTTGCAAGATATTTTACAAGTTCTGAATGAAACTGAGTAGACGCCTTGTGTCATCGAGATACTAGGGTACAAATGTCACAGTCTACACAAAAAAGTATAAAACCTGAATGAACATGGACAGGTCTACGTCATCAAACCTACAACCAATGGGAGAGCTGAAACCACATGTCAGTTTGTCTCATCCAGGGACAAGCATTATGTCAGGTGTCAACCTCTCTGTACATAGCCATGTTTACAGACATTCCTGTGCTGACTTTTTGTAAAGCTCCACATTGGCTTACTGAGGGATTAAATGGACTGTGGAGATGAAGGATTAAAAGAACATTGTGCGTGTCAGTTTGGATTAACTAGGATGACACTGAGTCATTTTATGGCCATGTTAATTTGAAAGCTCATTACCTGCCGCTAACTTAACGACTTACCCAATCGAGTTGTCCGCCCCGAATGCAATGAATCCCATCATCACCTCCACTGATTGCCTGTAATGCCAGTTCCACTGGCTGCCACCAGGAGGGAGGCTAATGTTCAGGCAGCTGCTTGGCCTTCCTAGTCTTGTGTGAGTTATTTTCTTGTTGTGCAACCAGTAGACTGACACTTGCATGTCGATGGTCATTAGCCTCAAGAAGAGACCAATGTCTCGACCAAAACATTATTTATATTCTGTAAAAAAAAAAGAATTGTGTTTTGTTGACTAGCGAAAAAGATTTTTCTTTGTTTTTTCCCAGTCTTTCGGGGCAAACTCACTTCGTGGAGCTTCATACAAAAGTTGTAGTTAAAAAAGTCCACTCCTTTCCGGTCGACACTACACCCCGAATTACTCAACAAGAAAAATGATTTTTCGATTCATCTATTAAGGGTACATCACTGCCACGATAAGGGTATGTTGTGTCAGTAAGTGTATCCGTATCATTGTCCCTATAACAGTCCACCATGCCGCCGTACCGAGAAGGGTACATCGTTCTAACTACCCACTTAGTGTGTACTGCTGTCAACCATCATCTACAGCCATCATCATCCTCGCAGAAATCGTCAGTCCCCACCCCTACCCATGCTATTCTCACCATTTATCTCCTCTTTCCATCCGTCTTTCCCGAGAGGTCATTATTTTCCTAATGAGCCCTTCCGGACGAAGACTTCTGTGAAGTCCTGACCCCTGTGATCATTAATTTCCTTTCACATCCCGAGCTTTGTTCTTGCGGTGTGGCGGGTAATCCACCGACAAATCATCATGCTCCGACTCTGAACTGAGAAACAATTTTGTGGAGGGCACGGGGACTCGGTCCTAACGGAGGTTTGCAGATCGCCTGGTTAAATATCAAAGTTCATGAAAGAAACTCAGAAAAGAACATTAATTTAAAAAATGTGAACTCTTTCTACACTGAAGAACTTTTCGTTGGCAGGAGCAACAAAAAATAACAATAATAATAACTATGAGAGAATGTTTTAAACTAAAGAACCGCAACTACATCATCGCGTGACTGGCGGCGGACTTGGACCTCGTCCATCGCCATCTTGGGGACGTGGAGTGGTTCACTGGACTGGCAGCAGTTGCCTGACTTGCTCGACTTGTCTTTCTTGATTATGAGACTGGAATCTCCTTCACAGGCAGCTCATGGTTTAAACTGTCAGTCGCTAGGAAATAACAACAAAATATCAGAAGGATGATACCGTGCATTGTAAAGCAGTAAAAGACAATTCCACTACGAATGAGAAATAATAATCATCATAACTTACATCAGTAAATATACAAATCAACATATTATATTACTACGCTAAACATGAATAGTAATAATAATACCAATAACAACACAAGAATATAAAGTACATAAGGATGTGATGACAACAAAGAACAAAGATAATGAGTTTGTAAAGCATTGTTTCTTTCCTTAAAATTATTATTTTATCTTAGAATTAAAAAACAAAGTTTAGCTACGGTGAATTAATTTGAAATAGGTTAACTTAAATTAATTATGTTTTCGTCAATCAGTGTATCCCACACCCCATCCCACCCACTCCCTCAATATCGTGAGTTTACAAAACTGATGTCAGAGAGAACAATAGAGGAAACAACGATGACATTGATGGACGATACGATAAGCAGCTTTCCTCACACAGAGGTCCCCCCTCGCCACACAAAATATGTTAAAAAATACAGAAGCCTGGAATAAGAGAAGGGAGCAATCAAATAAGGAACAACAATGAGGGCCATCACAGAGCAGCTCATTTCCCTCGTGGAATGTTTTAATATCAATTTTCTTGTTTATGTAAATAAGTAGCTAAGCTGCGCTTGTCTTCCCCTGGCTGTAAAGAGCGATGTTTACATGTGTTTTGTTTGTTTAGGTCGTCTGCTTCCACCCTTGAACACATTTTTTGTAAACATGAAGTCTAATTCTGGAAGTGTTTTGCTCAATACGTGTGAGTCAGTCTGTATCTCTTCCTTTGTTATCCTTCGCTCTCTCTTGTATTTTTTTGTTTTGTTTGTTTGTTTTTTGTTTTGTTTTGTTTTTTGTTTGTTTGTTTGTTTTTTTGTTTTTTGTTTTTTTTGGTTTCTTGGGTTTTTTTTTAACTTTTAAAAAATTATCAATCCCTTTTATTTATTCTTTCCTTCCTTATTCTATTTTATCTCTCTCTTTCTTCCTTTTTCCTTGCAGCCATCTTTCTTCCTTCTCCCTCACTCTTATTTGTATGTGTCTCTTTTCCCTTCTTTTTCTCTCACTTAATGCACTTCTTTACTTATTTATTTTATTGCCTCGCATCCCACACGCCTGCCCCAATATTCTCTCTGTCTCTTTTTTCTACTTTGGATTCATTTTCCTCCGTGAGTTTCTCCATGCTTGTGACTTAATGGAGTGAACAGATTCATAAAATAACATTTAGTATTATTGACATGGGTTAGGGTTTGCAGTTTTAGTCACAACTTCTACTATCATCTTTCGAAACATTCTCTGCATCCTGTTCTACGTTTACTTACTAAGAAAGAAAGAAAGAAAGAAAGAAAACGAAAGAAAGAAGAAAGAAATTGATTTTGTGGAACTCATTTCCCCGAGAGAAGGCAAGCCCAGAGCGCTCGGCATGAGAGATTACAAAGGAACGGACAGTTAACTGAACAAAAAATGCAAACGTCAGCAGGCGGACGATACCTCGGCAAACATGAGCAAAGTTCGTGGAGGAAGATGAGGAATAGATGAGTGTGCGCAAGAGATCGCCAGATTATAAAAGCTATTTGTTCAAGAGGTGGGTTTTGTGGCCAAACACGAAAGCTTCGAATATGGACACATGTCCAAGAGAAAGAAGCAGACAATATCAAATGGCAGGGGCAGACAATACCAAATGGCAGGGACAGAGAAGGAATGATTGCGGAATTTTTCGCCTGATGGACGGCAGAAAGAGGATGTCAACAGTTCTTCCGAGTTCTTTTCTCTAGACTTTGCTCTCCCCGCTTCTAAGTTGTAGACGCTTAATGATCCAATGTTGTCCCATCCACCATCACCGCAACACTGTCAACTGTCTCCAACAGCCCCTTAAACAACTAATGCAATGTTTTCTAATAGTCTGATGAAGCCTGGTTAAGGATATCATATCCCAAAATCCCAGTGAAACCCCTTTTCCCTTGTTGAGGTACACACCTACAAACATGACTAAAAGGTTTAACAACACAGTCATTGAGATTCTACATGGGTGTTGTGAAGGCCTCATGTAAAAGCTATGACCATATGTGAAGTCACGTGATCTTCTTTGCATCATCTTTGCAGACTTGTCGAGAAACAGGAGGGATGTATTTCTCATATTTGGCGAAATAAAAACTTGGACTAAGCTTTACTAGTCACAAGAAAAAATAGTGTACTCCAGTAGGTCTTTAAGCCCTCGAGGACATTGTATTCACACTTTAGTCATCAGAATTATCAGTGATGTAGTATGGTTTCATCGTTTTCATTGTTCATGTACATGGCTGAATACATTCGTTACCAGATTCTTTTCGTCAGATGTTCTCAGATGGTGTTGCTCACAATCCTGTCTTTGTCGTTGTACTGATGTGGACTCTCATGTTAGTAGCTTCTCAAGTCTGTTACACCAGAAGAGCCTGAATAACACTCATTTATTTTGTTTCACCAGGTGTAGCATTATTATGTGAACGTTGATGAGTAGAAACTACATCAGTCCTTGTGTCTGAACATTCACAAACACATCACAGTGTTCACTTGAACATGAACATGAACGAGCAAGAACACAACACAAAACAAGTGAGTTTCATCTGAAGGCTCCCTCGCCTAGCTTTCGCTGTTCCATTGGTCACATCTCTCAACGGCTTTAAGTGAATGCCGAGGGTTTTATTTTATTTGGGTCGTGTTTTCTTTAACTCGGGCCGCCAGCAGTTGTTTTCTTGTGCCCGAGTCTTGTTTTCCTTCACTCTGCTCGTTTTTCGCTTTCTGTTTATTTATTTATTGTGTCTGCCGGGAGCTTCGCTAGAAAACTCTTCTATCCCAGAATATTTTGGGTTAAAAGTTTCGAAAAATGAAATGGAATATTAAAGAGAAAAAAAGGGGAAAGTGGCAGCTGGATTTACTGGCCAATTCCACAGGTCTACAGAATAGTTTTGTGTTTAGTTTGACTGGTTCAATCAACATCTTTGTAATATGTTTATTAATTTCTAATTACTTGCTCATTTGTAGTTTAAACAGCCTGAGTGATCCATGTAAACTTTCTGCTTGGCCTTCATTCTGTCAGTAGCTTTGACACACGAGGGTCATTTCTCGTCTTTGGTGAGCTTTTGTTGAACCCTGAGATGTGAGGTCTGTCGGTTCATTTTTTTTATTTTCAGCCAGTTGTTGTTGTTGTTGTTGTTGTTGTTGTTGTTGTTGTTGTTGCTTGTTGTTGTTGTTGAAGAAGAAGAAGAATTTAGAAGGGAGTGTGCTTCCACCTTAAGGAGATTTCGCACTGTCGGGGAATGGGGAATGTCAGAAAGTCTTCGGCAGTGATATTTTAAGATCGCTCCTTTTACAAAAGTAATCCAGCATCTTCCCTCCTCGCTAGAGGCGCTGTCACAGATGTCATCTACATCAGTGGGAAGCCAAGGAAACACGTGATCAATATTCCTCGTACTGACGGTCCTACAGAGGTTTGCCTCCACAAACCCAGTAAATTGACAAAACATGTATGAGCTGCGTTTGGTGTCCCTGGGGAGGGGAGATAGAATCTTTTACTTCCTGCTGGTCAAATTACACTAGATATCTCTCTCTCGTTCAGTGGATAAATCAAATGAAAAAAGAAAGAAAAATAAAGTAAATGAAAAAGGACATAAGTGCATTAAGCTGTGTAACCGCTGCTTAAAAAAGGATTGGACAATACACGGGAGGTGTGTGGTTTGTTGTGTTTGTAATGTTTATGGTGATGATGCTATTCCAGTTCCTCTCGTCCTTTCTGTGCCTTTACCTTAGTCACTGCGCGCGCAAACTGTTTTACAAAAATCCAGCGAGAATAGAAGTCGTCTGTTCCAGTGGATCAACGATTCTCTCATAAACTGCCATTGTTTTCAGAGTATTTCACTGTACTCACTGTGTTCTCAATGATGTTCAGGGTAAACGCAACATGACAATAAAAGCTAAGGTCATTTCCATATCTGTGTGAATATGGTAAGTGAACGACATTTTTATTCCTGCATCCAATTCACTGCCTGAACGAGTTTCATCAGCTTTCAAGACAAGAAACATTGTCAGAAACTCCGATTGATAGCTTTCATTATCTTCAGAGCAACGAAAGAGTTTTTATCGCAATCGCCAGACTTTCTCCAACATGGCATCTTGGTACGATGGGCCACTCATCTCTGCTCTCTGTGCTCCGACAGGCAGGACGATGGATGTAAGAGCTGCTTCTCGTAGGTTTCCAAGTGTGTTACCTTAGGTAATGAAACTTTTCTTTCATCAACATCATCATCACTACCACCACCACCACCACCACCACCACCACCACCACCACCACCGTCATTATCATCCCAAATGTATACGACATTGAAGCGAACAATTAGCGATCTGTGTCAAGGAAAGGGAAGAAATATCTGGACGACCTCAAGCATTACTCGACAGGTCATTGCCAAGATCATCAAACTTTCTCTAGAGAATTCGATGCTCCAGCTAAGACGCTTGGAATCGGCTGTTCATCCTTTCGAAATTTCGATTCTGTCTATTTTTTGTGCAGCCTGGCTGTGTTTTAAAGAGACGGCCAAATCGCGAGATAAGCCGAGATGCCAGGGACTCAACTGGCATTTGATGTCCTGACCACCGGCGGCCGCTCACAACTGACATCAGTCCTGCTGAATGCTTAACTCTCCCCCAGGCCTTCATTTTCTACTGCAGCATTTACAGAAACATGTGGCACTTGTTACCAGCCTGGATGAAAATCCTTTTACTGGAACTGGCATGGAATAAGCCGGCATTGTTCCGACATTTACATTGTAGTCTCGCTGGTGACACAATTCTGGGGACCTTGCTCTTGGGAGAAAGATTTCAGATATCGGTCTGACATCATATCCGATGTTCAGCTGATAGAGAACAACTTTTATAAACTTGTTTGGAGGAGAATAACTATGCCGTTATTTAGTCAATCGGGTGACCCTCCAGCCTTTGCACGTCTTGCCAGAAGGAAATGGAAAATTGTTTTAAAAAAAAACAATATTTGAAGTTTAAGTTTTGTGCAAAGGAAGCAACTTCTTCAAGAGGGAACAACTATCTTGGTCTGTCCACCTTGATCAGCTTCTTTCCCCATCATGACCCTCCTCATACCCTGGTCCATCTATAAACTGCGTTTAGTTCATAAGATATGTAAGAAAATATGAAAACTGTAGGAGGCCTGGTCCTAGTAGAGCTGATGACAGTGATGCCCTGTGCTTATCCGCTTGGGTTTGACTCTCGTCTGTACCTTCTGGTGTTGTCCACGTGGACAGATGTTTATATTTACATTCTGGTTTTGTCGTTGGCTTAACCTGATCTACCTGTCTACACCAGTCTTGGCAGCTTACTTTTGTGATCACGTGACTGAGATGAACGACACCCAATGATCCACAATCTTGGCTCTTCAGTTGTGTCTGGCAGCGGTTACAGTAGAGGTGGACCGAGACCTGGAAGAACTTGTCTGCAGTTCGTGGTTACAGAAAGTCTGCAATGGACTGTCATCGGCGTTGGTCAGCTTGTAGTCCTTTCTTCTGTCATCGGTGCCTTCCTCCTCCACATCTCTGTTGTCTGGTGATCCTCGTGTACCTGATGCCATCGTTTGTTTTGCTGATGCCAAGTGCCTGTAGCACTGGTAGAGAGGTCACATCGGGTGAGGGGATGGGGTGGGGAATAAACACCCCGGCGACTGATGGAGGATTCGAGTTTGAGGCTCTGCCTCCTGTGAGCAGACCCGATCGCTCTTAATTTCGTTTCTCCCTGTCTGGGAGAATTAGACATTGAAAACATCGACTTCGCTGTGTGTTTATTTTGCCATCGGACTAGTCTACGATGGTTGCTTTGCTTAGTCTGTGGATATCTATTTGTGTGTATGTGTGTGTGAGTGTGTGGGTGTGAGTGTGTGGGTGTGCTCGTTTTCTTACAGCTTTACCCGTTTGTGTAGATGAGGAAGCAGATAGCCGAGTGGTTAGACCGCTGGCGTTCGAAACGAGAGCCCGCTGGTTCAATACCCGATTAGCGCAGCAAACTTTTCCCATCGACCCAGTTAACGGGAAAGGGTACCTGACTCCACAGAGGTTGGGGAAGGTAAGGCAGCGAGGAAGAGGAGATGGACACCGTCCTCACGGGAAGCTGGCCCCGAGAAAAGGGTCTTTAACACCTCACCCCTCCCTCACCCCTAGCGATCTTGGTGAGTTCTTGGTGAGGGTCTCTCTTAGCTGGTAGACCTCTGAGATGTTACTCTGTAATTGGCCCTCGGTCTAGTTTCCTTCAGTGTCTTCATCCCTTTCCTGCTGTGATACAAAGGAATCGCTTGTTTACACTGTGTAAAATATACTTATCATGCATAAACCCCTGTTTGTCTTGTATTAATGTTTAATCTTCCCACATATTCTTCTCAAGTTTGTTCTCATTTCTGTATTGACATTGCCTCGCAGCATACCTAGAACTATTCTCGATTAATTTTGCATTGCAGAATCCACATTTTCCGGTGCTGGCTGCTATTTGACATTTTCAATGAGACGGCGCAACAAAAGCTGTCGCTAAAATTCTATTTCTTTCAAGTTGAAAGATTTCTATCTTGTGCAATTGATAAAAAAATAGCATTACATATTCAAGTAACTGCTCTTAAAGTTAAAATACAGTTTCTAAAGGTTTGAATACTTGATTGTAAGCTGCAGATGGAGATAGAAAGTGAAAGGATAAAATCATCGTCAGAACAGAAGACGAGGGAATAATGCAAGTGGCTTTCACTCGCGGTTCTAAACCCTTATCCCGCGGGTCTCGGATTATTTCTGACAAAGAGTGCCGACAGTCAGCCATCCTAATCTTTGTAGTTGTCTTTGAAAAGATCCTGGCACATTCTTTTCTCCCGGTGAATATTCTAGAAGAAGTTTTGTAATACTCGGAACGTAGTGAGCTTTCAGTAAATGACAAACTGTTTTTGAAATGTGGTTTATTTATGAACAACGGTTGGTTAATGCTGTCACAGATTTTGCACTTATTCTTTTAATTTCTTCTTCAGAAGTTCTTTGCTCTGCTGGCATAGGTAAACAATTCTCATTGTAGTTTGAACGTGTTGGAGAAGTAGCAACACTGGAGAATGGCAATAGAAAATCACAGACATGAATACAGACGACTGTTTTGATATTAGTCTCAGTGGTGTCGACCATAACTTTGGTCAGACTCCTCGAGAATAGGACTCGAAAATAAGTCTGAGATCGCAAGTCTTAAGTGTAAGTCTGCTTTGTTAAGTCTGGTTTAAATGGTAAACTTACCACGCCTTGACTGTAAGACCTTACATGCACACCATCCGATGAGACTAACTCCTGTGCTACAATTTTCAACATCTCTCTGAACTCGTGTTTTCTCTTTCTTCCATCCATGTCAACCCAAAGATCTATCTGATTAATTAGAAAAGATAGAAGAGAGGGACGGAGGTTGACCTATCCTCTCGCTGATTCTTAGACACGGTGAGCCACTTACAATGACACTACTATGGTAGTTTTTTAACCACTGAGAGAGAATGACACTGCTTAACTTCGTGTTGCAGGCAAGATCGTGCCCTTCCTGGAGAACGCAGCCCACCACTGCTCCATCCTGTCGCTGCTGGCCATCAGCATCGAGCGCTACCTCGCCATCTGCCACCCGTTCCGCCAGCACCGGCGAGGCAAAGCCCTGACCGACCTGCTGACCATCTGCCTGTCGTGGGTCGTCGCCCTGCTCGTCGCCATTCCTTTCGCGCTGATGTCTGAGCTGACAGTGGAACTCTTCTACGACGGCACCTGGCAGACCACGTGCCGGACCACCACGCGGATTCCCGGCATGCAGCTCTTCATCATCCTAGACTTTGCGCTGGTCATGATCCTGCCGCTAGGCGTCCTCACCGTCCTCTACACCATCATCATCCTACGGATCTCCGCCAGCGCGTGCGCCTGTCTGGGGTCCGTCAAGCAGGAGGAGGTACACGGGGGTCGTCTGGCACAGAGCCGCAACCAGGTGGTGTGGATGATGGTGGCTGTGGTGGTTCTCTTCTATGTCTGTCTCCTGCCCATGAGGGCTTTCATCCTCTGGCTAGTCTTCTCTCCGGCCAGCAGCCAGGAGGACTTGGGCTTCGTGGCTTTCCACAACGTCCTCAACATCACCCGCCTGCTGACGTACATCAACAGCGCCGGCAACCCCATCATCTACGGGCTGCTGAGCACCAAGTTCCGTAAGGCCTTCCGTACGCTGATGCCTGCGTGCACTATGGGCACCTTTCTCTCCCGAGCCTCCACCACGCGCTCCTCGACCCCGCGCCATCGGACTTCGCACGTACAACACCACCTGCAACGGCAACTCCGGCGTCTGTCCCCACGACGAACGCAACGACGACCACAGACTGTCCTCGAAGGGCGTTAAGAATCAGTATCAACACAAACCCGTTGGCCGGAAGGAGGCGGAAATCATGCTTTGAGTTGACATAGTTTCTACAAATCTGTATTTTTATCGCCAGAAGGGTCAAGGGACTCCACTCTGTTGTCTACAACTATGTACTACGCTGACGTCATCAACTGGCTTTCTGCGCATGTCGCAGTTTTAACGAAGGTGGTCTTGAGGTCCACGCAGTGCCTGATGCAGGACAGCTTCGGGCTTGTCTTAAACATTTGCGAGGAAATCGTGAAAGTGTATTGGTCTGCTCACCTGTGAATTGCGGAGAGACAGGTGAAAGCCGAGTTGTGGATTGTGAGTGATGATGACCATAACATAAACATTAATTTGTATATTCTTACCTGTGTTAATGGCTTAGAGATTTTATGAAGGCAGGGGAGACTCGAAGGTTGAAGGCGCCATCTCTGTCTACGTTTTAATTCCGAAGAATATTTTGTTTTGCAACACATTATGTTAAAATGCAGGAGAACCCGAGCTGACAGTTTGACCGTTGCTAAACTTTTTGTTTGACTGTTTGTTTAGATGAGTTTGTTGTAAATCAGCAATTATTTTGTTTTTGTTACCGCCGTGATTGCTAAAAAAAATTAATTATCATATTTTATGTGGTTTTGAGCCATGTTTGCTCCTACAAGAAAATGAACAAGTTTACTCAACGAAACAGACTCACCTGGTCATAAGCAACAACTAGAGGCAGGGCATTCTTCGTCGTCTTCTCTCTATCTCTCTTATTATAAGGTTCTTGGTTTGTGAAAAGTTATCTTGCGGCTGCTTCCGTCCATTTCCGTTGATGTCGTTTAGTTCTTTTGTCGCATCGTCTTTTGTTTCCTGACACTGCTCAAAACACTTGTGGGTGATGGCGGAGGTAAAGACCCTAAGACTGTGCCTTCTAGTTCTAAACTATAACACGAAAAAGAGACTACTACTAATAATAATAATAATAACAATCAACAAATATTTTGTTTGGAAATTAATGATATTTGTGGAAATTCGTTGCATCTTGGAAAAAGAGGGGCGACACCTATGTGAACAGAGGAAAAACTGACTTGCAAATGTAAAGAAGTGAACTGAGTGTTTCACGAGGACTTGTTTACCCAGGACTTGTTTACCATCTGATGTCCAGTTCTTCGTCCCGACGACCAGTAAGAAGGTGTAGTAGTGAACAGACTACAGTGGAATGTGTAATTCCTGCTGCTGTAAATAGCAACAATAAAATATCAACAATATTTCCTGTAAATAGATGAAGTGAGTACTGGGACTGTTCACTCCCATTGGCTGATGATGATTGAAAGTCAGCAAGGGGAAAGAACTGTGTGAAGAAGAAGCTGCCACAGCTTGCTGGACATTTTGTACGGAAGTGACGTCACTGTTTGTCCACACGGTAACGAATAAAGACTGGAAAAACTCATGGAGATAATATATTTGCAGGTCCTCACCTGTCTGACAGAAACTCAGTAAAGACGAAGCAGACAGGATTGTAGGACAGGCTTGTGAATGGTGAGCCACTGGACAAGGTGTCTTGACAATGATGCCAGGTCATCGTAGTTACTGTCTGCTGACAGTTGAATGTTTAAGGTCTTCTAAGGTCAGTTTTCATAAGTTTTTCGCCACAGGACTCAAGAGAATGTGGAAAATTCATCCCTAAACTTTTAACTTTGTTCTTTATCTCATCGAAACTTTTTTAAAACATTCAACTGTATAATAAATGAGTGTATATATTAATATAAATTTATATATTTATAAATTAATTAATTTATGTATTTAAATATTAAAATAGACAAAATTACAAACCTTTATTCATTTATGATTTACTGAACTTTGTTTAGTTGTTTCACATTTTTTACTTCACAAAAATGCAGTTTTCAGCAAAAAGAATATTGCCGGTTAATTATGGATACCAAACTGACAAATACATAAAAGCTGAGGGTCCTTGTAGCTAGCACCAAATGGGTGACAATGGACCACTCACACTCACACACGAGACTTCCCCAAACCTGTACTTTTTGTATTCAGGAAAAGGGAGACAATACCGACATGGGTGGCGTAGAACAAGTGGCTGACAAAGTAAGGGCTGACTAATTAGTCATTTTGTAAATTGTACTACTAACCTTTGAAGCTCAAACCACAGAGGACGAGAGGAACACGCCGGTAAGCATACTGCTCTCATGATCCTGTACACAATGTTGATCGGTGTTGGTGTAAAGTGGTTTACCGACAGTTTATTCTTCCAGTCAAAATGTTCGTTACTTCCCCTGTATTTGGTTTTCTGTCTGCAGGTGGTCTGTGCGCCCGATGATTGTAAATACATTGGTGTGTGGGTATAAACTCTTCGTTTTACTTCATTGACTGTGATTATTTTGTAAACATTGGTGATTGTCTTGTAGATATTGTGATGTGTACAGAGAAGTCAGCAGCTTGCTGGGATACTGCGATACACGTCAGCTGTGATGATGACGATGACGATGATGATGATGGACTTCACTGCCATGTAATAACTATATGCTATTTCAACTTATTTTTTAGTTAATTTATTATTTATTTTGTTTAAATGTGTCAATTCCATCCTGGTGGCTCAGGATTGGCCCTTTAATTTGCAGCTGATTAGGATTAGAGGATCCACAACTTCCAAGTCGAGCTACTTCAAGCCATTGAATTGACATGGAAGTGGTCAGTGTGGTCAAATGGATGTGATACAGTCCCACAGGTTGAGAATATCTGTGGGAGTTGACTGGATTGGACTTTCTGACTTACTTTACTTACTGACAGGTGTGTAACGATGTCGACGATGTCAGTAACATTAATAAATAATGTCGATGTCAATGATGTCAAAATATTGAACAAAACGAATTCGCTGTTGATTTTTATTTGCAGCTCTCGGTAATAACATAATGGATGACATACAAATGCAATAAAGAGGTTTCGGAGAAAAAGTCAGAAACCAAATGTTATCCACAAACTTTCTGAATATGAAAGTATGCAAAGTATACGAAAGTGTGCGGATGAAGGAAGTTATTGAGGATCGAGCGAACGATGTGGATTGTTTGTCCAAATATACATAAGCAAACCACTTATTCCAAAGGATAGGGTTCCTATAACCTTCGGATTCAATACATCAATATGCAAATTTTTAATTCACTAACATACATGTACAGTATGTCTCCAACTTACGAACAGGTTCCATTCCAGGAGGCTGTCTGTGCGTTTGTTCGTAAGTACAGTCTGGTACATGTACAACAACCTCTGCTATCGGACGTACCGATATATACAATAGTTTTCACTTGTTTTTAATGTACTTGAACAATCTTCATATACATGAAATAAAGTTTATATAATTACATGCGAGCTATCCTTACGCACTAACTTTAAAATTGAAGACAATCCTCATGAACTACTTTTGAGCTTGAGGACCATAGTTCGTAGCTCGAAGGTTTGTAAGTAGACGACTAAATGTCTGACCAAACCCTTGTGATGCCACATAAATGCCGTCTCGGACCTTCATTAGATGTCTTTTATTTACATTCGCCCTTTCCCACAAGGGACATTATCCTGCCTAACAAGAAGTCAATACAGCCCACCCGAGGAGCGAAGAAGTGACACTTCTGGACTTAATGACCGTTCGACAGACACAGTATGGAAGCCCAACTGACCCACAACTCGCCTACAACACCTTTTATCTGATAGCCACCCATATCAGTCAACACACATCACAACAAGCCACAAGAAATGTAGTAAACAGGATCCCGGCAAGCTTGAGTTCGATTACTTTCTCTCTGTTTCTCTCTCTCCAGTATTTGCTGTTTTTTTCTTCCATCTTCAGATCGCCCATTCATTCATGAATCCCGCTCACCGTTCTAAACTGTCACAAGTTAACCTTCCTGCAGAAATATTTGTTCACCGAGGTCTCATCACCGCGAGGGATGACGCTCGTCTGTCGTGGGCACATCCCAGACAAGGGCATAGAACACCATCTCATCCTCCATATACTGACCTAACAACCGCAGGTGAACATTGGCTGCCCCCGCCTCGGCCAAGGCCGGCAGCAGGCCGCGATACGTCACTCCCATTCGCTGGTAGACGTCACGTGGACAGGCCGGCGACCACGTGCCACTGACGAAAGACTGCCCACGAGAGGTGTAGAAGTGGGCGTGGCGAAGAGGCCGCAGTGGCGTTTAGCCTGGCGGCCCAGTTCGGCCAGGAAGCTGTCCGGGGTCATCTGCACCCAGGCGAGGGTCTTGAGGGGAGGCAACCGTCGATGAGCAGCAGGCGGTGTTGTGGCTGCTGATGGCGCTGCTGCTTCTAATGGTGGAGGTGGTAAGGCCACAGAGTACGATTGTATCACAGTATTTTCTTTGCAAGGTCATGGACAGGGCTGGACATTGACAAGTCCGCAATGGTAAAGTTGCTGCTGCTGCTGCTGCTGCTGCTGCTGCTGCTGATGATGATGATGATGATGATGATGATGAACCGTTCACACAACATTTCTGACAGGTCTCCCTGCCCAACGCGTTTTGACACATGACATCGGCTGTTCCTCCATCCGGCGACGATGAAGGCAACGTCCTTGCCAAGATGGCCGAGACCAGGAGGTCCCCATTGACATCCGTGACACACTGGCTGACCACCTCGTAGCCACACTTTCGCCGCCGCGCCAACAGCCGGACGTACTCCTCTGCCCGCACGGCGGACACCACCTCCCGCCTCTCCTCCGTGATGGCTGCATGCACCAAGATCACCAGCGCCAGCAGACGACCCCCGCTGACGTACGTGGCGAGAAGGTCTGGCTGCACTCCGTGCTCCTGGGCGCACAGAGCCACCACCTTCACCAGCTCGTCCGCCTCCACGTCCAGCAGCCACATCCGGCTGGTCTGACCTGCCATTTTCGAAAAGGTCAAGTTGAAAGTCACGCGCTCGCCGCCTTCCTGGTCCAGCTCGTTGACGCCCATCCACGTCAGGCTGAGCCCCTGCTCTTCCATTGCCCGCACGTGCGCAGCTGCGGAGGCGGGTGGGATGTGGGTCATAATGACCTGCGCGCCATCCCGTGTGCACACGCGCAGACCCTGGGTGCTGCAGCTGGTCAGACCGGGAGGGTAGGGCGACAGGTGCGGGTGGAGGCTGAGAGCCAGCTTCACCACCCCGTCCAGGTCCGGGTCCCGCCCAGGCGTTGAGCAGGAAACACCAGGCCACCCCGCTATGGTGACGCTAAAAGCAAGAAAAATCCCAATACACAACCAGGCCTACAGCTGCCGGCCAATCTCTCATTCTAGAAATTTCCGCTCTTAACTAGCCCACGACTTGTCCCATACGATCACTCATTTCTGACACTAATAAAATAATACTTTTGCTAATTTTCACGAAAACTTTGACATAAGCGACACTTCAGAATTTTTTATGTTTTACCCATTTTATGTTACAAAATGTGTTATTCACAGAATACGTTGAACGGATTGTTCTTATTTCTTTACTGGGAATTTCATTACTGCCATCTCGTTGAATATAATCCTAGACTCTTGCTCTGTGCATTCGAATGTCATTGCTGAAAGTGTTCTGTACTCTTAGGGCACAAAATTTTAATTTCTCATCTAAGCAAGCCCCGTCTTCTAAGACACTTTTAAACTTCTTAGCTGAACGCGTTCTGTGTAGTTTTTATCAGAGCATGTTCGGTGTTTTTAACTGAACATTATTCTACTTTCTTACTTAACACTGTTTGTAAACTGATCTTAACTTTAATTTCTTTGCTGAGCGCGTCGTGCGTTACAGCAACTGACCTGAACGGTGGCGCACGTGCCCTCCATGGCCCCAGTGTGGCCCCAGGTCTTGCCATCATTCTGCACGTCCAGCCCCAAGCCGTACCACTCGTGCCCCTCCTCGTAGGCAGGTCTTGCCAACATTGCCCTCACTGCCGACCGCGTCCAGCAGCCTTGCCGACCCTTTGACCTTTGGCGTGGTGTGTGGGTGAAGGCTGTTGCACAAGTCATCTCTCGACACTTGCTGCTGCTGCTGGTGCTGGCTTGCTTCTAGGCTGAGAACCACTTGAAGCAGATCCCTAGCCCGCCCGACCCAACCTCCGTACGCCCCGGTGTTTCGCATAGGGAAGGAGCCGTACTGCGGTAGGACCTGGGTGTCCGTCTGACCGGGCAGGATGCTGGGCAAATGCGACGGTCCCCGGATGTTGAAATATTCTGCCTGCATGCAAAGATATTACAAAACAGATTTTTCATTCGACTGACACTGGCATTTTTTTCAATAATGATCGACATATCAAATTTTGTCCAAGTCCACGCAATGACAGCTGGCCAATATTTTACCAAAGTTAGTATTTTTTGTTAAATTTGTCTCCGAAGCTTGGGTTTGTGGTGCATCGACAAAAGTGTGCGCGTACTGGGGCAGGGCAGAGTGGTTCAATCTTGTGGAACTACTATCGGCATTCTATGAACACCAACTAGTCTGCTGTACAGGGAATGTGTGAAATCAACAGTTGTGGGCATTCAAAGGTAGAGCTATGCAAACACAAAAATCCATCGTCATATTGTAACCGAAAAAAAAAACTGTTGATACCATAATATATTGAAGCTAACAGCAATTATTAGTTTAGTTATTTTATTATCTTCTAAACTGAGTAAGTACGTTAACATCTTAACTGAGATGTTTTGAGGCAGGGGTGATAAAACATTTTCACTTGCCCCGGGCAAAGACCATCCCAACGCCATTGCTTCTCGTGTAGGTTGTAAAAAATATTCTGCCCTCTTCTCATTCCCTTGTCTATTTCAAAGGATGAGTTATGTTACTCGCATGATTCCCTGCGTGATATAATGGCTATGAAGAGTCTTTCCATAATAGTGCAGCTACAGACGGAAACAATCCTTTGAAAATAATCTGCTTGATTATCTCAGCTGTCGCGAACCAAAATGAAACATAAAATCAGCATCCAGTGGCTTAGCAACAAATAACTGTCAGTTAGTGGACTCGTCGTGCTCCGGCTTCAAAGGAGGTGAGCCGAGGTGTCTGCTGCAAACTGGTTTTTGGCAGCAGGAAAGAAACAGAATACCCTAGGGAATCTTATATTTATTTCTGGATAACATCATTTTCGCATCAATAATCGTCTCGAGTTTGTCTTTATTTACTCAGCAACGGAAATCTGAGTGGGAACATATGCACATTCACGACCAAAGCAGACATTTTCAAGGTTTTGTAGCGCAGTGTTGTGATTATGATGGCAGACATCTCTCAAGCATGCACGCCACATTCCCCACCTACCTCTACGTACGCACGTATGTGAACACACACACACACTGACACACACACACAAACGGGGACTGCCCACCTCCTTTGACTGCCAGTCCGCGCGCTCCTCTTCCCCAATGCGCATGTCCGTGACGCCACAGGAAGCGAGCAGCGCGTGCACGTACTGTTCGTAGCGCTGACCGCTGACAGCCTCGATGACCTCCCCTAGCACCAGGTAGCCAAGGTTCGAGTAAGCGCTTCGTGAGCCTATCACACCACCAAGTTCACATTCATGAAAAAAATCTTTTATGGCAGCTTACATCCTACTAATTATTTGTTTATTTTTTAATTCATTTTAAAGAATTAGTGTGTAGTGGTGACAACAAAAGAAACCCATTAAAGTATCTGTCTGGCATCAAGTCTGTTCGTCCTAGTAGGGTGTTCAATACTTATTAAACGTGACGTGCAATGGGATTTTTAATAACAAGATGTGGTGTTGACCATACCGTGATGTAATGTCATTTTCTAAAGGTGTACTACATTACTGATGCCTAGGTATTCCTGCAGAAACATGCAAGAATACGTGTGTGCGCGCTCGTGTGTATGCGTGGATGTACATGTAGTGTTTGTGCCTGTGCGTAGCTGTATATATATCTACACACACAATCACGTAAATGCGCGCAAACACACACACACACACGTGTGAATACCTGTATAGAGGACATGGTCAGAAAGGCAGTCTAAATCTTGACGACATACCCCAGTCGCAATGGACTAGTTGGCTGCTGTTGGAGGTTACCTGGAGTAAACTGCAGTTTTCGGTTCAGCACATACTGCAGCAGGTGTCGGTTGTACTTTCGTGACGTCACTCTGAGGCCTTGGGGGCAGGGGACACCACTCCAAAATACCGCATCTCCCACTGCGTCGCGGTCCCAACCTGCGGAGTGCTGCAGCAGGTGTCGCACAGTCACCCGCCGTATTCGCTTGTCGCCTCGCGTTTTCAACCCTTTCAGCACACCTGTAGTTTAAATGTCACGCAGGGAGGGTCAGATAAACTGTTGTCCCTCATTGTATTTTTATTTTTAAAGGCAGTCCCGTCATCTTTTGGTTGTTAGCAAGTGAGGCGTTCTTTCATCCTCTTTCTTTGCTGTCCCTTTCCCTCCCTCTGTTTCCTTAGTGTTTTTGCCGTGATATAGCCTTAGTTACTGGCTCTGCGTTAAACACCAATCCCCCCTCTCGCAGTGTCTAATGTATATCACTTTAGTATATTACATTTTTTGTTTAACAAAATATGTCCTTTCTTTAGGGAATGGCTGGATAAAAAAACACTGTTCACCTAAGTTATCACAGTTATTGATAAAGATCTCTCTCTCTCACACACACACACGCACACACACGAGCGCACCTTTCATTCCAAAGACAGGAGTGTCGAGACTCAGTTTTCCATCCTGACACAGTCGTAGAATGGCGATAGCAGTGATGGGTTTACTGATGCTGGCCACGCGCAGGACATGCCCTGCCCTCATCCTGCGCCCAGCCCCAGCCACGCCGTATCCTGCACGAAAGAATCAGCGTTGAAAAGTTAACTCTTACATCTTTTTTTTAATTGTCTGTTCAAGGCATGACCTTCATAAATATAGTTGTCACAATAAAAGAGTTAATTATCTTGTATTTTTATCCACAGCTCTCTTTTTTCATCTCCTCTCTCCCCTGTTTTCCATCACAATCAACCGATGACTGATGTTTCAGGCTTAACATCTATACAACTTGTTTTTTTAACCATGGTCGTACGAAATATTAGTCGTTTATAAAGCTATGATGTCATCATTTCTCTTTATATCAAATGAAAACGTATCACATATTTTATTGGCACTTTCCTTGTCTAGTTCGTTGCTTTCAATAGCCGTCTATGCTGACAATTTTAAAACATTTTATTAAGCACTAAAGAAACAAACAAGCTCTAAGCTTCGTGACTGAACTCAAAGCAGGAAGCTAAGACATCGTCTGTGTAATCACTTGTCTGACTTGCTCGCCCCAACTCCCACGAGAGCACAAACCGCTTGCCTTGTTCGTAAACAATGCGCCCATCCTTGGCCACTGCAAGAGTTGCCCCCGGCACCCCCTGTTCTTCCAGAAAGCGGCAGATAGTTTGGTCAATGTGGTCTGCTCCTGGGAACGACGCCTCATTGGCTGTAATGTCCGCTGCAGGTCCGGTTTTCCAGACAAACAGAAAGGACAATGCATCACATGTCTAAATTCTTAGCATTTGTCGAATGCGCAATGAGATCTGATAAAAACGCCATAAAGACAAAAGTAAAAACTTGGGCAGATAAACAAACAATAAACCATCGATGATGATGATGACGACGACGATGATGATGATGACAGTGATGACAAAGATATCAATGAACAGATTATTCCATAAACTTTATTTCCATGAGGTCTTATTCAACACCCCTATGTTGGTATATATCCTTCGTTTAGCAAAAATTTAAATCTAACCCGAATACAATTTTTTTCTTTATTATCAGTTTTAGTTCATTTAGAATAATAATTCCCAAACTACGTTACCCCGCTAAAACTGCGAGATACAAGTCCTCAAAGATCTCCTGCTGGGTAAGTAGACAAAAATCACCCGCTATAGAGGATAGTCTTAGATATGTATGTAGCGTATTTTAGTAATAGTCCAATATGCTTGATATTCTTGAGTCCCATAAAAGAGAATCACTCATAATATCATAGTCAAGCAGTACTCAAGGACCAGCGGGAAAAAGTATGAAAGAAAAAAGCATCAAGCCTGGAGTTTCAACTTATCCAGCCCAGTCTTACTTCACAACATGGTATATAAACCTCCTCCACTGCTTTATTTCAACATGGTTTTAACTCTCTGTAATGTAATTATTTTTAAACTTTCCTCCATCAATGTAGGGGCACTACTTATATGTTTAAAAAAAACGCCTTCTCCAAGACGGCGTATTCAACACTCAGTTTTTCATTTGTATTAAATTTTCCAATAACATTCGTCTAAGGAAAAGTGCCTGTCATTTTGTGTTGGATAGATAGTTCACAACCAACGTTTTCCTTATTTTACCCACTTATTTCGAATAAAAAGCTTCCGGCATTCAATTATATTTCAGGGATGTTAAGCTGCCACTTTGGGAGGTAGGGTGCAAGTTTGGTGCTATAATTTAAGGGCCACAACTCTTCCTGCATATTATTTTTCTGTAATGGATAGTAAGCTCCCTCAATATTTTTAGGTTTTATGTTCGTAAGCGACAAATTGCAATCTATTTTCATTTGACGGATGAATGAAAGGTTACGTAAGTGAATCTACTAAAAACATTTAAACTGGACATCCATTTAGCATTGGGTTTTTGTGGTTGGGCTGGCACAGATGTGGCAGATAATGGTAAGCCAAACTGAAAACTTACTATAAATATATAGATATTAATACATAAATTACAACATGTATATGTAATGCATAATATATTTGATAACATTTTGCAGGTAAAAAAAGACCTTATTAAAAGTTGCTTCTACATACGCACTAGAAATTTTAATGTTTAGGAGAGTTTAGAAGGGGTTGAAAAAATTATGATGCAATAACACTTTGTAAACATAACTTGTATTTAATGCTCATACTATTGCATTGGTGAGCAAAAATTGATCTTCTTCAATGTCAGGTGTCAGTGTGGAAGCTATGTGATAATATCATTAATGCCTTTGTTGCTTTGAGGTGGACCAAATGCAATATGGCAACAACAATAAAGGTACTTTCTATAGTGTGTTTGTGCACTTTACAGTAAAAAAAAAAAATGTACAAGAAATTCAATTACCATACAGATACATACTAAAACATATCAGCAAACAAAATTATACAGAACACATAATAACCATAAATACCAGAAAAAATGAAAAATATGCAAATAAAGAATTCCCCAACATTGCATCAAAAATGTGCAGTCAAGGTCGAAAAGTTGAATTGAAAGTGTGTATTAAATTACCTCAAACTTAAACAATAAGCCAGTCCATCATCCAACATGTCTGTCAAGGACAAGACTGATATTGCTGTGCAAGCAACTGAAGTCACCACGTGCATGCTAAAGAAACAGTAATATTGCTCATTTTGAATCTAACATTAAATTTTCAGAAATAGCTTCTGTGACACCTTTGAGGTACAGGATATGCCCCAGAAGTTTGGTCTTACTCTACGGAAAAGAATTCTAGAAGAAATCAGCAAAAATTCGGGTAGAAACTAGACACCTTTCAAATGCTTTTATGAAAATCTTCAAGATATTCTGGCCTAATACACTTACTAATAAAGAAATCCTTGCAAGAGCCAGTGAACCAATATGACAACCATAATCAAAAAAAAGAAGATGGAAAGGGTAAGGGCATGTGTGCAGAATGAAACCAGAGGCATCACAAAAAATAGCCCTTCATTGGACAGCTGATGGCAAGAGGAAGTGCGGCCGGCCAAAAGAAATATATGGCATACGGCCATATGGCATCGGTCAGCAGAGAAAGAACTAAAGGAACAGATACTGTCCTGGAATAGCATGGCTAAACTTGCTGCTGATAGGGAAAAAAATGGAGGTCTCTAGTGGATGCTTTATGCACCACCTTAGGTATGAAGAGGACTAAGTATGTACCCCACAATGTGCGGTCTCTCTGCTGAATGAAGTGTCTTAAGACTCCTGAGTGTGTGCCCTGTCCATTATGGGTAGCCCAAAAGGCTGAGCACTTCCTTCAGGTGTTGAAGTTCTCCCTCCAATGATTCATTCAATGAATTGATGGTCTTTGCTTGATGATGGAGACATCATGGATTGGGCAAAGACAAGAACCATGTTGTGCATGCAGCTGGTGTCACTATTTATAGTCACGGCTATAGCTACTGTTTTTTTCTAACCAAAGATTTATCTGGACTGCATAGGTGACAGCACAACACTGTGATTTGTTATAGCTATGGACGTATCTCACCGTGATTTCATCGGTTCTAACCAACTGATTTCTTTTCATATTCTACTTTTACCTGTGCTGATAAAAGAGGGCATGTACGCATGTACGCTCACAAACACACACATACCTGACAAAACACTGTAATTGTGATCTGACATGTCTTTTCTGCTGCCATCAGACCGATGTTTTCTTCTACATTGTTTGTCAGCGAGAGTTACCTTTCTTTAATGCTAGCCCAAAACGCGTATCCACGAGTAAAGGGAAGTAATACAACAATTAATGTGGTCAAAGATACAACGGTTCCCTCCCTTTAGCCGTTTCCTCCACCCTCCCAACAGTGGAATGCATTGAAGCAGATGCTCCGAAAAATATGTTAACCCTACATTGGAATTAGCGGTGATTGGGGAGGGTTACACAAAATTTTACAAAATTGCAACTCGTATTGGGTAAACCTGAGTCACTCATTTTAAATTGGGGATTTATTTTTCTCTTTTCCTTCTTTTGTTTGGCAATCGCGCAATTAGATATTGTGGAAGGGGTTGTGCGAGGACTGGATTCTTCACTGAGCGGCGAGCCGGTCAGATACCCGTGAAGCGCAACAAAATTCCCCCAGTCGACCCTACTGTCGGGCATGGGTACCTGACTCCCTAGAGTGTTAGGAAAGACAACACAGCGAGGGAGAGCGGATGAGCGCTGCCCTCATACAAAAGAAAAAATGCTGGCACCGAGAAAAGTTAGTATATAACACTCACACCCCAACCACCTAAAAAAAAATCACTAAACTAAAACAACTCAGTCTCAAACAATATAGATATTCTTCGGCCTGTACCATGGTATTAAAACCTGTTTTCATCATATCCATCCGATTCTATTAAAAGAAATAAAACGTGAAAATGGCGAATATGCATTTTCAATGTGACGTTCTGGTAAAAAAAGTGCTCTCAAAAAAAGCAAAGTTTCATAAAAAAAAAAAAATGTATTTTGCAGATAGTCTTTAGTATATATATATAACTGCGTTTACACGATGATTAGCCGTTGAGGTGTGACAGAGAAATGTGATTCATTGCGACTTTGTTAAAGATCTACCCGAGTGCAATTTAGTTAGATCGTTACCAAAAAATAATTCTGAACATCTGTGTGAAAAGCACTCTTCCGTTGTGGAGATTAGAAGTTTCAATATCAGTATTCTCGTCAGAGAGCCCAGTCACCGATTTCATGGAAAACGTTGATTGATTCGACGTCTCATGATGTGTAGAAATACCATCCAGGCGTGCCTCTGGCGTTCGAACATGATGTCACATGTTTGAACGAAGGTGAACGAAAACTAGCTATTTCTTCATATTTATTTGGTAGTCAGTCCGTTATCTTATTTTACAGAGTCCAGCTGTTTGAAAAATAAATTGCACCCGAGTGGGTCTTAAAGTTGTTGACAGCTTGGCCAGCAGTGAGAGTAAAGGTCGCCTTTTGACGACGACTAAATGTAATAAACAGCGAGCGAAAGTCCTTTGTTTTTACGCCACAACTGCATCCGCAAAAATATTTATGAGGAAGTGCAATTCTTTGGAGATGAAATATTTGTGTGAGAGAGAATGTGGAATGTCCGTGCGTCACTGTGTAAGACTGCGAGTTTGTGTGAATGACTATGTGTATGTGCGTGTGTTTTGCCAGCCCACGAATGCTCGTGCATACGCAGTATGTTGTTCCTATTGATTGTGTGCGTGCATGCATGCATTCGTACGTGCACCAGGTGCGCACGTATGACCAGCTTCTGGACAAGTCACTAAACCTCCATGCTTTCAACGGCTTTCAACGTACAGCGACGTCTCAACAGAGTACAGAGCTATATGAACGCGCTCATGCCCGCCATGTTTCATACTGCAGCTCTACCTGTCATACCCTTGACACACTTGCCTTCACCCCAAGCGCATACGAAGACAACACGTCTACTTTTAGTCAGCAAAAGCTTGTTTATCCAGGCTTAAAGTGCATGCCCTCGTTCAGCTGGTGGCCAAAGCAGAGAGTCGTATTACCCGACCACCCGGCACCTCACACGTGTTGGCACTGAAGTGAGAACTCACAATTGTCTAAGGTGGTGGTCATGCAAGCTGACGAACTCGAGGAAAATCTATGTCCATCATTCGTTGTCCATACATATTCCGATCTATTCGCAGAACTGGCTTGGACATGAACCAGGACAGTATTCTAACACCTGCCTCTGGTCGTAAACCGCGGACCATAACTCTCCCACCTGTGTGAATGCAGAATCACCTGTCAGCCACTTTGGAGACGTCAGGGCCGCCGAGAGCCAGCCCGGGCCCCGGGACAGACCTCTCCGGGCCCCTTGTACTTGTAATCGTAAATTATTTTCCCAGTATATAATGTATGTTTACAATTCGAATCTCAATATCTACACTCAAACTCAACTTCTGCATGTGTAATGCTTGGGTGTTCTGTCCTTAGACCTTTCTTTAAAAGAAAAAGAAAAGGAGAAGAAGAAAAGAAAATCCACTGACCAAGGCCGGGCCCCTTGACAGCCGCGGGCCCGGGTACACCAGACCCCCTGTCCCCCTCTCGTCAGGCCTGGGAGACGTCAAGCTACATTTACATGTCCGTCCCCCCCCCCCTCATTCTCTGCTTACCCCTCATACACAACAAGTTAATGATCTTCAGAAGGTCATTTTTCAAAAGTTATTTCACGCTGTTCGTTAACTCGTAGACAACGGCTCGTAAAAGAGAGTAGATTTTTGTCTTTCACTTTTCTAGCTCTTGTCACGATAACTCGCGTGTACAGTAGTAGCAATGACTGGGTACATACTTAAAGTCTGAAGAAATAGTTCGAGTCCGTTCTCGAGATGCAAGTCTTTGAACACTACCATCGCCACCTGCGTTTTAGAAAGAGGTGAAGAGTTCATTTCCTGCGGCAACACGGAAGTTGGCTTGTGTTCTAGAAACATATTCTTCCTTTAATTAAAACACTACGATGCCTAATCAGCGAGACTTCACTGAAACTTTTACTGCTCGTCGAAGAGAATTTGTCAGCTAGAAATTAAAGACATCAGTCTTTTCAGATTTCAAGATAGTTGGGGGTGACAATTTTGACTTTATTCATCACACCCTGAAAGTTGGAGCGGAAGAAAGAATGTGTATGTGTGTGTGTAGGGGGGGGGGGGGAGAGCGCATTAGTGTATCAGCTTGTGCGTGTGTGTGTGTGCTTTCATGGACGTGTGTTTGTGCGTTTGTACAGACTGGACTGGTTGCCGAACATCACCAGTGGACATAGTTGTCTGCCCAGGAGGCAGACTCAGCCTCAGGTAACAGGAGAAGATGTCGCGTAGGACTGGGGAGGAGGGAATGGGGGTTGGGGGGTTGGGGTAGTGGACAGAAGCAGGGAGCCACAAAAACCTTCTCATAAGGTCAGGAAGAGTGTAAGCAGCACAAAGCACGCGCACAGCAGCCTGTACTGTCGCTGAGAAGCACCGGTGGTTTATACCCTGACCACGACAGAAGTGTAAAAAAGAGAGAGTGGTGGAGGTGAGAATAAACAGCCGGAAACATGATTATGGATGGAGAAGGGACGTACATGTAAATATGATATTCTGACAACGAAGTTTTATTTAAAGAGGAACTTGGCTTGAAGAATACGGTGGCCGTGGTGCTAGTTGTGGTGGACAACAACAATGAGGATGAAAAGAACAGAATGAAAGTGCGACGGTCGAACTAAAAGTAGGATAAGAAAAATAAAAGAAGAAAACATGAAGGGCTGAAGTACCACAAAGCTTTTCTGTCGATCCGTCTCTCACCCTCCCACCTTTCCCCCACCCTACCCCATCCCACGTTCCACCCACAAGCCGGTGAATGTGTTTACGGTGGTAGTCACGGCTGCAGTCCCTCTGACTGGTAAACCACGTGAGCTGCTTCAACGGTTGCGCAACTCAAATTTAATTCGGCTGAGGTTTGTAGAACAGTGCAACTTACTTTCTATCTACTCCCACCCTACTTCGCCCCCCCCCCTTTTGCCGTTATGCTGACGTCACGCATTTCGACATGCAGCCTTGTAATCGGTCGACTTACAGGCATCTGATCCCACGTCCACTGTTTTCTCTCTGTGACATTTTGTGAATCGAAAGCTAGAGTCTGCTGCTGCTACTGCTGCTGGTGTGTGGTGGCGGCGGCTTGTGCGTGCGTGTTTGTGTATGAAATGTGCATTTAATACCTCTACTGAAAGAGTGTGTACCTGTGTGTAAAGCACTTTGACGTGCATACAGGTATAAAGAATCGCAAAAATATTTGTTGTAACTGTATCCGAAGTGTTTATGAATATTACAAATAATAACTATTTATATATCTCTCAGTATGCACGCGCACGCGTTCATGTATGTTAGAGAAAATTACAGTTTATCGTTTTAATTAAATTTTATTGCAAATTTTAACGCTTTCTCGTCGAGATGGCGCCTCCAACACTGACAGGGCAACAACCAACCAAATCTCTCTCTTATGTCTTCAGTTCGTCTTTTATTTACATTCTTTTGAAATCGCACTGAAACCTGGGCTGAATTTTGGATTAGAAGTATGCATTCAAAACGACAAAAGACGGAAGAGAGAAGGGAGTAAATTACTGTCCTGCAATGGGTCTAACTGTTATGATAATTATGACAGTTTAAAACTCAGAGATTTTTATTAAAGAAAATATTAACAGACTTGCCTGTCGTAATAACAAAACAAAACAGAAAAAAGCAGCTTGCAGGCACGAAGAGATTGCTCCCATCCTTACACCCATCACTCCAGTGCGCCGCCACCGACAAACGCGAAAACACCTGCACGCGCCTCGCATCTTCTGATTAGTCTTTGGTTAGTATGCGTTGTTTATGGACATCTTTTCTTGCCACATGGCTCATTTTCTGCAAGCCGGAAGATGTGGGACATGGCAAAACATCGAAGGATGAATCCTGACGTTTCTCGTTCATGCTCTTTTTTTTTTTTTAATAGACTGACGGGCGTGTGTGTATGTGCGTGAGTGCACAGAGGTTACATTTTCTTTGTGCATGAAGATGACAGTTGATTTTACGCAGACTACAGCATTATTTCCCCTACATACTTTTTCTCCTTATCATGACAGGCGACTTTCTACCTCCCTCACATTTTCCCGAGTGAGGTCCTCGCTCGTGAAGCCAGCTACCCTTACTATAAGGCAAAGTACTCAAGGTGAACTTTGACCTCCCCAGCTCCCTGACCAAGCTATCTGAGGATAGCTGTTTGCTCTGACATCTAGAGAGATATTTAAAAATGTTATATTCAGTTTCCAATAATTTTCCCTCACAAAAGAGGATCACTTGAGTGCTCTACAGCGGTCTCTGAGATTGTACCCACCTGCTTGACAGTAAATCTTCTGAAGTTATGCCTCACTCCGATAAAATGATCTGTACAACAATTACATGCATTCTTGTAGCTATTCGTTCACATGTCTTTTAGGAGAATCATGGGGATCTCTTCTACCTCCGATGGTATAGGCTGCTAAAGGTGTATCCTTGCATTCAGTGTACTCTTTCTTTAAATCCATTTATTTTTACTATGTCCCCAAATACTACATACATCACAGAAATCCCGACAGCAGAATGGAGTTCTTTACATTCCTTGTCTGAGGTTGGGCAGGCTGGACTATTTTCCCCGTCAGAATGGAGAGATTTTCCAAACCGAAACTAAAACGTGGTCTGCTTCACGGACGGAAGCGAGAATTCCACCTGCTTCCTGCGGATACAGCGCCCCGCTCTCAGGACCATGTTTTTGGCTGTTGTTTTTTGTTGTTGTTTTAACTGAATGCTCTGCACGATAACACTGACCTTGCTCTGAGCCTTGCACATGCTGACCTTTGCTACCGTGTCCTGGATTCAAGCCTTTTCGTCATGCGACCTCTGACCTTTATTTTACGCCTTGGTTTTATTGTTGATGCTGTGCGATTATCGAGGTATTAATTGTATTAATGTCTTAAAATGTGATTTGTTCCTTTTTTTAAAACATCGCTTCTGGTAGAGAGTGATTTTAATTACTCGGCATGCTCAGCTTGTTTACCTCTGCTACTGAAGTGTCCTGGATTCAAGCCTTTTCGACACTCGACCTCTGACCTTGATGAGTTCACACCTTGTTTTTAGCGTGTGCATGCACTGAGCGCAGTCTGTAACCAGACATGACTTGCTTCATCTTTTTTCTCCAAAACATCGCTTAGTGGGGAACAGTTTCAAATTATTCGGCATTTACTGTAGAGAAAAGAGATAAAAAGTAAAGAACATTTATCTTTGAATGTGTGTTCGTGGCTGAACTGTAGAACTGGAAAATGAATCTCTCTCTCTGATTGCTTCAGGACCTCCTGTACAACGCAGGCCAGCTCATTAACTCATTACATTTTTAATTCCCCATTTTTGTACATATACTCTGATTTTCTTCTTGTTTTATTATTCATTTTTTCTCTCGTAATGATGGGAATTATATTTCTTTTATGCATGGCGTTCGAGGGCTGGACTTTAAAAAAAATATATCTTTGCTTATTCTATTACCCTCGCTAATAAAGACTTGTTTATCTTTTTCTCTCTTCTCCCACATCTCTACATGAAAATAACTCTCCAATTACTCCACAAAAAAGTAATAATACAAAATTGATACCATACTCGACTAATTTCAATTAACAGGTATATGAAGCGTAGTTTATATGCTTTATTAGCATACATAGACATCTCTCTACCTGTATATTACATAATCCTTGTATTTTGCCATAATCAGTTTATATATCTATCGCAAACCTAATATGTATACTTGTCTTAGATCTGCTGTTGCAGTAATACTTTCTCTAATCCAAAATGTTTCTATAGCAGCAGTAGCTTTTTTCCCTTCAGTTCTCACATGAAACAAAAAGATTTCTCTGGTTGTTAACAAGAACATGAGTACAGTCTGGGGTCAAGGCTACTTGCCAGACCCCCTGCAAGCTTCTTTGCGCACGAATTGTATGTTCTGCGGTAATGGTCAATAGCCCAATAGCCCAGCAAATGTTGGTGAGGAGGGAATAAGTGGTTCACTGTGTCTAGAGCAGGAAAGGAGGAAGGCAGAGCCCAACCCCATCTTTCCGTTGTCCTTACCTCCCCGGAAAAATCAGGTACCCGTTTATAAAAGGAAGACAGAGCCACAGAGGCCAGATTCCCTGCGACAAGCCTCAAGAATTCTACACACTGACCGCCAGGCTACTCCACCCCTTCGTACACATTTGTGCATTTTTTATTTTAAGAAAATCGTTTTCCACCTGTTCCCTCTCGCCCACAAACTCCTCGAAAATTTCACAGCCCCCCACCACACCCAGCGTGGCTGGGGTTGGAGCGCACATCTGCTTCCTGCCTTGTGTACTTTCTACGTCCGTCGTCTGCCGCGTCTGATTCCAAGGCAACCATTGTCTGCTTTTCACACGAACCACTCCCAGAGTCGCCAAAATTAGCGCCTGATGGGGGAGAAAAAAACACTTCTGGCTTTCAGAGGCCCCAAGGTATGCCTTCCAGATGACATATACGGCTTTACACACACACACAGCTTTTTCACATACACATACCACGCGAATATATTATTTATTTTGTTCATCTCTGTCTTACACACACACACACCCCTGACACCACATTGTACCTCCATCTTGGTCACACTACATATAATACATACTACAGACTATAGCACAGGTTACTACATATCATCAGTACCTGGTGCTGGCTTGTCATCGCTACTGAGCGAGATTGAAAGGTCTTACGGTTCAAATCTTGTCTTTGGTCGCAAATCTCTCTCTCTCTGGGTGCTGGCCAGGCTGTCAAGGTACCCTGACCTTCACTACCCAGCGCCACTGTCGCGTGAAATCATGACAAATATGAAATGTCGATTATACAACCACTCAAACCAACCAACCGACCCTGTCGCAGGTCCCAGTAATCTTATGAAAAGCCTGAGACATTCATCGTCAGTGATGCTGGTTAATCCAGGCTTCCTACACGCGTGACTGGTACGTGACTGAGACGTGACTGAGACGTGACTCGCATCGTCTTCGTTTGTTCAGGGCTGTGACCGCAGTCACACATGAGTAAACTGTCAACGATTTTCTCTGAACAAGAAAACAGCATGTGTGCATCACTTGTACATTGCCAGTATAAAATAATCTTAATAATCTAATAATGCTCGCAATGTATTGAGGGCAGCACCACAGGACCTACAGACCTCAAAAGGTGTCTTGGATGCCCTGGCCTCCACAGATGACATAAATCTACCATCTCTGGTATCGTCTGCCAGCCACATGGCGCCTGTGAGAGAAGTCAACTTGATGTTATTACACGTTCAGTACGAGGACCAACGGGAGTTCATAAAGATCATGTTGCGCCCTGACTAAAGGAGATAAGAGTTCACCTCATCAGTCTCCCTGAGGTAGATCACTTAAGGTATCGTCTTACCATCACCACTTACTTGACTGATGAGTTTGTTGTTTCTGAAATACTGTTGCTTTGCTTTGGAGTGACCCACAGACCTGATGGTGTCTAATTTTAGTTTTGTTTTTACATTTTTAAAAAAATTTTGAACGCTGTTTTCCCCTTGCCCTCACCTCTTACTCTGTCCACCAAAAAGTTTCTAAAAAACAGGGGAAGACATTGTGATTAGTCGCGGGCTGGGGACAGAATAAATACCTGATAGGTAATAAATACATGATAGGTACCTGATCATGAAGGACTTTAATTACATGCGGAGCCTTTGACATGTAATGCCTTAGACACGGTAAACCATTTACAGATGAAGAGCTAACAAGCAGACGAAGAAGACGAACGTGAGAGGTTTAGAAAAAGGAAAAGAAGTGAGGGAAAAGGTGAAGAAAAAGTAAGGGAATGGGCAAAAAAAGAATGAGGATTGAACACGAAACGTAGTGCTTCGTAATCATTGACAGACCACGGTGTGTGCTTTTTAAAGCCAGAGACCGAAGGAAGAGAGGAGAGAAGGTGGCGGGAAGAGATGACTGGGGAGGGATGAGGGAGGCAGTCGTCAGGGACAGTTCAAAGCCCGCTGGACAGAAGTGCAAGGAGGAGGTGCTGAGGTGACTGACCCCTTACTGCTGTTTACAAAGCAAACAAGCCAAGAAATCCAATCTAAAAAATAAAATTAAATACAGCCAACACACTTAGGTACTCCTTGAACCGTCGTTTGCACAAACACAAACATGGGATAACAAACAAACAAACTCAACGAGAGCAGATGATCAACTGGCACCGAGAATTGTTCAAGGACCGGTGTGCTTGCTTGCGGTAAACTCAACAGAACTTTTTAAACTCTCTTCCCTCTCTTTTTTAAATGTGCCGAACGCCATCTAGCCCTCCTCCAATATCTAATCTCATTATTCTTTTTCTTTTTCTTTTTCTTCTTCCGCTAAAATTTCTCTGATCTTTTCAAATTATAAAAATGTCGTTCAAACACTTTTCTTAATATAAACAAAATTACAAGCCCTCATGACTTGGTATGTTAGGTTTCTGTTGATTCTGCATATAGACATACGGTGTATATATAAACAACTAAAGAATGACATTTGTGCTCCTATGACTCTTTGACCCTCGGGACTTCAAAAGATAATTTTAAGTTTGCAGACTTAAGAATGGATGATGAAAAAAAATAACGGAAAGAGGACTACGATAATTAGTTTACTACAATGATATCAGCTTCCCAAACAATTCTGTAGAACTGTAAACCACTTCCCCTCCCGACATTCTGTTTAGTTACACTAACGTTTCTATGATGATAACTCACCACAAAGTAAACAAAGTAATCACAGGTCAAACTGACAAAAAACCTCTTTTGCAATCAGATGAAGCATTCTACAGAATTGACCCCTGTACCTGGATATTTACTCTTTCCCTACCTCGTAGCTCTAACTTTACATTTGTATCTACCTCTGCATGTACCTCTGTACACACAGCGCTGTCATCAAACGCATATTTTTGCGATGATTATTCTTGCTGTCACCTCTGATAGGGGCAAGGGTGAGGCCAAGCCTACGAGATGACCCAGTGGGTCATGGTCACCTGGTGACCATCAACACCTGCTTTGTTTTCTTGTTCCTAATCGACCCCCAGTGGAGCTTAGGGCCGCAACTACACCGCGCTAAGTGCTTGTGTTGTGTTTGCGGTTTGTGTTGCAGGGGTTGTTTTACAGGGTGGGTTGCTAGCCCCACGCCCAACCCTCCCCTTTCATCCGAGCTGGGACCGGCAGGTTACCCGGGGGGGTTTCCAAGCGGAGTTGACACCTGCTTTGTAGCAGCAGGAAAGCTCCTTCTCATTAAGCTCTTCGATTATCTCACTCTTCAACTCCATCTTTTGTTTCAAAGCTGCTGTTCACTTTTTTCCTATCTGGTTTGCATATTCTTTCTGATCTCTTAAACCCAGAACAGGAAACATGTATTGTGAATGTCAACAAACTTTGCTCACTCATTCAGAAATCCACTCTGTGTATGTTTGTGTGTGTGTGCTTGCAGTAAGGATGATTAGAAGACCAACAAGAGATACAAAGGCAGACTGGGAGAGTATTTTCACATTCTCTTTAATTTCCTGTATTACAAGCCATACACAGCTCTGCATTACATATCAGATACAGCATTGCATTACACATTATATCACAAAGCCCACCATTACATGTAAGGCTAAACACACAGACATACACACAAAATCCTGCATCACATGTCTGTCATGTAATATACAGCTCACTGGCACTTTCATATGACAGTCAACTAGTCTGCACAATGCGGTACTGGTCCTTTAGTCACCACTCTTTATTCAATATCTCCTTAAGGTTACTCAGGCTTCACCCAAATTCCAGTACAGTTCAAGATTCCACAGCATCTATCACATGCCAACACTGGAAACAAAACAAGTCAGTACGGAATGCTTTGCATCTACAGCTAAGCACATTGCAGACCAAAAAAAAAAAAAGAAAGAAAAAACAAAGCAAAGAAAAAGGTGAGACAGAGACAGCAGTTTGACTTTATTTCTATTGACACCATTAAATATGAGGATAGCAAGCAACATGGCAAGGCACAGTGGCGAGTGAGTGAGTGTGTGAGTGTGTGAGTGAGACTTTTAATAAAGTCATTATTCTCAGAACAAATTTTCATTTTTGCTTTTTCCCATTCCCTTCTCTTCTTTTATTGACGGTGAATAAATATGTGTTTTTCTTTGCAGTTGATTTCAGGTCTTCAAGTGGTACTTGATCAAAAAATAAATAAAATACCACAAATTGAAAAGCACTATTCATCCAACATACCTGTGTGGTGAGTTCACACAAACAGGTGAAAATGCAAGTAAGTCACTACTCTAAGTACAGGTGAGACTTGGCATCGTTGTGAACGGTAAATATACACTACTGTGAACACTAGTAAGGAAATCAAAGAATTATCTTAAAGAACAAACTCAAAGTTACAGTCGTGAGTAGTGAATCACCTACACTTTGCTGAAAGTGTTTGCAATACACCGGAGGAGACAAGATATTACAGCGCTACACCACACAGCAATGGAAGACACCAAGACGTGTTGCTAGCAATAATAATGATAAAAAGATACTGAGTGTGCAGTCAGTTGTTATTTATTTGGGGAAATAAGGTAGAGAAGAAAAGACATGGATACCCCCCTCACACAATAAAAAATAAAAACAAAGTTTGCCCAGAAGTGCAGTCTCTGCCACCTCACTCCCAAACGAGGACGGAAAGGTCACGGGATTATTTTTACCTGTATATATGCTTATTTGCAGTCAGCTTTGTTGTTAAATGAACAGAAGTTTAGACTCAAACTGCTTGAGATAAAATAGAACTTTAATGAACTCGAGACACTAAATATTTTTGATTACTCCTGGCTAACTGTGGTGAGAGCTAAGCCGAGACCGTACCTGTAGTTGGGTTGAAGCCACTGCAATACCTCTCTTACCTGTGTTGTTTAAAAAATAAATGTTGGCATCTAATCGGTGCAGAGCTCAGTGCACAGAGGTTATGACTGCGTTCACCTTGCATAATATCCTTGCGAGCTGGTATACAAAGAGATAGAGACCCTTAACAGGCTACAAAGCTTGGGAAAGCTGGTGGTAAACACCTTTCCCGCTGACAAGCTGTGGGCCACGAAACCAAACCCACCCATTCTGAAAAAAAAAAACCAAAACAACAACAACAGCACTCGTTCACTCCCATCAATTGCCGTATTCCTCCACAACACTACCCCCCCTTCATCTCGTGATGCAGCCAGGTACAAATGCGTTTCTAGCATCCGACGTGCACCTCGGTGCGGAGCGTGCCTGGCACGCGCAACTGCGGGCTGGTGTTTGCACCTGCGGTACACTTACCGCTGTGTACTTATCTGTGGATTAGGAAGCAGTGCGCAGTTTACCTCGTGGTTTCTGAACAGAACTGAGACCACTGATGTATGGCTTCTCTCACATCTACTGTCTTATCCCGGATTTGGAAAATCCTCCTACGCCGTCCCACCCTCCTGACGGCGGGATCAGCCTTTGACAATGTCCATGAATGTGAAGGATTTGCTTTTATTTGCAATAATTTTGCTGCAGGTAGAATTGTAATTAGGGCCATGTTTCCTCAATGGCAAGAAGATATCGACAGTATGCAAAATCCGCGTTAAGGTGGACAATCCCAGTTAATCCCTACTGAGGGAGGGAGGCGATTGCTGGCTTCCTAACACCTCCCCATCTGTATAAAGTATAAATCTTCTGAATGTGAGCAAATCTTCCAGTGTTTGCACCGCCAACTGGTCATGTTCACACTAACATCAACATGACAGATTTTATATTCTTTGCAAAGGATTATTCCGTCTCCACCTACATGGCCAAAAATTCTTGTCAACTTCTGTACAAGCTTTCATACAAATTTGCCAAATGAAATACTTATCGCTTAGTCTTGGGTTACTTAATAACCCCTAACATGTCTTGAGAGCTATTTTCTACCAATGTTTTGGGTCTTTTTTTTCTAAAAATTTAAAGTAGGTGTTTGTATGTGTAGGGGAGAGAGGGTCTGCACAAGTAAGAGAAGTTGTACAACAGTTGTATTTGCATGTACACCTTCACCCTCCTGATTGAGTGCAAAAAGTAAAAAATGTAAGAAAACACACACAATCCTTTCCAAATTCTGCACAGATCAGTACTGAAGCCATCAATAAGGAAATATAATTTAATTATCTCACTGCATACACAAGTCAGATTTATATATCTTTCTCAACTTTTATCACATTTTTCTTCTTCAACCTTCCACTTAGTTCTGTCACATAGCACATTCTGATTCTCACAGCAGTATGAAATACTGATTTACCTATAAAGACTCCTTAGCAAGTATATCACAACTGAAAATGATTTCCATCCCCCATCCCTAGCTCTGTAGAGTGTATCAGTTTGTACACTTACAATCAAACAGTACAGAAAATGCCCTTAAACTGAGTTCCAAATCCTGGAAAATAAGAATCTGTGATCAATAATTACTTTGCAACTGTTTCATTCAAATCAAAAATTTAATTTATTCCATTCATTTTTCGTCACTGCACTCTTACTTTATAGCAGCACCACACCCATGTTCTTGATGGGTTTCTTCCAAACAAGCTTTAAAACAGATCTTTGTATCCTTCAGTTTTTTTTTTAAGTAGCTTCTAGGATCTAGCTGAAACCTACCATTGAATTCTCTGTGAACAATATATACAAATTAAAAATATGCACTCCCTGTCAATCATATCACAGGTAGAGCATACAAATGAAATAATGCAGCCCATCAGCAGAACCTTAGGCTACTAGCTGATGATGGTCACTACACTGGTATCTGCACACTGAAAAACTTGTCAACATTTGAACAAGTCTTCACTACAATGATCGCAACAGACTGGTTGTTGATGGTGACCACCAATTACAATGCATCAACTATGCTGTAATCATTCAGACATAGGAATGCATCGAAAAGTCTGCGAATGTCTTTGCTTCCTATGGGTGAGAAAACCATTAAGGAGTTTTTAACCATAAGCTTGCCTGATGTTTGGTTGCATCAGAAAGTCCCCGCACTTGCTGTTATGCCCCAACCTGCCAAACCTCGTGCAGAATGCCTAGGATTGCCTCTGCCTAGGACTTTTTCAAACTCTGACAACGAAAACGACAGTGAATTTCAGCCATCAACCTGCTTCGTATCTATTCTGAAACAATCAGCTTGATACCACACACCTGGTGCAAATGGGTGTAAGCATGGCATGGCCTGCATGGTGACATATCCTAATGTGAGTGACTATAAAGAGGATTTGTTGACCATATGGCCCATAACAGAACAGTTATCATCAATCACCAGTAGGGCACAGATGTATCTGCATGATGCCAGGCCGCATAGTCTGTCAGTGATGAGGGACCAAACTCTGGCATGTTGCTGTTAAAGTTCAAAATCCCTGGGGCACGATCAAAAGTCTCAAATACAATGACATAGTTGTTTCCACTATTGTTGTCCCAAAACTGGCCTTGCTCTGCATTGAAGCACACAGCAAACTGAACTGAACTTGATCTGTCACATGTTGGAGGAACCTCAAAGCGAAAGGTGAAGGTGTCATATATATTGGGCAAACCACTCCCATCACTTGGTCCAGGAGTGAACAAAGCTGGAACATCAGTGTGGGTCTCCCATGCGTCACATGTAAATCGCACAAACACTCTTTTCTCAAAGGAAATGTTCTTCACCTTGATCGTGCCAACCACGTCATAGTCTTTCAGAATGACATTCTCTAAGGATACTTTGTTGTACTCCAGCTTATCCCTGAATGCCATGTATTCAGAAGCTGGCTGGGAAAAGGTGAGTTTTAGAGGTGGCTTGCCTGTTGCCCCTGCCTGAGCCCCTTGAGTCAGGTGGGCCAGTACTTCTGCTTTCAATCTTGGAGGCACATCTGATGGCTCTGACAAAATGCGCACTGTGGCCAGAGCCATCCCACTCTGATCAGCAAAAGAAACCCTCTTCCTGATCCGTCCTGGGGAGGTTGGACTGGTTGGAGTAGGTGATGATTCTTCCTCTGAAATATTTGCCAGCTGGGTGTCAGACTTGCAGATAATGGGTTTGAGGGGACCTTTGTGTCCGTTGATGGAAGGGCTATTATGAGATGTGTTGTCTACAGGCTCTTTGACCTGCCAGTTCTCATGCGGGGATACAAGCGGCATGAAATTCTGCCAGGATGGGGAAAGACTGTAACTGATGAAGTCGAAGCCAGTAGCTGGGGGACTTGCTGACAGAAGGTAGGGAGAGAAGTCGACTGGCATCCTGGCATGGGGTCTCTCTGATATGGGGGCTACTTCCAACATCTGAAAGTCTGCAACATCATCAAAAATGTCCACTAATAAGCATGCCTATGAAGCATCAAACTCACAAATTTTTTGTTCAAGAAAATCAGTTTAAATGTAAATCCATCATCCAACCATCCTATTTTCAGTAAATTCCAATTGAATTATATGTAATCAACAACAGTGACTTTTCATACAAACAGAAAGCCCTTCAATCTAATAATAATAATAAAGTTAATTTGGATAGTGCTTTTCCCCACCATTAAGAGCAGGCTCAAAGTGCTTTACTGAAAAGAAAAATCCACAAACATAATAATAATGGATGCTGGTCTCAAAAACAATAAGTTTTAGTGTTCTTATCATTATTTATGCTCACTTCTTTCCCACCAAATCCGGACTTTAAGTTGATTTTCGCAGACCAAGGTCAGTATAGGCAATGTCTTGAACATCAAGTGTAGGCCAGCAAAAAGAAAAATTCGTCAGAATACCAAATCTGAAGTTTGAGGGCAAGCCAGTTGAGAGAAGAGCACAGTCCAGGTACTAAAGAAGTGAAGGCGACAGCAATCAGTAACACGCAGGGAGCAAGATGGAAGATGACAAAAAACATATCTCATCACCAGATGACAGTGTGAAGTGCGTAGATCCACAATCTAATCAATACAACATGTAGAAACCTATGTAGTTCATCAACCAACACCGGAAATCAGCATGGTCCACAATGGTCGACAATGCCAGAGTAGTTAAAAGTATGTACAGTCAAAAATCAAAACAATATGGCAAAACGAAGAAAAGGAGACAAAAGCTGTTATTAGAAGATCACTGTTGTAACAAATGATGCAGCACAAGCGCTGAAAACAATCCACAATAGAAGTGAACAGCACCACCAAACATCACAAATGAGTAAGAGAAACCAAAAGATCCACAGATGCGACAAAACGACAAAGTGCTGGTCCCCTCCAGCCGGTTAGGCGATGGGATATCACTCCTCCCCAAACACAGATGGATTAAGAAGATATGCAAGAAACATATCACTGCCACTGTCATATGGTCTTTCCTTAAGACCATCATCAGCAACCCTATAGCCTTTCCTCTGTAGTTTTGTGTAATGTGCTATCTGTGATTATTGTGACTTACTAGGCACACAGTGCAGTGCAAGCCCTCGATCTCATATAGAGTCTGATGCTGCACTCAAGAAACTTGAGCTATATGTTGTGCTTATTTATATACATATATAACATCTTCCTTGTGACCTGTTTTATATCATAAGACTACATATAGCATACCTAGCATGCATTTATGTGTAAGCCAATATGCACGTATGCACACACCTTGGAGTGATGATAGGACTGATAATGTGACACTTTTTTCATTATTATTATTTGGTTATGACAACCATCTTTAAAGTATTTCAAAGTTCTGGCCATGTTTTCCATGAGATGAGCAGATTATAAACTATTATTCTGTGCCCCTTCATTTCCTTTTCATGCAAGCCTTTTGTTAGTCCATTCCAGAATTGTTGGCCTTAATAAAATCTATAGACCAGTGGTGCAGGAACCAGAGAGGCAAGGAGAATAAAAACTGTCTCCTCTAAAAAGATACTGTGGGGGCATGAAAGTGAATGTTGTTCACTGTCAGCATGGAGTTCCCCCCTCCTCCCGCCAAAAAAAAAAAAGCAGAACATCTTCCTATATGCCACTGCACAATTGGGGAGAAATGAGCAAGCTAGATCCCCATTCATACTTTTATATCCATATTAGGACACATAAACTGTGAATGTAATAAAACAGGACTTGGGTGGGTGGAAGTATATGCATAAACATATCAGACCCAACATTTGAACCCACTGCCTGTGATATCAATTTAAAACCTGAGCCAAGTTTTAGTTTAGCACTATACCTTACTAAACTGCGGGCAGAACTGTCAATAAATCACATTTGTAAGCGTGGATCGAGGCGCTGTACACAACAGACTACAAACGAATCGACAGACAAACATAAAAGAAGCACATGCGTCAGCAAAATAATGATTCCATGACAACTGTCCATTTTTTAAAATTTGACTAAAATAAATCTTTTCTTTTTGGGGACCTTCAGTTGTGGCGCTAACACTACTTTGCATTTAAATCTCAAGATCTGCAACCACCAATTAAAAAATTGCTCATTATCCTACACCTGCTGTGTCGGCGGGCGAACATTACAGTTCGTCCTTGACTCAAAACTTCGCTGGAGGTAGCCACGTCCGTGCTGAAGCTGATCACACCATGGACGTGTATTTAGTTCGTGATCACACGATTCACGCCTGATCATGCCAGCCGACATGTACTGATACAACCAAACCCGCGTTATTACACTGGTATAAGACATTACAATTCCATCGCCGGAATAATGAGACAACTGAGTACATAACAAGACTTCAATATGAGTACCCGAGCCGGTTCTACAACCTACATGTTGCTGATCAGAAGTGTCGTCTGCTCCAGTGAGGACGTCTGCTTACAACTCTCATCAAAGAAACGTATGATGGACTCATACAACGACAATGCTACGAGAACAATCATTCTCCGTAGATCTTTATTTTAAAATAACGCTGAACTTTGGTGACAGTAATCTCAGTGATAATTCTGTTTACCTCAGAGCGCCAAAGCCGCATAACTCTGTTCGGTAACAAACGGCTTCAGTGAGACAGACCTAAGCCATCAGCTGTGTAACATTCTACTTACTTTATGTGTTTCCAAGCAGTGCACAAGAAAACTGTGTAAAGTCCTCTTTACACTGTCAGTGTACAGGAGCCCGAAATGTTTCCTCCTTCCCCAGAGCACAAGCCAGGCGAACTGCACAATCAGTCGTCTGTTCGCCGAGGTGTACAGATGTACATCAATGATTTCAAGGTCACCTACGTCATAGCACCTCACAGCGCACGTGACGGCGAGACCTCAGCCAATCAGAATATCATTGAATAACAGACTCGACCAATGAGAAGCAAGGTCACAGTGTGGCGAGAAGCCATGGCTGTGCATGACGCCGGGAGGAAAACACGGTGCGGAGGGCTGGCTTCGCGAGGCAAGGCTTGTGGTGCAGGGTATGTACGTGAGACAGTCACCACACGCTTGTACACGCCTCAGCACAGTGTGATGACTGCATCGTGGAAAGAACAAGAAGACACGAGCAGGCTTCAGCTCTGGTGTTGACAAGGGACATGACAAGTCGTCTCTCTCGTTCAGCAGTTACAGACATGTTTATTAAAACTCTTCTAGCATTCCTAATAGCAGACTTACAAAATCTTCACGAGAACGAATATTCTGCAATAATAATGTATTAAAGGAACAGCGCAGAATTATCACAAATATGAACGAATCTTTAAAAAATTCCTTCGTTTAAAATTTGGTAGCATCATCACCACGCTGATCAGTCGATGCATGTTGCGTTGTAATTTTTTTAAAAAGAGTACTCTACCTTTTTCCAGCTGAGCTCTAGATGTTAAAATGTATGTCTGCTTATCGTGACATCCTTGTAAATAATAATATATTAAAAAAACTGCATTTCTGTTTACCACACACACAAGGAAAAAGATCCTTATCTATTATCTGTATCTGTACTTCCTAACTACGTGTTATTCAGACATATTTATTCAAACATTTATACTGCCAGCTGTATTGATAATAAAATTTGCATATGAGAAATCATGATGCGCTTCCCCAGTGGTCTGACTTCAACGTAATAACGATGACACATTCATAGAACAGACTAGGATTGGTTATGTCCTAATTAAATCTTATCTCGACAGATACTGCGTGTGTCAGTGAAAGCTCATTCATTCTCGTGTGTAAACAGCGATTCTTAGTTTTAGTTCGCCCCTAAACCACCATCCCATCACACACTTGAAAAGATTATTTCTGGCGTAAAGACGATAGAGTTGTTGCTATAGTCTCTCGGCTGAAGCATCCTATCCATCCCAGCTACCCACAGCCGAGTCGAGGAATGGAGAAGAGGAATCAAGAAATGGGGGAGTAGATTGATTTGAATTTTTTTTTCGTCCCTGGAGAGCGCCATGTGCAACAGAGGACGAGTTACAGCGAAGAGAATTGTTTGCCTTATTGTCTCGGCGACCTTCATTACACATCTTTATTTTTCGTGCTTTTTTTGCGTCTCGGTAATGCGAATTCGGCTCTTTTTTAGCCATAGTGGTGTCTGGCATCTAGGATACTTTGACTGGTTGGTTTGCTTTTTTTTTTTTTAACCGACAGATCAGCGCTGGATTTCATCCACTTCATCCTGGGGGTAGGGGAAGAGACCTCAGAAAAATCTCGCTCCACAAGGGGCGCGTTGAAGCACGACGGTGACCGCTAATGACAACACCCACACATCGTAACGACTGCTAACGGACGTCCCGTTGTCCAGACAGTTAATCTCACGACTTTGACTGGAGGTCTTCCCTCACGGTCATTCCACATGATTGGCCGTACAGACCGTTGGTGGGCGGGGCTGGCGAGTCCTCCCAGTCAAGGTAGTAGGGGGCGGACTCCTAGACGTGGGGTCAAACCCTCCTGGCCCGAGACCTTTTTATCCAGCGCCACTGTTTGCCCTTGCGTCCCAGCACGTTCACCGTAAACAAGGCAGTTAGGGACCGTGATAGGACAGTTGCCCTCAGTGAGGCCTGCCTCTGATATATCGTATCTCAAATGACCTACACCTAAAACACAGTGGTGTAGGAACCAGGGGTCAAGGGGTCAGCCGCTCCCTCAGAGAAGATACTGAGAAGGCAAGAATGTGATAACCGTTCGCTGTCAGCATGGAGTTTGTGAAACACACACATATCCCCCCCCCCCCCCCGCCAAAGCCGAGCATCTTCCTCCGCCACTACAACATCATACACCCACACGCTCACAACCAGCAATTCGTGAGCATCTGAACTGAGGAAGGTATAAATGATTTCAAGTGCCTATCACTGCAAGCAGAGTTTTGCTTTGGCATCCGTGATCGCTGTTTTGATCATCTTGAACGGCCGAGTGAACAGACCAAAGTCTTCCCAGAAACCTGGTTTGACCCGGACGACTTGGTTATCGATAAGCCTCAATTGTTTCCTGATGTGTAAAAGACAGTTCCCTGATCTTCTGGTTATTTGTAGGTGAGGCGTTAGAAATCAGATTGGTCATTTTCTCTGGGCCAGCCTTTTTTCTTTTTCTCTCTTTTTTTTTTTTTTTGGTATAGGCCATAGGGTATGGGTATCGCCTCTCTCTCGCTACCTTACCTTCTAAGGAGGCAGGTACTTCGACTAGTGAGTCTACTTGTGATGGAGGGAGAGCGCCCCAAAAAGGATCGAACCATCTAATGTGCGCACTAGTTATCCCTTTCTCCTAACGCCGTAGGTGTAATATTATAATAATTTGACCCCTCTACCTCACAGAAATTACCAGATTCGATGAATCAGAGATTCCGTGATTTAGCGTTACAACAGGACTGTGCAGTACATGAAACAATTACAAGCAATGCACGTGGCATTTCTGAAGCTAAAACATGTAGAATCCAGTTAGCAGTTTCTGCGAGCAGCACTGGCTGATGTGCAGGCAGGTAGCTACCTGTGCACAAACTGACTGAAGGTAACCGCAACGCGGTAGCCAAGGTGGCAAACATGGCATCTTTAGAGGAGCAGAGGAGGTTGTTGGGAGAGATAAAGCTACGCTTTGGGAGAGTCTGTCATGGAGGTGGTGTTGTGTGTGTAGGAGGAGGGTTCGAGGCTGGTCACATCTGCAGACCAGACTATGAAAATACCTGGGTGGCTAGATCACAGTGGAATTTATCAAGTATCCTCGTGAATACTTTCACTGACTAGCACTTCAGCTGACGCTCCTTCCGTTCCATTGGAGTTCAACGGAGATTTGTTGATAATTGTCATTCAATCGAACTGCAAAGTAAGGATAGCCACGAAGGCTAATAAAGAAAGAAATTATAACTGAAGGAAAGAAAGAAACGACAGGCAGCAAGTGACGTCGTCATCATCATCATCAATCAATTATAATCATCAATCATCATCATCAATCATCATGAATAATCATCATCAATAAGTTTTGTGCCTCCACGTACTTTATATTTATTTAGCACCTTCTCCCACTACCAAAATCAAGCACACACCCCTCTTGGCATGTGGCACCCACTATATATAAAACTGATAAGATGTGCGTCACACACGAGCAAAGGTGTTTTCACCTGTACACCTATACAGCCGGTCCAGCAACAACCCACAAATAAAACGATGCGTGAGTCAATCCAACAACATATTGCGTGTCTGCAGCTTGTGTCGTCTATTTTTCATTTCCGACACAACCTTTTCCCCTTTGTTGACACACCTATCGGTGTGCTGTACACAAAAAAATCTCGCTTAATGAGTTCTTCCAAAACAGTCTCTCCACTACAGCTGCCAAGGCTATCACTAGCAGCGATGGAAATAGTCGTAGTGATGGAATGTTAATATTGCATTAACACAGCGTCAATGATTAGGAATTCCACTAATAATACTTCTAAGCATGGCGTGCTCAGACCGTCTGCAAAACCTCTTTTCAGTGCAGCAGCGCGAAAGTCAGGAGTTCCATGGCAGAGGTCAAAGGTCTCTTTCTTCTTACGTGGCGGGGGGGGGGGGGGAGACGTAGGTCAGATGGGGGAAGGGGTCAAGAGCAGTCTGAGCAAGGATGTCCGACATCTGTCTCGCGACCTGTGTTTCATCAGTCGATACTTTAGTGTATAGTGTATACCGCCACTAGCAGCACAGCTTGTAGCCGTGAGTCACAGAAGCGAGAACTCAGCCTCACCACGTAAATAAAACGTTACCGGTCGGTGCTCACGATCTTTCTGAGTACGTCAAGTCCTAAGACATGTCGGGATTGAGGAGCCAGGATGGAGTGGCAGAAACCATTAACATTGTCACGTGCATCTAACGCTTTTTAAATTCCTTTAATAACATCGTAGACCTACAACGATCTTCGGGAAAACAACCTGTCTACCTGTCCGCGCCTCTCTCTCATGTGTGTGTGTGCGCGCGCGCGCGTGTGTATGTGTGTGTGTAGGAGTGGAGTGTGTGTGATCTTTTTTCTATTCAGCCTCATTTGACTATAAAAGAATGAAAATAAAATTTTATACCAAGAGCCCCTCCATTTTTCACTGCCATTACATGAACTCGATAAGATATTAATCTTTTAGTGCGGAAACATCAAACAATATTAAAGCTACGCCCCACAAAAGAACTGTTGAATAAAACTGCGGTAAGGCAAAGTTAATGGAGAAGGCTACTGAGAAATTATGGCCATTTTATGAGACGGTGGGATATTGCACGAAAACCTTTCAACAAAACAACAATGCGAGTCAACATTAAAATTTAGCAAAGTGTGGTACGTTGTACATATTACAAAGTTTTATTTATTTTTGTATCTATTTATTCGTGTTTACCTAATGGAGATGTTTAGCTTTGAAAGCATGCAACACCGGATGGTCGGATCGTATTCGCAAGTTCAGGGGGGGAAATTAAGGTCCGGGAGGGTGAAGAAGAACATAAAGTGTGTAGCTGATACTCGGGACAAAGCGGTTCGTTGTGAAAAAAAAGGAAACTATGCAAAATCGGACAGACAAGATTTAAACCAGGTCCAAAGAGCAGAATAAAGCATGGGCAATGGAGAAGACGCGCATGGCCAGAGTTAAAGCTTTGTGCCCCACTAACCTGCATCGTCCATTGTCACCAAGTTCCACGATCTAACTCTCGAAAAAAAATGAAGTGTTCACCTCCCCCCTCAAGTTAATTTTGAGAGATTTTCTAAAATATTATTTATTGTATTATTTATTATTTATTTGCTGTGTCAGCCATAAGTTGACTTATTTATTTTACAGCAGACCTGCAGCCTGGTCATCTGGTTCTTGCAGATTCCGCGATGATTCTGCTTGGGGTAGGGGAGGGGTAAGTGCTCAAGGCAATTACATAAAACAGAAACAAATATGCACATTGAAAACTAGGACTGACTGACTGACTAACTGACTGACTACCCTCCCCCATCCTTCTCTAACTAATACTCTAGCTCCGAGGAAATTTTAGCTTGATTGCTAGCTTCGTCACACGACGCACGCAATGTCGGAAACCTTCACCAGTTCATGAATTTAATGGGCAATATTAAGCTAGGTAAGGGTATTGTGACTATACCTGGCAAAGTCCAGTAGAACTTGATTGGTGGCAGCGGGGAGTGTAGAACTGACATTAGCCAATGCCTTCGTTATAGAAGTTAAAACACACGAGGGTCGCATCTCACGCTGCGAGCGGATCGCTGGACGCAGTAAATTACGGCTTTGGTCGCGCGCGCATTCTGTATACATATATATGGTAACTGTCAGGAGTATAAAGAGACGGAGTGAATGTCCTACTCTCTCTCGTTCTAGTACAATTTGTCAGGGAAAGCTTTTTTTAAACTACGGAATACAGCCACCAACGTCTATCTGTCGGAGGATAAAATATACTTCAGCCCGGCTACAGGGGAGAAAAGAGGTATCAAGAAAAGGGTAGTTATTCCGCTTAATTAAAACATTGAAACCGCAAATGCTTATCAAACTTTATTGTGCGACAGAATTGACAGCAGACAGGTTCATGCTCACGATTTTAAAGACAAAGGAGTATTTCTTTGCAGGTCATGATCGGCGCTAGCAAACACGAGTTCATTCGAGTTTATTCGCATAGCTGCAACACTATTAGAGCAATACTAACATGTCTTCTATACATACAGATTTCTGTCTGCTGCACAAGACGTGTGTATGGTTAGTTGTCAAAAGACAAGAAGTCGTTGCAGAAAATTAAACATTGGTGAGCTCAACAAGGCCAGGCAGAAGAACAAGAAGAAGAAGCTCTTTTTGTTTTCAAAGGCAAAAGCGTTCTTATGTTGCAATAAGCGTTTTAGGGTGAAAGAGGAGGATAATGTTCTAGGTGACCTAAGCACCTTGAGACTGAGACCGTTTTTCGTTGGTTGAGCAAGCTGATAATAAATACCATAAAAAGCGCTCGCTGAACTTTGTGAAAGTAGATTCCCCCCCCCCCCACTCTCTCTCTCTCATCAGTGCATCAGTGCAACGTATACACTCCAACCTTGTTATGTACTCCTGCAAACGGTACTAATGGCAAACCATGACGTGCTATTTCATCATTTATTTACAAGAACTATCCCATTCACTGCCCGGCGTTCCCACAGTGCTGCCTCGGCCAATCTCCTTCGCACAAGACGTAGAACGAGCGTATTTCCGGTCAAAAATCCGGCTTCGCCATTAGATTCGCTGACTTTTGACATGCACCCTGTGATTCAAACGCCCCTTTCCTGCCTTCATCCTAGTTGAAACAGCCTTGTGTGGGCAAGCTATCACTGCTGAATACTGAAATACTGAAAATGAACACACTGAAAATGTTTCTGGGACTTCGGGATTAATTCTGAGAATCGGGCGAATTGATCTGAACGATCGTCTCTTAAAAAAAAAGTTTAATTCTAAAGAGCAGGGGTGAGACCAATGTCGGTAACTCAGAAAGTTATATCACCGCAGCCCAACCCGCAAGTAGTTGATGAGACACCGGAAACAGGAACAACCGCTGAGGCGTGCACACGGGCGATAGTATGCCTCCCTCGTCTCAAAGAATGTCACTGGGGGAAATTGGGGGAGGGGATGCTGAACATCACAAAAGAGCAATTGCGGAAGGTCGCTCTTATACTTGGATGGACAACAGGCAGATATTTCCCGGACAGCACAACGAGTGTTCAGTGTTGCCTTGAGGCAACGGTTTCACCAAGTATTTACATTAAGGTTGTATTAACATACACTGTGCTAAACATGGTTAAAAGTTCGTTCATGTTTGTACGGCTAATGAGCCTTTAGAACTGCCCATTTGCGTTCTGATTTCTTGCTCTTGCATCACTGCATGTGATCTGCCCCACGTCAGAGGCAGAATGCAACGACGGAAATTTACTCAGTTCCTCATTCCTTTATCATTGCCATCCCTCTTGCTCTTCTCTCTAATCAGCAGTAATATTACTATTAATACACTATTTGTCTAATTAGCAAATTACTTTAATCAGGTATCGGTCTGCATATCATGCATTATCCTTCCGATACCTAAACCTCGGTCATTATCTGATAAAACTTGTACACCTCAGTGAAACTCGAACTCAGCAACAGCTGCCGGAAATTTTCTTGCATTGTCCTCCATTGGAACCTCGTAATGAATATGGAAAGGCTGATTTCTTTCAGTCTGGCTCTTACTTTTTAATTTGTTACCGTTATTTTCATCTTGACAATTACATGGGCTTGTGCGTGTGGACTGCTCTCTGTTGTTGTTGTTTTGTTTTTGTTTTGTTTTTGTTTTTTTGTTGTTTTTTTTTTTTTTTTTTTTTTTTTGGGGGGGGGGGTTGGAATCGTTGAAATGTTTTAATCAAAATACCATTGCGAGAACATTTCACATGTTTAATCCATGATCTTCTCGGAATAAAGAATACTTAATGACATGAAAATCAAGTGAGTCCGCTTTTTTCTTTTTAACTGTCATGAATTATCACTTGCACAGACACCAAACAATTATAGTCAGGACCATCAGGCAGCACGTGACATAAACGTACTGACTTACCCACACACACGTGACCTCGCACACGCCCCACCCCTGGAGCCTCCTAACGTGATGTACCTCATGACCTTTACACTTTTACAGCATGCACGCTGAACATCACGTAAGATCTGACAGTCCCGAGTTTCACCGGAAACGCTTCTAACGGATCATCGCGAGATCGGTAAGAGACCGGACACAGCCAATCGTGAAGATTACGTTTGCGCATGCCCAGTTGCACACTGACGTCATCAGACCCGCAATCATGGTAACTCAAGACGAAAACAAATCTGTTCCCAAAATTAAACTGCTATTGCTGTCTCTCTTTGTTATCTGCGGGTCCCAGACAGGTAACAGGCTCTCAAAGCACCTGCCCCTGGCAGGTTGTGTTGTTTCATGGCCATTTGGAGATGATAAAAGGTAAGAGAAAATTGTGAAACCATGTCAATGGGTGGTATAAAAGACATCTGCTGATGAAAGCAGGGAGGAAATATCGAGCTGAAGAAGAAATCCATCCCCATTTCCCCACAACTACAAGGCCCGTAGCTGTCCCACGGGAAATAAATCTGAATCCTTTTATAAAGTAGACATGGACCATCATTGCAGCCTACAGCAACTCTGAACTTCTCTTGCCATTACTTGCGCTTGAGTGATCTGTTTCGAATCGTCTGACTCTTACAAAATGAAAGTGATGATTTATTTTCTTCTCTTTTTTTTCCCTTAAACTAACAAACACTTTTCGCTTGTTGTGAGGATAATGACAAATTTCAGACCGAGCTTCGTCAAGGAAATTCACTCTCGTTGTTCAAACATCGCAGACCACAGACAACCCAGACTCTGATGATAGTCACAGTCGACAGCCTCAATAGCAGAAGGCAACACATAGAGTTTCTATTAAACCTAACGAAGGATACCAGGTTTCTTCAAACAAACGAGATTACATAATCCTTCGCCTGGTCCTTGTCCACGTTTTGGCTCACTGCAAACATGCATCACTTTCTGGGCTGCTGCAAGCATCCATTGCTGGACCATCGCAAATAAACGTGTTCCATTTCATAAGACATGCATCTTTTTTTCATTAAATCTGCCGACTTTTACTGACATTAGCAATAGTGTTCCCCCACATCTCTCTCTCAATTGCATTTGCGCGCATATGAAAAGAGGCAAAATAAACTTGTATTTTAAAAATACCACGCAAACACGGGTATTGTCCTGCAGTCCTCACCATTGACTCATCATAAAGCAAGTAGGCGAGAAGACATGCGAAAAAAATGAGTTTGAATAAAAAGATCACAGGCAATAGCAAAGTTAGTTCGTTAATAAAATCCCGCACAGTAATTTCTATCAAATTGGAGTGGAAAATAATGTCACACGCATCCGTGTTTTCTACAGCCTCCCTCCCCAAAACCCGTGTATACATGCATGTGCATTTTTTGGTGGAATTACAAAGAATTCTTTGTGTCTCATTAATGCATAATGTAGTAGGGCGGACTTATCACACATTTCTAAAATTCGGAGAATTTGTTCTTCGAGTAACAAGTGTATAAACTGTGTGGGAACTAGTACAAGGTTACAGTCTGTGTGTAACATCAGATAATCTGCATACGCATCCTTTTAAGTCATATTTCCGGAAAACGTGCATCAGGACACGACCACACACACATTTCCGCTTACTCGAGAACTCAATGATATTCTCTGTTAATCAGGGCTGGTTCCACTCTCAGGAAGAGACTTGAAATGATCACTCTGGGTAAAACCAGTGAGAGAAAGTACAGAAATAAACTGAGGCTGACACAAGTTCATCAATGTCATCAGGTGCTCATCTTCTGAGTGTCACTAAGTACGAAACCAAGCTACCTGCAAGAAACTATATAGGAAGCATTGGCTCTCTTGCCCCCAGCACCACTGTGACGTGTCTCACGTGTTTTCCTGTAGCCGTTCTCACCGCACTCGCTCACAGTTACGATAGAGTTCTCATTGCACCCGCACATTATTTGCCATTATTTCTGACACTAGTCGCTATTTTATAGGCTAATTAGACTGACGTTTTCAGCTAGGATAGTACAAAGGTGTTTAGTGAAGATTGTTTTAAACAAAACAGTCGAAAACTTTTAAAAAGATGACAAAAGAGACTCATATTAATGAAAAGCTTATTAACTACCAAACAAGGCAACAAACGAACTTTCTAGAACGTCACTACACCCGGTTATGCTCGATCAGCTTCAGTACTATTCATGTAAAGCAGTAATACGAGCTTTTTTTTTAACTATCGGATATTAAGACGAAAATTACGCCGATAAACTTATCAAAGTATTTGATCGGTAAGATATTTTAAAAAAAATCCCCATAAATGATGGCATCTTTTTTGCAATATGACAATAGTAAAGTAGTTTCGACATGCTAAAGCTTCTGATAAGAGTGTCAGAGGACACACAATCTCATAGGTGACCTATTAGCGGCAACGACCACTGCTCCATCACCAACACCATCGTAACAAACGTGAGATTTTCTTTTTATCATTTCTAGTGACCGGCTGCACTTGGTGACAGAATCGTACGAGATGAACTCTTAGGCCTGTTATCAGTCAGCATATGGAAGTGGAAAATTGTTCCTATTCCCAAGAGGATACTTTTAGACTTGCTGCTGAAATAGAATTCAATAAAAACTGGAAACACGGAAGGTAAAAATGAGTGTGCTTGTCAACAATTTAGGCAAGACACGGCTTGACAGACTCATAGGTACTTACAAGGGCTTTGAAACATCATTGCAGAATTCCATTATTACACTCAAGTAAATCCGGGTTACTCTTGTCAGCACATCGCAGACCTCCGTTATTTGCAAGGAGGAGGGCGAAAACGTATGGGGAGAGATGGACAGGAGGTTGCAACAATCATGCCCCGCTTGCCTGAGTTATACCTCACTTCAAAAGCACATGCTGCAGCAGCTCAACGCTTCATCTGCTTGTCGGGAAACAAAATGGAATATATTTTTTCAGTCATTTGTTCTGTCCACGTCACAGCGATGATGTCATAGTGTCTTGACGTAGTATCTCTGACGACTCATCACCCCCACCCCGCTTCCGCTATTTCAAATCAAATCAAATCAAATCAAATCAAAACAGACTTTATTGTCTGCCCAGGAGGACAGAAATTTGTCTTTGCTCACATACCCATACAGACATTTAACAAACAGTTAGGAGTAAAAGTGAGGAGTAAAATAGTGTTGATTGCACCAGTCCATCAAGGCAGTGTATGTTTATCCTAACAACAAACCTTGGGTGACCAAGGGCCTAAAAGCACTGCTGAACAAAAAGAAACATTTGTTCATCACGGGCAGAAGCCCACGACAGAAATTAGTACAGAGGACCATGATGCTATCCGTTGGGTGGGCAGAGGCTCTACGAGCATACTAGTTAGTCGCTTTCAGTAGTTTGCCGGTGACCAACGAGTGTCGACGAGATGAAACAGAGGTCGAGTTAGCTCTCGCCATAAACCCGATGTGTCAGAATGCGGCTCGTGGTTACATCTTGAGCTCGCTGGAGGGACCTGCCAGACGTCGAGTGTTGATGCTTCCGCATGACGCAAGAGATACGCCGAGAAAGATCTTGGTGTCCTAGTGGAGGCGTACGGCGAACGGAAAAATGTCGACATCAGTGCCACAGCAACGTGATGAGGTGGTCGACGAATACGCCGCGAAGCTCCAGAATTTAAGCAGGCGACACCATCTCGGAGGACTGCAGCCCGACCGGTCAGGGAAAGTGACTGCCCCCGTCGTCCGTAACAGGATGACAGGGAAATAAAGTGTAGCTGGCCTGACTGGAAGTGTCCGACGGCGGAGGTTGTCATTTATGGCAGTTGAGTGATGGCGTTGCTCGACACCGGCAGTGAGGTAACGACGGTCACTGACGAGTGGGCACGAGGGCACATACAGGACTTACAGCTAAAACAAACTCAGGAGTGGCGTGGTGACATGTTTACGGCCAGCGTCTGAGGACGTTCCTATCCTGGTGGTCAAGGACCTGGTCGATGTGGTCACAAGTGAGCGCAGGAGGCGCGTGTCGCTTCTACTAGGGAAGAACGTCCTTGATCGGATAATGGACTCTACCGCAGATGTGGCGCAGGCAGTACAGGCAGCCGTGCATGAAGCTCATCTTGAGAAGACATTGTCAACAAAAGGACTGGCTAGGCCGCTGGCAACACGCCCGTTCCAGGATGCCAATGGTCTGACGTCCACACCAGCCACTTTCCAGAGGTTAATGCAGACCACCATGCCGAACTGTTTAATTTCAGTCCTTCTAGTGTACCTAGACGATCATTTGGTATACTCCAAGATAAAGGACATTCAACTGCGGGGCGCCATACCTTCAGGATGACGACAGTGAAGAGGAAACGCCAGGGTGGTATGCTACTCTTCCAAACCATCACCACAGAACTCTTGTGACAATGCCTGTGGTGCCAGAAGTAACAGTGTCTGTGGTGTCAGATGACAGTACCAGAAATGAGTCCCTATCGTGTCCGAACCGTTTTCACTGCGCATGTGCCCGCGTCTCTGAGCGAGAAAGGAGATGAGAAAATTCTCATCAACTCACTTTTTTCTTCATTTTTTTAAATTAAACGATTTATCAACAGTTTTGACCCGCGGGGATCAAAACCGCAATTGAATTCTTTCCGTCGGCCTTAGATCAATTTTATGGGGAGCTTTTATTTTCTTAACAAGAAATAAACAAAAATATAAGTGCATATAAATGATAATCACGGTTCTAAGGAAAAGGTAATTGTCGTTTTGCTGGTGGACATGACAGATGGATAACATAAAAAGATACCCTGGAACCTCTAGGCGCTTGAATTCGCTGTCTGATCGATGGGGTGTCTTAGGGCGAGTTGAACTCCTGTGCTGTTTGCTGAGACTAAGAACTGTGTTGTAGTCGATACATCACTTTTCCTGTTAAAGCGGACTTGAGCAGCTATTCCTTCTGGAATCTTCTTCCAAGTACTCCTAATCTTGATGTCTGATGACTTCAGACTGGAAGGATTTGGCATACTTTAACGAACTACACTAAACATAATCTCTTAGCAAATTATTTATTTTGGGGAACTGGACTGAACTTTTCAAAGACATTAAGCTGAATTTTTTTGAAAGATATCCATTTCCCAACCCCCAGACTGAATTCAAAAATAAACCTAAGCGGCGATACTTGGTCTGACTACACTGAGGTAATAATTCAAATGTCCGTCCACACTAGTATTGCGGGCACTTAGTACTTAGTTTGGCTGGCACCCGACACAAGTTTGAAGCTCGCGAAAAGGGGCACAGCTTCTTAGTAAGAAAGCGAGAAAGAACAAGCAAATGAACAAAAAGGACAAACAACTTTGTGCCGACTTAAAATAATCCAGGTCTTAGGATCAAAGTGACCTGAAGTGACCTCCTGCCTAAGTCAGCTGCGCAAACATTTGAACCTCATTATTATTCAGTGGATATGTATATATTTACATAATTGCTTTCACAAAAAAAGTGTTTTAACACAATAGAGGACAAAGAATGACAGGGAGTACGCGGAGAAAAATTCGAGGGTCAGCCTTGTGAACAGGTGTCACATCCATACAAAAATACCCGTGTCTCGAGACAAGATTTGAACCCATCACTTTTCGATCATCATCGAAGAGATTGCAGGAAAACTTTTTATCGCTGGGCTATACTATCCTGTTGATCCGCCTCTCCCCATAAAATGGAAAACCTAAACAACCGCTCACACAAACTTAACATTAGAGAAACTTACTAGTCCGAGAAGTCGATTAGGAAACTTAAACTGTCCTGTTCGTCACACCCTGTGTTCTCATAGTTCCTGTTTTCTTTAAGAAAAGAGAGCATTAGCCGTGTCTTCATGCATCAACGCAATCAAAACATTATGATCAAAACAGACCTCAGGAACTTCGGGTGAGGCTAAAAGGAAATAGCCCTGCCACATGCAATCTTGAAATTAGTATCGTTTTGCTTATTTACATCGCATCAGAGGTTCTTTCAGGTGCGTTTTCTTCTACCGTGTACACAAGAGCCCAGGTGGGGATGTACTTGCGTGTGCTCCACGGTTAGACAGAAAACAGTTTTCCAGGCAGAAAGTCTCGAAGTTTCTACCCTCGCAATTGTTTTAAAAACTTATGTTTCAAGTTAATCTGTGTTTACAGAGGTAAATTAAGAGACATATTAACATGATAATAGAGTGGCAAGGTCAGTATGTCAAGTAGGAAATAGAGGACTTTTGACCTTCACTTTAACCTTACCGGCGCAGTTGTTTCGGTGTCCTGAGGTAAACAAGTCAGTGTTGGTGTGGAGTTTCACTCACACCCCGTTATAAATCTCACAGGTACTGCTTTATTATTTAATGTGACGAGAGCGAGTATTGCGTCAATGCAATAGCACTCACAATTATCTACAAATCGCCAGTCTTAGTAACATAAAGCAGAAGCTCAAATGTCAGCTGTCAGAATTGTTAGGCCACTCTAATTTATTATATTTGGCATAACGTCCACAAATGGGAGGAGGTTTAAACCTTACTTGTTTACAGTCCCGCAAACAGAAATATCCAGGAACTAAACACCGCCCTCCCCCACCCCACACCAGCCCCTCGTCACAGTGGCTGCCTCATAACGGTGCGGACGTGCTCATCTGATAGTGGACGGGAGCTTTGCACGTACCTTTCTTATTTCCGTCATGCGGTGTTGATGGTTAAACCTTTCAACGAGTCAACAACAACTGAGGTCATAGGTCGGATTCCATAGCTGTGTCCTCCCCCTCTCCCCTGGCATTTTATTGACAACAAGGGATCTACGCTGTCCGAGCACGTAGACGTTCTGGGTCAGGAGACGGTTAACCTTATACACCCAAGGATATCCGTATCTTTTATTTGTGGGTGTCGATTAGACTGACCTTAATCGCCTTGACCGCGGCTCATTGACCCTCAGACGTGAGGACCTTCACGCCGCGTGCTGGTCGTTCAGATGGACTAGGTCAAGGGTGGCGACGATGGGCTAAGATGTTGGTGACCCGAAGGTCGTTAGATTAGCCACGGTCTGCCGAAACTCAGACCACTCCCACTGTCTCGCGTTTCCGCTACTAGTGGCATAGTGCCAGAGTATTTTTTACTTCAAAAGCAAAGATTAATGTGATGAAGGTGGTAAGGAAAAAATGAATGAATTAATCTCAGTGAGAAAGAAAAGGCGAGACCGGAAAAGGAAAAGGGAGGGAAAAGACAAGTATGGCTTATTATTTTACGCTTTGATTTAATACGTTTAATCACCTAATCAGAAGAGTAGAGGAATGTAGTGTTCAATATCCGTGTGGTTCGGGGAACTCCAGTCGAACACCTGTTGACGAGATACTTCGACTCCTTACAGGTTTGGGGAGGGAATGGTAGCAAGAAAGAGGAGATGGTGATAAAGAAGGCTGATTCATGAGGGATCTCTAACACCTCATTCCAAACGATTGAATGATCTACCATTTTAGGGAATATCTAGCTAATCAAACCCACCCACCCCACCCCACCAAAAAAATGCGCGGACCAATACAAGGACAGACACAAAAACAGCTAAGATCCTCCGCCGAGAAAGAAGACCCATTAAAGCCTTTTTGTATTTGGTTAGCGTGCGTCCAGAGCCTCCCACGCTTTGTTTTTGCAACGGTTCCACGAGCTATAAACATTCTTCAGCCGCTCCTGGCATTGGTCTGCAACACACGGCAGCCCACGATAATGAATCGACAAAACCCTTTGTCCTTGACCCTGTGAGTGACCTTTCGTGCAGCGCAGCATGCTCATCCCTTCCAACCCACAGAGCGGCGCGGCAGTGCGGCTGACGGCAGCGGCAGCGGTAAAATTGCCATTGAGCAGAGAGAAACAGTATTACGGATAAGAATGCACTTAAGGTCTATTTATATAAAAATACACCGTTGTTGCCAACGTCCTGAATTTTTACAAAATAGAATAAGTAAATCTTGAGACCTCCTATCAGCCGCATCGACCGACGAACTGTAAAACATGTCCCTAGCAAGCTTTCCAGATGAATAAAAGATATTATTTAATACCGCTAAAGACTTCCCATCACAAAGTCGAGGAGTTTTCATCGCTCCACGTCCGACATCGGCAACAAATCTTTCATCAGGGTCTACGTGACATATACATAGCTTTTCCATTAGCTTATATTTTTAAACTTAGCAATGACATCATGAAGGCGGACTACTACATGCCGTTCTTCATGCAAAGATCGGAATGATCTGGAACCCTTCAAGGCTGAACGAAAAGGAGAACAAGGCACACGTCTGTGCCTTGGCACTGAAACACGTTCGCCGCCATTGTGAGGGGTGTGGCGACAAGACCAAATAAATCTCTGACTTCCGAAACTACCTCCACCCCGTTGTCTGTATAAAATCAAGATAAATAACCTTGAAGCAGAAGATAATTAGGTTTGTTTCTGTAATTTTCTTTCGATCGTTTAAGCTTTCTAAGTTAACCTACCAGACTGTGGCGTCTCTGTCGTATCTGTTGTTGTCGACATGATGGAGCCCGATGTCATCATCGTGACATCATAGATCATGGGAGGAGAGGGGATGATCTCTCAGATATGCTTTCATTCGAAGTAATATAAATCATGTTTGCTCCCTTGTTTGCATCTTGCATAATCGCGATAATCACGTTGCTTTTACAGATTTTGTTGTTATTTTTGTATTACCTGGAGCTCGCATGATGATTCGCCAAAGGTAAAAACATAGAGATCATGTTGCCTGTAGGCAGGTAGGCGGGCTGATAATAACAGTTCTCGGCAGTTTTTCAACGAGTCTTACATTGATGTGTTCTGTTCAACGTCAGCTACATCCTGAGACATGTCGGACTGGTCTCACAGCAAAAATAGCTTATGCCCTGCTCCTGAGAGTCTGTCAAGAGACGGATATTAATTATCTCCATAATTACCAAAAGGCCTTTGATATCCACATTATCTCTACATTATCTTCTATGTTCCGGTGTCTGGGCGAAAGAAGGTTCATCCCACCATGACAACTTCCTATTCATTGGGGGGAAAGTGTGTCCTAAGCAGCTTCAGTCAGAGAGACAGATCGGTCTGACCCGTCAGAGCTTATCCAGTTATTATGTTGGTTCGTCCTGGCCGTGTGCGTGCATTGGCGAGAAGAGTGAGAAGAATTCAGTTGACTAAGTACAGTATCGAAGCGAAGCATCAACGACGACAAAGAGTAAAGGATACGTTTCCCCGTTAGTAAGTGATAAATACATTCCGAAAGTCGGAAACCTTTTGCAGGACCATGCCGCTAAGTCACATGGAATGAGAGTGGTGTGCACGTGTGCGTATCGTGCGCGAGCGCAAAAAAGAGAGGTGAGGGTAGAGAGAAATGAGCCAAACCAGCGGACTAACAATACATTATAGCACCCGGTCTCATAAAGAGGTGCCACATGCAGAAAAAACAATATTCCGGACACGAGGTCTGAACCTAGAACTGTTGGAATCTGTGTATTGTTAAGGTACAACAATCGGGACTGAAATAAGTCAATACCGACGTTCGTAACCTTTGGGCGACACCGATGACTCAGTGCCTCTCTTTGCCAGCTTCATTTATGTGTCAGCATATTTTGCACCTGGAGTTCCTCTGTCTCCCCTCATCTCTCCCCCTCCCTCCCATCCACCTATTCCCTTACGTTTTCAAGCCGCAACACACACAGCTGCAGGTCCTCGTCGCAGTTGCACACGCTGCTCAACATCCGCCGGCCTTGCGCATCCGACTCACGTACCCTGATCACGTGGGTGCCATGTGGCCGAGAGCTGCTTATGAGCTCTTCTCACGCCCCCCTCCCCCAACATCTCCCACCCACCCCACATCCCCCATCCAGCTCGACCTTGCAGTTTTCCAGACTGGATTAAACACCAAACACACTCGTAAAATTACGGCAGGCTGATACAAAAGTCTAGTTGTGATGTGAGGGTCAAAGCGTCTGACTGCTAATAAATTATTTACCTGTGCATGGACAAGCTCTGAGAGATGCACAGAACACACGGCCGCCGGGTAACAGAAGGCTATTGTGTGTACAGGCAGCTTAAAGTATCGAACACCGCCGCATAATACACAAACAATCTGCAGTCATCGCGTCTGTTTGTAATGAATTTTAATCAGGAATGAGGTGTTGGTGTCAACAAAGTAATGGTGGAGCCTTCCCCGGGGTAAATGATTTCTGTGCACTTCGTCACTCTTTCTCTAGAAACTACTTCCTGTTACGCAAATATAATTCAAACTACTTTCTTCGGCTTGAAAAAGCTAGTTTAGTAACAAGCGTGTTGTATACTTAATGCACTTTGTAAGTGTGAAGTGTGGAGATCAATCGGTATTCAGTGCAGGGCAGACAGACGGCCGTAGGGTGCACTTCGACCGAGCATACCTGTACATTCAGGTGATGCCAAACACTCGGAGGATTCTCGTTCTCAATCGCAACAGGTGTTGAGGGGGACCTATGTGGCGTGGTTCAGACCCGCCATCTGCCAGCTAAGCCTCTTTTTTTTTTAATCGCCTCCTGTCGTGCATGGGAATCGCATCTTCGTAGGATGCCGAGGAGGATGTGTCCCTCTTTTCCAGCTGTTACTTGCTCTCACCATGCGGACGTTTATTCAAGATTTAAAGATACGTTAATATGACAAAAATAATTTTTTCGGAACCCGATTTTTTTTTCGTTTCTCCTCTAAGAAATACGAATGAAAGACATGAGTGGAAGAAGCGATTCCATGTCTAAGACCTCGGATTAAAGCAGCAACAACAAAAAGATGCTTCCACTTTGTGGAGAATGAAATGAGAACGGGATGAGATAGACATGAATCATAGTACAAGCAGAAAAGTAGGGAAAGGCTATGAGGGTGTACGAAGGAGGGTTGAGGGGAAAGGAGGGAAGAAGATCCTTTATGCATTTTTGTAAACATTTCTCTTACCTTGTGTATCAAAAACACCTGGGCTTCAAAACTGCCTTGACCTGAATCCCTATCAGCCAGCTCTACTGTACTGCACATCATTTACACATTTGGTCTTCCTTGTTTTCTTGCTGGTTCGTACTTGAACTCAGCTGGAAAGGTTAGAGGGTGGGGACGTGTCTTATAAAGGGAGCAGAGTCTTGGGAGGTAGGGTGTGTAGGATGTGGTTGTGAGTATGTAGTTTATTTTTCTTTCACATGTATTGTGAGGTCTTGTAACGTGAGAGGAAACGCCGTCTCCCCTCTCCATAACACACGCACAGAGTGAATAAGGAAAAATATAAGACTGATAAGAGTGTCACAACTACATGTCAAGCTGTTTACAAAAGGTTAGTCTGGACATCGCTTAAAAATACATTTCAAATGAATCATAGTCTGATTAACGAAAGTGAACAAAAAAGCTGATAAAGTCTGGATTCTGTAAGAGGTAACTGTGAAAATGTCAGAAGGCGATGAAATGTCTTAGAAATAGTTTCAAATAATATGCCATAGGGTTTCAATGTTTCAAAACAACATTTTATCTTTTGTCCCTTTCGAAATTAATTAACTTCTGTCTCTGACTGACGTAGGAGTCTGCAGTAATGTTCGTCTACTCCCCTGCTTTCCACAAATGATTCCATCCGACTTGGTGTCTGAAGTGACATTCTATCAACAAACGAGTCACGATTTTCCCCTCCCCCTCCCCATAAAACCACCAACACAGCGCCCCATCCTTTCTCTTCCGAAGTGACAACCACGTAAAGCTGTCCCCCGGCACTGATTACAGTAACCATGGAAACCAGCTTCGGCCTTTATGTGCAGCACGACACTCAAGACGGGCAGGTCACTGTGGTCACGTGCGGCGGCCGCAGACGTCATGGTGTGGTTCTCGATCTCTACAACGCCGGCCGCCAACGCGCTGAGCTGGTGCGTGGTCAGCAGACTGCTGGTGTAGTTGATGACACAGCTGTAGTGTCTTTTGAACTCGTTCACGCTCATTATCACACAAACAAACAGACAAACAGACCAACAAACAAGAGAGAGGGGAAGAGAGACACACACAGACAAAACAGAGATATGCTTCTTTAGGTAGGGTAGGGACATCGTTCACATTGTCTTTACAAACGTTTTTGCAAAGTGTAGACTTTGGAGACCTTGAACATGAGAGGGAGGTATGTGCAACCATACACTGTAGACTGGTGCCCTTTATGCACTGAGCGAAGAAAGCCAGAGGTCAAGAGTGTGACAAACATGTCTTTATGCGATAAGGAAGATAACTTGCTATAGACATATGGCAACAGTTGCTAACTTGCTAAGGACTGGGAATGGACACATTTACGAATGCACACAGGCGTTTGCCTCCCTATTTTTGACCGTTTGAACATATCCGTTTAAAAAAAATCGGCCTGAAAGATTTTATAATGTATTTAATGGAAAGACAATCGAAGGTCTGAATGTAAATGCAAAAAACACAGAAAGGTCGAAGAGTACTTCAAAACACAGCCAAAAATAACAACACAGCTTTAGGTTCATTAAAAGTTGGCTCTGTTTGCAATGTCTGATTCACAACACTTAACACGCTATCACAACTATTTGAAATACTATTTGAAGCCATCCCATGAACTGGTTTCTAGACACCTGCGTATGCTCCAGTTCTCCAAATAAACTGCGTCTCTCGGAACCTTCCCGGAGTTGCCAACAATGAACAAGGTCAGCACCTTGTTGTTGTGTCGAGCCTGGATGGAGGTATGGGCCACAATGACACGTAGCTTTGACATTTCCAGTCATTGTGCCAACGAAGGAAGAAACCTTGTCCCCCATTGAAACAAAGCTGCTTCTGTTCAAGAGACAAAAAGTTCATTACAGCAGTTAGAGTGAAAATACAAGAGTAGACCGACTTCGGCACATTAGTCCAAGACTGAAAATATTACCATCCGAGAGGAGGAGAAAGAAGGAAAGAATATCTTTAAGACACGTGGACAGCGTAATGAGTTTTTTAAAAGTTTCAAACTTGCTCGTGTACAGGCACAAGCGTGAGATCGTGATCTGGACCAGCAAGTGTATTACTGTTCATCATTATAGCAGAAAAACTTTCTTTTTGATGCACTTAGAGAATGCCCTGGCCTCATGAATCATGCATTAATATGGACCTGCCACTATAAAGAAATATTCAACAGATTCACCCCTGCTCTGAAACAGTGACCCTATGTCTCTTGTAAATGTCAAAATCCGCCACTTGGACACTGTCACCAAATGGCACCTACAGTGTCGTCTGCCTTCACTCAATGAAACAAAAAGTCCGTATCATTTGCTGAAGCTACTTCTAGAAGAACTCAAAACTAAAATCTGCCAACAACAAGTAATTGTGTAATTTTTAATAGCAATGTACGATATAAACATTAAAAGAGAGGGGAACATACAAAGCTAGGATCTCGTCGTCAGCAAGAACAACGTACTGACAACGTCCACCTCTCTGTCTCTGACTATTATCTTGTGATCCTGTCACCGACATTGGCAAGACATGCCCAGAATATTTGTCTATTAAATGCAGCCACACGACACAAACTAATTCTACAAGATGATCAGTGTCAAGCTCTACCTTAAGTTTGCTTCATCACCATATCGTGATACACTTAACTTCTAAGATGGAAGAAAAACACGATACATCTCTGATCTGAAAAGTCCCCCTTGAAACAAAACCAAGGGTTTTGCTCAATAAAGAAGTCAGAATGGAAGTCGGAGGCTTCTGACAAAGTCCGGAACACGAGCAACAAGGCCAACGGCTTCGAAATCCAACTGTAATACCTGGCTAACCTCGGACGATATCGTCTGCTCTTGTCACCGACTTCTCAGTCTTGTCATTACTGCTGATAGTAACATACCGGGATAGGGGTCGATGGGTGGGGACTCTTGCTCGTGCTGCATCTTCAGCGAGCACGTGATATGATATATGACGATAAACTCGAATGCAGCGCTACATTCTTTTCAATCCTATTGGTTCAATCCCCACAAGCTCGCAAAAGTAGCTCTGACCCTCGCCTTGTAACTGGACGAAAAAGGCCAAGGTATATAAATAAACTCAGGCTGCTCTAATTTTTTGACGCCTGTTGACCTATCAAAGTTTGCAGAACAAGCAAACAATTGAGCCTATGAAGTGAGCATGAAATGCCGTCTGCTGATTCTGAACATGTGTGTCCTATAAACAGGTCATTCAAGCGAACTGTCGCGCATTTAGTCCTACTTTCTCCTTTTAATCCCCCCCACACACACACACGTCTGCCTCCACCCTTTGTCCCATTGAACTTCCTAGTGGAAAGGCAAGTATGTGAGTTATCAAAGGGATCCTTCAGAAAGAGCGAAGTACCGCGAGTCTTGAACCATACACCAAGTTTTTGTAAACTTTAAAACTGTGCACACAGAAACTGATGGTCTTGGTTTATTTGAACTAGTGTGTGCTATGATGACACGAGAGAGGAATAACAGGAAAGCATTTCTCCTTTTGATGCGCGTAGACCCTTCGTTGTTATATTTTAGGGAGACGCCCTATAACATGTATTGTTATTATCATCGAAACATGCATCTTGTAGTTCAGTTTGATAAAAGGGAAAATAGAATATTAGTTTCTATACCTTTAACATAAGTTGTATATGCAGGTGTTCTACGAGCAACATCGTAATACACGATACTAATAGAAGATGTGTGCTATTCAATTATTTTGATTAAGATTACACTAAATGCAAACTGAACTTTGAAAAATGCGCTGTAAGTTCTGTAAGTTATATGCATATATATCTTGCACTTCCTGCAAACTCACTGCCTGTCTAAATATCTTTCCACCTGGATGCCTCCAAGGAGCCGACAGCCGGGCTTTGAATTAAGAACGCCGGTGTGAAATCTGCTGGAGTTTAGGGGGAAACGTTAGTGTCTGCCCTCCTAACGGATTATCTCTTGGTTTTTTTTCCGACCTCTTAATAAATTTCACAGAAGTGATATCACACATGGTATTTTCAGGCCATGCTTCTAACCCTGGTCTGTTCACACTCAAACAATCAAAGCTACTACAAAGCTTCAGACTCCTTTGTGCTCGCTAAGCATGCGCAACTTTCGATGATTTATTTTTTTTCTCGTTCCTCCATCTTTTACTTTTTTCTTTATCTATTTTGATCTCTCTCGCGAATGGTTGTGTGCCGTATGTCCATTGTATGCCAGGTTTGGCTGGTCGGTATATACTGTCTATATAGAAAGCAAAGCAATTATATATTGTATATATGTCGTTTTATATCGTTGATATTGGAATGAGTGATGAAAGAGTTGAACCCAATGAGTTGGGAAAATGCGCTATACAAGTCATTTCTATTATTAACCTTTATTTGTTTTTGTGCTAGTTGTATTGTTCCTCTTTGCCACGTCCAACGAAGCTCTAGAAATCCTTATATACTACTTATGGCTCTGTGCTCTATAGCAACGTGGTCTGCTGTGTTGTGCTTTCTAGCTGGAGTTTAGCAGCCTTTCTTGGTTTTTTGTTTCTATGTATGTTTATAGTCAGTATCATACTTGAGGTATCATGAGATGTCTGATGTATTATGTAATAGTAACATTGGAAAACAAACGATTTCATGAAAAGATTTAATAAAGATGTTTTGTATGTATTGTCCCTTGAGGGAACTTGCTGGCAACAGTCAAGCAATGTCAGGTAGTCTGGTCTGACCATGTGACCGGCAGGATGTGCTGTCACCCTTCAAGGTACATTGGAGCGAGATCGACATCGAGATGGTCAGAGGAAGAACTGACTTACAAACGTGAAGGAATGGACTGAGTCCCGTGCAGGACCTGATCACCATCGCACAAGACAGGTCTGAGTGGCGGGCCTTAACAACTGTGTATCCATATGCCCCACCCAACGGCTGGTATCAGACATGGACGAATGAATAAATTCCCCCATTGTTACTGTATTGAATAAATAAACGAATGAAAAAATGCAAAAATTTTTTGTCTAAGCCATCCTTTCGTTTAAGTGAGACTATTTGAATCCATTTGTCTTCAATGAGTACCTTTAGTTTGTTTTTTTTTTGTAAAAAAAAAAACATGCATTTTCGGTATTTTCTTATCTACGGGCCTTGTGCTTCGTCGTTACACCCTCCTCTAGAGTTTGGATCTGTGCGTTTACACGACCTCACTGACAAGTGTGTTTATTCTGCCTCTTGTTCCATGGATTTTCTCGACTGCTTTGTGAAAATCCATACTTCCTCTCTTCTAGAATTGATGACATTGTGTCCTTACCAATCATTCTTAATATTATCATTTTGTGCTTTGTAAAGATCTTGGGGCTCACTTAGACAAATGGCGAAGGCGATGTATATACCAACATTATATATATATGTACCAAGTGCAGTAAAGAAATCGAACTTGCCCCGTAAAAGGTCGTCCGTTTTTGTTTTTTGTTTCTTGTTTTTTTTTTTTAATTGGGCGCGTCTCTTAGTTCGGATGCCAGCTCTAACCACACGCCTATCCGCTCCCCCACCCCTTGTACTCATTAAATATGCGCGCATGTATGTGTGTGCTTGTGCGTGTTAACTATCGTATCACATTCCTAGGAGTTCAGAGAGAATGCCGTACTCCACACTTCAAACATGGCAAAACTACCAGACTGACCCCACAAGATCCCTTGTCAAGCTTAACGAGCTTTGGTCAGGGGTGGTACCATGGCCGAAGAGGTTTATCGAGTGTGTTTAACCAAGGCCTCTCACCACGACCATCATTAAAAGCAGAGCTACTACCATCACCATTTCAGTCTAACGTCTTTGTTTGCTCTTCATGATGTACTTTCCATGGCGACTGAAAAGAAAGGGCTGATCAAAGGTTTTCAGTATTGGGTTAGAGGGTTCATGCGGGGTCAGAGAGCCCAAGAACTCAGGATAAGAGCAGAGCTCTCTGAGAGACACACAAGGGCCATGAAAAAGTTTCACTCAGAAAGTCAGTAAGGAGAGATTATGTGGGCTAGAGAGTGAACACAAGTCACGCCTGTGTGTGAGAAGGTCCAGGGGTCAGACGAAAATACATTTTGTGGTCGCGCGCGCACATAAACACAAGCACGCTCGGGCGGAAAATATTCACATTTTTTGAAATAATTTTAAATGATTGGAATCCTTTTTGATCGTCTTCAAAGCAGTCTGGATCTGCAGTCATGTGAACTTTGACAACTTACCTTCTTCAAGCATAACGACGCTCATGTTTGCACGTTTGTCCTTGCCCTACACGACGAAAGGTCAAGGTCGATTCCAACGTTGGCTCTCCAGTGTGGACAGCCCTCTGGTAGGCCAGTGCTGCGTGTAATTGGGGTCTTCCTTCTTCCTGCTGCTTGGGAATCACCTCACAACAAAAACAGGAAGCAGCTGATGAAGGCGGCCTTGTGCAGCGTAAAGTTCACCAATCTGTCGGAAAATAAAGGAAACAACGCCTGATCAAGCTCTTGCAAACTGCGCATGCGTGAACAATCAACAACAAGCTACCGTTGTTTGACTGCGACGTGATTGCATCTCGCTTACTTTATTAGACAACGGTCTTGTTACTGCGGCAGTCACATCAGAGACACTGCGCCTTGTTGTGCAAGCTGGGGTCGTTTGTACCCCCAGGCTGCTGCACGGCAAGACAAGGACGAGTTCTGATATTCCCTCAGCTTGCGCTGGTTGACTCCTGCGACAAACGTGCTGCATGCGTCGCCTGACGTACAGCGCGGTGCGGCGCTGCGCTGCGCTAGTCACAACAACAGGTGACTGCGCGCGAATCCGCTGCAATGGATTGCCAGTCTCAGGAGCACATCTGCATCGCTCAACATGTTTTCAGCTTCGTCCGTAAGCTGCTCGGTTACTTGCACACTTGACGAGGGTAAGATGAGTGCACACGGATTCGAAAGCAAAGCTTTAGAGCGAGCTAAGACGAAGTGCGACTGGGATGATAGATTACTTGAGCGGCTTGGACTAGTGCTTCTTTCAATCACTTAGTATTTCAGGACCACCTACTCCTAACTCGGCTAATCGACAATCTCGAAGTCAACCTTAAGATAAATAAAAAGTAAAAAATCTTGAGGCTTAAGACCGATTTCTGATCTTTGACGGTCATTAATTTTTAAACATTTTGGCTGTGTGTGTGTATTCTATGTATTTTGTACGGGTATTAACGATAGAAGTTTTTCTGGTTCCTTCCTGAAATTATCGGTTCAATATAATGGTCTCTACCCTATTTTAGAAACGCGAAAGACAGGGATGGAAACATGCCACAAAAATGTCCATGCACAATACCTTTGAAAATTTGAAGAGTAGCGCAATGCAGGGACAGGGTGTGTGACAGACACATCAATAGACGACAGGAATGTTCTTGTCCTGTCAGTGAAACAGCATGGACTTATGGTGGTAAGTAGTCCAAGTTGAGAACTCCGCATTGTTTGAGGAGTGGGCACTATAGAAAGGTGGAATGCTGCGGCGAGATGAAGAAATTTGGGGTTATCTGTACGCACCCTTTAATCTGTCGGAGGATTCTGCGATATCTCCTCGCTGGCTGAACGGATACATTTATACAGTCACACAAAATAAAGTGAAATTTGCCTGGACACAAAATCTAGACCACCTTTCTAAGCCCTCCTTATTATCTCTGTAAAATCTTCGAAATGACAAGGTTTCTGTAAATTGTAGCGAGCGTGCGCGCGCGCACACGCACACACAGTCCCGTGGTAAACAACTCAGTGGCTACCTCACCTATAATTAGTCGAGAGGACATGCAAGCACGAAACATACATTAACTGATTGCACTTGAGTTAACGAGAAGAAAGGGGAACTTTGTCATGTTCATGTGTACCATAGAAAACACAGTTGCTTCTAATGTACTTTCTCCACTGAACTTTTATGGTGTCATAAACCTGAAATATAACAACTGGCTATCAAGTTAATGAGGAGGGCTATATTGGCTGGATACCATCTGCTGCTACTACCGGTCAGTACACAACAAATAATAAATGTTGTGCAACAAATGTGATCTCCACTACTCTGAATAGCAACTTCTCATTGCGGATATCGGATGATTATCAGATTAGAAAGTGAAGTTTATTAAAATACAGACGTATTCATGTATACACACTTAAAGTTTAAAGAAACTGTCTTGATGCATGAATATCTGATTATTAGATTAGGGAAAAGAACGCTTGATGTGGAGAAAAGCACTTACATTTAATCCTCCGAATGAACACTTCTTCCCCGTGAAGACAAGGTAGTGCGCACAATACAAGTCTCACCACCAGCAGGTGTTGTTGAATCAGCGACTCACCTGATCCCCCTACTTGGCACAGCCAGGTAGACAGCTCCTACCATGGACGTGTACAGGTGGATCGCTGTCTGTCTGCCAAGACCAACGCTTAGCCTCTTGCGAAGTTCTCCGCTGTTAGTCTCGGCGAGCCGTAACAATGTGAACAAACCGGAAGCTTTGTACACAGCTGCCTCGTTTTAGTTAACTGGAAAAAATCGTCTGCCAGCAGTCCAGTAATACAAGTTGGTGCTCCTACTGGCGCACGATGAACCATATGGGTATGGAAGTGACAGGATTAGATAGAAATATCTGTGTTCCTTACAAGTCAAGGAAAGGTATAATTGGCTGTAATCCAGAAGTGACAGATTTAACACCCGAAGCTTATGCCCTTCTGCAGCTATACTTAGCCCTATAGTCAATCCAGGTAGTGACACACCTGACTTTAATCACCCCTACCTACTTTTTCTTGTGTCCTTAGAGAAACACACCTTCGTCGAACTACTACACACATAGACTCGGACGCCCGGAAGTGTAGTGCTTAAAACACTCCCTTGTCACCACCGCAGTGAGAGACTCTGGGTTCAGGTCTCACCTTGGGACACTCTGTTTTCTCCGGTTACCTTACCCCATTCCCATTGTGCGAAATCACCTCAAAGTGGAAGATTTCATACTAAATAAACCAACCAATATATCAACTTGAGTGACTGACACACACATGAAAGATAAATACAAACGTGTAAATGCACGCACGCACGCTTATAAAGCCCTTAACACGCACGCGTGCACACCTGCTGAGGGCGATACGTCCGGGGTTCAACCATGTGGCAAGCCTGTAAGTACGATACACTAACAGTGGGCCTGGCAAATCTTTCAGTTTATTGTTGAGATCTCAAATGTCATGAGGCCGAAAGAGGGTATTATCCTCGCCCTAATACCATGTCGTGTAATTTGCTGAGGTGCCGTGGCAAAGATAAAAGTGCACTAGAATAAAAATTGTTTGAACCGGGGTACTTTGCAACTGAATGATTTTTTATAATGGATTAATGGTTTGGTTGGACAAAAGGAACGTTTCTTTTGAAAACAAAATACATGTATATCCTTTTTTTTGCTGGAGCATAACACATGTGAGCGCAAGGTGCGTTTAGTGTGCTCGTGCACAGATATATTTTGATGGGAAAAGAAACAGATAAAATGAAAGATGAGTGAGAGGCGAGAACAGGAAGTCTACAAATATCTGGACAGCAATTACACAGACAGGGAGCATTTGCGTGAGTACCCCGCCTTCTCTGGTGGATGAGGCTGGAAAAGTTTGATATGAGCGAGAGTGTTGGCTTACTCAAAGTAAAGCTGAACCTACATTTGAAATTCAGCTTAACTGAATTTATAGATCCAGCCCATAATATAAAATCAGTCAGTTGTTTAATCATCATAGCAAGATGAATTATATATATATAAGTATATAATATATATAATATGTATGTCACAAAATTAAAGTACGAACTTAATGAGGGCCAATCGCGCAAAGGACGTGTAAAAGAACTGATCGAGTGATTTAGGTACTGGCGGCTATGTCACCAGCTGTAAACAAAAATTGATGTAGTTTTGTATCTTGTTGACTAACAGACCTAGCACAAAGATACTTTTCATCACAACAACAACAACAACCACCTCCACCACCAGTGCCGATAACGTATAACTTTATTCCCATTTTTAACATAGAACTCGTTCAGATTTTGTAACACTAACTCAAAAATGTCATGTCTTAGTTTTCGATTCTCAGGAAACTGGGGGTGGGAGGTGGGGGGGGGGTTGTTTACCCCAACTAAGGGAAGTAGCTCGCAGGGGATGACGCCAACCCCTCGAGCTTCATTAATATCACAGTTCCCCTCGCTCTTCGGGTCACCTTCACATTCATTTCTAACATGTTACCCCCATTTCCAGGAGAGGGTATGTGACTGTTGTTTTGCTGTAGGCTCAAAATATCTATTGAAAAATAAAATCCCTAATCCATTCATCTTGTTTTCAGAAGCTTGCTCCACTACAAATTACTCGTGATTCATGCACTCGGACAGAATAACTCAATCATTACAGCATTAATTAGCACCGCATGATGGAAATTTGCTCATGCTTGGCGTAGACAACAACACGGAGATATACAAATTGCTGTCAGCTGTACAGCTTTTTCTTTTACTTAAAATCCAGAGACACGGCAACTAATTTAATTATCTTTTGAATGTACTGGTACAATTTTACACAAAATAACGGTTATTCCTTTCCAAAATGTCAAGATACCCGTTTATGAGTTATTTGCTTAGTTTTCTGCTGGACGTGCAGTCAAGTACCCGGGTAGAGTAAGAAAACACACGTGTACCTGAGATAACAGCATTAAGACCGGCGCACAAAGCAGTCGTAGTCTTTGTTTTAAACAAAGTTGTTGTCGACTCATTACACTCAAAACGCGACAAATCACAAAGAAAAGACAGCAGGAAGGAATGACAACCAACGCATGCTTTATGACAGTAAGAAACTGGAGCAAGAATGCAGCAGCAACAGACATGGTTGCCTCGCTTCAGATTCTGTGACTGATGCAAGAACTGGAAAGTTCACTTATCAACGATGTGGGACCAATTTCCCCCACCCATCCTATCCGTGACAGTTCATAATATATTATATCAACAGTATGTGACTGCCTCGATAGCGCAGAAAGTAGATCGTCAGTCTTACAGAACTGGACAGTCCACATATCAGCGATGTTGCTGTTTACACGAGGCCTAGGCGTGAAAACGTTGAATAGGTGATACGGTTCACGTCACAGGAAGTTCACAGACTATGGGAGCAGCGAACTCCTCGTGTCTATTCTGCACGTGATACTGTTCCTACCTCCACAAGGCACAGACTCGTCAACACACGTACGGACCAGCCAGCAAGCCGCCGTGTGCACGTGATTGCAGGCTGCGTGCGATGTAGTCCCCACGTGACGCGGGTGTTTGGGGGTTGCCCTACGACCTTGACCGCCACTGGGAAGTAACGAAAGGTGGGGAAGAGGTTCACCGGTACAATGCCGGTAATAATCTCTCACACACACACAGAATGGGTACTTGCACGCTTCAAAATAACTTATTTCTCTATTCGCTTTAAAAGAGATTTTGTTTTAACCCGAAAATGATTTCAATGCTTGACAAGAATATTGACTACGTCGATGCACGATTCTTGTAAAAAAAAGGAGAAAATTCAAAACAAGCTTCGTTACATCAGAGGGCGCCTCGCAATCTCATTTTCGGTATTACCCTCCCCTTTCAATTCATCTTCTAGAGTGCTGACACAGAATGTCACACACTAAGGAGTATGTCAACAGCCAGCATGTCATCAGCAGCACTCGCACATTGTAGTCGTGCCTCTCGCCATGTTTGCACACAAAAACTTATTAGAAACAGCAGAACAATAGCGTGCGCTGAAGCTCAATAAAGCTGCGCAAATACGGAGAAATGCGCCACAGGATTGCGTGATCAAGCCAGTCAAAAAATAATGGAAATATTGTGGCTTGTACGCATGCGCTGAATGCAAGCTGCAAACAAGTTATTTTTCCTGATGGGCGCGAGGTTCACTGGACTTGTCATATCTTTGTTCCACATTAAAACAAGGCTAGAGCTCGGCTCGCGTTCAACTTATATTTATGACGGGTAGATGCAGACCCTTGTCACGTGCTTAGTGTATGCAAGTCTGTATGGACTTCACGTCATACGTCACGTGAGATTCGTGAGTAGCGTTCGCCGTGAGCTGATGAACATGAGGAAATCACCTTCTCGTTGGGTATGTGTACACGGAAAGTTGTCGGGTACCCGATGTCCTTACCGTTAATTACATGGAGCTCTTATAGCTGATCACGGCTCTGCGCTGAGCTTTTAATTGTTGTGTTATCATGGCAATTTGTGACTGCTGCATGTCGGGATGGACGTTGATCCTAAGACAATGCTCGAGTCACCATCCAAATAAACCATTATGGTATTAAATCACACACATGCTAGTTTTAAGGTCTGGCCTGCACTTTTCTGTGATATAAATCGGGTACTCTAGATGACTAAGAAAACACACTTAGCTTGTCTAACCCTTTGTTATGGCAACATTCACATCAAGCTTCTTTCCCCCTCTACACTACAATATATGTATATAAATAAGAGACACTCAGAGCGCGTCAACTGATAATGTCTACGGTCAAGACAATGCCAAAAATAAATTAAAATAAGACAAAATAAAAGAGGAAACAACAAACAGCAGTTTCGCTATGTTCCATCATTAAAAACAAAATCTGCCAGTGTAACGGGCGTTCACCAGTTACGAGACACGCAAGCCGTGTACACGCCGTGGGTATCACGCACGGGTATCGTGGCCTCGTGGAAGATTAGGAAGAGAAGCTTGGTTGTCATGTGCAGTTAAGACAACAGTGTCCTTGACATGAGCTTATGAATGAAGTCCCAGGAGCAAGAGGTATGTAGAGATCACGTGGCCCGTCAACCGTAGCGGTATAGGTGAAGGTCACGTGAAGTTGAAAGGTCAGTGCTTCAAGCTTATTAGAATCAGCTGGTTTATGTAACATATTGAAGTCTATCACTACGGCTGTGATATGTTGTGTCTCATATACTTCCGTCACACCATGATGACAGGGGTTGTTAGTAATATCACGAATCAGGACAAAAATTAAAACAAACTCGAAAACTGAACGAAGAAGCAAGTTTGTGCATTTAGGAAAAATAGTAACTCTAACACCAATACAAAAAAAGTAATTAAGGTGGTTAAGCAATACACGTAGGAAGATGCTCGGGCCTGGAAGGGGTGGGGAGGAGTAAACTTCATGCCGACAATGAAAGACATTGACACTTTTGTCTCCTCAATATTTTTTTCAGGGGCTCGCTGCCCCCTTATTCCCCTCTCTTTGCCTACCCCACTGACAGAAGGGAGACTAAAGCGATTAGGACTTGCAAGTATCGTCTGTACAGTATATGTATGTTCCCTACTTACACTAACAATTTTAATCTCTCTCACACACACACATCTGAGGTGGAACTGCGTCACATCAATGTTCTTGATTGGCTTAAACTTGTCAACAAACAGCTGACTGCGACGGAAGTGTTAATCAGCTGGTTAGGCGGTATGTGAGACCAAAGAAAAGACCACGGATTGTACACTCTCACCTGCACACCTACTCGCACCCCACCTCTCAGGTGTAGAAGTAAGAACAAGGTCAAAACCGCTAGCTTACGTCATGCACTTCAAGATCAAGTTCACGGCCGCGGCACTTCGTCGTATTGCGTTCAACGAGAAAAAAATGCACCTGACCGGTCAGTCCTACAGTCCGCGCTGAGATGTGCTTGTAAACCTGTGGTTAGTTAGTATGGTCTGTGCTCTGCTGCTTCCGCGACCAAAAAAAAAACAAAAAACCACACAACAACAACAACAACAACAAAAAAGCGTCTGGCATGACACACTGAACTATATAGCAACTGTAAGAGATAACAGAATGAAAAGTATGTGCGTATTTACATATATACACCGTCTCACCTGGTAGTTCTTCTATCGACATAACTTGCCCAGGACAGACGAATCTGAATGTGACCACTTCAGGTAACAAGCAGTTAGTGCGGTTATTTTCGTACCGTTGCTAGGGTATAAATAGTTTAGTTCTTGTTACTCCTCAAGGAGATGAACCTCAGGGGTATAAACATGGAATGGTGTGTGTGTGGCCGGGATGGTGTGTGCTTGCGTGCGAACTCGTCCAGTTGGAGCTGGCAAGGCCCGGAGAAAACTGACTGGCTTTGCTAATATACAGAGTGTCCCGAGACGAGATATGAACCCAGAGTCTTGTGGTGACAAGCGGGTGTTTTAGTTACTACACTACCGAGCGCCGCTGTGACGCGAGGTCTACACGAGGATCCTGGAAGATGGAAAGAATGAGTGAATGATGGAAAGAATTTGTTTCCTTTTATTTTCTGTCTTTTTTTATTATTATTAAGTGTCATAAACCAACCAGTGTATATGCGTGTGTGAATACTAGATACTATTTATAAAGATAGGAATGTGTGTGAACATGGATATATTTTAATATCTCAACACCCTTTAGAAAGTGACAATATAAAGAATCTTGAATCTTGTTAAATAATAAAAATTAATCCATATTCGATTCTCCTGGACTGATGTTATTGACCACGCCGAGTGCGGTAGTCATCTCTTCTCCCTCATTGCTTGACCTCCAACGCTTTACGGAAGTAGATACCAGTTCAATAGACGGGTTTATTGGGGGGATCGAGTTCGATGATCCAGATGGGTTTCGAACAGACGCGCCTTCGGGTTCCGACGTCAGTGCTTTATCCATAGGGCTCTATTGCCACTTTTAAGGCTACATCCTTATGTGAATATTCAGGTCCTTCAAATCCGACATTAAGTGTCAATTAAATTCCAGAATCGGCATTTTGTTACTTTTATAGACCAGTTGTGTTTCCATGAAACTTATATCTTATACCAAGTTCAAGGTATCGAATACGCTGGAGGACGCTGTCAACAACAAAGACATAAACTATAAAGCGCCCAGGGTGGGGGATAGAAACGTGGTTCGTGAAATACGTGACGAAGAGGCGGGTAGAGGTAGGGTAGTTAGGTGGGGGAAGGGCATAGTCAAGTATGAGAGGTACTGCCATGTTTATGGGTACTGCTGCGTAGATCAGCACAAAGACATCACACGGGTAGGGTCAAGGTCAAACAGCACGCTTTACCCATGTGGAGTCAGTTGCATCATAATGGTAACCCTTTTCTCCAGCGACCACGACCTGAGAGAACAGTGGTGCCTGCAGAGTGAAGGAATTCCCAGAGAAAAAAGAACGAAATTTTGGAGTATTGGTGTTATATGTATTACGTTATAGACTTAGCGCATAGTAAGAAAACAGTTTGCACCCACTCACGCGCAATATTAACACAAATGACGGAAAGACTGAGTGCCGTGCCGACTGCCTTGTCTTCTTCACATCCATACACCTACAACTATAGCCTCGAAACATTCCACAATAGACTGTATTTAACCCTGTAAGACACAGGTATCGTTTTTGGTGATTAACAGAACTGAGAATATTTTATGATTTATGTAATAAACAGAGAAGACTAGGATACTGACATTTAAATTTCACGATGCACATGTTAATTAATACATTGTACATTAATATCCCATTCTTTTATTCTTTAATACACTTATAAGAACTAATATCGGTGCTATCGCAGAAGCAGCTTGATCGTTTCAACGGGTTTTTTACCTCACGGAAAGGATCAAGAAAGAGATGAGTATAGTCGTCGATGTAACTAATTCCTTATACCTCCCCACCCAACCTGACCTTCGGTATGAAAATATTTCGCACCCGTTCGCATGGCTAAGACAAGATCGAACATCGATCTGAGACCCAACGTGTCGATCTCTTTGTGTTGTACTTTGTTCTCCTAAAGAAGAAAGTCCGAAAAATAGATAAATTTATATATCATAATGTCATCATCTAAAAATAATTTACCAATCCAGAGTGTCCCGTAGATAGGAAACTTGATAGAGAGATAAGCTTCTGAGATCAATGTCTTTATGTCGGTTTTAGCCGGGTCTATTGTTCATATGAATCTGCGAGGCCGCAGTGGAGTGCGAGTGCCAACGCCCAAGAGCTTACAAGGTGCTCACAGATGTCCATGACCTTTTAGGAAGTTGCGTGACTCCTCACGAACTGTCTGCGTGACTCTTCCCTCGCACCGAGCGTGGCTAGTCTCCGAGTTGACCCGGTCCTCTTAAGTTCAGAGGTTAAAGCCACACGCATACCATGTACACTCGTTCACCGTGATCGTTCCAGCAAGTCGTGACCCCAGAAGAAAAAGACATCCACCTCTTGACACGGACAGAAAAATAAACTCAGATAAAAGTAAACACGGGGAGGTCGGTTGACCTCAAATTCACTAACGCCCATAGCAGTGTCCCGGATATACCTCCACGGCAATGCAATGTCTTTGGTGCTCCAGGATAATTTGGTTTATTAATTACTGACAGCTGTATCGTTGGGGAAACAGTTTAATGAATTCCTTTCCTGGATTTTAACATCGATATCATCTACGTTAGCAAATCTCCGAAAATAGCAAATAAAAAAAATCAGAAAGGAACAGCAAATAATGAATATTAATACGAGCTGAAGGTCTTTGTCCTCGTCTGTCTGCATAAAAATAATTTTCAAGTGTCAGCAAAATATGTCTTACCTTGCCAACGGGTTTTAAGTTAATTTATGCACTGAAAACAAAATTACAGTTTCCCAGCTTATAATAATGAGAGGTTCCAAGCTATAGACCTGATACACATGCAGGGAACAAGAAGACTAATTAAGCTGCTTAATGCAGCGTAGATACGGACATCGTTATGTGCCAAGAGCATCCCACTTAATTTCATCGTACGTCTCATATATCATCTTCGCACAAGACATCCTTGAACTGTATTCATCATCGAAAGACTGCGGTCCATTCTTTTGTTATGCAAATATTGCTCCAGCATCGCACTGTTTTAAAAGCTTTATGTAGCGTGTAGGGCAATAGCCTCTGACATGAAAGGTCAAGGCAAAGCAAACGGCATGGTCGAGGCGTGGTCTACCGGTGAGAGGGAACCAGAAAAACACCAGGCAGACTAACGGGGAATGTTGATTAGGCGATTAGCAGTCGGTTAGTGCACAGCCCATGACTATGAAGCAATTTTCCCTTCTCACCCTTTCTCTATACGAGCTCGTGTGCCGGTGCATATTTTTTAATTATACATTAATGTAACACCTCATTTTTCATTTACTCATTTTCTTTTTAGATGCTTAAACAATCTATGCTAAGATAATTGAAGTAAATAGTTTGCTTCACTAACACATCTTCTTTGGGCAGACAGACTGCAAGGCTAACCCTTTCTTATCGCATTTGTCTTCTGTTTCCGGTTATGTTTCTCTTCCACTGTTAACGGGCAATCATCAATTACGTCATGCTGGCAGATAGCCACCAAAGTTACTTGACAAGATTAACTATTGTCTCTTTTATTACTAGGTTACACAGAACAAAGCACATGATAACCTTCACGAATGGACATGAATACTAAACTCAGTGACCACGCGACAAGAGTAGATGCCTCCGATTATCAAGGGTTACCTAGGTTACGTCGCGTGGCTAGACAGACGATCCGTGCGACGATATCACGCATTGGTCACGTGGTGTAGATGTCTCTGCTGTGAGTGCCGTCGGAGATGCGTAATGTAAACACATGGTGGACGAGGCTTGGTGTTAAAGGTGACGGTGATCTAGCCTGTGATATTAGAAAACTATGGATGAAACCTGCTGCACCATCTCGCTTTGAGAGGCCGAGGCATTGTCTAGCTATCCCAAGGATGAAATCACGCGAACAGAAAAAGGCAACATGCAATAACGCACGCCAAGGCGCACACACAATACATGACATGTCCTCGACTCTTGCCCATTGCTGCCAAATATATGTGTCCAGTAACAACAACACACTCCATTCCATATGTTTGCCATTTTGCTGCTGTTGCTCTTTTAGCGTATGGTCAACAGTCGGTCTCGTTTGGGATTTCTTTCCATAGCGCATTGAGCTTGCCTCCACATGGGGAACATGTTCTATCATTATTTACTGTGACATAGCATTCCAGAAGTATCATTCTGTCATTTTTATTAACAACATTCAGATTAAATCATCACCATCTTTTTTGTGGAGCATGCTCAATTTGTCGCAGTGATAATGTAAAAAAAAAAATGCTTACGAGACGATGCAATAAGAACCAAATCACAAGGGAACAAACATTACTAGCTGAACATTGGTGGGAACTTGGAGACAAAGGGAAGACATATGGCTGTTGGCAAAGAGAAAGCCGCGAGAAAAAAAAGTACATCCAGAAAAATCGAGGGCAATCACCTCCACTTGACAGTTGACCGCAATGGTTCTTGGGAATGGATCCAACTCAAGAAGGAAGACCGTCCTATCAGCGCGTATTTCTGTCCCAGGGAAAGGAGGGGGAGGCGTAATGATAAGCCCCGCCTACTCTCAGTGTCAGTACACCATGAAGAAACACCACACGCCAGTGCTGCTCTCCTGCTATCAGGTGAAAATACACCACAATAAAACCTGACCTACATTAGATGTGTGTCAAGGCTATATCGAGGGTGACCCAAATAAAATTCGTATCTCAGTTTGCGGTCCATTTTTTATTTACATGAACCAGTTACATCTCAAAGATGTTCACGAACAATCGAATATCAGTTGGTCGGTTGAAGGACTTCACACTGAAGTGGGAGAGGGATGGTGGACGACGGTGGAAAATGGAAGATCTGAGGAAAACCCTCGACGAACATATGTCACACAGAGTGTCCCGAGTAGAGGTCAGAACGATGACCTCGCTGGAGTAGCGACAAGCCAGTTTTTAACCCCTGCACTGCCGTGGTAACGTTCCATCGACTGACAAGATGTCAGCGCGCTAATGGAGTAGATAAAAAAAAAACAAAAAAAAAACTGGGACGTAGGTAGGGGGAAGACACTGCTTCTAGTGCAGGGGAGATATTGTGATGCTGGCATGCTGCTAACCTTCACAGTCAGTTGACGACTTTTCCGTTGACAAAAGGATTTTGATTACGCTCGAACAAACGGTATAAATCTGCATAGCGGTCAACTAGATCCCTCAACAACCACATACTGTTTTACTTATAAGATTATATTTGCTTCATTATCATGGCTTTTGTCGAATAGTCCCATGACAATAGTTCGCTATTTCGGTCTGTAGCATTTGTTGTGTTTGGGGCAGTTATATGTCACGACAAAATTATTAATAGGTACTACGACTCTTATACACTGGACTATAACAGAAGTTTTTTTATAAAACATTACAAACCGTGGCCTTCTATAAACCATCATAATCATGCAACAAACTGCGTGAAATTACAGCGGTCCGTGCGTAGTACGCTCTCTTAAAATAACCGTAAACAATCGCAGATTTTGCAAGCAAGTAAACAAGCAAGGTTCTGGTGTTAAAGTACTGTACAGGTCATCGTCCAGTAACCTACAAACCTGACAGCAACGGACCTGTAAGGACAGCTTACTTGCCTAGCTCAGTTCGTAGATATTTGACATTGTAGATACAACCAGGTACCATAAGACCGCGTGTTGGAGACGTGATGTTAAGCTATTGTCGTGAGAATATGGGATGTCTGTATGGCGCCTGAGCAGCATTGCCAGCCCAACACGCGATAATTCCCTTGCCACCTATTGCTTCCCTTTTCCTTTCTAACCACCTTCATTCCCCATTCCTACCGTGATGGTCATGCTCTACTTTTAAAGTACAGCTGCCTACCTGCCCTACTTTACACATCTAGTCTACCTTTTGCTTCCTCATAACATTCTTTTTACGCAAAGTAAGTAAAGATGTTTGATATGTATGTACAACGGTACTGCAATCCGTAAGAAACTGTATTTCTGTTTTATTGCATCATAGTGACGGATGAGGAAAACATTATTTACACTGTCTTTCATCAGTTAAATGTAATTTAATTCTTTGTTGTTAACAAGCATTTATGGTACTTTTAATGTCTGAAGCTAGATACAAAACCTATAAGAACACTAGACTGAATACTAGCGCGCGATTTGTAATAACCAATACAGATATTTGCTGGTTTTAATGGTTGTCTTACAACAAATACTATTACTTGAATGCTCTTGCTTTTTAAATGGTAAGCGTTTTTCTTCTAAATGCTTTGTTTACAAAATAAACGATTTTCTCTCACAAAACGAGCGATAAAATTACATTACAATAGGTGACAGAACTGTTTCGCTTGCTCTTGGTTTTAATACAGTGATCAAACGCCTTGACCAAATCGTATTCGCTGGAGAACAAATATTTGGAACTCGAACATCCGAACGTCCGAGATGAGCCAGTTGAGCCGAATGGCGTTCATTCTGCCAGCGCGCCTTACAGTGTGAGTGCAGAGAGAGAGAGTCACGTTTTTGTGGAGAGAGTCATGAAATGTGTGCAAAATGGACAGAAATCCAAATGTTGAACAACATCATCCTGATAAAGTAGCAAAAGAGCAGTAATGACAATGTGCAAAATTTTGCAAAAGAGAAAAAAAACAGCAAACAATCACTGTGCTAGCTCCCGGTTCGTTCCACCTTGGATAAAATAAGATTAATGTTTCCACAATATGTGCAATATATGATACAAACTCCTGGGAGTTCAAAAATAGGGCCTGAACCCTTGTGATTTGATATCAGTGGACTAAACTGAAACTAAAGACATAAGGCCTCGTCAACGCTTCGAGATTTTCTCCTTCACATGGCGGAAGAATGTTGGCCCATCCTGCGAAACAAGTTTTCAGACAGCATTATCTCGTGCCGCTGTGCATTTGCATTCCTTGTGTGTGTGAGAGAGAGAGGTGGGAACCCTATTGGTAAAGTACCTCCATTTCACTGCCTACACTACCTCTAGTCTATTCTTCTACCCACCCCATCCCAATAATAGCATTGTTTTACAAATATTAAGATGATGGATACGTGGTACTGTCCGACTGTAAACTATGTGCTGGAGTGGGGGAGGGGAATGTTGTCTGTGGGTGAACAGTTTATTGAGTACCTGATTTTTGTTGTTTTTTGTTTTTTTTTTTTTTTTAGCCGATTGGTTTTAGCACCCCAGTCCCAACCGAGAGAAGTGCAGACGCGACAAATATCCCCCAGCTGACTCAGCTGTTGGAAATGTGTACCTGTCAAAGAGGCTTGTGGAAGGTAAGGCAGTAAGGGTAGAGGATAAGGACACCGTTGTGTCGTAAAGCTGCCTCCGAGATAAGTGAGGGTCTCAACACCTCACTCCCCAGTGACTGTTTTTTTAAAAATGGAGGAGGGGTAAAGGACGACCTTTACCTTTATTATTACATTTTCATTGTGAAATCAAAAACCGGTAATTTTCAACGATGCAAAGATACGAAAAAAGCTAACAGTTCAACTACACTAAATGTGTTTGAATGAATAAAAAAGGTTCAACATGCCATTCCCCCCTCCCCCCCAAAAAAAAAACAAAACAACAAACAAAAAAAAAAAAACAAAACAGGATAAACACCGCCACAGCTATTCCATAAAACACTTTTCGTGTTATATATATATAAAACCGCCTGATAGCTACAACCACCATCCGAATTTTACCTCTGACAGACATTCGGCTTCTGTGAGAATATGAAATCAGAAATAAAGCAAGATAACATGCGAAGCAGGATTGGCAATTTTGTTTTGCTGACCATTGAAGTCTAGCATGCTAGCATGGACAAACGCTTGACTAAACAGTTAAACGTTCGCTCGACTTCGAGCAAGTCTTACATCTTGTATTCTGTGCATTATGTCCAGATACGGTGTCAACTCATTCCGCCAGAATGAACTTATTTACCTTTAAAGATATGAAAAACTAATGAGGCCAATCGACAGGGTGCACACGTACTTCGTGGAGAAACGTCTGATGCTCAAACACAGCGATGGACTAACTATAGCATATATCAGGTTTGACATACTTTCGCCCGATAAGCATTTTTCCCGTGAAGAAAATTTCGTTGTCTTTTTAACAGTTGAGTACGCAGATATATTTGCGAATGCCATTGAATGTGAAAATTTGTTTCTGCACTTGCCAAAACTTTAAGGCAATATGCACGGACAGTCGAGGAATGGGGGGGAGGGGGCACAAAGCAACGGCGTTTGAAGACGGTATGCATAGTCGCCGGATACCTTGTGACTCAAGTGTCCAGCTGATGCAGCTTGGAATAGACAAACGTCTCCGTAAGAGTAATGCAGCGAGGGGAAAGAAATGGACACTCACTCCCCTTCCAACCATAAGGTCACTGGGATAACCTCTATCACGTTTTTTTTACGATACTAGAAATAATTTGAGTAGTAATAAGGAAAATCTTTAACGTTTTAATTCTTAGCGTGAAACAAGCATGTGCTGCCGTTAGTGATGAAGATGAAGACACTACACTTATCACGAACAGTCCCAGATATTTAACGAGATAATCGGCTGTTAACAATCCAAACGTGATTTGTGTCCACCCATTAACATCACGAAAATCTACATGTACGCTTAACTCTTGCTTTGACGAACTATCCTAGTTTATTCTAGAGTTCGGTGTTTTGAATCTCTTTGTGCTTGATGTTTGTATCTAAAGAATAAAAGAACATTTATTCAGACTTTTTTTTCAAACCAAGCCACTCTTTAGCAAATAATCCTGCTAAGCATACCGCAAAAAATGCGCTCGCTGCTTCCTGATCTCTCCGGGTGACACAGCTGGTAGCCAGGAAAAACAAAGCAGGCGAGGGAGGGTGCCTCTTAATGTGGTCAAATACGCAGCGCACAACTGTGTAAACAAAATATTACGAGATATATACACATAACCAGTAACTGGCACTCTATTTGCTTAACTCTGAAAAATAAGTTTCAAGAGTCGTTCTTTCCCGAACTGTTTCAAATACCAGCTTCCTAAAACAATGCGTGTCGAAATGTATGTCGATATGCATGTTTACCTGTTGTTGTTGTTGTTGTTTTGGTTTTTTTTGCTGCAAGGCTGTTAGCTTATCTTCACCCGCAAGCACAAGCATTACAACGAACAGACATTTCACTTACTAATATTTATTAACTTTTAATATGGCTGTTACACAGAAATCTATTTTAAAAATCAAGCTTATCTTCAGAATCGTTATCGTAATCGCTGCTGCGAGATTTCTGTGCAGTGCAGAAACTGATAAAGCATCCACTCTAACACTACACGCATCAAACAAAATGTTATCTCCACACACACACATGGGAGGCAATAACAGAAAGAACGAGAGGAAGGGGGAAATGGGTCAGGGAGACAGAAGAAGTGAGAGTGTGGTGAGAGGAAAAAAGTGTTTTCCCTCCCAAATCAGATAAGAGAAACAGCACCCGAGGCGACTAGGGATGCTACTGGCTTGTAACGCAGGATGTGCTGATCTCCTTTCTCCAGGTCGATTATTTCATCCCTGAAACACACATGCGACGATTAAAGCTATGGACATATCCTCAAATAACCATTTTCCATTGAGTAAAAGCGACAAAAGAGCCAATAAACGCGCGAACCATTAAAAGAAATTAATATATAAATTTTTCAACAAGATTAACTCCATCAGAAATTCCCACAAATGCTGTAAGAAACTATTACAAATCTCTCGAGATTAATTTAATATTTTTAAGTGGGAGAATAATATACCCATGTATACTTAACCACGCCCTCATTCCCGCAACTACATTAGTTTCTTCTCTCTCTACTTCCTCGAGTAATATGACTAAGCAGTAAAAAGGAACCTTTTAGTCAATGTTTGCTATATTGCTTACTACCCATACTCAAGCCGTCTGCGTGTGGCCTTGCTGCGTGAGAGCAGAACGGTGTTGCAATGGTACATTGCAAGGGAATCTTGCATATGCAAACAATGAAAACATTGCAACCCGAGAAAAGCCTTTTAATCTATGTTCAATTTAAGAAAAAAATAGCAAATTTGTTGAAATTATTAATAGGTGGGGATAAAACCCTACAATCTTTGGAAATCCTACGAGTACTTTCCAAGTACAATCTGGGGAGTTACATAACTGTTTCATTCTACTGTTCTTGAGCACCCGTGCACAGAAAGAGAGGGAAGACCGACCCATTATAAACATAAAGCTAGCTGACAACGGAAAGGTCTCGTCTCAACAGACAAAACTTTTACTTTTTGGGGGGAGAGAATGCCCCAAATCGATTCTCCTACACACGGACGGTTGGATAAATTATCCGCATGCCTTCAGCATTTGCCCACAAGGTAGACAGGACATTCCGCTTTCCCAAAAAGAACAATCAGAATACACCACACCTTTTTCAATATTTTTGTTGCCTCGGTACAACTTATAATGAAAGAGTCATGTAGCTTTTCGCATAATAAAATTATAACTAACTTTATAAGAACATTTTTAAGTTGTAAGTATTCCCATGCCAGCAGAGACGCAACAAAGCAAATTATGAATCAATCTTGAAGGAGAAAATACTGATTGGAAGCCGTCACGCCTACACACACCTGTCTAATAAACAAAGCAGAGTTGTGATATGTTGGTTCCCCCCTTCCCCACACTCCCCCCAATAATTGTTTTAAAGTTCGAGGCAATTTCGAAACACGTCATACTATCACACCGTCTAATCCTTTTCGAAGATATGCATGATTTCACTCACTGAGTTAACATATACCTCAACTCGTCTATTTTCTATGAGTGGCTCTGTGGTGCAAAGACAAAACGCTTTGTCAGCAAGACGATGATGATAGGCAGAGAGCTCAGATTATGTGTTCGGCACAGTCAGGCAGTTTCTCTGAATGTGATATCCATTTATAATGATATATAATACTTCTTCCTGACAGTATAAAACATCAAACTGCCATTTTATCGTGCACATGGCTTTGAAGTTTAAATACGGCCATCGATTTGCCCGATCGACAGATTCCTTATATCCGACAGCCAGTGACCCATCAAAGGAAGGTAGCAAATTTGAATGCAACCCTGCTGGCATTTTCCTCTTTCTGTCTCTTCGGATTTCCTCCCACTAGTCACAGTTTCCCTGTTCTGTCCATACAAACTTCCACCAAAAAAATTTCAAGGCAAAGACAACAAGCACTCGATTAAGTCAACGTGAGTAAAAAGATTCTAGTTTCTTGGTCCTTCTCCAAAAGCACCAGTGTAGCCTCTTCTGCTGACTAGTCTTCCTTTAACCTTGATTGTTAGAACTTTGCACACCTTTTAGTCTCTCTTAGTCCACATAGCCTAAATAAATCTGACAAAGTGAAGGAAAAGGTCTTAGATAACTTACAGAATACTAGTCATTAAATAGTGTTAAATTAAAGTAACGCTGTTTTTTTTTTTATTGAATTGTAGCTCTAAAAGCCAGTAACAATTTAGTTATACAAAATGACTTAGCTTTCAATCCTAGACAATGCAGTGTCATTAATATTGCTCAATAAAATAAAAATGAAGGGTATAATGTCTCACCCAGCGTCAATGTTGTCATCATCAATGAGAACGTTTTGTGTGCTCTGATTCACTCGTAGAAACACATAGCTGTCTAGATTAGGCTTGACACCTGCAACGGGATTTAGACTGAATAAATAACAACCTGAGCTACTATCTGCATCAGCTTCACCTTAGGCTTATGACTTTCAAACAGTTGTCCAGCAAATCAAATTACGCTTACAGAAAAATAAACCTGCATTGTTCCATCTTTGTTTCTGTCTTTTAAGATGTCATGAGATAAACACAAGCATGTGCACCAAAGAGAGATATGCAAATATGTCATAATTTCACACTTGATTTTTGATGATGCCTTCAGCTATGATATAAATAAAAGAATCTTCATTTCAAGCTATGTCAAAACTAAATTCAAAAATAAAATAAGAAAAATGCAGATAAAACTTTACACACAGTCCAATAAAAAAGAAGCTATGAAAATTCATCTTAAGTTACAACTTTCAATAAAATAAACATAAAAAAGGACATAAATGAAGCTAAATGCCTCCCATGGCCCTTACAAAAAATAAATGCATCTTGTAGACAGAAGGTAGCCGCAGCAACATTTTTGCAAGAAATTACTATTTCTATCTAGATATTACTAATATTATTAAATAAAACTAACTTTATATAAAATGACATAACCAAACTTCAGCTAGAGCTTTCAGCTGGTATGGTCTAACAGCATGCAAACTAAGCCAACCAGAAATTGGCTGATACAGAAGCCTGCTGATAGTAAAATAGCCTATTTACAAAAATATCTTACTGAAGTCATTCTAAATGTACCTGCCAGCTCTTTTTCCATACTCTGCATAATAGGCGGCATGTGTCTCAGTGCCAAAGTATTGAAGTGTCCCTTGATGCTTTCCAGGTACCTGCATGCAAAATTTAATAATAATAAATCTTTATCATGCATAATCACACTGTCGCTGCTTTGCTTTTAGATCCATTGCTGCAGCATACATTTAACTCTCTGATCTCCTTTTTAAAATTTCTCAATGAATTTTTGGACTGTTGATGCAATTGCAATGCCACTCCTGGTTGTGAATTTCATTGTTTCAAAAATTGACAGCCATATGTTCTGCAGTCTCATGTCTCTGTCACAGTTGGAGCATGAACTACCACTTTGAGTCTTGAATTCATAACTATGTCTGCTCTGCATTTTCTGCCAAACCCACGCACTGCCTCAAACTTCTCTTTTCCACTCTCAATGTCTGCCAGTCCTTTTTTTATGCTGAACTGCCCTGGCATGCTTTGTGTGTAGGTCTTTGTCATGTTTACAGTTGCTGCGTCTCCTGTCTGTTTCTTTGCCGAGTTGTTTTGGTATGTGTCCATATGTGTGTTGTAATATTTGTATCAGTCTTTTTTTGTGTACAAGCTTTTCTTTTGTAAAGCCCTTTAAGCCTTATGAAATGTGATATAAAAATTCCCTTATGATTATCATTATTCAAGTGAAGTGTACATGCTATACCTGTAACAACAACTAAAAAGAAAATCTAAGATAGTGGAAAAATGGATGATAAAGAACACTGAACACCTAACAAAGATAATCCAAGCAGAATTTACATAAAATTAAACAGTTAGTATATAAACTGCACCCACTAAATATTTTTTAAAAATCTCTATTTTATTTATGAATAAGCCACACCGGTTTAAAAGCTGCAAATCTAGACAACTATTTCAATGCCTATGCCAATCAACTTGAAAGCAGATGCATTTTGAGTGGACAATTAAAGGACTCACATGTGACTGTAAATGGTGGATCTGAATGGGAAGGGACTTCAAGAATTAAATGCATAAAATCAGAAACAGTGTCGTTATTAAAAGCTGTTTAACAACTGAACCAGGCAAATTCTTTCTCTAATTATCTATCATCTTTTAGAGATCCTAATGCATTTGTCTTTGGCAAAGTACAAGAAAAAGCATTTCATATATTTCTTGTGGCCAATGGGAACACTGAATTGTAAGCGGTTTCTTCTGTCCAGACGAGGCCTAATGAAAGCAGAACTCAATCTCCTTTCACTGCCTTTTTTTTTATGCCCCCTTAATAAATCATATATTTATTCCTGCTGGATAGATAAGTTTTCATGTCACAAGTCTCAGCATGCAACAGACTAGCTGCTCTGAAATTATGCAGACTAGCCATCAGGACTGGTACTTTTTCCAAGCAACTGCATGTATTCATTTATCTTTAATAGTTAATTTAATGTCATTCTAAAGGTGATGAGACAAACAAAATCAAGTGTGATTTTAGGTGTTGCACGAAGTATCTCAAGTATTTTAACTTTTCATTAGAAGTTAACATGCCTCTAAAATTCTTTGAGCTTCAGAAAAACCAATAAAATAAATAAGAAAACTTTCTTGCTTTTATGGGGTACCACCTTGGAAAATGAGAATGGTTTTCAGATCAATGCTCTACTCTAGCCATATCATGCTTTGTTTCTTAATGCAAGGGAGGTAACCAAACATGTTTTTTCCAAGTTCCTGCCTACTTCGGAGCTGCAAACGGTATATTTTCTCAACCAAACCAATTAACTAGAAATATATGAGAATTTAAATAATAGGGTAAGTTGTCAAAAGTACTGATACCGAACATAAAGTGCTCAAAATGTTTTTTAAAGCTTGTCATTGTTAAATTCAAGACCTCAGCCAGGTTGCTTCTCTCTTGTATCTATGCTATGCTTTCCCACTATACATGAGAAATACATTTATTTCACATACTACGTTCAATATGTAACTATTGACTACTGCCCATTGATTACTGATAATAGTATTCTGCAATAAAATCTCTGGATTGTGTGTTGTCTAGAGAAAGACTATGGTTTTAAGTGTTAAGGTAACAATTTAAAGCTGACCTGGCAATAAAACTGGCACAAATGGCTAATCCTTTTTTATTTGATCTTGTCCTTTTTAATCCTTTTGGTACCAGCAGCTTTGCCAGATAAATACATTCCCAACTGCTGAAATTCATACTCTTACACCTTTGTATTTCAGTTTTAAGCCCAGCATTATAAGTATTCATACCTTTTGGCAAACTCTTCTTCTGCCTCTGATAAAAGTGGTGCTTGATTTTCACCTCTCTTTTCTTCTTTTTCAAATGAATAGCTGGTGAATTTTTCTATCTGTTCCAAAAATAAAATCCTCATATAAGAATATATTTTATGTATGCCTGCATATTTGTAGTACATATGAGTATAACCATTTCACCACCTACCCACCCCTTACACAGTTGCCAGTTGACTTATTCAGTCCATAATATTACTTACAAGAGCACAATAATTTTTCACTTGAAATGTAGTTTATTAAGATTTCCAATTAAATAAATCATGAAACTGAGAAAAAATAATTAAGAAAGCAATAAACAAAATAATATATAATAATTATAAATAAAAAGTGATTGATCTTTATCAATTAAATACTTTAAAACAAAATAACTTCATACTTTACTGAGCCTCAGACGCAGATAACTGCTAATGACAAATCGCACTCTGTCAATCTGAAAAAGGCCAACCGAAATGTATTTTGAAAGCTGGCTTCCTGATATTCAGTTTTAAAAAGTGAAAAAGCAATGCCCAGGTACATCCTCAATCAACACGATTTTCTTGTTTTAATTACTCTTGTTTTGTTTTTTGTTTGAAAGCATGATACACCATACCATCTGGATTAGTGAGCAATGTTATGAAGGATAACACAATTGTGAAACTAGCAATTTTACTTCTATTAACTATTACCTTAATATGCTTTTTATTCTGATGCTTTATATTATCACTATTACAATAAAATATTTTCCTGTATTTACAAATTTTTTTTAAAAATTCTCAAACAATATACAAATTGACAAGCTCATGAGAGGTACATAACTGCTTTTAATAAATCTATTTCTGCCAAGATTGTGTTATCCCAGTAGTAAACTTGACAACAATGCTGTCCTATCTGCTTAATCTGAAATTATTTTTAAAATAACTGAAGCTGACACCAAACTAATTTTGCTTATGTCGAGTGGTGCTCTAGATGTAAAATATTTAACTGTCCCTTATACATATAAATATCAAGGGTTGACTGTAATACAGGTATATTCTTTATTAAAATAAACAGGCAGAAAAAAGATAGCTTAGATTTATGCTTCAGCAAACAATAACATACGATAAAAGTTAAAATGAAACATCAGCTATTCCAGGCTAACCAATAATTCTTTTGAAAACAGAATCAAATCATAAGACCACCTCCATGCGATGAAGACTAATTTTGAGATCACCCTTTCTGGCTAATCGGAGATTTTCTTCCATGGCATGGACTTGTTCAAGCATGCATTCTACTAAATCTGTCTTGCTCTCCAGAAGATCAGGTGAAAACTTTTCGTTCAGCCATGCCTGAAAAATTAAAACAGTGCATGTCAGTCAGTTAGGTATAACTTATCTGCAGTTTTCCTGGGAGCTAGTTTGTAACCACACTTAAATTAGTCCTACTTATACATGCCATCAATTTAAGTGCTTCCTTTTGCTGGATTTTTTTACCTCAAATTATAAGATGTTATTTACCAGTCCTGCCGGTACTTTCTAGTAATTTTACTGTAAATTATGTGATGTTATATTATGTAATAAAACTCATTAGTTTACATGCATAAGGGTGAGTCATCACCTCAATGAAAATACAACTAGGACTTTTGGCCGAATGTTTAAAGCTTAGAATATCTCTTACGTTTACTTTCCTTATTTTAGAGCAGACTACACAGTTAAGTTAAATGCTAATATTTAATAATATTTCGATGATATATTTGGAGTCAAGAAAACAAACTAAAAACTCTTGTATTTAACACCAATTAATCATAGATTTCGAGGTTGTTGTTACTGTTACTAATAATATGGAAAAAGTTATAGTATTCGTATGCAAAATGAAAATATCAATGAAATCAGTTGTTTGCTGTTGGGGTTAGTTTTGTCCCTTTACCTACGTATTCGCTGTGGGAACGTGAGAGAAGAGACACATAAAACAGATATAGTTTCTGCTACTATCAGTCGATCGAGGTCTTACAGCTGCTTGGGTTAGATATAATCGAGTGCAAGTACTGCGATTGAACATACCTCTTCTAACTTTTCTAAAACTTCAGCGGCCGTCATTTCGATGTTTTCTTCTTCATCTTCTGCTTCATCACCACTATTGTACATATCGATTTCTGACATTTTTTTGTTATCAATTTGCAAAGTTTGACTTGTCGTCTGCTCTTTCCAATTTCCCGCGGAAAGTGCATTAAAATTTGAGAGCATACAACGTACGAAATCAAAAGGTGAAATGAAAACCTTTAGTTGAATAGTAATCAGTTAAAGCTTTTAAGTTTCATCTTTCTTTTAGTGGTACAAAAATCACCACATTTCTGCATAATATTTCAATCATCGTTTTGGACGAGATTAGTGAGACGTCGCTGGGGAAATATGGCGACCGGTCGTCGAGCAGCTCTGACCAACGATACTAGTGTGCCATCGCATAATGATCCTGGTAGAGAATTATTTGAAGCATGCAGGAATGGAGACTTAAACAAAGTGAAAAAGTTAGTATCTTCCCATAACGTCAATGCAAAGGATACTGCTGGAAGAAAGTCTACTCCTCTTCACTTCGCTGCAGGTGTGTTCCACTGTCTGCATACTTCATACCACTTAAAAATACATTGTTGATGGTAGTTTACTAAGTTTTTTAATAAAGAGATATAGAATGAGCATTAATTGATTTTTCAGTCTAATAAAATAAATCTGCTTTCCTTTCTATGTCAAGTTCATTTATAGTTTGTCGAATGCAACCACTGATCTAAATTACAAAGAAAAATCAACTGTGTTTGGAAAGGCGAACAGTTGTTCATTCTTGGTGCTGTCAAAACTTAATCTCGCCAATGTGTCGATCACTAATATCACAAGGGCGTTTTAAATATTTTTGTTGCTTTGTTTTTTTCATATTTTAAAATCATCGCTTAGATGTTTTACGAAGATTCACTCGGTAACGACTCGCGAAAAACCAAAACAAAACAAAGTGCATCCGTTTGAGGATGTGATGGGAAGATCGGTTATTTAAATCAACAGTTATATGCTGATTCTATTAATATTAATGTGTGTGTTTCTGTGTAAAATAAAAGGATTATGAGACTGACAGGTTAATTTTTTTATAAATCTGAACTAACTAGAACTTGGCAGTGAAGTGACAGGTTACCAGAATTTTGGTACATCCATTAACAAATAACAGTAATTCTTTTCCTTCTCACTTCTCAGAAAGTAGGAAAAGATTTAGAAGCCATGGTGACGAAACGTTTTACTGAAATAAAATTCTTCACTCACAGTTTGGTTGGATTCTAACATTTGTCCTTGGCTACAGATATAAAAAAAAAATCAATGTAGAATTTAATAATCAAAATGTGGGTCTTTCAGGGCTCTAGGCATGTTGAAAATTGTGCTAAACTAAAAATAATGACTTATATGGCTTAGCTCAGTGTCATTGTGGAAATAATTTTCGAAGTATATATTACACTATAAGAATTATTCTGGTTTTGAAATTAGTATTTTTTTCACCCCAAGAACAAAAACTTTTCAGAATGAATATCCCATCTGTTGATCAGAAGCAGACCTACTGAAATTGGCATTTAGTCACATCAGTATTGTATTATCATACTTTACTGTTGTCTCAGATCTTAACTGCCTGCTCTCTGTTTGACTTGTAACTCAGACTTCTAATTTATAGTATTTAAGGGACTGAGCCTGCTTTCATAGGCAGGGAAATGTGCCATAAAAGTGTGCTTTTATTTATTTATACATGGATATTTCACAGGTTTCGGACGTAAAGATGTTGTGGAACATTTGCTTGAGAATGGTGCCAATGTTCATGCTCGTGATGATGGGGGTCTGATTCCTTTGCACAATGCATGTTCCTTTGGTCATGCAGAAGTTGTGCAGTTGTTGTTGCGTCATGGAGCTGACCCCAATGCTAGAGACAATTGGAATTACACACCACTTCATGAGGCAGCCATTAAGGGAAAGATTGATGTTTGCATTGGTAAGCTGGCAGACAAAATTCGTTATAATAAAATTCTTTCCCTTTATAATGGTTTATAATAATTAGTGATAATGGTCCATATGGAACTGATGTTTCTTTCTCAAAACTAAAAACATTTTGGATGCATAGATTTGTAGTACTTATCTGTGTATCGTATGTGTGGATCTTGTGGGAGTATATATTTTTGCAATATTGCATAAGTTTTTGGTTTATTAGTCGTGCAAATCATTTAGATAATAAAATCATAACAATATACAAATTAAAGGAAAGCTAACATGGTTTATTACCAGTTTTTCAGTGTCTTTTTAGCAGTAATTCACCTCCATAGTCTTCGTCCAACATTTCGAACACAGTAACACAAATTACACAAACAGCTCAGTTTCTATCTTCTTGCCACCTCTTTTCTTTAGTTTTCTCTTTCTTTTCTCATAGAATACTTTCTTAAATTAATAATAATAATAATGAGGATTTATATAGTATCTTTCCAAAGATTTTCTCATAGCGCTTTACATAATCGTACATAGACTAAATCATCAACAACCATGCACCCATATTCGCATATAACAGACAAGCTTACTTCTACAACATGTTATATACACTTTCATGGTGAGGACGGGGTTGCAGTAAAGTCATACAAAAAGATGTGTCTTTAGTTTTGACTTAAAGGAGGCAAGAATCAGAGTGAGAAAAGCTGATGGGTAATCTGTTCCAAGCTGATGGGGCCTGGTAGGAGAAAGACCTCTGTCCATACATCTTTGTCTTAGCTAGTGTGACTCAAAGAAGCCTGGTGTAAGAAGATAAGTGATGAGGTCGTGCATGTGTATAGATGGGAGTGAGTTTGGAGAGTTATTGAGGACCAGTGCGAGAAATGGTAGAGTCAGTGTCAATTATCATGTCAGAATACACAGAAGATGTGTTGAAATTTCTTTGCTTATAAGCTAACTTGCATTCTGCTTCCAGTTCTTCTTCAGCATGGTGCAGACCCTAATATCAGAAACACAGATGGGAAAACAGCACTAGATCTGGCTGATTCCTCTGCTAAAGCAGTGCTGACAGGTACTAGTTTATTGTGTAATTCTCTTCAGGCTGATCAGTATTAAGGCTATTTCTGTGGAGTAACCTTCTAAGCTAGTGTCCATGTATGTGGGTTCATGAGCTCATGTAAGTAAACCCATGGATTTTTAAGGGCAAGGAATAACCAAATTATCTGGTAAACATTTTCAGATTTAGTTGGTGCTGCTCTATTTGATCAGCTCATCTGCAAATAATAATAAGGATGTTTGTTGAACACAAAATCCCAGCATGTGTCCAGACTGACTGTGTTTCAGTTTATCAGGCAGTGCAAAAGGAGTGCAAAAATAGAAAAGAAGGCAAGGGGGGCCTTTGTCTCTCTTGGACACACACCTCTTAATTAACCTTGAGCATTTTCAAACTGCAAAGTGCTTTGGACAAAGTGGCTAAGCTTTGAAGAAGCAAATAGTTTGAGTAGTTAGTGCACTGGTATCTGAATCAGGAGGACTGCACACTAGCTAATTTAATGCAAGTGTGATGCAGCAAACTTCCCCCAGCTGTTGAATGGATATTTGGCTCCTTAGGGCAGGGATTGGGAATGTCCACATGATGGCCCCCAAAATCATTTGGTCTGGTCTGCACAAGATAGCCGCAAGTGGGACTCAAAATGCAATAAATCTAGGAGCTTTTTTCATAACAACATAAACTTATATTAATTGAATCATCATAAATTTGGAGGTACTAGCAAGGAACGTCCATTATGGGATAAGCTGGACAAGAGTTTATGACAGGATAAACATGTATGCTTCTCGTCATCTGGCCACGGCCTGTATTGGCTGGCTGAATTTTTTTGAACATGTAGCAAAATTGTTAACTGTGGAAAAAGTATGGCTTGATCAAATATAGGCTAATTTTTCAACTGATAATTTTTATGGCATGCAGCTGATGTTATAAATATCCAAATAGACCTCAGAGGGAAAAAAATAAAAGTTCCCCACCCCTGTCTTAGAGTGCCGGGGAAGGTAAGGCAGAGAGATGGGAAAAGTGTGGTCTCTTTCCAGTGACCAAGAAGTAAGTAAACTTTTTACCTAGGCTATGTGACCCTTACTGTCACCTTGAAATGTTTACAGTTAAAGTGATGGCTTTTCTTGTGCAGCTATTGTGAATATAACAATGTGTATACCATGTTCAAGGCGAATATAAAAAGGATGAACTGTTAGAGGCTGCTCGAAGTGGTAATGAAGAACAGATGATGGCTCTCCTGACACCACTTAATGTTAACTGTCATGCCAGTGATGGGAGAAAGGTACCTTATTTCTTTGTTTTTTAATTGGCCTCATATAATTTGAAGGAACATTTTTTATGTTAGAGAAAGAATTTTTTTTTTTTTTTAGTAAAGTAACTAGCTTGGAAGGGAACTACTACTTTATTAAAATTTTTGTTGACTTGCCCTGTTTCTTTCTGTCAAAACATGGGTTAGGTTGAAAATAAACTAAATCATGTTTGCAAAAGAGAAAGATGTTTCCAGATTTTAGATCAGTTGGATTAAGTTTCATGCAGTTATTTTTGCATCAATAGAATTTGTTTTGCTTTGTATTTTGAGTTCTCATACTTTTCTTCGTTAATTTTTTTTAACAGTCCACGCCTTTGCACCTAGCTGCTGGATACAACCGCACACGCATTGTCCAGTTGTTACTGCAGCATGGGGCAGATGTCCATGCAAAAGATAAAGGGTGTGTGATAAGCAGTATGTGCCAACAACATGATGATTTTACAATAAACATGAAAGCAAATATGGCATATGTAATATATACTTTATAACTTATTGTAGTTATCATATATTGGACAAATTTCCTAGCAACAATAAAAATGTCCTGAATGGAAGCAATTACAAGATTATTGATTTTTATTATTATTATTTTTACATTTTCTCTTGCAGTGGATTGGTTCCTCTACACAATGCCTGTTCATATGGGCACTTTGAAGTTACAGAAATGTTACTAAAGGTGAGCATTACTTGTTTTAGATGTCATCATTCTTTGACAATTTTTCTTGACAAGCTGTCACAGTCATTGAATTTTATCTAATTTTCTTCCTTAGACTATAGATTTCTTATATTTATATAAATGTTTTTAAAAAGTATGGTCTAAGCCTCTAAGGAACGTGTTTTGTGTGCATGTATATTTTAAATGTTAAATGCTTTGGTAGATTTTGAAAAGATACCTTCCTCGAGGCAGAATAAATGCTTCTTAGAAAGTTAATGTATATAGAGACACTGTACATATATTTTTATATTGTGGACAGGTGTCATTTATATGTTTGTGGCTTTCAAAGAAGGAATTAGTTCTAAATACATTAAGAAAGAACTATTATTTATGAATATCATAGGCAGGGGCCAGCGTTAATGCTGTGGACCTATGGCAGTTTACCCCACTGCATGAAGCAGCATCAAAGTCACGGGTTGAGGTTTGCTCACTCCTTCTGTCACATGGGGCAGACCCAAACCTTGTCAATTGTCACTCTAAATCGATCATAGATGTTGCTCCAACCCGAGAGCTTCAGGAACGCATACAGTGTGAGTGTTTGGTTTTGCTGCCAGCACAAAAATAATTCACTAAGAGTTGTAGATATGTAAACATTTTGCACCACTTTTATATGAATTTACCAACCTGTTTCACCAACTGTCACAATTATGATACACTTCATACAGAGTTTTTTGAAAGCAGTTTTATAAATATTAAGTTTTTTATGATCATTCTGTTATAAAGTAACTCAAGAGAATAGCATGATGAAAGTAAACAAAATGTCTGGCAAAAATTCTAAAGTTTAAAAATTTGTCTAGGACTTAAAAAATTTAAAAATTCTAGGGTGCATTAGATAACTGGATGAAAGAGCTAGAGATCAACAGTAGTGTGTGGATGTTTAAAAATAAGACTAGCTCAACATACATCTTCATGTTTTCTTCAGTATGGTAAATGATCTCAGTTTTTAGAGAAGATATCTTTTTTTTTTCCCCATGTAGTGTTCAGGCGTTCTCCCCACTCCCCCCACCCGTTTTACTACTGGCTGCTTCAGCTTCACTTGACATGGCGTAATGTATTGTTGTTCTGGCAGTTGAATACAAAGGTCACTCTCTGCTGGAAGGTGCCAGGCAGGCTGATCTCGCACGTGTCAAAAAATATCTGTCAGTTGATGTTGTCAACTTCAAACATCCATACAACGGTGATTCCGCTCTAGTAAGCTAGTTTTTCTGTTAATGTAGATAAATTAGTACTTTTAATAAATTTTTTTCTCATTTTAATTTTTAAAGATTCGATGGAATGTTAGATTTAGATGTTAGATGTTAGATTTAGAGCAGTCTTAATTTGAGGAAACAATATTTGAATTCCTTGTATCAGTTAGATAGGTGTGATAGTGTGGGTGAGTATAGCAGAAAATCAAGGCAGCTGCTAAAACAAGTTTACTCATGGTACCAAATAATTGCATGCAAGTATACAGGTTTCAAAAAAAGGCAGTTTACATCTTTCCTTTTACTGCCAATTAGCTGCATTGTGCTGTGTATAACTATCTTTTGTCCCTATTCTTTCTTGTGAAGGCTGCACAGTTCTGAGCCAAGAACCAAAAATTCTAAGTAAAGAGTTGCATATTTTTTGTCTTCCTAAGATTTTAAGCCACCTTTTTTTTTTTTCGTTTTCGTTGGGTTAACAGCACTGTGCTGCAGCTTCACCATTCCCCAAGCGAAAGCAAGTAGTGGAGCTCCTCATCAGAAAAGGAGCAAACCTCAATGACAAGAACAAAGAGTGAGTTGCATGATTAAGTAACCAATTCGGATTTATCAGCTGGTTTTTGCTGCTGTTTTGGGTTTCTATTTATTTCATTTTTTTTGCGGGGAGGTTAAAGTAGTTGAGTGGAAAATGAGTTATAGCTTACTGTTTCTCTTTCTGATATTCTTGTGCTGTTTATTGCTGTTTTGCTGTGATATTGTCTTGCTTGCTGGCTTAGTACAAAACACCAGTGTTTCCTCCTGCCACTCCTCTTCCCCAGGAAGAGAAAACAAGAAGTGTGCTTCTTATTTATCAATCCCAAATAATCTGATTTACAAGAAAAATACAATCCTCAGAATTTTACTGTGTAATTTTACAGTTTTGATTCTTGTTTTAATGTCAGATAATAAGATAAGAATTTGCACTGTCAGATAACCCTAAAGTAACCACTAGCATATCCACATATGGAGCACTAATGCTTTAGAGAAAAAAGTATTTAAGTAACCTTTTTAGGTAGGAGGTATAAGACACAAGACACTTCTCAGTGTGCAAGTAAATATTCATGCTTGATCAATTGTGTACAAAGATTTTCAAAATGTGATGTATATGACAGCGCAAGTCAAAACACAAGTTGAGCTAAAGTAAGATAGTCGGCTTTCATTCCAAGAACTATGACCTGTAATTTTTTTATGATTTTATGAAATCGACAGAAAATTAAAACAGAGTAAATAGTTGTCCAGAAAGCAGTCTATTTTAAAATATATCATTTTTGTTTTTTTTTTTTTTGTCTACAAAATCAAAAGCCGTAATAGAGCATAAACTGTCAATTGTAAGTCAGTTTGGGGAGGTAGTCATAATAGAGATGACATTTATAATAGCAAAACATTTTGGGGCCACAACTAAGAGGGGTCATAATAAGGAAGGTCTTAATTAGGAAGTTTTATTATAGTAGTGTGGCAGTTACAAATAGTAGAGAGTTTTAATGTAACTACTGGATGCTTCAAAATGGATATAGCTGTAGAAAAAGTTGTTGAACTAATGATTTCTGTGTGAAAGAAGAAGAATGCCATTTCAAAATTTATTGAACCTCCGTAGAGGTCACTTTTGGTGAGACATAGACTGGGATTAGAAATTTTACTGATTCTTGCTCAAAAACAAAACCAGTGTCTTGCACACGCCCTGCTTTCTGAAAGTTATAATTCAACCAAGACAAGCGTGCTGACATCATTTCTATTTCCAGTTCCTTTCCACAGATCACATGCTATACATCAATATCACATTGGGCAGTCAGCAAAACTGCTAACAGTAACCCACATCACTCAACATTTTTTTTGTCAAATGGGTCCATCACAAATGCTGTTTTATCATCACTCAACACTTTGTTTGTCCAAAGGATCTGCCTGTGTTAGAGTCAATCTGTTTTCTTTCACACGAGTACGCAGGCATGGCTACCTTAATGAATCATTCTGAGCTTGTGTTTTGGATGCAATTATAAGTAAATGATTCATTTGCAACCATAATTTGATCAATCATAATTTAGAACATAGGTATCTATCATTTAAGCCAAACTTACATTTATATTGCTTTTCCATTTAGTACAGGTTTTTAAATGTATGACTGAATTTATGTTTAGATATATATACTTTGACTAGTTCTTTTGTTAGCCTGCAAACTGTAAGTCTGCCTGTGTCGTGCCAGCATTGTGTTTTTACATGCAAGAGGAAGCCTGTTGATGTATTTTGCATATGTTGTTTCCATTGTTTACCACCTTTTAGTCATGGGAAAGAGCCTACACTGAATACAGAATGTTGAAATCAAAGATCTGTTCTTGATTTGGTTGCAGTTACCTTACAGCTTTACACATTGCTGCAGACAAGGCACATTATGATGTGATGGATGTCCTACTGAAACATGGAGCCAAGGTTAGTGGGTGATGTAATCATTTGTTTTTATTATTTGAAGCAGCTTTGTGGAAAAAGACTGTTTTAGGAAAAATTATTTATGCAGGATGGGTGTGTTGTCTTTGCTGCCTGTACTTTAAAATATCAGCTGCATAATGTAGAAGAATAACGTATACCATACTTTTTTAATCCACACATTTTTTTTTAAATCCATGAGGCATTCTAGATTTTAGGTGTCAGTGGTGTTTTATTGCAGGTCAATGGGTTGGATAGTCTAGGTCAGACAGCCCTTCATCGTGTGGCACAGCAAGGCAACATGCAGGCATGTCGCCTGCTCATGTCCTATGCGGTTGACCCTACAATTGTTTCTCATCAGGGCTACACTGCTGCCCAGTTGGCCACAGAAAATATCCAGAAGCTGCTACAAGGTCAGTTACCATGTCGACACAGTTTTCTTACACCAATGTATCCAGATTTTCTTATATTGTGGGACTAGATTGATGTGGTTGACAATAAAAATTTGCCTTCTTATAGAAAGCTTTTTTAGTTCCTTAAAAAAAACCAACCCTGTTATATGTGCTAACTCATTCAAGATATTAGTTCGCTCATCTTGACAGTTAATTGATGTCCTGGGTTCATATCATGTTCTGAGATGCTGTTTTTTTCTCTTTATGTGGCACTATTTACAGGACAAGCTGCTTTGCTGTACTATAGCCTTAGTTGTTGGCTCAGCATAAAACCCCAATCTCCCCCCTCCCTTGTAAGTGATAATCTTCGAAGTGGTTACCTGTCTAGACCTTGCTAACCAAAACTAAATGGTGTGTTGACAGAGGACCCTCCAGTGGGTGGGACAGACATTGACCTACAGCTGTTGGAAGCAGCCAAGGCAGGCGACCTAGATCTGGTCAAGGTGAGATTTCTGTTTCCCTGTTGTGGTGTTTATTTCAACTCTGTTGTCTTCCTAAGGAGCTTGCAACCTTTCCACTGGTGACATTGTACAAAGCTGACAAAAATACTTTTTTGACAACTCAGAAGACAACAATTCATCCAACTTTAAAATGTATTATTTAGTTTTTTTATAATGCTTTTTATGCATGATTACCTTTACCATTAAAATAGAGTCTTAAGTCAATCCGCAAACTAAACTGTAATCTGCAGTCTAGTTTGTCTTTCTGTAATGTGATTAGGGATAGTGGGGTTCTGAAGTGCTGGAGATCTGCACTGAAGAAAGAAAAATTGTGGGATGTCATCTTCAGTTTTCCAAATAGTTCTGCTTTTCTCAGAAACTTGTGACCACCAACGTCCATGCTGTGAATTGTCGGGATGTGGATGGTCGACATTCCACACCACTGCACTTTGCTGCAGGCTACAATCGGGTGGCAGTGGTTGAATATCTGCTCGAACATGGGGCTGATGTGCATGCCAAAGATAAAGGGTAAGTGGAGAAAGCATTCTTTACTGTGGATAGTAGTTGAATTAGCTCTTGTTTATTAGTTTTGTAACTTTAAAGACCGTACAGAATGCAAAAGCATGTCGTGATTGAAAAACTCCATTCCAAAAATGAATGATTAAATTCAAAATGGCAAAGAGAGAAACAGTTATTGAGAAATTTAATCATTCAAAAAATTAGCTTGTCATAAGAGTATAGTTGCAGATTTTCAGTAGAACTAGATTTTATTATCTATCCATCTGTGGAAGTTAAAGTGTTTCACTAAACAGCAGTTACATGTGCACATTCATCAGTGATCTTAATCCAAATTCTACTAAAAGTCTTTTTTTTTTTTTCTATGGCATTAGTGGTTTGGTTCCTCTCCACAATGCCTGCTCCTATGGACATTACGAGGTCACAGAATTACTAATCAAGGTAAGAAATTTTAGATCAAGTCTTCACACACTGTTTAGCTGCTGTCACTTTAATGCTTATTTTTATAAAAACTGTAGCTGTTGGTCATGTAAATATATTTTTAGTTCTGCAGACTTGTAGTCAATGATAATAAGCATACAATATATTAAAACCTGAAATCTGCTGATGTTAGCATTTCCAAATTATTCAGTGTGTCTGTGTTCTTTCAGCATGGAGCATGTGTCAATGTGGCAGATCTTTGGAAATTCACGCCTTTACATGAAGCAGCCTCCAAAGGAAAGTTTGAAATATGTAAACTATTACTGAAGGTATGTCTGAAATTTAAAGTTGATGCAATGCTTATAATGTAGCATGTGAGACTGTTAAAGATTTTGGTAAGTGGAATGTATATGCGTGGTTTGTTTTTTTTTCATTATAGGAGTATCATAGTGACAGACATGACATTCCTGCATTTTTATCTGAGTTGCATTAATAAATGTCTTGAAAACATTGTGACAGACCAGAATATTTCTCCAATTCCATCTTCACAAAGCAGGCTTACATTGGTTCTTTGTGTGAATGTTATTTATGGAATTTTGAAGAATTGAATTGACTATTAGTTTCTAATTCCCATTATTATGACCTGATAACAGCATGGTGCTGATCCTAACAAGAAGAACCGTGATGGCCATACTCCACTGGATCTTGTAAAGGAGGGTGATCAAGATGTAGCAGATCTTTTGAGAGGTATTCCAAGCACTATGGTGCCATTTTTTTTTAATCTTTCTTTGATCCTTTGCTGCCTGATAATTAATCCACTGTAGAGCAGAAGGTTGCTGGCTTAATTCCAGTCCAGCCAGCAGCTTTCCATTAGAAATGTATACCTGGCTTATCAGGAAGGTAAAGAAGCAGAAGAAAGGGTTTGCTCTGTGAACTACTTATGTTTTTACTGGCTTTATGCCTTTACACATACCTTTTCCTTTACTGTTTTTTGAGCTTCATGTTTTCAGTAATTTTATTTTCTCTGAGGAGTGCACTTTCTACAAAGGTAACTGATCTTTACACACTGTCCCAGATATGTTTGTAAACCCTGGTCACTTTTTGCCTGTATTTAGGATCAGCATTTACCTTTCTTATTCTTATTTCTTAGTTACCAAATAACTATAGTTCTACCTTTTACATTGTCAGTCATAAAACGCCCTCCCTCTCTAATAGTGGATGCTAAAACTAGAGAGCTTAGTTAACCTTGCTTGTTACTTTGAATTGCCTTAAATGGAGAGGCTTTGACTGAGTACTTTTCTGAGGGGTTTATGTTCAGATCATGTATTAGGAATTATGGTACCTTCACCCAACTAATATTTACAGTGTTATCTGTTCAGACTACATTTATGCCTGAGACTGTTTATGTTGGCCCATTCTGCATATTTCATGATGGTACAGTGTTAAAGGTTTTTAAGCTACAATCTGTTGTCATCATGTTTGCTTGCATCAAGCACCTTATCTAAGGTTGAGTCTTTTGGTACTATGCAAGACTTTCTAAGTGATTGATTTACAGTCTTCACATTTGCATCTTCACTGCATATACTTCTAGATTTACTGCCAGGGTTGCTGTATGCGAGACTTGGAATATCCCATTTTTATTTTTGCCAGAACTGCTTCTCATCCTTAAGCATGAGCTTAGTTTAACTTACACTGTTAGATGGAGGGAGCTCTATGGCTGATAATCAAAAAAGGTAGTAAAATTCTTGTGGTCATGTTGTCTGGTAAGTCTTGAATAAAAACAATAACATAAAAAAATGTTCATATTTTTGTAGGTGATGCAGCATTGTTAGAAGCTGCTAAAAAGGGAAATTTGGCTCGTGTTCAGAAATTGGCATCTACAGAAAATATCAACTGTCGTGATACTCAAGGACGTAACTCCACACCTCTTCACTTGGCAGGTCAGCTGTTGTGGGATATAAATTTCGTTTGCAGTTTATGTCTATCACATTTGTACTCATCCACACGGAGAGAGAGATGAAAGGTTAAGGACCTCTTACCAGCCCAATATGTAGAAAGTTGTCAGTCATATTCGAAGGCAGAAATAGTGAGGTCTGCAAGTCTGAGACTGTTCATCATTTGATTGTGATGTTTGTGTGTGCAGCTGGATATAATAATGTGGAGGTGGCGGAGTTTCTTCTGGAGAATGGTGCTGATGTGAATGCTCAGGACAAAGGGGGGTTAATTCCCTTGCACAATGCGTCTTCATATGGAGTAAGAGCTATCTTTTTGTTTATATTCACAGCAAAGTAACTTTGTCTTTTTGCATGCTGTTGTGCTGTTGACTATGGTTATTGGTTATGGGACTAATTTTTCTTTTGACTTGTTGACTATTTCATATTTTAAGTGATATACATGGTAAAATCAAGTTTCTTTTTTGAATCCAGACTTTAGAAAGGGTAAATTAAGACACATTGGCTGCTTATAAAAAAAAGGGAATGCGCTGTGCTAAAGCAATTGTTTTATTTTTTCAAATGATATAAGGTATGCTCCAATATGTTGTAATGTACCAGACACACAAGTGAAGTTAAACAGCAAAAAAAATTTTTTTTTCAGCATGTAGACATCGCAGCACTGCTCATCAAATACAACACTTGTGTTAATGCCCAAGACCGGTGGGGGTTCACACCCCTGCATGAAGCTGCCCAAAAAGGACGCACACAGTTGTGTGCCTTGCTGGTGAATTTTCAAATTTATCAAATCTTTATTTGTTCTTATTCCTCAGCTTTTCTAATTTATAATAGATAATCATAGTCCATTGTGAATGTAAAAGGAATTTATGGAATGCAAATTCAAGAACTGCAAAAAGGCATGAAGCTTAATTGAGGATGAGCGGCGTGTCATACAGGTTTTAACATGATCACTGAGTTCTGAGCAAGTGATCAAAACAGAATTTTCTCAAAAGCAGTAGTCGAGGACCGAAATGTTCAAGCACAGAGTAGTTTAAGTGCCGAGGTGCCACTGGATTGCATATGGTGAATATGTTCAGTGTGCCCTTATCTCTTTATGAACTGAGAGCTTAAGACTTGTAGTTTAATCTGGTGTTTCTTTTAGCTGGCCCATGGTGCAGACCCCACAATGAAAAATCAGGAGGGACATACTCCTTTGGACTTGGCATCAGTAAGTTTGTTATGTCTTAGACTGTGCATTTTCTCTAAATCTGGTAAAGAACGTGTTGTGTGTTTGATTCCAGCCATTACTTTAAATTGTCCTATACATTGTTTAGCTGAGGTCTAAAACATTTTTTTATTATTATCTGACTTGTCATGATTGTTGTTTTTGCCTTACTTAAATGTTGGTAAAGGATAATTTATGTGAAAACTTGACAATACTTTCGATCTGCAGGCAGACGATGTGAAAGCTCTTCTTGCAGATGCCATGCCATTACTTACACTTCCCCCATCACTTCCCAAGGGTCAGTTGGGCAGTCTTGCCTCCAGTACCTCCTCTTCAAACAAGTGAGTGATGTGGTTACTGATGTCCTCTAAATCAGACCCTTGAGCTCTTCACCTCTCTGTCAGTGACTGTGTGTGGGTGGATATGTGTTTTGTGGGGAGTGTTTCCAGGAGTTCTGTTGGGGTATCCTTTTAACTTGCAAAGTTTCAGAGAACTGATACATTTAGGTTACTGTACTTATGGTGTTTAATTATAGCAACAGTTCTGTTGGAAAAAGCATTTAAATTTTTTGGGGGTGGGAGATGGGGATGGGCCTCAAGTAAATGTTAATCTTGGCAATTGCTTTGCCTTCATTTGCAGCAGTCTTTTCAACAGCAGCACTGAGGCTGTAATGGGTGCAGTTGGTGGAACTGCCCAGGTTGGAGATGGCTGTGCTGGTGATCACTCAGTTGCTGAAGGAGAACGGTCTATAGAGAGCCTCAGTGTGGCAGGCCTCCTGGCATCTTTGGGGCTGGAGCAGCTGCGGGACATTTTTGAGCAAGAGCAGATAACTATGGATATTTTAATGGAGATGGGTCATGAAGAGTTGAAGGACATTGGTATCAATGCTTATGGCCATCGACATAAGATACTCAAGGGTGTTGAGAAACTGGTCTCCTGCCGAGGTAAAGATACTGTTGCTGGCAGGGAAATCTCAAAATGGAGTGAACAGACCTGTTTACCCTTCTGGGTTAGCTATTATCTTGACGGAAAATCTTCAGCTGAAATATTGTTAAGACCAAAAGTCATCAAAATTTCACATCTTTGTTTTATTTTATTTTTTTTTTTTTTTTTTTCTTGACATCATCAGGTTCTTTCTCTTGATTTCTTTCTGTTTTCTTGTATGCTAGTTGTCTTAACTTGATTACCAACAAAATACTTGAAAGATTTACATCATTTAAGTGACGCCAATCAAGAAATCCCTTTTTATCACTTCAGTTTATCTCTTTTCTGTTCATGCCATCATGTCAGTACTGACAGGCAGAAATTTATATTTCTATCTTCTGTGACTTTTAAGAAAATGACCGTGCAAGAAACCAGAAAAAAGTTTATTTATTTTGCAGATGTAACATTAACCATTATGAGTGTGTGAATTGTGATAGCTATGATTTAAACATCCATTAGCATATAAACTGTTTTGCAGTCTGACAAGCTTCCGTATCTCATCATAGTCCTAGTATTTGTAGCAATGGCTCATCTCTTCATGAAATGATGTCAAAATTGCAGAAGTCTTGATGACAGAAATGCTTGTTAAATTGATCTTATGATTAAAAACTGCAAGTATTCTCATGAAAATTAGTAAAGCTATCCATTTAGCTTCCACATTAAAATGAATTTCAATTATTACAGAAATAAAACAGCGGGAATAATAATAGTATGTGTACTTATGCCTTTGGCAGGGATATCTCAGTAATAATAAAATTCATTGCAGTCATAGGCACAGCAAATTTCAAGAAAGAATAGCCTTCCGTTTTCAGTTTGTTTGGTCTGCAAATAGTAAAACAAACACTTCAGAGGGATTACGGGTTTTCTTTGGAAGGACTAGAGGCTGGTCATTCAGAGGGGTAAACAGGTCTGAATAAAGGCAATGTTTGATCAGACAGCATTGTTTTCAGCAAAGTAATTTAAAAAAATGTATCCATTTTTATTTATTATTTTGTTACTTGATCATTCTTGTCTTTGTCTACAAAACACATAGATCAGATCACATACCGTTGAACATTGCTTGTATTTTGCCATAGGACAATTGCTTTGTACTTTTGTCTTTTTTTTTTTTTTGTCTCTGTGGAAGATGTCAGTAAAATGCTAAGGTAACAGAGTGAGTCTTATGTCTTATATCTTTAACACTGTTGTAATACATTAATGTCTTCTTGAAAGGTATTCGCACAGTGGTTGGCATGGCTAGCCAAGGCACAGTTCTTCTTGACTTGGGGCCTGATGATCCAGAATTGATCAGTGTTAGCGACCAGGTACTGTAAAGTTGATTTCAGCTTATTTTCCCTCAAGCACGTCTCATTTCTCCATCACTTCATATTACTAGGTAGCAGTGACTTGTTTTCCTTTCAAAGTGATTGCATTTTTCACACCTTCCTGTGCTTCTGAAGTTTTTTTTGTTTTGTTTTTCCGTTTGTTTGTTTGTTGTTTGTTTTTTTGCAGTAATAGTCATAGTTAACTCAGAAAGGAATTTTGAACACAGGAAATAAAGCCACACCAGTCCAGCCAAATTCTATTTTTGTAACTAGTATCATGCAAATGCAATTTTTGCAAATTGAGAAATACCATGTCTAGTCACCAGCATACTTAATGCCTAGTGGTAATAAAACTGATACTGAGAGTAATGAGAGATGATCGTCTCCGTACTCTTCCTGTCACCAAAACAACATATGGCCACAGGATTTTTAGTTATTGTGCAGCGAAACAATGGAATGCTCTCCCTTTCTATATCCGCCACCTACCTACTATTGAATCCTTTAAACGTGCAGTGAAAACGCACCTCTTCCGTAATTATTTCTCCTAACAACCTTCCCCATAATGCTAGTCCTTTTTCACACACTTTGTTTTGCAATATCATGTTAATCTCAGCTCTCGTTCTTGTTATTTGGTTCCTCTTTGTGTTTTCTGTATTTGATTTTATGCTTTGTTTAGTACGGTTGTTGATTCTTTTATGGTTCATATGCTATTTGTTTGTTTTCTTGTCCCTCGTATGCTGTCCATGTTTCGTTCTTGTTCTTACGCGCTAAGAGCATACTCTGTAGGAGTGTGAGTATGTACTTTACAAATTTTGTATTTATTATTATTTTACTGTTCTGCTTGTACTGATGCTTTAATTATTTCAGTTAATTTATGTCATGCATCATGATATTATATTTCTATATTATATATACTTCATTTTTTTCTACAGTTTTATTTATTTATATATGAGGAATATTTGTGCATTCAAGTCCATGTCCTAGCTCTGAGATAGCCAGTTGTCATTCCCCTGATATGTCACTACAAACATGTTGACCATTTACTGGTGATTAATTATGGTTCTTGTATCGTGTCCAAAGCTATATTGATTCAGAAAATAACCACGCACAGCTATAGCATTTTAATTCTAAGTGTATTTAGTGTAATTGTATGTGTACACATTGTATTTAGTTTTTATTTTAAATACCTGAATCTTTAGCATCAAGAAATAGATGCAGGGTGCTTTTTTGTTTAGTTAATTTAGTTCCTTGTCTGACCTGGTCTTGGAGGTATGGGAGTAGGTTGTGGGGCATGAAAAATAAAACATCTAAAAAGGCTGTCCGTCATAGTGTGTCCTCAACTAATGCAGCAGGGTTGGGTATTTATAGTCTTGTTTTGTTTTTGTTTTGTTTTTTTCAGAACGGCCTTTTTTGCCTACCCATTTTTTTGTTATGGTCAACATTTAGTAGTCTTCAACCAATTAATCCAGTGCCGTCAAAACATAAGCCGCACGTTAATAATGATGGACAATGAATGTAATTTTTTCATGAAAATTTAAAAAAAAAAAATTTATAGTTGTGTCTGAAATACTGCTTCAGACTAGTACATGGAGGCCTTGTACTGTTTATCCTGTTACAATAACATGTATACTAACTTTTGCTTTCTGTTACTGTTTATAAGATTGGCTTTTCCAGATGCAGAGTACTCTTCGAGACCACAAAGACAATGTAGGTGGAATCTTCAACAGATATGACATTTTAAAGGTTTGTGATTTGTTGACTTCAGTTTTGATGTTTCTTAAAGACATCTATCATTTTTCACAAAATCAGCCTTGACTACATAAAAAGTGTAAACTAAGGAAGAAGAAAAAATAAAGCATTTTCTTCCCAGCAATAAGCTTAGTGTGCTTTGTCCTAATCAGCTTAATAGCTCAGTGGCATAGGAACCAGGGAGGCAAATGGGGTAGATGCCTACTTGGAAAAGATACTGAGGGGGGCAAGAATATCTTTTGCCCCGCACTCCCCAATTCCAGGGTCAATGTTTGAGATGTGATTTTTCACAAAATATACAAAAAAAAGGTAGAGGAGCCTAGAGAGAGAGAGGTAGAGGAGCCTAGAGAGAAAAAAAGTGACAAATAATAAATCTTTATTTACGAGGGTAACAGTAAGCAGGAGCTATGCTTTTTGACATCTAGCCCTCAATCTAAAGAAAGAAAAAAGAAACACTACCTTAATACAAAAAGGCATTAATTAAAGAAGACGCAGGGTTGTTTTTTTGTTTTGGCACACAGACTTGGAAACCTTGAATGTGATTAATATAATTATAAAGTTTATCTTATTTTGAATATTACTTAATTTCTTGTGATTAGGATTACTGGGTATGTTGTTTTTCAATAAGTTTTGTTTCATGTTAAGTGTTGCTTTGTCGTTTGAAACTACAAGCAGCATATGTCATGATACTACCTCCATGTATCCGTGTGTCTCTATGTGTGTGTGTGCACTGACATCCACCCTCTCCTCTTTTTTTATCATAGTCGTGCAAGTGTGAACGTTGTTAGTCCACCCCCAAAAGTCGAGCATCTTCCTATGCCACTGTATCTGTCTCATACACATATACCACATACATACATAGTGTACATGCGCACAAAACACACCCAGGAGTGGAAGGTATGAAGAAAAAGAAAGCCACCAGTTACTTAAAGCATTATTGGAAAAGGTGGGTCAGGGCCAGTCTTGAAAGCATCAAAGGGGTATATGTGTAAAGTAATGATGGCAAAGCATCCCAGACAGTTGTCATGTAAAGAAGATGTTTTTCACCCTCCTTCTGTTCAACTAGTTTGCGAGCATATGTGTGTGTGTGCATTTGGTGTACATTTGGTGTGGCATGTTATAGACAAGATGGCATTTTCAGTCTGGTATTTAGTTCCCAGTTGTTTTCCTCTTTCTGTCTCGCTTATGTGGCCATGTAATGGCTCGTTGCAGGTGCAGAAAATCCGAAACAAGAAGCTACTGGAGAAATATCTTCACCGGCGAAAAGAAGTTTCAGAAGAAAACCATGGACAACCCAATGAACATCTTCTGTTTCATGGCTCTCCATTTATCAGTGCCATTGTTCACAAAGGTTTCGATGAAAGACATGCATATATTGGAGGTATGTTTGGAGCAGGTGAGTACTCAAAGAAGAAAATTATGTTATCATTTAACTTCTGTCCTATATTGGGTGGTCTAGTGGTGTAATGGTTATTGCCTGTCACCAATACAGTGAGGGTTGGCTGCAATGAGTAGAAATCTCATCTCAGGCATGCTGTTCTTTCTCTGCATGTAGCATCTGTTTACAAGACTGGCTGCCTGGCAGTGATAAAGCCTTAGCTTGTTGGCTTGGGGTAAAACACCAATCCCGCCCCCCACAACTTCCCACCCTAGTGGGAAGTGTACATGGAAATAAATACTTTAAGAAGGTTGCCTATTTTAAATAATTTTCCTGTAGAAAGGTATTCCACTCCCATTTCCCGGTTTGATAATATAATAACTTGTGTTTCTCTTTGTGATTGTGAAGGTATTTATTTTGCGGAAAACTCATCCAAGAGCAATCAGTATGTCTATGGTATTGGTGGAGGCACTGGTTGCCCAGTCCACAAAGACCGTTCCTGCTATATCTGTAACAGGTAAGTAATAAACATGTTGAATATTGTGAGCTGGGTCATTCTTAAGTCAATTGTGTGTTAGTTTTAACTTTCAGTCATTCATTTTCAGTTTTCTGCTTTTCTGGGTTTTTTCCACACATGGTAACAGTTAATTTCTCTCTCATGCTGGCTTGCAAAGAAAGAAAATTATATTAATGTAATATGACCAGTGACAGAGTTGTCCCTAAAGATTTTTTTTGTTTGTTTTTTTTTAAATTTTGGTACTGTTTTATCCCTGGTTTTGTAATGCTTTGTCATGCTGTGTGTAAATGAGTAACACGGTACTCGATCATTATTTAAAAAGCAAATTAGGAAGTATTTGGACCAAGTGCATAAAGTTATGTCTTACTATGCTCATGTTTTTTTCAGGGTGCCACATCAAGCATACACATACCTTGTGTTTTTTTTTTTGACACGTGCCTGCACACATACAATCACACATGAAGAAAAAGAAGAAGAAAAATTTATTTATTTTCTAAGTGATGGTACACTAAGAGTTTGACTTGATGGTCGCTAATGACTAATACCAATTACACTGACACCCATATTTGCAGATGCCACTGCTTGCAGTGTGGGTTACACACCCCCTTAAATTTCCTGCACATACATACTACTCCTCTTTCTCACTTGCTCTCTTCCACACTCCCTTTCTATCACATGCATAGACACTGCCCACATTGACTAGACATGAACACATTCATTTGTGACCTGCCATCACAATATGAGTCTTAAGTCACACAGAGCAGTTTCATAGTGGAGGCCCAGAAAGGTGATTGTGCCATGGGACTTGCACATTTCAAACCTTTATAACTTGTTCAGCTTAAGGACTAGGAGAACAATTTTAGTATCAAAAGAAAGATCATGTATTTTACAGATGTACAATTTGCAAAATCTCAGATAAAGATACAGAGTTTTGTCCTTTGTGGTGCAGGCAGCTGCTGCTGTGTCGAGTGACCCTGGGCAAGTCATTCTTACAGTTCTCAGCTATGAAGATGGCACACGCTCCCCCTGGTCACCATTCAGTAACTGGCCGACCATCACAGGGGGGGCTGAATTATACAGAGTATGTCATCTATCGAGGTGAACAGGTGAGGGTCTGACAAGCATTTAGCAAGAGTGATGGGCATCTGTGTCGGTGAACCAGGCTGGTATTCATGCCCTTTGTCAGTTTTAACCTTAGATAAATTGTCGAAGTTTGGTTTGTGAATCAGCAAGTAAAGTTAAGCCGACAGACAATTTGTTCCATCCCCGAGGCTATGAATTTATGATTTTAGCTAGACTGAATAAAGTAACTGGCTAGGTAAATATTTCTAATGAATATGAACACAGGTCTATTCTTGCAGGCTGTATTTAAATGCATAAAAGTTGTATATCATTCTAAACAAGCTCTATTGTAATCGGCTGGTATTACTTAGGTATTTTCTTGTATCTTGATTATTTAGTTAAGTGCAAATTATATTTTCCTGATCTCTCTCTCTCATTTTTTTCTTTTTTTTCCAGGCATATCCAGAATTCCTTATCACATTCAAGATTATTCGACCAGAACCTGTTGAGAACAAGAAGTCATAAAAAACTGAAATTTTTAAGTGAATGCTTAATTTATTCAAACTACAGTTGAACCTAGGTAGGAACAAGAGGTTCGTCAAACAAGCCAGTGATAACAGACAAAAACATTGGGTGCTTGTTAATCTTTGCAGCAACTGAACACCCACATGATTCTTAAAGTGAACATTTGCGGTGACCACTTTCTCATTTGTTGCTATTGCTGGTTCAAGTCTTGAGACTATTAAGAAATAACTCAAAGCTTGGTTTGTGAAAACAAACTTTGTAGTTATAATTCTGTCAGCAATGTTCTCCTGAAAAAGTTGTCGATAAAGTTTGCAGTACCGTATGTGATAAATGTTTTTGAAAGAAAAAAAAACAACTCGCGGATCCCTCCACCTCCTCCCCAAGGTTTGAATTTGACTCTGCAAAGACTGGTTTGTGCTTTTGTGAGATTGTATCTCAGAAAATGTGAGGCAGGGCTGGAGCAGATCATTGGCACAATGATGGGTTAGTGGCAATAATGTCTATGAACTTATTTACACTCAATCGATCCATTTATGGACAGAATGGTTCTGATGATTAACAGTGTAAAATTTCATCTTTGAATTTCACTGGTTTTTCGATATCTGATTTTGTCATTCCTTCTTACTTCTTGCCCCAGATGATGGAAAAAGTCTGAGATTTTCGTGTATGATTGTCTCAGAACTTATTAACCACTTCAGTTCATGTGTCTAAATGATCTCGTAACATCGCAAAGGGGAGAGATTTTTAAATGAAGTAACAATGGGCTTGCTTCACAGGATGCATGAGTTACAGTGCTCTAAGTCTGTAGCACCATAATTTTGAGATTCAGTATTTAGCCTTTCTTGATTTTGAGTGGTGGGTCAGCCTCGTTGTAACTGCAGCAGTATTGACGAGAGTGGAGGCAAAATGATATCAGGTAACATGCTTATGATGTCAAATCTTTCAATTGAGAATGTATGCTTGAAACCGAAGAGAAGCCCAGATTGTTTATTTACACATTGCAACCATAGTTGGACCTAATAGTGTGCTGGTATGGATAAATTGGTATATGTGCACGTGCATGTGTGCTTGTGCTGATTGTGTGCACTGCAGAGGGAAAGAAAGTTTACAGTGTATTGTAAAGTATGCTTGTGACTTTATTGACAGGTAGCTTGACATGATTTATTTCAATACCTGCAGTCCATACATCATGAGTTTCAAGTGAAAACAAAAATCTGCTCATGTTTACCACCATTTTGTAAATCAGTTAAAAACAAAAAGGCAAGTTTGTGTCAGGTGCTGATAAGATTGCACTTGGTTTTCATAAAATGTATGCAAGTACGAGGCAAAAATGTTTGTATAACACAAACTACACCAGAACAGTCTTTTTAACTGAGCAGTTTGCAGCAATTGCATTAACACTATCTGACATCTTTGCTCATTAGGCTGTTGACATGGGTGTCTGTTAGGTATGTTTGTTTTGGTTGTTCTGGAGACATTTCATGTGTGAACTCTTTCTTGTATGGCATAAAAATTAAAAGACTGTTCAGAATTATGCTAGAAAGTCGGCATTGGTCATTGTGTTTCAAGATGGCCAGTCTAAATGTTTTAGGGAAATCTGCCTGTAAAGGCTGAGATATCCTATGATAAAAAAAAAAAGCTTGGGGTGCTGAGAATAGCCTTGATCTGGTTTTCCACCACTGATCACAAGATGTGCCTGTAATACATGTGGACGGACAGACTGACATTTGAGAATAAAATTGGTGTATGTCAACAGACAAGCTAATTTGTACAGCACTTCATTTGCGTGATGAGGGTAATATATTAAGCATAAGAACTGTGCGTAGTAGACAAAGAACTACATAGGTACCCACCAACAGTAACACAAATATATTGTTAGTGTGAACATCAGTTTAACATGAAAATGGTTGAATTGTGAATTGAGATACGTATGTAGTCTGCAAACAGTGCTTCATCCTGTTCGTGATATTTGTATGTTGTATGTCAAACAGCATACAGTGGTATGTTGACATCAGCATCGTTGGCAAAATGCCCTTCAGTTTGATTCTCCTGCATGTTTCTTGTTATATAGGTACCATCGATACTGAAATATTTTTTGTCATCAGTCTAAGAGTAACATTTTTTTAATACAAACATCTCTCAACACTGGGAGGAAGGAATATTGGCTGTTGTTATAGTATGATGTAAGAACAGAAGGCATTTCCTGTGAAATATCCTACTGTTTATATTTGAGATTGTGATGGTGAAGCTATGTTACACTTTCAGTGTTGGATAAGGTGCTATTTGGGAAGGAAAGCATTTTCAGACACCACTGATATGGTAACTAGCAAGTTCTTTCCTATGTGTGCTGAACTGCATTAAACAGGGACAAAGTCTTTTTAAATCTGGACTTTTTTGCACAAGGATGAATGGTGAAAATTTTAGAGTTGTGTTGTCTTTTTAAGGGTAAAATCTTTCTGTGCAGCCCATGCTTTATATGAACTGGACTGTACTTTATCGCTGTTTGTATGAGTGAGAGAGCATATGTGCATTGATCAATGTACACTGAATTGCTTCTCACCAAACATCTTAACAACATAGTGTAGTTCACTAAAATATTGATCTTTGTAATACAGATTGTTTGTCTCAGTGATTAAAGGTGCCAATTTCACAGTGTAACAGTGTGCCTGAATTTAGATTGGTCCTTTCACTTCCAGTAGCAAGTGTAAGTTCAGCGAGCGTAAACTATTTAGTCCTTGGATACAAAAGAATGGTCTTGATACATAATACAACAGCTTTTCTCACTTAAGGCCTCATTATAATTTCTTCCAAACATTACCTTTAAACCTGTGATTTCATTGAAAGGAAAATTAATGAGCATTTCAATTTGTCTTAAAAAGCAGATACCCTTCACTTAAGCCACATGCAGAATATAAAAATAAAAATTGCATCTTAGAATCCAGCTTCTTTGACCAGTCTTATTTTTGCTTTCCCCGTCTGTCCAGGAGATAATTCTCCTGTAACTTTCTACTTAGCAGAAAGTGTTATTGAAGATGTGTGTAAAATAATCAAGTTAGGAAATGATATACTATCAAGTGCTCACAGTAATTGGGGCTCTTCAAGACAGATTTTAGCTTGGTCAAGGTGGGATTAACACAGATAAATTCAAGGGTTCTCTTTTGTTGTATCTGCTGATCACATGACTCACAAAAAGATACAATGTGGCTTTTTTTATTTCACACATTGAGAATTGCCACCATTTTCAATGTACCCTACAGAATGATACAATTTCCTACTATTGTATGCATATTTTGAAAAATTTAGTGGTTTCAATATTTGCTTTGATTTTAAATGGGCAAACAAAATTTGGACCCCTCAAAATTGATGATTTTATTTTACAGCCTTATAAAAGTTATAAGTGATGTAGGTAATACTGTGAGGATATACTGCTCGTGCATGAAATCCACTAATAAAGTGCATGAATCTTCATGAAAATTTGCATAGTCATGACATTCGTGCTATTTCCAGACAGGAAATTTTTCAGCCTCATTCTTGTACAAAGCTATCTGTGTGCCAGCAGAAATGCTTGCATCCTGTTGACAGAAAAATGCATACTTCTTACTTTCAAATGAAATCACTGTAACAAAGTAGCAAGTTAATATGAGGCAAATTACAAAACGGCGTCAACAAATATTAAAAGATACAGTATATGTATGATATCGTTCCTTGGAGGGGAAACAACAAAATTCAGGTTGAAACAGCTGCCACTACTACTCGTACACCATTGAACTCACTAAAACAGATGCATCTCGTCCAACGTTAAATAAAAAAAAAAAAGATTAGGGCGTGTTACAACATGTATGTGATGTAATTATATCTGTAATGCTGTATAAACTCGAAATCTGAACTCTTCAAACGCGGCAGGAATACTTGCTTTTCCTTTATGCAGTCACCCATTATTCTTTACGATATATTGCTTTTGATTATGATACGACTGTGTCAGTGGTTCAGCATGACAGGAGATTATTAACGCTTGTCCTATTTACAGTTATTAAACGGAGGACCCAACTGCATACAGCGATTTCTGATGATCGGTCTTTGAATCGAAGCTTTGAACCTTGTTTCGCATCTACAGTCTGAGGTCCGATAATCCCTGCCACAAGCTTCGCACTTACCTCCCCTGCTTTTTGTCCGTCTATCTGGAACTTCATCAAATCAGACTTTATTGTCTGTCGAGGAGACCCAGGACAGAAATTGTTCTCTTCCTCACAAGGGCAGGCATACATACTCATACAGACATTTAACACACAGTTACTTTAAAAACTTCAAATTTTGTTGTCAAAGAAAAAGAAACCATCAAAAGCTGTCAAACACTTTATATTTTGCGTAAATTTATTGGAACGAAGTTTCAAAAAAAGAAGGAAAAAATCGGCTTCTTAGAGCTACAGCTATCGACAGGAGGTGGGTATGGAAAACAGCTAAACGTACGACTGGATAATGAAGACAACACTGCCCCAAGGGAATGCATTATAATTTGTCGGGTGTCGTTGCGGGTCTAATGGTTGTCAAAATTCACTAGTCGCCGATCAAAGTCTAACTGTAGTTCACCTGAAGGGTCGACTCCATCTCCATGCCTTTACCTCTGTGTGCTGAGAAACTGCAAATGGATTGGTGCATGATGGCTGGTTCACAGAATGCAAATGCAATTATGAATACACTTTTAAAAAAAATCATAACTCGTAAATGTCAGCACAGCGACTGAAACAAATAGCAGAATTTTATTTTTAAAACTTGGGTGGTCATGAAATCTGCAGCTTGGTCACGTTCAATACTCGCCTTCATGCTTATTAGCACGTGTGTGTGTGTGTGTTGATCTTACTGTCTAATATTTTCCATCAAATTTCTATCCTACATGAGAGAGAGAGAGAGAACAAGAACAATATGATTCTTTTCTTGTGGTGAAATATTCTTGGGGTTTGGCTGTGAGGATGACGACTGTACGAATTTGTTGGTATGGGAAGTGATTAATATTGGCAATATTGACATATACTTTGCAATAAAACTTACAAGGCTTGCATGCAAAGAGATCAAAATAGTCTCTTAATAGATTGTTTGTGGGCTCACTGAATCATTATTTTTGTTGTGGTCTTTATGTGTATAATAATAGCTGCTTGCACTGTTAAAACCATATAGTTACTGATCCATGAACAAGTTAATGAGCAGCAAAATACTTTAAGCAAAAATATTTTAAAGTCTACAAAAATATTTAAAGACTAAATTTCTAAATTTGTCATCGGACTTTGCTAGTCTCTAATAATAAATAAATTTGTTAAATCGCCAGACCATTGGACACCTGAGACAGGTGGTTCGGCGAGACTTGTGTAAATTTCGATTTTTTTTTTCCCCTGGAAGTGCCACGCATAAGGTAAATGTCAAGAATGTAAATACCAAAAGACGTATCGAGTTTTTGCATGCAGCTTGCCATAGTTAGACTGGTAAATGAAGTCAAATGATAACACTAGTCAGCACCACCCGCAGATGGAAACCTGACCGCAGAAACATGCGGCTTCAGCCTTCACTTCTAGAGTTAGGGTTGAATTGACATTCCGACATTTCCACTTAGTCGCAAATATCGGGGCAGAGGGCCTGATGGCATTTCGTAACTGTTGATTGTGTTCTCACTGGTAGCGATTAGCGCCAGGCAAGAGCAATTAATATGTCTGGGTTAGTGTGCGTGCGCACGTAAAAAAAGGTGAAGGATTGGGAAATGTGCGAAGAAGAAATGGCGTCTTATGCTTCCTTAATGATAAAAGCACGCATGCTTATATGGAGTAAGTAGAAATAGTCTTTTTTTCATCAAGAACACCGTAACGCACAGGCCTACTGGAATGAAACGATTTGAAAAAGGAAAACTTGGAGTCCTCATCGGTCCCTTAAAAGGTGTCGATAACAATTTTTCTATATCCCGTCAATCTTTTTCATCGTGCAAACTTTATTTTATTTATTAATAATGTGTGTTCCATTGCAGGAGTTACAGGAGAAAAGTGAGAACACACACATCTACAATTGTAAATTTATATCTGGAATTTTATGCGCAATATGACTTTCTCGGCTTTAAAATTTCAAAATCTGCTTTTATTTACTTTAAAAGTAACTATTTATTTATACCTTTGCATCTAAACAGACATCTAAGTTGGGCATTTCTCAAACAAGTACCCATTTTTCTGTGTATATATATATAACTACACAAAAAAACAACAACTTTCGTATGTGCTGTTTGTTACTGAACGACTGGTATCGCAAAAAAAAAAACTTTCAGAGAAAACGAACATTAAAAACGACTACAGAGTTCAAAAAGTTTTGGAAATGCTCCCTATGAAAAATTACGTTCTGAAAATTATGTAGAATGGCAATTCTAGTGAATCATAATGTCGTTTTTTTTCAGTTTATTGATGTCTCAGAAATGAGGCAATACAATTTTTGTTTTTCGTTTTAGAGTGAAGAGACGGATTCTACACACAGTCTATAGTCAACGGTCTAAAGACTAACGCCCCTTTAGCCTCTTGTGACGACATCATGAGAATACAAAAGCTAAATTCTGATTATTACAGTCAAATTTCAAGTTATTTTCTGGGGACGAAAAGGGACATCTTCGAATTACAAACTATACACAGCCCCGGTTGTGTGAACATGCCGCCAGCAAAGAGGAATAAAGCAGCCGCGATTTTGACCCCAACCCACTTTTTTCTTAAAAATAATTTTAATCTTTTTGGTTAATCACGTGATATTTAGGTCACCACTCTTCCCACAATACTTTCCCCCACAAATACACCCACTCCCCACACACATTCGTACGCACGCGCGCGCGCACACAAACACACAAACAGCAACATTGGGAGAATTTACAATCACCCATATCACACGTCATCTGAAAAGTCTGTATTGTTAATTTTGTTTTTCAGTTACTGCACTACTCATGCAGTCCTTATTTATTTTAAAGTAAAAATCAGAAAGTTAATTTTATCGTTATGCATACGTTAAAATATTCAAAGTATAAAGAATCTTTTCTACTGTGATCATGTCCAACAAATATCACAAACTCGAAATGAATACATAGAATAATATTATTATTATTTTAAACGTTATTTTCAATATTCTTTAAGTACAAGCTGTCCTCAAAACTTAAAAAGCTTTTATATGTTTTTGTAGCATACATAAATTTCCAATGTGTTTCGAGTTACGCTAAAAAGCATAAGAATTTGTCACCGCTCACTGTCGAGAAGCGGACTTTGATTGTGTCGTCTGCTCTTCTTGTAGAAGCGGAAGAAATACTTGTTCGCGCTGCTTCCCACAATTCCTCAGTGCGCAAGCGCAGTAGTTGTTTCGCGTGTTGAGCGTCGCCATCATGCAAAATCAGGTGAGATCTACTCCTTACAAACTTAAAATATTTTGTCATTACCTTAAACAAAGCTTATACTGTGATTTATTTTTCAGGGCACAATGGAGGAGGGCCAGCCACGAACTCTGTAAGTATTATGATTTTTACCTTACTTTCTTCGCTGTAACTTAACACACCCAACCGACCGCGTTGAAACTGCTCAAACTTTCACAATCGCCGTAGCTCACATATTGTCATTTTTTTTATAGGTATGTTGGGAATCTGGACACCTCCGTCTCAGAAGCGCTTTTGATAGCGTTGTTCGGTCAGATCGGCCCGTGTAAAAGCTGCAAGATTATACACGAGGTAAGTGCCAGAGACGATCTTAAATTTTAAAAAATCTTTTTTGCAAGCATTCTTGAGTGGGCTGGTGGAAAAGTCAGGAACAATTTCATGGGCTACCGGACAGAAATGATACTAGTTTATAAAGGCGTTTTAAATGTTGTCAGAAAATTGGTATTATCAATAGCTTCTTACAATAAACATATCACATTCAATAACAACTGAATTAAAACGTTTCTTTGATTGTCATGCATCTGCTTCCGGCAGTACAACCTAGCGTAATGTTCTACATCCGGTTTTCTTTGAAAGATTGGACCAGCGCCTACAAAATCACGTGTTTATTTATTTTATTTCATCTGTTTTGTGTAAGGTGACATTTAATTTTATTTGAAAAGAATGTGAAGGATCGACTTGGCCGTTCTTTACCTTTTGGGGCTTTGAAGAATATCTAGTATATCAATCACAAAGGGACAATGCACTGATTACTGATTTGGCTTTTAAGAATTCAGTATTTGTTATTCGGCAAACGTTTGTTAGAGTTAAGGCGTACGATTTAATGTTCTAAAGATGCAGATGATTAGAGAGTTGTGTCATTGAGCATTTAGTTCTGTGCAGTTGCACAATGGAACTGCCACAAAACTTGACTGTTGAGCTTAGCACTATATTTCAGCAGTGCATGGTAGGATCAAGCTGTTGATTTTGTAGATCATCAAGGGTGGATTATTATGGTAAAAGGTCCTTGAATGACTGTATAATGCACTTACACAAGAAAAATATTAGCTCTTTGGTAGGTAATATTGAGATTCAGTAATGGCTGAATAATGGCAAAGCAAGATAGATCAAATAACAATAATGCTTAACCTTCTGAGCTTCACATAAAAGTGTAAATATTACAAACACTGGCTAATAACTGAAGACTGTGAAGATGACTGTGGGTAAAGTTTCTTTTTTGTTATTGCTGCTCTCAGGTAAACATAAGACTAAGAAACTGTACATTTTTAGAGAGGATAAAGTTTGAACTTTGCATTAAAAGTAATGACAGTCGCCATACCTGTACTTTCCCAGCAAAGCCAGGATCATGACCCATCTTGCCCAAAGGGTTACACATTGCTTGATGATTTCATTGCATATTTTTTTAGTTGTGTAAAAAATATCCAGCTTTTATTGTACCAGAAGATTGACTAATTTATTTTTTTGAAGGGTTAAAAGATTGTGCATAAAATACAGAACTAAATGATGTGGTATATGAGATATGAGTACACATGAATTGTAGAAGCCACAAGATTTTTACTACCCCACCCAAGTACAGCTACAATTAACACTGATTTGTTAATGTAATCCTGCCTGTGAATGTAACCATAGTCTTGGTCACATATTTCTTAACTCTTTCTCTCCTATAGGCTAAAGGCAGTCGGACCCCCTTGTACGCATGAATTTACTCCTTTTTCAAGAATTATTTAAACAAATTACTAAACAAGATAGACGAACAATTCAAATTTAAAAAAGACAGATCAAAGTGTGTAGCAATAGATCAGTCTCACCTAAATCTTGCTTGAGAGCTCACTTTTATGATAATCCAACCAAAAATAGGTAGATGAAATAGAGTTTTGAAAAAGTTTTATACACATTTCAAACATGGCGTGTCCCGAAATTCAAGAGCAGATGAAAACCATTTTTACACCATTCATGGTCAAATTCTCCATCTGATTCATGCATCCCCTGGAATGTTGTTTCTGTTATTTCTTCAAATTATGTCTAATCTTTTTCTTTTTCTGGTTACTAACACTTGTTTTTGTAGTTCTTGGTGAAGGAGTGAAGCACATTACTCTGCAGTTTGTGCACTTTCGCTTTGGAGCATAACTTTGAGCAAAGCAAGGTTAAGCTAGCTTGCCAGCAATTAGTAGACTTTCTTGGACTACAAAATTGAAAACTTTCTGTGAACCCAGTTGTGAATAGGTGCCTATTTCATCAGCAGGTAGATGACAGCATCTGGAGAGTATAAAGTCATTCCCTAGCCCAATGACTTATCTGTACCATACTAGTTAAATTGATGGCAGGAGTAATTGCTGATTTGCCTCATGGCTGGTACAGGTCCTTTAAGGGAGCACATGGATAGATATGGCAGCTGACAAGCCTGGCACTAATGCCTTTCTTGAGCACTCGTGATCAAGTCCTGCATGGGATGACCAAACTTTTCCTTCACATTTGTAACCCAATTCCGGCCACCTTGCACTTGACTTTCTTCTCAGGTACCTTGAAGGATAGTCTTCAGCAAAGTGTTTAGCCAGGTCACAAGGCCAGACTAGACTAGCTTACATAGCTTGACTGCTGCAAGAAGTGGTTGGAATAATTGTTTCCAGGTGAAGGTCAAAAACAAATTTTAACCATTTTCCAGATAATTTTTTCTTGTGATGGAAGTAAACACTGGAAGCATGTAGATATAGTACAATCCCTATTTTCTGCTGTATTTTTTTCCTGAAATATGGGTGGTGATGGTATTAGCATTAAAACTTGCCACATGTGGACAAGATGTATTACCTTTATTGCTTCTCAGTTTGATGCACACTACCTACAGCTTTTGAGTGTGGTTATCCATCTATGGACAATGTGTCAACGCAGTAATTGTTAGACCAACAAAATGTGCATGCTTGCATTGATGTATGTGCACATGCACGTGTTTGTTTCTTTTTGTATTATACGTCATTTTTTATTTTTTGCTTTCCTTTGTTGCACTGTGGCTGGGGTTTCCATTTTTGAAATAGATGCCTTTGAATTTAGTGTAAACAGGTTGAACGCTCCCTCTGCATACACATATATATTTACAACTTTTTTAGGGTCCTGAATTTGTTGCCAGTTGATAAGACCAGATAAAGGAGCTGTAAAATTCACAGTTCAAAATAAAAATTAGAATGCATATGGATGCCAGAAGAGAGTGGGGTCTTTGATTAATGGATGTATTCACAGTGCAAGTAAAAGTATGTTTTAAGCACAGATGTAGTCTTTCTTGGTAATAATCAGGCTAAACTTTGTTAAAGTTGTTAGTGGGGAATGTATAGTGTGATATTTCCCCTGTAAAAAGAATGTTGGAGAAAAATCGGTCGTATCTGTAAAAGATATATCCTTAATTGAAAGTAAGTGCTAGTTTGTGACTAATTTGTAGGAGGTAATGTATGAGGGCATAGACCACATCTAGGCAGGTGCAGTCATGCTGCAGAGAGCTCCTATAAGGGCAGAAAGTATCCATTAAAGTACCATTTAAGGCATGATTTGATGACATTGTTTCTTGTTGAAAAATATGCCCCATCTAAAATGCTAGGGTGATTAAAAGTTAGATGTGGCTAAAATGAACTCAAAATTAAACTTTGTTCTAGAAATAAAATTTGCTCTTTTCTGTTACATGAACTACAAAGGATTGTTGCAGAATGAAAGCCACAAATGGGGGTGGGGGTGGGGATGCAAAAAAAGAAGGCATTTAACTTCAATTATCTAGACTAGGTTTTTTTCATTATTTCTGGCAGTTGTTTCCCTTGAACATATGGGTGTTTATGTAAAATGTGACAAGTTTGTGTGAGATGCTTATGGGAAATTCTGGATTTGTAGTTGGAGGTGGAAAAAATAAGGTCTGAAAATTATTACTTTTTTGGTAGATTGCTCCTGATTAATTACTGTCAGAACCATATTAAAAGAGGTACTTAGTGCTTTTTGTTTAAAATATGATGTTACAGAGTCTAAAAAGAAAGATAGGTATCAGAATCAAGGGGCAGATAGCTGTTGCAGCAAATAAAACCTGAAAGCAAGATGTTTTCTTTATGATTGAGTTTAGTTCCTTTAAATAAATCATTTAAAAATAATTCCCAAAGTATGAGTACAAAATTTATGACTTATTTTTTAAAATATAAGCTTCAAACGTCGGCATTCTCACAGACGGTTAGAAAGGCAGAAGAAAATTGCTCTCCTATTCTGGAGAGCTTGAATGTGCGCAAGTAGCATTTGTAACAGCGATTATGGCTCAGTTCAGCAAATCTATGCATATCTTCTAGTCAAATGAAGAAACATTGCTCAGGTTGTCGTGTTCAAGGAAGCAATCTCTGTCCCCTCTAGAAAATGGAATGGCTGATTTTAGAATAGAGCCCTACAGATTTAAACTTTATTTAGAAACTTCGAACTGAAGTTAAAAAATTAAAAGGTTCAAATCGAATTAACTCAACAGAATGGTAAGTTAATCTTCTCCAGATCAAAGTTTAATGGGCAACAATCAGGGTCATTGCAGTACACATTATATTATTGATTTTTTGCTACAGTGGGCACATTTGAGCTAATTTTGTATATTATTGGCAATAAAATATAAACACATTTCAAATGTGCATTTGTTTAAGATTAATTCTTTATATTTTTTTATTTGATAGTTAATTTCCAGCATTACATTTTTACATTAATAAATGTGTATCAAATTATATATATTTTTAATGGTGATAAGTGGTGTGTGTTTTTCTTACCTCCCTTAATGTGTTGAAACATTCTGCATTCTGCCATAACTACAAAAAAGTTTGATTTTTGTGCATGGACAACAGTAGTACCAATTTTTAAATTAACTAGAAGAAATTTTCATGTAAGTCGCACCTTTTATAGTTAATCCTATCAGACCTGAGGCCCTGAACCTAACTATCCCCTATACCTATGCTTCTGAGCATTAAAAAGTATTTAAAAAAAAAACACCACCAAATGTTACATGCAAACAAGTGGTTACAATAAGATGGAACTCGGGGACATTGTAGAAAATAGATCTACCTTTCGTCAAGCGCCAATGTTCCACCATTGTTTGCCAATCCACCCAGCAGGATGAGCTTTGTTTCACACAGAGGTCCTTGCAAAGTTAGCACCAGATGTTGCTCTTCGACTTCTTGCATGGATTGTCTTTGTAAGACACTCCAGGATTTTAGTATTCATCACCTGTTGGACTGCGATAAGCCTAGACCTACTTCGCTTTCCTGTTGTGCTTGGTTCATCAGCTGCTCGTTTCGTGATGAATGTTTAAAAAATTTTCATGTCGAACCACACAAAGTCAATTCAAACACATTCTATCTATCTATTTCTCTTCGTGCATCAGGTTGCACATAAGGCCTCAACCAGAGTCCGCCATCGATGTCGATCGGATGAAACCCACTCCAGGTGACTCCCATGTCCAGCCCTTTCCTTTCTTCTCCCTTTCCACTGTTCTTCTCTTTCAAACACATTAGGGGGGCAGACATTTGCAATGGCTAGCCATGAGGTTTGATCATGATTGGTTGGCAATTTTAGTTTGTGGGGTTTTTTTTTTACCCCCCACATACTAGTAAAAGTACCGAAATTAGGTACAACGGTCTAGCGGCAGATTGGAAATTACCGAAAAATCAGCACAGCGGTCTGGTAGGGTTATAAGGAAAGTGCAGTTTGCAACATTCATGGTTAAAAGATTGGCAATACCTAGATATTGATAGGCAAGAAATAAAAGAAAATCACAATGTATCTTGGCTTTCATAAGGGTAAAGCTAGTTTTTAAAAATGCATCCCAATAGACATCAAGAACAAAAAGCATTGAGCCAAAATAAGGTATCATTTTGGACCAGCTCTTTTAAGAACATGGCAAATAAAATTATATCCCAGGTTATATCATCTTAGCAGTTCCATATATTCACTGTAGCAGACCTATGCAAACCCTTTATGAGATTTCTACTAAAGTTGTGGAAGGTTGCAGGTGGGCTAACCAGTATTTTTGTATGGCCACAAAATAAACATAAAGTTTTTGTGCTGTCTGGCTGATTGTTTAGAATCATCCTGTCCTGATACCTTCATGGAAGTCAGATGCATCTTGCATTGAGTCATTATGTAAAGCTTTGTTGATGTAATAAAGTGATGTTGAAGTGAGTGAGTTGTTGTTGGGAAACCTTTCTTTATCTTTAAGTTATATCATGGTCTGTAATAGTGAAATATGCAATGGAGGTCAAATGGACAGGATTTAAAAAAAAAAATATATATATATAGAAGGTCTCACAAAATTAAAATTTGTGTTTCTCAGATAAACAGAAGGTTTATCATGACAGGTATAAGGACAGCTATTTGAAGATTAGTTTCGTTGGTAAGTGAGGTGGTGGTGGGGAATCGTGGTGGGTGTACCCGTGTTCCAGAGCTTTAATTACAGACCTTATGTCAGTCTGCAAGAAACACTGCTTTTTGTTATGCATTTGTTTGAATTTTATTAAATATTGTAGGAACCCATCATTAAATCATCGTGAATGCTTTTGCAGTTCTGTATCTTATTTTGATGTGGTGAATTGTCCTTACCCAAAATGTGTTATATACCTTTTCACTTGTCATGGCATCCTGTTTCTATTTTGTATATATCATTGCTATGTTGCCATCAGCATTCTTAAGACCTTTAATTGGGAAATAGAAAAACCATAATTTTATAACTTTTTAAGAAGACTGGGGCATTGAGTAATGAAAGAAGCATGATATGCACATAACAATGTAGTGATATGTCCCAAAAGAAAGGATGGTGCAGATTTGGCTCAAGTTTAGTTCCAGAGCATCTTGACTAAGCTGCATGTAATTTAGAGCCCTCGTGCTCTGATAATGAGTTCGCTATTACTTCCCCAGAAAAAACATGCAGATAAAGCAAAAGAGTTAAGTGTTTGACAGTTTAACTTTGGGAAAAAATGAAAAGGATAAACATGTTGGTACCCAGCAGTGTTGATAGAGCATTAGACAAAGATAGGAGCTGATACTTTAATGTAAAACAAAAACTAATCACTAGCAGCGAAAAATTGATTTTTTTTTAATTTACATGGTCAAAGCATATTCCAGAAATAGAAACAAAACTTTGTAAACTCCATCCAGCAGTTAAGTGGTTGCAGAGATGAGTTGTTGAGATAATTGTCATCAATATTGACTCATTACATTATGAGGCTGCAGCTAAGTGAAATCTCATCTGGAAACCAGAAATAAGACGTTCTTATTAAGAAGCCATTTGAGTGAAATATCCCCTTTTAAAATTAAATTTTATCTGAGGAAATTATATAGTTTGCAATCTAAAACTGTAAGAGGCTACAAAATATGGTATTTCATAGTGCCAGTTGTGTTTATAAATGTAACTGGAGACAAATGAGGTATCTTTTCAATACAGCAGTTTCTTCCCTTATACGATTGATTATTCTCGTATTAATAATTTTTTGCAGTTATTGTAAGCCTATTTGCAGATTATTCTTAGGCAGTGTTCAGTGTTACTTTGTACACCAAGTTGTGATCATTAAGTTGAGAATGTGTTTCAAGGCAATATCTAGCAGGGTCTGGTGTTTGTATACATGCCTGCAGATTCACGCTCTGTTCTTTTCAGTTCATACAGTACTTAATTCTAAAAAAAGATGGACATATTGTATTACATATTGCACAGTCTGTGGTGGTGAAAATAATTTGAAAGGAAGAATTTATATGGTCACATTTAAAAACAAAATTCTGTGTAGATTCCATTCTAGGGCTATAGGGGTGCAAACAGTATCTGTTTGCCTCATGCTGTGTGAATATTCTTGGGAATGCTGACACTTCTCAATAAAAACATTGAATATACAAAGTGACATGAGTGGTGCATTAGATGAATTGTTTATTCCCCAGAAGAAAACTACTGAACAAATCCAAAAAGGGATTATGGTGGCACAAAAACCTAATGAATATTTATGTTATGCTCAAATTTTGTGTTGTATGCAACCTTGTAAGAATCAGCAACACTTTTAGGCTGCTAGGTGATGGAAAGTAAGGCAAGCATAAAAACAGTGGATATTTAGCTTATTCTTTTATTGCTGACCTTTCCCTCATAGCCACATCCAGTGGGTTTGGGCTTTGAATATAACAATCTCTTTTTTAGTTAATCTTTAAGGTACATTACCAGTTCATCAACATGGAGTTTTAATCTCGAAAGTGTTTACCCATTCCTGATTTATGTACTTCGATGCAACAAATGCTAAAGCAAAGGTGTAGGACCAGTCTGTTGCTCTTTAAGGCTGTTCGAAAACGTTTCGAACTGAAAAGTGGAAATAACTCGGGGTAGGGGTTCTTGCTTGTATTCTACCTCTTTCATGAGGAGTGCTTTGGCTGTAAAGTACAAAATATGTGTAATTAGTAGCATTGTTGAGCTAAGGCATACGCAGGAAAGAGCAGACACTGGAAAAAAGTTTAGTGGTAGACAACCATGCACAAAATTGTTGGTAAGTTACATAAGTAACATTATTAATGAGCTGATTAACTTAATTGATTTTTCATTACTGTTTTAACACAACATGCGGTTATTCGAGCAGTCTTTAAAAGCTGTTCTGTGTTAGTTCATTCATAGACTTCTGATTCAGTTTTGAGAAATGGGCTTGGTCCATAAATCATAGTTATAATTTTTAATGTAAGTATATTTGTGCACAATGTGGCATGTTGGAGATGTAAATCAGCTCAAGCCTAACCAGTTTCCATTGTATTTGTAATGTGAAAATAGAAAGCCTTCATATTAGTCTCATTGGCTTGCTGGAGTAATGAAGGATCAGTAAATATTTTTATAAAGTCAGCATTTATACAGTAAAAATAGTATTTGATATTTAGCATGTGTCAAACTAAGGTGTTAAAAGCTTCTGTTCTTCAGCTTCAAGAATGTACAGTCCAAATCTCCCTAGAAGATTCTTGCTGTCTCTCTGGTTTTATGTTAGTTATTGCATTTCTGTCAATAATATAAGTAACTGAGTAAAACAATTGCAGTTGATTCACAATAATAAGTACATGGTCTTATAGATTCTTTGTCAGAAATGTCAGAGATGACTAGGCTTCTATAATTTGACATGTTTAGAGCAGGGGTTGGAATCCAACGATTTTGACCTGTGTTTGTGTTCTTAGACAGCCTGCTGACAAAAGGGCATTGTTGTGTTAATAATAATAATTCAAATGTGCCATGCACTAAGAAAGTTTAATTTTAGAGAGATGTTGGCATGCACACATACTTTTCTAAATGCAAAAATATACACATCTTTGAAGAAGTTTACCAAAGTTGTATATAACTACTTGTAAAGGAATCAAGCTCAGACTTGGTCAAACATTTGCCCATATTTATCTTGTTACCACAGACTTGGTCAAACATTTATCCATATTTATCTGGTTACCAATGGCATTTAGAGGCACACATTTGTGAAGAAACATAGGTGGTTTCAGAAAAGCTTTGTGTAAGCTGAGTGTTGTGCAGTGTTTTCTGGTGTTGATTGTTTACTTGTGATCACTGAATTTATGTTCAAGCAATGTTATCTTAAAGCTTATAAATCCTAGAGTAAACAGCATGACCTGTATGGTTCAAGGCTGATCCCTTTAGAAAATAGTTTTTGAGGATTTAGCAAATATAGTTTAAAAGATTTTTCAAATACTAGTGATAAACATGATAGGTATTAAATGCCATGACATTGCAACACCTTAGGTGGAACATATTCTGCTGCATACCTTTTCCCCCGCAGGTATGAGTTCTGTAGCAGTCTTTGATGCAAAAAAACGCCCATAAAGAAAGCAGGTGTACATACGGAAACTATTTACACCTTATTGCACAGTATATGAAACAAAGGCCGAATTTTACCTTTTGGTAGGAAAGAACTGTTTGATCTCCGGGGAGAAGGTGAGGATCAAATGCGGTGCCCCAGGGATCATTCATATAGCCAATTGACTTGATCAAAGCCCTCGCTTTCCACAGTCGAATTAAATCCATTTTTTTTTAGCCGGACGTTAAAAGTACATTTAATTATACTTATGCTAATTTAGAACAAAGTTTTGTGTACTTTCGGGTAACAGGTTTTTTTTTTTAAATTTTACTATTTACATGTAACTCCACGTAAATACTAGTACTTTCATTCCTGCCTGTTATAATTGCCTCCCATACATATTTTAAGCATTTTTATCACGAGTGAATGCAATTAACCAATATGCCGTTAGGAAACTTATAGTGGTGCAGCAAAATACTTGGAGCTGGCGCCATTGCTGTGGGCAGAAGTCGACTGTCAGGAATCCGCTCTTTGCCTGGCCGCGCCCAAACTGCGGTTGCTTCCCTTGCATTTATTGCCGTTGACTACGCAGTGACGGCTCCAACGTATGTAGACTTCCAGTAAAATCGCGTCTGTACTTGCCGGTTCGTGTCCGTACGGGTTCACTGACTTATCCTATGAGCAGGGATCGAGCAGCATCTATCGTGTATTGTATGGGGCTTCCCGCTGGGAAGGAGGTGACGTAGTAGCATACATCTGTCATGCTTATATATAGGGAACTGATAAAGCAAGCACGTGACTGTAAAAACGAAAGTGGAGCAAACTAAGCTGGTGTTGTGGAATTACGAAACTGGGAAGAATTGTGACCCCAGTCTATGTAAAACACGCGTGTTTTGCTGTAAGTACTAGTGATGGGAGTGGGAGGTGAATAGCTAGAAGGGTCCAGTAGACCAAAATCAAAGAACAGTGTTCGGTTACTTCACGTTCTGGTCAGGTTAAAACTGTTCGTGTTATGAAACCTGTAAATGTTGCTGAGTGAAACACCACGGGTCCTAGTGATATCAAACTTCTGTGGTTACAACGGATTTGTCAGTTGTTTGCTTCGCGCCTTTTGTAATGTACAAACTACAATTAAGTGCATGTTAGGGAACCGACAGTGGGCCAAAGTAAAACACTTTTTGCTTGGCCGTTGCACTGCCTTGCAGCAGTTCCATCACATCACAGGTCGAATCGTTGACAGCTGTAGGGAGGGTGTAGCTGTAAAAACATCTGGTACTGCGGCAGTGATGTGGTGGTACTGTAACCCTTCCCACTGTCAGGTCCACTGCACAGTGGCGTCAGGTGCACCGCGACGACGTGCACGAAGTGGAGGTAACCGCGTGGCAGTGGAGTGAAGGGGGAAAGACGCGTGTCACCGACCGACTGGGCAGCCCCTTGACTCAATATGGGGCAATCTCTTCACGGCATTCCTCTACAACAGCTTTCATAACCTTTCGGCCAGCTGGTGCTTCCAACACCACTGTGAATACAGATTTTATTACTTTGGTGATAGGGTACTGTGGGTAACTAGAACGGGTTTGTTGGGGTGGGTAGGAGGGAGTTCGTGAGGAGGAGGGTGCTAGGACGGTGTCCACACAGGAGGTGCAGACTAACGCGTAATTGATAGACACGCAGGTGCTGATTGCCGACATCACCTGCCACGCAGTTCAGGAAGGTGACAAAAACATGGTGGTTTGTGCGCCTTTCGAGAACCTCCCCCTCCCTTGTTTGTTTTTGAAGGCATTAAGCTGATAACTATATTTACAAGTATGCCTGGCGAGAATAATGCGCACCTGCGTTCTCTGTGATGCCCTTTTCTTCCCCCACCCACCCCCATTTCCTGCAGACCCACCCTCGACTTCAGGGTTCGGTTTTTCAAGTTGGTGAAGTAAATGCTGTCGCCCAAGTCAAAAGGAAATAGCTGTGGGGAAGGTAGCAATGACGGTGACAGCGCACTATTGTGGGTTTGAGGTCGATGCATGTAATGGTAACGGGATGTATGAATCAAACTCGTACATAAAAGCGTTTGTAGATGTGAGGATTCCAGAGAGAGAATTCGAAATCCCTCCTTTCTCCTTTAAGTCCGCGAACTCGGGTGTAAAAGAGACAGAACAACTGTTGCATAGAGCGAGAAAGCTGTGCGTGTGTGGACAGGACGACGAGCAATCTCCTTTCCTAGGATATGATACGCTTCAGAGGGTTTTACTTTCTGGCGCAGTTTTGGTGTTCCTCGTTCAAACAGCTTAGTTTGTAAGCCAGGCGGTTTTTCACTACACCACAACCACTTCCTGGTACGAGGCAGTGCTGTGTCAGGACAGCGCATGTTGACTCCACTTGGCATGACAAGCTATTTTCGTTAAACAGCAACCGATCGTATGTGTAGATCGCATGATGACGATTAAGTCCAGCTCACTCCACTCTCGCTCTCTCTCTCTTGTGAAGGCTTGCCTTTATTGCTATTTGTCGGTCATGTTACCTTCTTGTCCTTCGCTTGATTTGCATCGCGAACTTGCATTACTGAGCTACTTCCAGACGATGTTTTCCAGTTAACTACTAAAATGAGGCATGTTACTACCAAGCTTCCGGTTTAGTCGCATTCTTTGTTTAGGCTCGCCGAGACTAACAGCAGAGAACTTCGCAAGAGGCTAAGCGTTGGTCTTGGCAGACAGACAGCGATCCACCTGTACACGTCCATGCTTTGCATTATTTCAGAGTCATTGGTCGTTAGTCCCAAAACTTTATTTTCCTCAAATTGCTTTGGCGGCCTTGAGCGTACGTACATACATCAGCGTAGACCGCGCTGCCCGCCAGCCATCCAGCTAGTATCACACCATGGTAGTGCGTTTGTATTTGTGAAGCTGTTTGGCACTAACATCCTGTTTGTTTTATCGCACCACGTCGACTGAGCGCGCGTGGGGGACCTGTTCGACTATGGCTGTCCGTGCTTGTGTGTGCACTAGCGATGTTCTTGTAATCCTTGCCAGATGGTACTGGCTTAGAACTAGCTCTGACTGTACCTGCTAGTTCGTAAATGGGATTAATCTTTCTTTTTTCACACGTTTGGTTTGGTTAATGATTCTGGCTTAAGGCATTAATCTGGTTCACTTCCAACCCTAGGGTTGCTGTTTGCGAACACCTTAGCTAGAGAAGAAATAATTACTGAATCCTAGACATTTTTATTGTCAGCTTGAGCTCGCTGGGGCTATTTAAAAAAAAAAAAGTAGTTACATTGTGTTGTTTCGTCCTTGGTCTTTGCAGTTATTATTATTGCTACTGCTGGTGCTAGAATGAAAGTTGCGATGTATTTCTGAAGCGTGTGCAACCCTAGATATCGTACATATAGGAAGAGATGACTGCCGCACACCCTTCGCAGTTTGACTTCACAGAAACGAACTTTTTTGTGCTTTAAAGTGAACTCTACGCGAACTTTTCCTTTGTGTTTTTATCGAACGCAGTTTTGTGAAATCGGTAGAGGTGCGTGAACACCTGACTGCTACACAAATAAGTCCCACCTGGTTCAGTTATTTAGAACCAAGTCACATGAACGTTCTTTTACGCGCAATCTGCTTAAACTTTACAGCAAATTTACAGCTGTTCCCAATCTGTTTTCATCATTTTATAGAAACTAGCGTTTCTAGGGCGCATTGAAAAGCAGGAGTACTTGGTGCCTGGAGGTGGACTTTGTGCATCCCGTGATCAGCAGTCGTAAGAAAGACCATCATGATGTTTGAAAGCTGATGTCAGGCCGTGCATCAAAGCTCCAGCAAACTGCAGCAGAACATCCCTGCTGAACCTCTGGGTGAACTCGCCTGATTGCTGGCGGGTGGGGTCGGGGTCGAGAAGAGGGTGTGTGTTCATGGAAACACTGACTAGCATGTACAACGCCATTACTGCTAATCAAGGACGTGTGGCAGTCGGCGAGTGGTTCGACACTATTAGTAGTTTTCCTCATCCGAACTAGGAGGCCACGTAATGTCTACCCCGCGAACAGGAAGATGTGTGGTTGGGAAGGGTGATGGTGGTGGTGGTGGCAGCGTCGATGGGAAAAGGACAGCTTTGGCAGTTATCTGGGTCGCTCGTTGACAGCATGTCCTCAAACTCTCTTGACGCTTCACTTTTTTTTAAACTTCCTCTTGTGCAAAAGTTGTACACGGTCGCTGTCATTCGCTCGTTTATTCGCAGGGCACACTGTCAACAACTATTGGAGGGTAAAATGGAAAAATGGGGGGTTTGAAAAGCTCTACCCCCGCCCCCCCCAAAAAAAAAAGACTTGAAACCGAGCGAACACACACCCCTTAACACACCCACACTGTTTTTCTCTCTCTCTCGCGATTCATCCCGCCTCCCTTCTGCGAGTGTGTCCCTGTCGTTGGGAAATGGGCCATGAGTCACCGCTCGGCGTGTAGTCACTCAGACACGTGTTCTGTTACACGGTGCAAGCAAGCTGATAGTTAAGACAAGGCTAAGATCGGTAGATTTGATGACCCACGCCTGTGACCCCAAGAACAACCAGGTTTTCTGCGAGTGCGTGACAGCTGCTACACTTCAACTTCCACCAACGCTTTTACTTTTGTGGATAAGCTTTGGGCGAACGCTGTGACCGTTGGTGCTTGCTGGTCTTGGGAGGGAGTGGCGTGGTCTGCGGGCTGTGCAAGACTATGGATGCCTCGCTGGATTGGATTTACCCGGTGTACAACTCCTTGAACCTGTTCATGGTAGGTTGATTGTTCCTAAGACCAGGTTGGTCTGCTAGTATACCCCGGTGTACAACGCTCTAGGGCGCGCTAAGTAGACGAGTTTCAACCTGCTGGGGCTAGGAGGAGGAGGATCTGGCGTTGTCAGGCTGTAAGAGAATTGTCCTTTACCCTATTGTGCATTGATGCCAACACTGTTCGTGGGGCCTGCTGAGACTAGCAGTACTTTTTTTGAAGGGTCTTGTAGACGTCGTTGCATTCGTGCAAATGTGTGGGTTTTTTTTAAGTCAAAGCTACTTTTTTTTTTCTTTTCACCCATGTGGCGTTAACCCCATCTTTTGCTTGGAAAGTGTCTGCCTGCCGAGATGAGTTTAGGAAAACCATTACGGATGACAGGAAGCTGTAGTTAACCTGTTGACCCATGGGAGGTAACGTTGATGCGCATGTCGCGACCGTAAGTCTGGCCTTGAGAGGATGGCAGTCTTGTAGTCCTCTAGTCTGCTGCACCCGGTGCCAGCCTGTGTGTGTGGTACTCTATTTTCCACCACCACTCCACTACTCTCTCCCCACCCCACGACTGATTCGTTAGAATTTTCTGTATTTTAGTCCTTACGGGAATTTGTAAAAGTCAATAGTGTCGTCATGTGGATAAAGCAGTTAGATATCTTGAGTGAAATCTTTCTGAAAGGGGCAAGTCTGGTCTGTCGAAAGAGAGTTGTGTACTATTTTCACCCACAGTTTAACGGTAGTTTTGATTTGTTAGATTTAGAGAGGATGTTAGTGCGAAGCTGTTTTTAGACATGTTGACGTTTGCTAGTTGTGAATGACACACGTGAGTTTCTCGGAACCGCTGGCTAATTTAGTTTGATGCCAGCTTCCTTGACAGGATTAGCGTCATTAGTGAAACCGCAGATTGTTAATTGTGGCGCTTGAAGCAAGGCGTTAAATCGCCATTATGGTCAAACACATTGTGGCCACCCATTCTCCATTACGCGATTTACTCGCTTTTTAACTGTGGGATAAAGTAGAATGATTTCGTTTTCTCATTTTTAGGTGTAATAAAGTAAGCGAATCCATAATCATTGATAATTTTAAGCGTGTTATACTTTGCCCCCCCCTCCCTTTTATTTTTTTAATTTTCGAGGTCTTCATGGTAGTAGTTTGATAGTTTAAAAATGGTCGTAAATGTGGGCGCTTGATAGAGGGAGAGAAAGAAGGAGGATTTGCAGTTTTCTGGGGTTCTTAGATAAATTTCAGTGCATATCTTTTTGTGTGTGTGGTAGTGCGGATTTGTTTCACGTGCTCGTGCCGGGTAGTCTTTGTCTTAAAGAACACAAAAGGGTCGAAGGTTAACTGTCGACGAAGACACCAGACGATGGACTGTGGCAGACGTCAGCTGTTAGCTACGACCTAATCTTACAGGCCGGCTAATCTACTCGCTGCGTGTTCATCTGCTGGCCGAGGTTATTGTACTCACTTCAAGTACTTTGACTTCTTAAACCCGACGGCTGTGTATGGAGACGGCGCGTTCTGAACATACACAGTGTCACATGGTCACACAATGGATTGACATGGGACCAGAAAGTACAATTAACGGATACCGGTGTACACATGCGCTAAAGGTCACAGGTCAGTGAGTTGAGTTTATTCCTTGTTATTCCTCGAGGACCATAGGCCGCACAGGTCAGTGAGAGACTGAACTAATAGGTATTCTTTGGAAGCCGGAAGAGATTTTAAAGTGAGGTCTAATAGAGGCATGGTCGACAGGGAAGTGGGAATTTTTATGGACTTTGTGCGGGGAACTAAACAATGCGACCGTTGGTAGCTGCTATTTGTACATGGATAATGCTTGTCTGAAGTAGAGGAGAAAATATGCAGTAAAGGAGCCAGCTTGTGAAGGAATAAAGGAATTTGATAATGGCTAATTAGTGACCGTTCATGCCTATTTTCTGCTGAGATATGTGCGTGAAATAATTCTGGGAAAGTGATGTCCATTCGCCTTGCCTTGTCGGCTTCAGGGGACCAGCGCTCCGGATTTCTTTGATTTTGTTATTTTTCTAAGTTAATTTTTACGAGTCCATTGTTTGACCTGTCGTGATCCTGGTGATGTGCTGGACTGTATTTCTCGACTGAGCCATTTTGTGTTACTTTTATGGCTTCAGCTGCTTCGTTGACTAACAGTCCTTTCTTCAGTCCAGTTTCTTGTTAGTGCACTTTGACTAGAAACTTGTGCGGTGGAGCTAAACGTCTTCACGATTTAAAGCAGCAGAACGGCCCACACCTTGCAAGACCGGCATAGGTCTATCTCAGCATTCTTCATCTGTACTTTTTTGTTAATAACTTCTCCGATGACAAGCTATTGCAGATCTAACCTCTAATCTTCAACAGTGACATTTGTCGCTTGGCCCTCAAGCAAACCTGTTCTTGCGCCAGGATTTCTTTTTTCCCATAATTTATGCATTCATGTCGTAGACTTGTTAGATAATGGAGTACTGTAGTATTCCTTCGGCTACTAATCAACACTCTTAGAATGAATCCCGTTTCCACATGTTATCCCTTTTTTTTTTCCTGTCATCTTTGTTGGTTTCTTCAATTTCTCTTTGTCGTGATTATTATTGTTGTTGTTGCTGCTTTTATTAATATTTATCAAGTGCTTCGAGTTTACTCACAGGGCTAGGATGTGGCACTATAAAAATAACCTTCATTATTATTCCTTAACTGTAACAAACCTTTTGCAATCACAATTGCTATGTATCATTGTTTTGTATTGCAATCCAAAAACAGTTTCTATTTTAGTATTATATTTTATTGTCATTAAATTTAGGCACCACTTTGGAAAGCTTTTCAGCGTTTTGTAATTTTTTAAAAACATAAAGTCACGTAAATATATTTTATATGGTGATTTTTAGCTAGGCCTAATTATTCAGCAGAAGTGGAAATAAATTGCATCTGGGGCTCGTTCAGCCTGTAAATTCTAGCCTTCTGCAAAGGAAATGTTTTATGCAAGGTATTGTTATCGTGGGCTGCAGAGGAACTTAACACCGCTTCCACCCCGTTACTCCAATGTGAGAGATTTATTAACACTAGCGATGCAAAATCACTCACCTGTGTACTTGCATCTGCCACCTATTAGTTTCAGGCGACAAGAGGTGCGCGCGCGTTCGTTTGCACACGCTTTTCTTGCTTGTATGCCGGCCAGCCGTTGCACTTTGCTTGTAGCTTTGTGATTTCCATCTGTTGCTACGAACAGCATAGGATTTGACAGTCAGGTGCCGTTTTGAGCAAGCATTGTCTCCTCCCCCTCACAAAGACAGTCACATACGGACAACAGACGTTCTCCCTTTATTGTGATAACAGTGAAACTTTCTTCCACATCATATTCGCCACTTGGACTCAAGGCTACATTCACTCAAAAAAACATATCTGTTCACAAAGTACTAACCCTGAATTATTATTAACCCTGTCATGCTATTCATTATGTAACGACTCATCATACCCTGTTTTTAGTATTTACATTCCTTCATCCATTGCCGTACGTTCCACCACAGACGTCTATAGGTGGATTGTTCTGTGTCTCTGCCGAGACCAACACTTCGTCACTTGCGAAGTTCTCCGCTGTTAGTCTCGGCAAGCCTAAACAATGAAGTTGACTAAACCGGAAGCTTTGTATACACCAACTTCGTTCTAGTATTTAAAGCTGAAATATGACTAAAGCGGAAACTATGTTATACACCAGCCTCGTTTTAGCAGTGAACTGGAAAAAATCGCCTGCAAATAGTTCATTAATACAAGTTTGTAGTTCTACTCTTGTACCTCATCTTTATATTGTTTAGTGTGCCCATACGTGCATTCACTGTCCACTGGGCGTTATCTTTCATTTATCATTGGTTTGCGCAGAGAGTTAGATCTACCTCGATCGTGATACTGCATGTTATAAGTTCCCATTATTATTAAACTGATACGACTTTCAAGATCCTAATGGTTTTATTTGAGAGCGGGGGAATAAGTACACAATATTACTGTGGGCTAAAGATTTTCATTTCCAATTGCAAGTAACTGCTTTAAAAATCATCCGTCCGGTAGAAAAGAATGGTTCGAATAGGGGAAGGAATGCTGAGGTATCTGTAAAACCAAATGAAAGCAGTTACAGAAACATACTTTCCAGCCATAAAGTGGAAGTTTGTACTGTCGTGATGTTATGCATGTAAAACTGTATCACTTATAATTGACAAGTAATGATTAAAGCTCAACATTCGCATGTCGTCAGAAGGAGTCTTATAAATGAAATATTTTGTCTCAATTCTGTTTCTAACGCCAGATCGTTTGGGCTTTAAAGCCCTCTTTGGAAACGGGTTTAAGTAATTTAGAGCACTTTTATGTTGCTCGCGCACGTTTGTACTGTTAGACTTGAAGAATAGGAGGGGTCATTTGTACAGTACGGTAATGCAAGTTCTTTCTCCCTGTTACAGGCTGGCAACGACCCCTACGCCTTCGTGGAGTTCTACGACCATCACTCCGCAGCAGCAGCTCTCGCTGCCATGAACAAGAGAATGTGCATGGGCAAGGTCAGTACTGGAGCAATACTGCGTGTGTCTTTGTCAGTCTCTAACCTTTTTCTGTGCACGGTGTGTGTGTGAGAGAGAGAATTAAGGAAAACAAAATGGGCGCTATGACACGAACAAATTTCGTCGCGTCCGGTGGCATTAGAGCTTATAAACCCGTTTGTTCCTTCTCACCTTATTGCCAGTAGTTGTTTGAAATGTTTGCAGAGGACGCCAGCCAATTTCGGTTGACCTTACGGCTCGTGTGCATGGCAATATTGGGAGCAGCTTTGAGTTATTGTAATGTTAACATCTGAAGGCGGCAATGAGGCGTCCTTCTATTGCGAATGGGATGGCTTGCACATGTTTGAAATAAATATGCCTCCCAGTGTGACGAATGCCTTGTCAGTGTGATGCCGGCTTCTTTCAAAACCGATGTCATCAGCGATGAGTACTTGTCATTCGCGCCGTTTGCATTCATACCTCACATTCCTTTCAGCCATCGGTGAGGACATGTTGAAAACAGCACGGCAAAAGGGAGAAATGGCTGCGGGCGCCCCCAATGCATGCGTTGTAGCGTGGAGCAGCAGAACGGGTTTGGTCTGAGGCCGGTTGCACAACACCTCTTTAATTTAAAACGCCTTTAGGCCTGAAATCTGTTTCGATTATCATTTACATAGAAACACTGCACAGCACAGTTTTAGAACACAGTTTTAAAGTAAAATTGTTTCAAATAAAGCCAGACTTTAGTTTTTGTATGAGCTCTTGCAACCCATCTAAAGGGCACAGCGATTTTTTTCAAATAAACGTCTCTAAATTTGTATCTAACAGTTTAATATTCTTATTAAACGTATGCAGCTAGCCCCTTGGTGTTGGCCAGTAACAAGCCTGTTTGTGCTGCGGAATATTGACGTCGCACAGAGGAAATGCTAGCAGCGAAATGGATTAATGTCGGGAGGAAACTCGTGGGCTTTGCTTTATCTGATGTCCAGAATCATTGTTTGAATGACGTCGATTTCAGTTCGTCGATGAAAAGAAATTCGACACGTATTGGTTGTTTAGGTATATGCATGTATGCATGAACCCTTTGCCTTGACCTCCACATTCTGCCAAACGGTCACAAGCGCCTCTTGCATAAACGTTTTATCAAGTAGCACACAGCGAACACCCCATTTGTTCTAGCCTTCAGGCGTGGCGATGGTTTTATTACCATTCCTTGACGGGCAATAGCGTGTGCAAACTTGGCGAAGATGATAACATTTGCTCGTGTGGCATTATGAATTTGCGCGGAAGGTCCGACAATTTCCAGTGAGAAGCATAAACTGGGCGAGAAAGAACATTGTCGTCAATTTAGCCTCGAAAATCCCCAACACGCAGCGTGGAACTTCAAAAGCCATGGTGGGGACGCAGGCAAGCATGTATGGCCCGCTGCAAGGCCCCCCATCCCATTCCCGTGGGCAGGCAAAGCGGGGGCCCACCCACAACTGCGTGTATGGCCGAGGCAGGAGTTGTGTTCGAGAGACCGGCTGAGACTGAGACCCTAGTTTGCTGCTTAGCACCAAAAATCGAGGCCTTGTGATGGGGCAGGCAGTTTGGGGACGAAAGGAGGGGGGGGGGACAAACCAAAACTGAGTAATAAAAGTTTATCAGAGCTGCGGGGGAGCAACAACTATGTTTTTCTCCTCCCAACCCCTTAGTGGATGCAGATGTACTGGCAGCTCTGGGGTTTTCGCTGATTTTAGGGGGAATGACTATTAATGGCACGTGAAATGCAGTTATCGTTTGAACAATTGCGTTTAATCATACAGTTTTGGCCTCCTTTTTGTTTGGATTTGTCCGTCGTGTAGTGTAAATGACCTTAATACAATTTTGCATGTGTATAAATTTTCATTTGCAAAAACCTGTAAGCTTGTGGCATCAACGGTCACTTTACATCAACTTAAAAGCGGAACTTCTTCGGACAGAATGAAGAGAATGGTTTCGCACGTGCAAGGAAAGGTAGGCGTACACGCGGTGCTAACAACTAGCGGTCAGCCGTCTCTAATTACTACTCCCGCGGGTATTCCAACCTTGCCTCGCCCTGGCGAAACCATTCTAAAAACCGCCCACAAGAAGTTCCGCCTTTAAACACATCGGGACCGTGTGCGCAAATGATTCGTGAAGTGGGTGAAAGGTCTCTGTAATTGGTCTGAGAGTAAAAGCGTATTCTCATTTTATTGCTGTTGGGTGTTGAGGACGAGAGGGTCGTACATTCGTTCCTTACGATTTCCTTACACACAGGTGTACAGAGATTTGCAGTAGGTGTACAGAGTCATAAGCGAACGCGCGATAACTCCTCTCTCCGGAGTTGTGTGCCCCGCAGTGTGATGTGGAGTTGCCAGCTGCTTGGCTTTGGGGGAGCGTGTGATTGGAGGATAAAGGCTGGCTCCCACGTGGTACAGGGATGTAGTTTGTAGACGCGGAAGCAGTCGCGCGCTAAAGCCACTTGTCGACCAAAGCTCGGGCATTGCCCGGCTGCCAGCAGGCCCGCTAGGTTGCCGCTGCTACACTGACTTGTCACGAGATCAGGAAATGGGGCGCGGAGATGGGGGGCTTCTTTAGCGGTAGGGAAACTACCTAGCGGGTGGGGAGGAAGTAGATCATGGTCTAGTTTTGAAAACTAATTGTTTTTCCCACTAGAGCACAAGTGCACAACTAGAGAATGGTTGGTCAACGACGCATCCAAATATTTGTCTAAATTGAAGTATTTTTTTCCAAAATGTCATTATTTTTATCGTAAATTGAAAATGTATGAGTGGATAGAACGGGGAGATGGGGACAGTAACTGAAGCGCCATTGTACATAAACATGGTTTGAACTCTCGGTGAGTTCTCTGTGTGTGTTTAGTGACGGCTTGCCTCACCAGTCGGTTTCTTTGCTTATGTCCTGCTTTAACTCCAAGATGATTTTGGATTTGAAGGTGCAGCAGAACAGCCGCTCGCACATCGATTGTCACCGCCCCATGCCTTCTGATGTGGCACACGGTCTGAGTGGTTTATTTCCATGACGACCGCTGGTGGTAGTTTGATTGTGGGGCCAGCTGTGGCCCCTCGGGACAGTCTCGGCCGGTCGTAATGGCGCCATTAGTATGGGCAGAGCCGACTCCAAAGCGACGCAGAAGTAGCATTTGCCCCTTCTTAACCCTTCTGCTCCAGCTTTCGAATTCTTCAACGTATAGTTTTGTCCTCAGCTACGTGCTTCAATATCAGACGACGACTTTTTTTTTTTTTTAAAGAAAATATTTGACAAAGCTCTATAAACAAAACTGCTCTCCTCTACAAAAGAAACTCTATTCAGCGCCGAGACAGGTGTCTTCAGCACCGTAGACCTTTTCTGTCGATGGGTTCAGGGTCGTAGCAAAGTTTGCGACCACAAAGAACAGAGAGAAAGTACTAACCTCTCAGAAGTGATGATATTCACTTTGTTTTCGTTGCTTTTCTTTTAAGAGAGAATCCGTTTTACAGTTCTCACCAGACCTGTTGGAGTAAATATACTCAAATTACATCAGATTGGCTGTCTTAGGTGGGAAAGGGGTTACCTGATGAGATTAGACCGTCGCTGAGTGTTGTCGAGTGTTCACGTTATGTCTTTAAGCTTTTACGCTCCTGTCTTTCAGTTAGTACCACAAGCCAATATGTTGGTCAATATGTTGGTGCTGCCTGCAAACTATCTTCATCTATAGCTCGTGAGAGCGAAAATCGACAGTAGAATGTAAGTCAAGTAACAGATTGTGGCTAAGGGATATTATTTTTTAAAGTACAGAATTTAAAATGGATGTTTCATAATGTCAACTTCCTAATGGGAATGGACTTTTTTTGTCTGGGAGCTGAGGCACAACCAGGGTGATTCGGTAGCTTCTTAATGAGCATCTTTGAGTTCGATATAGATGTAGAAGGAAAGCCTCTGTCTTCGTTAAAGATATTTATCTATATCAGGTGTTGCCAAAAGGCAGGAAGTCAACGCTGCCCTTAAAGTGCGGCGCTTTTAGCGGTTGGACACTCGTCTCGCTGCCGCTTTGATCAGGTGATAATCTCGTGTAACTGCCGCATCGCGGCGAGCTCAATGGCTGCCGAATGTGGGCTGCAGTGTGGGCGCCAAGGGGTTCTGATAATCCTCATGCCACTTGCCTCAGTTTTATACGTGACACTGTGCTGTTCCTCCTGAAGTGGGGGCGTTTTAGATAGCAAGCAAGCTGAAGTGGTGCTTTCAAGGCTTGGTGGGCATTGGGGGGAGGAAGAGATTCGGTGAATCTGTTCGTCTAGTTTTCATAGAGCAGAGGACAAAGACATGTGATTGGTCTGTCCTCAACACAGTCATTCCTTGGACGTTTTTTGTCTTCTCTTTATTGATTGCTTATTCCATTACGCATTTATCTACCAGATTATATAGATATATATAGAGTATACATGGGCTTACTTCAAGTGTGGGAAAAGTACGGCTCGCGAACGTCTTTGGACCGACCCGTGGGGTTTTGGTATTTTTCCGGCTGGCCGCATAGCTTACAATTTTGAGACCAGCACGCAAAAAGAAAACTTTGCCCACCCCAGGCCTGGTCAATCACTTTACTTTTTTTTTATTACTTCCTCTAAATTGTATTGATAGTGTAACCTTTTCTTGTTGCTGTGTGGCCTTCCTTGCTGACGCAACACCAATCAACCGGAAATAGGCGAGCAAAGGGCTCAGTGGGTCGCAGCAGGCAATGTTTACGAGAAGGAGGAAGACTGGATCTCGTACAGGTGAACGGCTGGTAAGGGGTGAGGTGTCGGGCACATTGAGCCTCCTTCGATCTTCGATACGTACCAGCTGGTCAGGAAAGTCGTCATTGATAGGTGGCGTTTGTTCCGGGTACTAGCTTGATACTCTTGCCTAGTGACCTTGCTCATTCCGAAGAGCCTAAAGGGCTGGCCAGCTAGTGCAGTTCGGTTCAGTGATCGAAGATTGCGTGTAGAGGCACCGCCTCGCCAGAGATGCGGCCAGCTTGATGTACGAGGTACCATTGACCTGTCTGCCTACCGGCTGCGCGACCGAGACTGCCAGAGGGGACAGAACCTTGGTGTTGTGCATGAGCCGGTGATACCATAAACGTTAGTTCTTAATACTGCTGTCTGTCTTCCTTGGCCTCATTTTCATTTTACTTCTGTGTGAGTATTAAAAGTGTGCTCTATTTATTTTTAAGCTTGCACTTTATTATCACGCAATTTCTTTCTTTGTAATTTTGTTGCTCAGTTCAAGTTTCAAATCCTAGCTGAAAGCCTTTTGATCTGTATCGAGCAAACCCTTCCTCAGGAAAAAAAATGATGGTCGTCTATGTTCTTTTGTTGAGACAAAAGACAATAAAGACAACAGTCCCGGCGTTCTAGAGACCTAGACTGTTGACACGGGCCGCCAGCTGCCAGCGCGTCATCGTGGCCTACAAACAAAACATACATCTGGACCGTGAAGGCCGCTGGGCCGAGTGCTGGCGGCAAGTTTGTCGGGCGACTGAACTAAGTACCGTGTACACGCTGAATAATGCAGGAGCAGGAAATGAAGTTGTATTTGCTCGTGCTGTGGACGTTAGGCACCGTCCGTTTTTATGACCAGGAGCCGCGTCACACCAGAGCGAGGTGCCATGAATAGTGCATTAAAGCGATAAAGCTTAGCCAGAAGCAGCCAGTGCCAAGCGTCTGCCTGCAAGGGAAGAGGAGTGGGGGTGGCAGCCAAGGCATTGTTCCTATAAGACCACCTCACGACAATTAAGGGTACGAATTGGGGGGCTGACTCTTAGGAATGTTCTGCATTTCGTTTTTTAACGGTTCGAGAAGGAGGAGACGCGTTGATCTGAGCTCGTAATGGAGGCATTTTACATCGCCGGACGCATCGACACTTGCACAGAGCGCTAGGTTTACTGCGTAAATGTGAAATGGAATTTCGTTAAAGTGAAGGGGGAGAAACAAGATGTGCGGTAATGGTTGTAATGATTGCTGTATACTTGAGCACAACGGTTTTAAACCCCAGGCCATATTGAGTAGTTCTCCGTGCGCTTAAATCGGCTACTTGCAAGTCTATCAATAATCGTCTTCTAAAACATTACGCATGCACATTTTTGATTTAAAAAAATTTGTAATCATCTGTTTTTCTGTGACAAATATTTTATAAAATGCTTTGAGCACACTTCTTGGATCTCGTTGGTGATTACTTCAGTTCACGGTTTTACGATGTTTACGCGGACACAATACTTCAAGCAGTAAGAATAAGATCGTAAATATCCTATGAAGTTTTGGGTTTATATGTATACACAAAGCCACGTGTTTACAGAGTTTAAGATTAGGAGAGGGGCTATGCGTGTAAGGGAGTTGAGGAACGTAAGCAAGCTTATATAGATGTCCAGTTGACCATAGTCAAAGATGCGCAGTCGCGTCGTCTTGGAGTGTTAGATACTGTTACACAGAGAAGGCGACGTGCGTTGCTGTACTTTAATTGGGGCTGGTTGGGGGGTAAACGTCTTCGTGGCTGTGGATGAAGATGTTTGAAGATTGATAGCAACCCTTCCTTTGCAGAACGACAATCGACGGCGTGATTCTCCCCCTGCCACCCCTTTCAAGATAAGAAATGTCAAGGTCGCGACTTGCCGCTCGTGACCCCGAGCAGGAAGCACGTACTGCTCCCCTCCATCACGTCGTCAGCGCCGTCTCTTCGGTCATGTTCCGATTTTTGTACGATCGCTTTGTTTTCCGTTTCTTTTGACGACGGCCTGCCATGGTAAGAATGAGGTTCCACTTTGCTTTTCAGCAGGCTATTGTTCCTGTCTGCATGCTCGAGTTGTGCGTAGTGCGCAGCGTCATTGTAAGAGAATCGATCCTGGGCGCACGCCTGCCGCAGTCCTCCAGGCGTAGTCAAGCGTGACGCGTTGACATGAATGTGGAATTTCAACGTCGAAATCCCTGACGCTAGGTGCCACTATAGACAATCGGGTGGGTGGGTTTAAAGCCTCCCTTATTGCGGCAGGCTGCTGTCATTTTTCGCCGTCAACGACGTTGTATCGGCCCATGCCCAGAAACTCTTGGCAGCAGATCGCTAAAGTGTGTGTGTGTCTGGAAACGTCGGTAAACAGATCGACTGTCACATACCTCCCAACATCCCACAGGACCACGATTCTTTTCGTTGGGGGCCAACTCACAGCTATAGTTTTCAGATCTTACCAACAAAGATCTCCCCCCCTCCCCATTGATAGCCCTTCTCGAATGCGCCAACATTATCTTGTCCAGTCTCTCCCACCCAACTGTGATGATGCCTTCTTCACACGAATCACCAGTTTGTATACACTCTTCTGACTTGGTAATCGCGATAAGTCATAGAAATTTAGGCCTGAAGACTACCGCTAGAGCCACCAAAGACACAAGTACTGCCTTCGAGTGACTTAGCCTGTCTGCTGCACGCCAGCAGGGCCGTTTGGTCTCAAATGAAAGATATCTTCTTTCTCCATCCCCTAATTGTGCTTGAAATGAAGAGGTATGGGGAAGATCAATCACCTAAAGAGTACAAATGATCGGTGATCAAAAGCTGCGTCTGTAAAGATGGCTGATTTCTTGTGGAAATCGCAAAGAAAGTTTTGCCCTTCATCCTTCTTTGTGTTTTTCTGTTTCGGGCTATGCCAGAGTGCAGGGTTGAGAAGGGCTTTCTTTAAAAAGTGTTTTTTAAAAAAGAGAACTGGATGACCCCGTCGAGTAAGGCGATTTAAGGAAAAATCTTAAGCCCCAAAACTGGGTCAAGGAAAGGAGGAAAAAGGGGAAACAACATTGTGGGTGCTTGTGAATGGTAACATGTTGCTATGGTTTCCCGATAATGTTAGCAGCAGTATCCGTTGATCTTTAGGATTTTCGCTCATTCATTCTTCGCGCCTGCTGTGAGAAAGGCAAGGCGGTTTTGACAAAAGCTGCAAAGCGCTGTGCGCGTGATTGGCAGGGATATTACGCATTGTTTTTCTCACGCCAACCCCTCCTCTCCTCCCATCTCCGCTCCGTTCCCTTTCCGCCATACAGGGCTGCGGGAAGCCGCCGGTGCAAGCGGCAGAGAAGAAAGTTAATTTTCTTCTCAATGATGGGGCAAGTCGACAGGTCGAACCCCGCTTCATCATTACTCTTGTCCTGGCCATTGGGTTTGTCGGTCCATCCTTGTCACAACGGCGCCTGCAGCTCTGTCATTAGGCCTGCTCGCCGCGCATCGGTCAGGGTTCAGACCTATCCTTACCTTGTCGGCCGCGTGGCAAGGGCTGATCGTGGACCGCTCGCCCCTGGCCGAGGAGACGTTAGTTAAGGAAGTGGGTTTTTCTTTTGTGTGTGGTAGGGAATGGTTGGAGAACGAGGCCGGCAACATTTGCATGTTCGTGATGTGTAGATGCATTTCACGCGCGCAACCTATAGGCCGCCACGACTATGAGATTAGGGGTTGTCTCGGATGCGGCTGCCGACGGCCCTCCCATTGGCGCTGACCTGAGCCTTGAGAAGAGCGTCTTCTGCAGGCGACAGGGGACCTCGCATGGTCTTTGCCAGCTCCAGTATCTTGCTAGGGCCCGTGCAGGCGACCCGTTTGTGCCTCTTCTCCCTCCCCCCTCCCTGCATTTCCCATCCGTTTAGCTTCCCTGATGTATGGGTATTTCGGCGTCACAGAAATTCGAGTTCAGAAGTGATAGATGGCGTGTGCAGAACCCAAGAACTAGTTAAGACTACTTGTGGATTGTCTTTCCCGTTAGTAAAAGGGGTGCCTCGTCTTGTGGGAGGCGTCGTCTTGCGCCATGTTGAATTCCTGCAGTTGCCGCCGCCTTTATTTCGTTTGAGCATCTCGACTGGCGAGTAGCACCACGCCTTCTTCTTACCACCCTCCTGTCTGTCGTACCGGAGTCGTCTTGTTCCGGTACCTGGCTGGTGGCGCTCCTAGCTAGCCGCTCAGCCCCTGCCGACACCGATTGTTTCTAGACGCCGCTGCTTTTGGGCAAACGGACAGGACACGGCGAGGGAGTTGCGTGGCCGTGACAGGTCGCGGCTGGTGCTGCTGACAGCCGTCGAGGCTGCTGCTGCTGCTGTGGCCTTGGCGCAGGGCCCGGGCTCCATTGTTGGCCAATCGCAATAGCAGACCGGGGCCAGCAGCGCCAGGGACTGTCCCCGGAGTAATACGCTATTCTTCGCTCGTTAAATAATTTAGCCTCGTTGTCATTGTGATGCCCGGCCGGCCCGAAACTCGAAATTCCCGGCTAGTGCTCCCTCCCCGCCTCTCTTGCTGCTAAGCCAGCATGGGGCCGTTCCAAAAGGCCGACAGACACTTTTGGGTTCGGGGAGAAAACGAGTCCATATGTTAATGAGTTTTTGCTGGCAGCGGCTATGGCTTGTTAGTAATGGCGGTCATTTCGCAAGCGGACGGCCATGCTGGCAAAAGTGCGAGAACTCGCCTTAGCCTGTCGACTAGAGAAGGTCAAAGTTCGGGCCAAATTAATAATATTTTATGTTCTTGTGAAGGGCGAGTGGCTGTACTGTTGAGGCGTGCTTGTGCAGGCGTATGGCAGGCATTTCTGGCATTTAAAATCAATAGGCAGTCATTGGGTACGTGTTGAAGAAGACCGCGAAGACAGCTTGCCTGTTGTAATGCTCCAGAACACACATGCAGAACGTGCGCGCAGGCACGCACACGTGCCCAGGGGAAAGGAGGGAGGGGTAGAAATGAGAGAAGTTAAAAGAAGAAAGAAAAAATGGACAGGGAGTGAGGCTGTTTCGTGCACCGTATGCATGCTTATGTTTTGCTCGTCCTGGGCAGGAGCCGGCTAGTTATTAAAGTGAAGATGAACGACGTGGCAAAACCCTAGGCTGTGGTTTGCAGCCCCCTCCCTTCCAGTCCCCATTCTCTTTCCTTACCGCCAGAACAGACTGCGAAGCATCCCTGGCCGATTTTAAGTTAAATTGTTCTCAGGATCGATGGCATGGGTCAGAAATAGACGTTCACTTGGTCCTTGTTTGCAACAACCATTTTCTTGTCTTAGATGCTTCAGTTGAATTATGTGTGAGGATCATCCAGACCATGAAAGCGTTCTTCCATTACAAGAGCGTGGTGTCACAGCGATGGTCAGGTGGGACAGACGGCAGGCTGTACGCGGCACGCCAGTGTTCTTTACTGCACGTAGGTATGCGGACCTCCTAGCCACGTCCAGCCTCAGGAGACAGGAGGTCGGCATCATGAGTTGTTGTGCATCGCGGCACGCGATCCGTGCGACAGACCGTACCGCACTGGGGCGAGCGGCTCACGCATCCAAGGGACATAAGCCAGTCACAATAACCACCAACAAAAACATTGCTGCGGCCCGCACAAATATTTAAAACATCCCAGAGTAAATGAAAAGGAATACATTTCCTCAAACTTTTTCAGCACCCTGGATGGTTGAGCAGGTTTTTCCAATAGCCAGACTATAACATCCAGCAGGCTATTTGTCGGTTTTGTGCTCGAGCAGTTGTTGTGCGATTCTTTCCCCGTACTACAGAAAAGATCTTACAACTTTTTTGGATTTACGGTTTCCTTTTTTTTCCTGAAAGATTTGGCGGACTTGTCACCTTTCTTAGACTGGTCGCGGACGAACTCTTTCCTCATGCAGGACACGTGATTGATATGCGCTGTGTCCCGAACCCGCTGTAGCCAGTACTTTTTTATGTTAAGCTGCTCGACGCTATCTTTGTGTTCGAGTCTAGACGCTCTCACACGCAAGTTTACGACTGGTGGCAGAGGCTTCTGTGTGTTTGAGTAGGTGGTGACAGTTACATTGACAGCATGCAGTCCTAAGTGAAAACGTAACACGCAGGGCTAAAGGTTACCGCGCATGCGCACGTGAACAGGGCCCACGGCCACGGAGTCGTTGTACGCTAGCTTGTGCCGGTCAGCTGACATAAGCATTAAACAGTTGGGTGCTTTCTTTCTGGCACTCACTGACTGCGCAGCGTGGTCTTGTCCACCTGACTCCTATATATATATTGTAAAGGTGGGTTAAGCGTCGTAACAGGTACAAACTTGGGGATTTAGGGTTATTGGTGAGGGGAAGGGGCTAGTATATAAACTGCTTGAATGCGTAATTACTGTAGATATGGTCTAGAGCAGGGGTGGGCAATTAATTTTCCCAAGGGGCCGTATGAGAAATTGGGATTGTTTTAGAGGGCCGGACTAATATAGTTAACTCAGTTTTACCCATTACCGAATATATAGTATATATACTATCCCTTCGCCAGCGGGCGGGCCGGTCAGAGACAGGAGGCGGGCCGGATCCGGCCCGCGGGCCGGCCTTTGCCCAGGTCTGGTCTAGAGTAAAACACTACTTCTGTTAACCACCATTTTCTTGTTTTCTTTCCCTTAATCATGACCTAGATTAATTTGTAGAATCGTACAAATTTTCCCACTGTCGGCTTCATTATAATGGTGATAATGGATCTTGTAGGGATGAAATAACGTATTAACGATGTAGTGCAAGAGTGCAAATCTTTGATAAAAGTGGCCTGTTTACAGGGCATTTCTTTCACGCATGGCCTACGTAGCGGGATATTTAGAGAAACTTTGAAAAGCTTTGTCAGTCCCCGCCCACCCACCTCTCCACCCTGGCGTCGTGCTCATTGTTAGCGTGTCTAGCCCGGTTGTTGCTGTCGGTACGTTACACATTGGTGTGTACCTACACGTCTCGTGGGAAAGTGACACACGCAACACCACTATCGGGGGCTCTGGGTGGGACTCACCTTACTTCACCACTTCCCCTCACCACCCTTTGTGCCTCTACTCCACCTGTTGGGCGCTAAGATGTCATACGTCATCGCTTGGGGCAATCAGTCGCTGTATGATCTAACGGGGAAGTGGAAAAGGGAGCAAAGACAGTGTGTAAGGCCTTCCTGGCCAAACAGGCCCGAGGACGGTTGGCCATCTGATAAGGGTGGCGAGCTTGGAACAAAAGGGAGACCCAACTATGGAGGACTAAATCCCACGTGTGCTTACGCTATGGTAACCTGTGATCTCCAGTCACCCACCCGTATACCCCTCCTGACCATGGAACGTTCTGTCGGACTTCAGCGCCGTTTTGATGGGTGTGAAGACAAAACACAGAAAATTCGAGACGAGACGGGAAATAATCCCCGCCTAGTCCCTTTCTTTTTATCTATACGCCTCTTGCTCCCATTTTAGATGGCGATGGATTTTTTAATATTGGCGCAGCATGGCTGTCAGACCTGTGTAATAAGATCGATTTCAAGCGGATCTTCACAAGGGCACAAAGTGAAAATAACTGCCGAGGAGGGGGTGGGGAAGTAAAATAGAACAACGCACCCTATTGTGAGGCAAGCCCCGAGACCGTGGTAACATGACTGAGCTCAGCCTGGTGGTGGGCACCGTGCGCTTGTTGGGCAATTAAATGCGTGGATGGAGGGTAGGGGGAACACTGGCTGTGTCATAAATGCGAAAGGGGAATAGATCGTAGTGGTTGAAGGGGTTGCCGCCAACTCTTAACCACTGACCTTTTTGGCTGTGCAGTTGAGTCTTTATGACGGCGTGCAAAGTGCGAGAGCTAACGCCAGTTGCAAAGGCTTCTACTGAACATTTGTATAAAAGCTAGAGATCGACGAGAGTAAAGAAAAAGCGAGTGGCATCATCAGGCAGGACTGAACACGTCTAGTTTATTTTTTCTTCTCGTGGCACATCAGTGGTTTGAACGCCTGTACAACCTTCACCCACGATACACTACACATCCCGACCTGAACCCCACTGTGTTTCATGTTTATGCAGAATACTTAGGTTTGCGTGTTGTCGCCCCTATAAAGAGCAACAAGCAAAAAAATAAGACGTAAGTCTGTTCAAGTTCATACACCGCCTCAGCCCCACGGCGTACTTCCTTGGCCTAGTTGCTTTCCCAGCATTCTCTTGCTTCGATCTCTGTTCCCACCCCCACCCTCTGGCGCAAGCTTCCCCTCCTCCTTGCCCTGATCGTCGGCATGAACACGAACACACGATCCCGCGACCAGCAGTCACGCCTGAGTGAGTCACAGGTGACAGGCTGTGAACACGGACCGGCCGCTTTCTCAGGTTGAGTCGGAGCACAGGTATCCCGTGTAGGTGATAGACTGATTGATAGGTGGAATTTACATAGACACACCTATCGCCTGTCGTCAGCAAGTGGAAGTGAGGTCGCAGGAGGGAAGGGAGTGTGTGGAGGGACACCCCATGGAGGGGAGCGAGCGGTGAGAACGAGGCGATCAAGCAAGTACCGGGTCTGTGTGCATGGCGGGCTAGCGGTGAGTGAGACACAACAGAAGGGGGGGCCAGCAGAACGTTGCAAGCCAGCTTTCTAGTATCCTGCCTGCCAGCTGAGAGAGAGCACACGACACATTCCCCAGTTTCGACAAGCGGCGATCAGTGGCGTGGTGTGCGACCAAGTGAACACTACTGCGGGGGAAAGGCACACGAAGGGTGGCTCGGACTAAGGCGGTCATGTTGTGAAGGCGGTGCCCGCCCTTGCCAACAAACACCCGTTTGCTGTTCGTATTGAACGGCGTGTGTGCGTGTGTGACTCGCAGGGAAACGCCGGGCGCTCTCTGGTGTTGGAAGTACGACTAGAGGCAAGCCCGGAGATCGCGGCGAGGCTGACAGCGTTGGTGTGTGTGTCGGTGTGGTGCTTGTGGTGTAGGTAGTGGAGAGTGCACGGCCAGGCGCCTTTGCGGCTCACGCTCTTTTGGACCCCGGGATCTTTTGGCCTGTCTGCCAGTCCAGCGCACCCGCCCGCTGCACGCCCGCCAGAGCAAGCGCGTGCTAGAGAGAGCCCAACGGGACCAGAGAGCGAGCGGGTGGGGGGTACCAACGGTGTGAGAGAGAGAGAGAAAAATTGAAGTAAACCACGGAGTTGCGTGAAACGGCGAGAGCGAGCCAGCGGCGAGGCGGCAGGCCGGCTTCCTCCTCCTCCTCCTGCACCTCCATCCCGTGGTGTCCCACGAGCGAGAGTGTCCCGTGCTAATAACCTATTATTATCTTTGCCACAACGATTGCCGCCCGTGCCACGAGTCCTGCATTACCAGCCACCATTGCGGTCCACAGTTACCGGCGGCTGAGGATGCACCCCTACTACTACGTGCAGTACGTCCCCATCTCTCTCAAGCAGGATTTGGTAAGTAGTAGTAAGCTGGCCGCTGTGGCTTCGCTCTTCTTGTTTTCTGGCCTTACTGCTGTGTCACTGTGGCGGGGGAGTCGGGGCTTTTCAGCTTTGCCGTAAGCGTTGACGGGTGTTCGCACTTTTGCTCCCCCACCCCATGCACCCACACCCACCTTACCGTCTGTCATGCTTCGACCTCGCATTGGCCAGAACGAACGGTGGTTGGTTCGTTCGTGTGTGCGTGCGTGCGACTGGCGGTTAGAATATTATCGGCAGATTGAATGAAGTGAGCGGCTTGTGTTTTATTTATTTCCCTTTTTTTTTTTACGCGTGCGTGAAAATTAGCCAGCGCCAGATGCGAACGTGTTTGAAAATTGATTGTGTAATGTACGAGCAGTGTGCCGTGGCGTGAGCGTGGCGGCCGACTTAATATCGCTTGATAAACGCGATTGAAGCGGGCTTCGGGAGGGAAATATGTACAGTAGGAGGACAGCGGCAGGGCACGACAGCCACCATATTGTTGCCTGCTGTTGGCGGCTGTGTGACAGTGAACTCTGCCCATGACCCGACAGGGTGTGGGTGTAAAGGGTGCGGAGGGAAACCCGGATGACACATAGCTTAATATTCACTTGCCGCCGATGTTCTGTGCACACGTAAACGTGAGAGAGCAACAGGTGCTTGAACACGCATGGCGACGGCGGGAGTCGTGCGACGAAAGCCCTCTTTTCTTGTTTGCGGCCAGTTGTTGACGTGCCAACAGTTGTTAATAAGTTTGGTCTCTTTATTGTACGCTACACAGCAGGTAAACCCTTACATGACAAGCACCGGCCACATTGTTTTGCATATTGACACAAGTGCAGGCAAAGTACGGCGATGAAACTGTTGGTAGCGTGTAAGGCGACGTGATGATGACTGTTAGCTGTTGTGATATATACTACCTGTCAGTGACATATCAGCTGTATGTAGTCACACTTTCTCTGGCAGCTTGCCCCACTGTTAAGGACCCGCTGACAACAGCTCAAACACCGTTGTGTTTAGTGTGCGTGGCGGTGACATCTGCCACAACATGCGTGGTGTGTTCAAAATCAATCCCCACCCCGAACGACTGATAACGCGATTGCTTTTTTACGTAGATGAAGGTAAATACGAGAGAGAAGTAGGGTGGGCCGCAAGCTAAGCTGCGTTGGAAGCAGCACACAGAAGCAAGAAGGAAGAAGTTGAAAAGCCTCACAGCATTGTGACCGGCGTCTTTCTAATCAGCGTGTTTCTTATTGATTCAGTCGCCAGTGAAGGGCTCAGGGTTAATGCTACAGAGCCATTATCATTAAGCGCCGCTCTTAAACATGGCACCCGCAGTTGACTTTGTATCGACTGCCAAAGCTGGCCTTGTCCACGACTGATGCAGCGGCCAGTCCTCAGCCTCCCACAGATGCACGTTGGGCGGGCACCGACACCCTGGTGCTGTGACTATGATGGTGTGCGGCTGTGCCACCAACCCTAAGTGTTCACGTGCATTTCGAAGTGGTTAACAAAGAAATTACAGAGCACAGGGCGTGTTTTTTTTTTTTTTTAATATTATTTTTAAAGTGTCCCGTAGGTGGTTTCTTTACATGAATGGACCACGTGGCAATATCCGCGACATGCGCAGATCTCTTGCCCAGCGGCTACTAGGTCGACACGCAAGGGGAACTGGGACAGACATCAGTCCTTTTGTGTATCCGCGTATTGTCTTATCTGTCTGTCGTTTCTTTGTTTCGCTGAGGTTTTTGTGACGTAGGTGGAGGAGAGGGGGGCAGTCGGTTGCGAAGTACAGTATATAAACATGGGGAAGCTGTCGGCCACTTGAGGCCAAGTGTGGAAAGGACAACATGGTCACGCAGATCGTGGTCGCTTTGATGTGGTCGTTGTGAACCATAATTAAGCGGTGTGTAGTATGTAGTCTCATAATTTTGGCGTAGGTACAGCGGGAGCTAACGGATGCATGATGAGGGGGATGAGTTTTCCTGGAAATAGGGCAAAAAAGGAAGTATCTTGCGGAAGATGACAATCAACACCTTTGTATAAGGCTACTTGTGGAATTAAGTTGATTTGTATCATAAGAAATTGCGCATACATTTTGTGGTTCGAATGTCTGGTGATAAGTGTTTACATCCTTGCTTGCTGTCATCCTCTCGTTCTTTGAGTTTACTACCAGAATTCCTTAAGAACAATATGGATAAACTATTCAAGGGAAATCTGTCAATCGCTTCTTCGCTCAGTTCAGATACATTGCAGGCGAACCTTGACAGTCATGATAGACCTTGAAGGTAGCTCGCTTCGCTGTATTCAGTTCTCCTGAGCAGTGAACTGCACTCATTCGGGTGGTGATGCTGGCACGTGGGAACTTGCACGAAATATCTTACCGAAGTCAAGGTGTTACTTTGTTATGCGCAGTGAGAAGCAGAGGCATGTTCTCATTTCTCGCACGCGCCCAGGGAAGAGGGTGGCGGTGGGTTGTACCGTGACTTTAGATAATAAAGTTGCACACAGTCAGAACATTCTTATAGCCATTATATTAAAATATATAAAATGTAGCGGTAGCAGGTTAGAAGAGATTTTTGTCTGGGACATATGTTGTCTAATATCTGTCTTACGGCATATTAATGTGATGGCCACTGTTAAAGAGACCAGGCAGCCTCGATTGTCATCCCGGTTAAGAACGACCCGTAGCGAGGGTTTTCCTGTCGGCCTTAAGTATCTGATCTGTGTTAAAAATTAGCTCTGAAGGATTATTTTACTTCCGCCACCCGCCTCCTCTCCACGTGTTGACTGGGTCTGTCAAATACCCGAGTGTCTTTCCTTATTTGCCTGTTTGAATGTTTAAGAAAGCTGCAGCACGAAAAACCAAAGTCGTTGCTCCGCAATTTTGCTCTTAGTACTATCGAGTGGTAAAATCTGATGTATTGAGCCCATGGAAAGGTGGGAATAGTGTGGGTGTCCGGTGCAAGCAACTTCGGAAGACGGTCTTCACGTGCTTCGCAGAGGTCGCGAGAGTTGTTGCTCTCATTCTGGAGAGTGAAAACTCTGTTACCAATATGTTTCTACCCAAGGATGCTGTCAGGGGGGAGGGGGAGGTATCGTGTGCTTAGGAAACGGGGGTAGGGGGTGTCACATCTATATCGGCAATGAATGTCGCAAGTTGCAGAAGAAACTGTTAGGGGTCGTCGTCTTTGTCCAACAAAAGGCACCCAGGTTGCAGCAGATGCATATACAAAGGTACACACAAGTGCTGTGGGATTAGAGGTCTTTTACATACGCATAAAATTGTTGGGGTTGTGGGTGACCTGCACTGAACGCTCCCTCTCGGCATGCTTGGACATGCTTTGACTGACTTCTTGCACGCTTTCAAGAGGACCTCGAGTGTCGCGCGGCACAGGTTGAGGACTTGGTGTGGAAGACAGGCAGTTCTTTTGTCCCGCCATAGACAGCGGCCGACGGTAACGCCACTTTCCTTACTGTCCGGTGACATGTGTGGCAGGCCGCACCATTGGCCCTGGTAACGCTGGCACTGCTAGGTGCCCGTCTTGGGCCCCAAGTGGTGCCCCTTACACTGTACAGGTGTATAGCTTCTATCTACTATCGTCGTAGTCTTTCATCTTTTTCATTTGTATGCTGGTTTCGCAATCTCTCTGTCCATGATAGGAACAGTGTCAACAGTGTTGTCCACATCTGTTCTAAGATAATTGGTATCAGAGGGATTTGGCTTCTTTCTGTGACCAGCAAACAGTAAGGATAGCTTCACGCACTTTGTCAATACCTGAACATGTACTAGCAAGAGAATTTGTAGTATTAAGCTCAGGTAAACGTTATTCCATGCGTGTATGTAAAAGTAACAGACACCTGGAATCGTTTGTGCCACCTGCGGTCCAGCTGCTTAACCCGAGATGAAATGTCAGTCTGTTTGTGTGAGATGTAGGTGCGCACAGGATTATTCTTGATGCAAGTTTGTTGTTTCCAATATTGTCTTCTTTTTTCATGGCTAATACTTTTCATGTTGACATCTTTTGACGCTGCACATGGCAACGAACTTCATTCTTACTTTTATTTCTAGCTTTTACTTTGTAACTAGAGCACCTTCCCATGTTCGAATTGCCCACTGGGGTAAATAAAGTTGATCATTGTCATTGTCAACGGGATTTTGTTTAAAAAGGAAAAAGCGTTTGTTTGTTAAACTGGCTTGTGACCAGTCCATCTGGCCCCAGAGGGCATGAGTACTCAGTAACTCGTATTTAACTGTCCGTGATGTGAGGTCTCGGCCGAATCCCTCGCACCTGCACTTGTGTGTTGTTAGGCTATGATAATGAGTGTACTGACAATGACTTCTACTTTGACATAGATCGCCTCTTGGATGCGGTTAGGGGGTTGACACTGTTGCGATAAAAACCTTTCTTTTTGTAAGACGGGGAATTTTTGTAGTGGATGGCAGGAAGATTTTTTTTTAACTTGCTGTTTCGTATGTAGATGTTCACGCCGCGACTCACCTGTACACCAGCATGGCTTGTTCGGGCTCAGTAAGCGATCAGCGAGTAGTCTTCAGTATATTGAGTGGCCGAGAACCTGGTGAAAGTGCCGCCGAAAGACGAAAACAAAAATGATCTACAGCCTATTGTATACGTTATTGTGGTGAGAAGGGAGAGCTCACATCTTTATCAAACATGCAGGTGTTCTTGTTCTCGTTGTAGCGAGGTAACCTGACATGGGACCGCAGTAAGGACTATATACACCACCAAGAGTAATGGGAAAGCCACGGCGCAGTACCTCCGATGTTTGTAACACAGGCGGTGAATAGGTGTAGTTGCCCAGCTTAGTCAGCCGTACATGCATTAACAACCCTAGCCTTGCAGGCTTAGGGCAAAGAAATTAAAGTCGCAACGCCGACTTGTTGATCAGTCCAACGTTGTGAATCGATGACAGTGGTGCCTAGAGGCAACCTTCACAGCAGTTGAGTTCCCCCATTATCCCCCTGCTCTCCTCATGCTCATGCACGCACGTTTGTACTACGGTCTACGGTCGCAAGATCATTGAACGGACGAAGGGAGCCATTGATGGTTTGTTACATTCTAATCTAGCTCTTAAAGTGCAACAGTTGACATCGGAGACTTGCAGGCTGTGTAAGTAATGGGGTGGATTTAAAATCTGAAGAATGTAACGAAGGGATAGCATAATAAAAAAAAACAAACAAAAAAAAAACAACAACGATTTTGTCGGGGCCAACAAGTCCCGCATCTACAAAACTGATAGCATTAAAAACTTTTTGTTAGACCAGTATACCTCATTCATGGATATTTGGCTTTTTCATTGCTATAAAAAGGGAAGGGTAAAAGATTGTTATTAGCCTCAGGGAATGCAAGCACAATGTAAATGTCCCGCAACAAATAGACAGGAGATGGATAAACAGTTTTAATAAGTGTACGTTGGCGGTAGGAATGACCTCGTGCCCTACATGGCGGCGTTCACTACACGGCCAGTCACTGGTCCAGAACCCCTAGTTGTGGGATATTAGAGCATGACTATGTTGACTAAGGGCATTGGGAGGGGCGCAGTTTAGTGTGGGAAAGAGTGGTTCGACCTAAGGAAGGGAGATGAGAATCACACACAGTGCCTGCTTCCCTTGTGGTCATGCTTTGCTAATTACTGTCATCTGGCCCGACAAGTACCTCACCCTCCCTCCACTAGATGGAATCTATTCTTTCCTGCCGGATAACGAAAGTTTGGCTTTTAGACACGATAGAACGATACACACATTGGTCTGTAAATAGAAGTGAGCAACTAAACGGCCTTTAGTGTCATAGGTTTTCTGTAAGTTTTTCTTTCCTCATTCAAGTTTGTTTCTCTTTGGTTGTGTGCCTTTATAGCGACTAGCATCGGGCATCTACTGAACCCAGCCTGTGTCGGGAGCGTTAGGGACATTACCAGTCGCACTGTCGTAGTTTTCATATTGACAGAGCTCTCCTCACTCCCTTGCTCATAATGTTGCAAGCATTTTGTTGTACAGGTCTGTTGGAGAGCTGAATCAACGGGGCGAGGGAGGGAGAAGAGACAGTAAGGTTTGGGAGTGGGGAGAGAAGCCGAGGTCTTTGTGAGCCAATTTGCACAAGCAATAAGTATTGCGTGTTTCTTGACATGTTCCCAACAATGCGATCGCTGTTCTGCAGTTAACTGAAAATCTTAAGCAGTTGGGAATTACCTTTTCCCCTCTCTAGAGCTCAAGTCTTCTTTCCGACTTGGTGTGTGCGTGTGTGAGAGAGCTGGGGGCCAGACTATTTTAGATATGAGAAGGATTTGGGTTGCAGATTTCTTTGTTCAAAGTGAGTTGCTAACCACTTTGCACTTTTTTCAGGTCACAGCGTGTGGTAGAATCAGGGTGGGCACTGTCTGTGGTCGCTTAGACCACTGTCATGACCAGATCGGGCACAGATACGTGCCATGGCGGGCGTTGCTTGAAGCCATCGATTGACATAAACTAAGGGGATTTATGCTACCACTTGATACACACGTGAATATTTGTGCATATGCCGGGACCCTGTTTCCCCACGTCTGCTGGCCTGCAAGATAGGGTCCTTGGTCTGACGAGTTACAACTGACAGTTTGAGTTGAAGTAGGTTTTGTGAAGTTTTAACACTGCCGACAGTTTGCGTCGAATAGAGCAGTGGCGTGGAGAAAAAAAATCTTGCTGGGGCCGACAGTATAGTGTGGCCTCTCACAAAAGTCTCTGTCTAGCGCTTGCTGTCTGCGCCAAGTATTCCGGCTTGAGCGGCGTGGTCATAAATAATATATGGTACAGGCATTGTAACAGCCTCAGCGAAATTGCTTCTCAGTAGCACGAGCTGCCCGTGCACGATCTAGTGGCGGCACATCACGCGCGTGCACACGCACGACCACAGCAAGTCCCCGCTGACCTCACCGACCATTGTGAGGAAACCGTTAAACGCTTATTGCTGTACTGGGGGAGGGGTTGCGTCGATTGTTGACCGCCATTGTTGCGTAAAGTGGGAGAGGAGCGGCGTGCTGCACCTTTGACAGGAACATGGAAGTTGGTCACGGCCTGCTGGACAGTTGTTTTGTGTCGTAGGTCTGTCGGGAAAAGGTAGGCGCTGGGGGTTGAAAGGAAACACGTTTCGTGGTATTTGGACTAAGACTTTTACAAGTCGCAAATCAACTGCTGCAGTAGGGCAGGGCGATTTTTGTAATAGCTCGATGTTTGCTGGGCAATGCCGGATCTCATTTAGCGATCAGTAGAGAGCAGGATCAACTGGTGCTGGATGTCGATGGGGGTTGGGGGAGGTTGCAAAACCCGGGAGGGTTTTAAAGATAGGGCACCCGTTAAGTGTTGCACCCCGTGAGAGTGCTTGATGTAGGGGAAAGTAATACCCCTTTCAGTGCTTCCTACTTGCCAACCACACACTGTTTTCCCCCTTTTGAAGTATTTCCCCTTTTCGGGTCTCCTTGGTGTCGCTTTCCCAGTTTAAGAAGTCACCTTCTGCTGGAAGAGGCCGGGTAACCGTTTGATTTTTTGACAACGGGATTGACGTCAGATCAATATGCCCGGCAAAAGCGTGTATCGACTGTATCTCAGCCATGGCGCGTGGTATTTCCTTTGTAGAGTATCTAGCTCTGGTCATTGAGGGAACTCGGCACCTGCACGGTAGACGGAGAAGTGACAAGCAACATAGTGTAGGTCAGCGGTTCTCAACCTTTTACTTGTGACGCCCCCCTGACGAACAAAGGTATGTCCGCGCGCCCCCCTTAGTCAGCAATGTAAGCTGATTTCACTAATACCGATACAAGAAACTTTAAAAAAAATGACCACCTTCGCTCCCCCCTTGTAAGCACATCGCGCCCCACAGGTTGAGAACCGCTGGTGTAGGTGCTTCAAGAGGACGTGGTTGCGCGCAGCAGAATTCATGGAGAGTCCGAATGATGTCTGTGGCGCCATCTCGTCAGGTGGAGAGACTGGACCAGAGAGCTGCACGATTGGAAAATGAGCTCTGCAGCTGGCGCCAGGTCGGGCTGCTGCTGGTGTGCTGATGTATTGAGAAGAGAGCAGTCATGTGTGCACACCAGAAGTTGCAGTGCATTCTTTTATTGTAGACGGCAGCATTGACGGTACGGCTATAGTCATCGATAACTCTTTGTGCCTGCTGCACGCCTTTCATGCGTACCCGTACCCTGTATCCTGCCTTCTTTTACGTGCACCGTGCCTTTCAGATTTTATTTCAGGCCAAATCTTCTTGAGATATTTAAAAACCTTATGTTACATCACCCATTTATTGTGTAACCATATAACTTTGATGAATATTGGAATCATTTTTCATATCCTGGCGGCAGATTTGTAAGCATTTTTTTCTGTGTTTGTAACACCAATGCATATTAGTATTTTTTAAATCGCCTTTTTTTATTATTTGCGGTGGAGAAGTGACGACTGCGAAATGGAGAAAATGGTACTTTTTCTAGCACAACACTTGGGAGCTAAAAAACAAGTGAGAAAGGTAATTGGTGTGTGCGTGGAGTGGTGGGTCTTAATGTGAACAATGTTTTCTAAGAATACTTTTTTTCTGACGAAAACTACAGAGAAAATGAGTGTAACGCATCACTGCCTTTTTGCTTTGTACAGGTTTTTCTTACAGCGCACTCTTTCTTTAATGCATTAATAGTGTGAGTGAATAATGCATCTCCTAATGCTAGACCAACGCAAAATTTCCCGAGTTCAAGTCGATGATGATGTTGGCAGCAGTGTTCGTGCGTGCTTATATTCATCAGCATGCTGATAGACGTTAGGCTGTTGTTGTTTACCTCGTTGGCGATAAAACGCGGCGTCCCTTTGTCACTCGTGTGATAACGTCTTTACGGCGCCGACTGCTTACATCCCACTGGGCTGCACGTGACCTGATGGTGTGTAGGGGTGACATGCGAAGCTCGGGATGTTCGAACTCCCTGTCGTGCCTTTCTTTCTCGAACACGCCTGTCCCGCATGTTTCTGAGCTTTTCGGGTACAAGTTGACAGCAGGGACGTAACTCAGAATACAACGCGAAACGCGAGGGGAATTATGCAAAGGAGAGTGCATCGCTGGCTGTTTTAATTTAGCTTAATATATCCCCATTTGCATGAATGCCGAGGTTGCATGAACAATCCATTCCCTCTCTCCCAATCGCTATAACCCCTTTAAAAATTAATGTTTTTTTTCCGAAGGCTGGAGCCAGTCCTTTCAGTTCGAGTTATATTTTTTCCAGACGCTTTATAGGTTGCTAAACTGTCGCCTCGTCTGAATTTTTTTATTTATTTTTGTGTGGTGCGGCTGCCACACGAAGCTCGTCAATTATTGATGGACCGATTTCCTTTGGGGCGCGACAGCTTAGGGACAGGCCACGACCTTTGACCCCTTGATCCTCCAAGATGGACTCTAATGCTTGATGATGGAGGAGAAGAGCGGTGGTAGGCTGAGGACAAGGATGGGGTTAAAGAGAAAGGAAATACAACTGTGGTTTTCACAGTCGTGAAACGCTCTATGATCCCGCTAAAGAGTTGCCCTAAAAGTCTGTTGTTGTTTTTTTAAATATAAAGGGATTGAAGTGATAATACATAACTGATACCCGTTAGAACTCGCTTTCACAAGGGTGGCCTTGCCAGTGAACGCAGGTGGCCCCAAGAACAACGTAAACAGATTTTTTTTTTGCCGATGAACAGTGCGGGAAATGAGCTGACATGATGGCACCAGCGCTAACAAAATGCGAGGTTGTAGAGTGTCTGCCAGTGAGAAGAATGCAGTAGCTTAGTAGCTCTGGTAAAGCCCTTAGAGTTAATTGCCGTTTAAAAGTTGCTGACTGTAATGTGATCTTGCTGCTCCCAGTTCATTTATACAAATTGTTTTACTCGAGCTCGTTTAAAATTGTTAATGATGCCTTTCACAACTGCGATTATAATTTAAAGGTTTTTGTTTAAAACAGCCAGTGCCTAGCGTGTTTCTGTGCATTTACTTTGTATGGAGATTTTTGCTGAGGTAGTTTCCCCACTACTCTCTCACATCTCCATTGAAACTTATTTGGAAATGACTCTGACCTGGTGCTTCTGTTAATCCTTGTATGTCGGGAAGTGAGGTCAAATGGAGTTACTGTAGACATGAGATTTTTTTTTTTGCGGCGGGTTTGTGTTATTTCCAGAAAGCTGGGATTGGAACGCCGAGGCTAAGGCTAGAATGGCTAAATATTGTGCACAAGAGCATGATATTGGCGAAGGATTTGGGAATAACGACAAAAGTACAGGTGTTGCGTATATACGTAAATTAAGTTTTAAAGGATAGTAATGAATTTGTTCATTCTTTTCAACTTTGGCAGTGTCCGAGAAATGTACATTCACTATGAAATTATCAACATTATCAAATTAGCAACAATACCACGCTGAATACCAATGGTGCCCGTCAGAAGAATAAAAATGTCTATTTTGATGCGTATCTCGACATTTCTGTCAGTGCTTCGCACGCTACCAACTTAATATAGTTTTATCGGATGGACCTTTCCTTCACTGTGTGCTTGCGTCTGAGATCCAATGTTTCGCTTCCCAGTTGACTGTTGGAGCAGAAATTACGCCGTCTAGCCGCGACACACTCCCTAGTAACGAAATAAAGACGACAGCGAGTGCACCTGTCTCAGCTGCTCTGGCATCGCGACAGTCGGGAAAAAGGGGCAGTTTCCGCGTTCATCCCCAAGTCTGTAATTCTGTTCAGCCTTATTGCGGTCGCCCAGTTCCCCATTCACACCTGCTGCTGTTTAGATTACAAGACAAGCCTTCCTCTGAACTGATTGAAATTCTGGATAAAGCAACTAGAAAATCATTTTATGGCGATATAAAAGCAAAATACGTCGGCAAACTTGACACTTAAACCTACAGTAGCCCCTCGCCTAATTCCCCTTATTCTCTGAAACAGTGTGTTGTGTCAACACGCGTCTGCGACGCTCCTGGCACTGCGCTTGAGACTTCTCTTTCCCGTCTTCCTAGGATGGCGATTGGTCTCTAGGCGGGCAGTGACAGAGTAGGACAGGATCAGTCCCACTGGGCATTGCTTTGTACATTGCTTTCACTTTCTCTCTCTGCCAGCCACGTCCTGATTAACGCAAGCCGCCCATCGCGCTCTGCCAGCTTAACGACGGCGATGGCCTCGCTGCAGCTGGTGGTGGCGGAGGTACCGGCGGTGGTCATCTCCTGCGAGCAGGTCCAGTCCATTTAATCACGCCCCGCACGCCAGACAATGAATTTCCAGGACCAAACGTGCTGCAGCAGCTGTCTGGTGGCCGTCGCTCTTGCGCTACCCACTTTTCGGGCTCGTTGAATAAACATGGGGAGGGCTGAACACGGAGGAAAACAAGTCGTCGGCCCAAATGATGTCCAGCCCACTGCTTGCTTCTGTCACCAGAGACGGATTTTTTGTTTTAAATAGCCTTTCTGATTTCCTGATACTTCCAAGCCAGATTGTGTCATATCTCTTTCTACAATCAGAACTTGTTAGTAACTTGTAGGGGGAAAGAAAGACACTTTGCGCGGTAGAGACCGTTGCTAAACTTAGAAATTTCGTCAAAACGATTCTTAATCCTAAAAATATTTTTTAGATGAACGGCACAAAGCAGGAATAGTTTCCAGCAAAGCCTTTGCAGCGTGTTAGCTTTAGATGAAAAGGAAAATATCTAATGTCTGAAAAAGGTGGCAGGCGTGTGCTGATTGACCAGCTAGTATGCGAGCGACACTCCCGCTCTGCCCCCTTCATCCCCATCCCCATCCCCAAATGAACGCGGCCTTGTCCAGATGAGTGGGCACGGGACGGGCAGACAGCGCCAGCTTCTTGCGAGGCGAGGTAACGCGAGAGAGATAGAGTTGCAGGCCATCAAATTCTTCCGCAAACATGGCTGGGCGAGAAGGGAAGGATCGAGTCGGCGATAAGGGTAAAAGATGCCGTTTGAAAGGTTTTATGGGTCCTTTGCGAGAAAGTCCGTACTACCCATTGATTCCGAACGGTGAGCGCAGGGCGGGCGTTAGGGGAGCACTAGTGCTGTGTTATAAATCGCCTGGCAGTCCTTAGAGCTGATCCGCGGGGCAGGTAAGCCCTTGGTGCCGCGCCTGTGAAGAATGATGTTGATGGTTTGGCTGGTCAGGCTAGGATTTAGGGAGTTGTCGTGCTCCTCCTGTCGCTTGCTTTATGTGATCAACTCGTTCACAGCAAGTAGACGAGCCGGGGCTTTTAAAGGACACTGCACGACTGGATTTATATTCTTGCACTTTCCACGTCCCTGAGTTAAACTTATTGTCAACAGCTGATGTGCTTTCGTTAATTGTACAGGAGTGGGGGAGGGGAGGCTCTACTACCCCCCCCCTACCTTACGTAGTCTTCTTGATGCTTTGTTCTTTTGTTCTCGTTAGTGGCATTGTAACACAAAGTTCAGTTTTCATCAAAGTTCGACCACTGAGCATATCGCGGCCTGGCCGCGGGCGAGGATCACATGTTTCTTCTGATTCTGTCCTACAGGGAGAACGGAGGGTGTAAGGAGTTGACTGGGTTGTGCACGAGGCGGACGGCGTTAGGCGAGGAAACGCTCGCCATCTTGTAGCCATGGCCGGCGGTGGCAGTCCTAGCTTCTTGGAGTTGCCTGTTTCCCGTTTGAATATTTATGGCATCGGGCGCCTTTTGAGGCCGGGTAGAGTTCGCTTTGTGTGCTTCGTACGCTGCCGAGCATTGATGAGCTCCTGAGTGGACGAGTCCGGACCAGGGGGAGAGTACACTCGTTGCAGGTTCTTTCAGCCAGCGCACTTAATTGTCAGAAATGTGCAAGGCAACTCCCCACCAATCAAACGACACAATTAGACAGAGATAAAAGGCTTGGCGATTTTTGTGTGTGTGTCATTGTCGTGTGCGTAAAGAAGTGTGAACGAAGTGGGGAGGGTGCGTGCAAGATGGTTATGGCGTAGCTGCTGCGGAGATGAATCACTCAGTTCAGTCCTCCCCCTCCTCCTTATTGGGGGCGTGGGGTGTTGGATGAAGACGGTCGTTTTCTGCTTCGACGGTAACGCAAATTTGAACAGTTGATTTACGAGCCTTTTAGGTTTCTTATGGATAGAATCTTGACGAGAACCATAACACCCCCACCCAGTCATCTGTAATTATGTTTGCATCTTTTGTTGTTTATTCATTTTGTTAATGCAGCTGTTTACAGGTGGTTTTTTTTTCAAAAATGGGTTAATAGCCTATCAAGAATGCCAGGTTTTTTAAATGGTGCTGAATTTTTTTTCTAAACATTCTGCTAAGTTTATTGGTTAAAGTCCCAAAGAAGTTCCGAGAAAGCCATGAAGCTGGACTGTAGCAATGCCAACGTAGGGGTGCGAAGTCTGTTCAGTCAGCACTTCAACAAGCTTCAAAACACGAGGAACAATACACAACCCTTGTTTTCATGGATCGTCCCCCAGGCCAGTCGACTCAAAAGCGCTGTCATGGGTTTAATAGTGAGCCTCGGAAGCAGGACAATGCCGAGGAGAACGTTTTGACGAGAAGACCGATGGAGGCCGGACTGCCCTTTAGGCTGTAAGCTCTTGCAAGCTGGGGGAGCTCACAACTTAGCCAGTGGTTCGATACTCTGTTGGCGGAGACAGTATTTACCTAGCTACTGCTTGGTGTGGGTTAGCGCTAGCAACGCGGACAAGACGTGTAGCTGTTTGTGACGGCAAAGTATAGCGAGATAAGAGAGGTCGGGCAGCCAGACTGTCACAAAATTCACTTAATAATAATTTGTACTGTGCGATATATCAGCCAATAGCCAAGCTCACTTCGTTGAACAAGATCGAAGAAATCAGTCTCAAAGATGAACAAACAACAGCGTGAAGACTCGTTGCGTTCCGGCGCCAGGTTTAACCGAAAGTAGGGTCAAGAGAATATCGACACTTGTGTTGAGAAGTCTTGAGAATAGCGACAAATGTATTAAATAGGCATTCAGGTGATGGGTACTTCATTCATTGCAACTCAGCCGCTGCAGACGCGAGTGAAACTCGTCAGAGTGGTAGTCTGGCCAGTTGATGCAATCAGTTTGCACTTGAAAAGATCGTATACAATCCACCTGCAAATCACGAGAGGAAAGCAATCGCAGCAGAGGTTCTTATAAACGGGAAGATCCAACACTTTTATTCAATCAAACATGAGCACATCACAGAAACAAAATCACAGAGTCGATCCCCTCAGCCTGTGAGGTGAAAAGACATAATTCCCATCCCAACCTGTCTATTTTGTGGTGGGTGTGACCGCTAAGGTAACGAAATGTCTGCTCAAAATGTACTTAGTGAAGTGACATCAAGCAGCGCATAGACACGATTTTGATTCATTTGCTCTTTCAGATTTAACCCCTGACCTCCGTCGCTCCGTGATATGCATATATAACCTTAATTGTTGGTACGGCCTGAAACTCCAACCCACCCACCCACGATCTTCCAATTCTCGCGTTGGTTTGGAGAAAATGTCGCCCGAACGAATACAGAAATGATTTGGAAGTGCGGGTAATGTCGGTACTTACTTCAAGGAGAAGTAAACATAACATCTTTTGCGACGTATGCCAGTTGGGATTTCCATAAAATAACTCAGGCAATAACTTCTTAACCAGCCGTTAGTCGGACATTCCTCCTGGCGAGATTGTGCTGGATCAGGCAGCAAGGTGTTAAGGACCAGTTGTCATAAACAATCTATTTCAGTTAATTGATGATGATAACTTTAGAGCATGATTTATCGCGCTGTGAGGTCCTCAAAATATTTTGCGTCTCTCGACTGTCGGCACGTGGGAGAGAGGGGTAAGTGGAGAGGAGGGAACCTTCTGGTGGGGAGGGGTAGTGGCGCGGGTATAAGAGACGGTGATACAAAGAACTTCTGCTGCAGTCTGGACAACATGATTTTTAGAGCGACTGGAAATGGTGGGATGATAGTGGGGAGGAGGCCGCCTCCATTGATCTGCAGAATCTAGGCGGCTTTTGACGGCATCATCGGCGACGTCGGCGGCGGGGTGTGTGGCGAGCTGTTGCCAGTCCCAGTGGCTGGCGATGACAGGCAGATTCCTTTCTCGCCACCCTCCACATCGCCTCTCAGCCTGCAACGTAGCTTGCTTTGCCGAGTCGGGTAGATCACAAAGTCTGTTGTAATAGGGATGAAATGAAACCTTTCGGAGATTAGGAGGCAAATGACTATTGAATTGCTTGCACGTGGTCTCAAATCCTACCAGCTACACACATCTCTGAGACCCAGCCCCCATCTTTCTCTGTTTTCGTGTAGTCGGCATGTCAAGATTGAAAGAAGACGACAAGAAGCGGATGTTTGTATTGATTTGGGCCGTTAAACGAATCGACAGCTTACTTTTGAAGGGGGAAGACGTACATCTCCAGGTCATGCACTGCACTCTTGACTCCATTGTAAGTGGGGAAGAAGGCATGTGTAGCCAGTACTTTTATAAAATTAAAATTTTCTGAATTAAACAGGTCATGGTTAGGAGTGAAACACTACTGTGTTACTAGTGGGCGACGCGCTGTGGTTAGTCCGTCAAGTCTGTGGCAGAAAGTCGCCACCCTTATGATCCCCGGAGCATAGACACGCTGACTCTTGCTCAGTTTATTGTCTTCCGGCGACTTTTTTTTAACAGAGTGGTTCACTTGTTGATACCACTGTTGTGCGTACCTGGACCATTGTGTTTTTCTCTAACCCATCCCAGAACTGTAATTCGTATCCCAGAGTATAACGTGAACAATCTGTGTTACTGGCTACGTTTTGTCTTTCTTTTCAACCCTTTAACCCCAGCGACAAGGACCGGCTGGGGAGTTTCAGGGACCCTGTGGCTTGACGTTTGCAACTGCATTTTTCTTGTGTGGATGTCGCTGGGGGCCAGAGCCGGAAAAGCCTCAGTCACAATCAACAATCTGCACACTTCTCGGGCGAGCAGGTCGATGACACTTTTGTGTGCTGGATCGAATAAGTCTTGATGGTCATAATTGCCGCTCTTCTGTCTCAGCTCTAGGGTAGTGTTGACGAGTGGGTGTAGGTGAAGATGACCTGGACTGTGTTGAGTGAATAGCATCAAGAGACTGTTAGTACAAGACGGCATATTTACAGTGCGATAGGCATTCAAGCATGTCAAGGACGAGCAGTAAAGAGGACTGCAGTCTTCTCTAGCCTAAATACCTTTCCTTTATAGTATGGACGAACGTTTGATCAAGTTTGGCAGAGTTTTATACGAAGTTCAAGCTGTGTCGAGATGTGTGCGATGGTGCAAGAAGTCGCAGTGCTGTAACCGACCTTATTTTTTTTTTTTTTTTTGAAGAGAGGATTATCGGGTTATGCTTAGAAAATAAACATAGACCTTTTTGGCCTTTAAAACTTGGCAAGGCCTTCAGCTTTATGGTGACCACAAAGACGTGCAATACTTAGCAGACGGTTTAGTGCTGTATACATGGAATTATCACAATCATGTGCACAAACCTTGAGGAGGTGGTCCGTAGACTTCGTCTCGGGTTTGAGCAGCCAGCAAAGCGTGTCGCCAGAACTGCAGCTACGGGTGAACGTTGCACGCTGGCATCCAAAACGCTGTGGAGGTGAGAACGAGCATACCGGCCACGAATGCTCAGATATGTTTCCCCTTCTCGCTAAATACAGTAGTCGTGTGAAATTACCTGATAGGGTCCTGAGGTCTGCCACTAGCTTTGCTCAGTCCGGAGCGCTGCTTACCTCTCCAAGCTTGCACCTGTCTGAGCCTGGTAACGGACAGCTCAGCGATCGGTTGACGATGTGCCTTAGCCTTGTGTTAGCCTCGTGTTAGCCTTGTGTTTGCCTTTGTTTTGCCTTTTCACGCAGGTGACCTTCTGTTCGGTGCATTTAACTTGAGGTCCAGGGTCGGGGCTTGGTTGGTTGGTGGCTTAGATTTCTGCGGAGGGCACGAGTGCCCATAAAGCTGTGTGCTTGCCGGCAACGGATGTGTGGGCTCAGTGTGCATGTTACGTCGTCACGCGACGGCTCCCATCTACCCTGGGTCAGCGCAACTGAGGGAGGTCTACAAATCATGCCTGTTTTACGAATCTCATCTCTATAGCAAGAAAGGATTATTGTGTTATAATGTTCAAAGACTTTCACAGGATTGTTGACATTTTGTCAGTCCCTTTTCTTTTGGCTGTTAAAGGCATTAGGTTACAATAGTTAGACCAGTGATAGTTGAAAGGTTTTTGTCTGTTTCTAGAGTTTGGTTAGTTGCGTGCGGTTGAGCTTTTGATAATCTTCCGGCAGCGGAAGACGACAGGAGTGAAGTGGGCGTAAATTATGTGCTACACTGTTCGCCTGCCTCACAGTGGCCGTGGACTGGCAGGCAGCCTCACCGAGTCCTCACCTCATTGGCTTGGTGAGGAGACTGACCGTACATATAGTATTTGCACAGCAGCAACATTCTGTGTGATTCTCTGCCTGCCGTGCAAAAGCGCCGTAAATGATGCCAATTAACTCCCGCACCGAACTGAGCACAACGGTTGGTAAATGAGTTGTTAGCGCTCGCATGAATGGCTCGTAAGTAATTGATTATTCCCTGAATGGCTCATTTAAGTGACCGGTAGGAAGAGGACCTGGTAAACATTGAGGCTTTGGTTTACCAACTACTTAGTATTTGGGAGGTGGGAAGGACCCGGTATGTGCGACCTTCTTCCTTGCCGGCTGCTCCAGTGACAGAGACTTGTTGGTCTGGAATCGTCAGCACGTATTATTTGGATGTTCCCTACCCTTCGTTTTGTGTGAAATCAAGGAACTTTCCGTTGCCTTGTGGAGATTGGACCTTTGTGAAGGCAAATTATGTTAGGGGAGGTAATGGAAAAGCTGCCTGAATCGGGTCCTTAGTTACGACTTGCCAGACGTCTTCACTTGTAATTTCGCTAATATCTGCCCTTTGCCGGGCTGCTTGCTTGAGCCCAACGTGAAGAAACTGTGAATGCTGACGCCTTCTCTCCACAGGCAGGAGGCCATTTCTCCAAACACCATCTTTTGTACTCAGTCATTCCTGTTTAAAAAAAAAAAATTCCCTGACGACGGCTCATATGGAATTATTTTCTAGTCATCGACAAAAGGATCTTTGCACAGTAGCAGAATAGCGATTCTTTAGGTATTTAATGTAACGTAACCTAAGGTTGCAAGATAACCATAGTTCGGATCCATTCGCCGCCTTTTTTGTAGCTCACCACGTGCGAGTTGAGTAGGTTTGTCAGCAGCAACAAACTAACGCCGCGCACTGCCACGCGATAAATGAAAACAAGAGGAGTAAAAAGGCTCCGTGAAGATGCTGTAGAAACATGATAGGGCACTGACGGGTGGGTGGTGGGGTGGGTCTGACTGAACGCAGGCATCGTCCTGTCACACGCGGACAACCTCCTTTTCGCGCACTCCCATTTCTTTCCTCCCCCGCTCGCTGTTTTTGCGGCGAAGAAGCGCTGCGCTTCGTGGTGAAATGAAATAAAAACACGTATTAAAATGCAGCACAGGAGTGTAAGGATAGCCCGGTGGCCGGCCTTAAGGGGCACGAGAGATGTGCTGGGGCCTCGGGGCAACCGTCGGGCAGCAAACGCCAGGGTGGCGGGGGGCAGGGATTGATTCCTACGGCCATGCGCAGGGTCGTCGTTTGTTTAGATTACTCCGCTGCTGCCTTGTTACCTAACTGGATTGCCGGCGCTCGCTCGGGGAGAGGCGCCCAGTGACACTGGAATCAATGTCTACGACGTCCCTTGCGTCGGGGATGGAGGGGGAGGGATGCAGTGTCCGTCCGTGTGTACGTGCTTACTCGCGCACGCATGCATATTCGTGATTTATAGCAAAGCTGGCCTCGTTTTAGTGACCTGCGTGACGAAGAGCCCATTTGCACAGCACACACGACAATCCTATCAGGTTAGATGATCATAAGAAATGTGTGTTTTCGATGTTTATGATGTTTTGTTGTCTCCGCCGCCCCTCTTCCAATACTCACTGTTGCCAGTTACAAGGTCGTTCTTAACAGTTCAGCTTGCGAGAGCGTCAAACCTCCGAAACGCCCCAATGACCCTTTGGCAAACATGTTTGAGCTTGGCATCTTGTTTGTTGATGAAGTTTCAGTGTCCATCCACCATACCATTGTTCCTTACGACTTACACAAACTTTGTCAAACGTTCATTTAGATGCATGCTTTACGTTACTTTTAGTGAGCACCCATCGATGTTCACTTGGCCGGAGGTGGGTGGGTATGGAGCATGAATAAATGATTTTTCCCAGCTTACAACTCATACCTGTGCTTTCTCTTTTAAAACAAAAAATGAAGAAAGGCATTTAAGCTCGTGAATAATTCTGACAGGCTTTCTTCGCTCCCAGTTAATATTTTCCCACCAAAACGAGCATGTGGTGTATTGATGGTTTTTCCCTTTCAAAACTATTCAGATGAACAAACAGCCGACGAATCGAATATTTGCAAACAGAATGCGAAACGGGTGAGGCAATGAAGTTTTCTGAATCCGGGGACATAAACCAGGTAGATGTAAAAATAGTGCGAGTTGTGAAGTGACACGTTGGTAACCCGTGGTAGTTCATTTATTTTTTTTTTGGGGGGGGGGGGAGGCTGGTGGGTTTGGATATTGCAATTTTCGAAGCTGGCGAAGCAGAATAACAATCGCTAGGTCATACCGGTTGTCCTTCTATTAAGCCGTTTAGAAAGCAGCGAAATAGCGGAAACTGCTGGTAAACGCGATTCCCGGAATCCTATCCGATGTTAAGAGGCAATTTGGACACTGTTGTGCTGGGCTTGTTTTTCAGACGTCTGTCTCCAGATTCGTGTTACCTTTTGTGTGCAGCGAGAATGTCTGCAATCGTTTATCTTGGGGTTTTCTTCCGCCTCCTTCTTGTTTCCGTGTTTTTCTCGCAATATTATAATTCACTCTTCTCCTCCCTCCCTCCAGCGGCTTGCGCAGCTAAAATTCCCTCCACCCATACCTTTTGTTCGTGCATATCAAAGAAAGATGAAAGTGGACCGCCCGAGGCTTTGGTCATTAAACGTTGTCATTTTTTACATTTAGAACTGTTTAAACCGCGTGCTAAATCAAGTTTGTAGCGAGTGTTGAAATAATTTTTGTTGAGACAAATGGTTATACTAGTGCATGACTTATGTTGAAGTCCACAGAGCAAGTTTATCTTGGCGTAACATGTATTTTCGCGGCCGCTTTGCACCAGCCAGTCAGCAGCAGCAATCACTGGGCAGCATGATGAAGTGGTAAACAAGTCAAGGTTCCTAGCACTTCTGTGCTCAGCCTTTAGGGGCCTAGGTTTACACAGAGCCTGTAGAAAACAAGACCACGATTATTAGTATTGCTGCCGAGCTCACCCTCTCTACTGCCTGTAGGACGCTTGTGGTCTGGCGCCGTGCAGAGTGAGCGAGCGGTACTAGTCCCCGCTTCCCTTTTCACAACCACCGTCACTGGCGACTGTTTGCCGTCGCAGTGCTGTGACTGCCGCACAGCGTGAACGGAGATGGATGACTGGCTCAACATCCAGGCTGCTTGGTCCGGTGAGTCGCGGTCAGCAGCCGACAGTTCGGGGGTGGGGGTTCAAAGCGAAAGCGTGATGACGGGCGTCAACGACTGATGGGCAACAGTGGCTAGCCGGCACTATTCACCTTTTCCATATCCAGCCATCCTTCCCCCACCACTTTGCCCGCACGTCCACCACCACACACCTCCACCACCACACCACCACCACCACACCTCCACACACTCCTGCTGCCGAGGGCCGGGCCGTCTGCCTGATCGATGCTGGCTTCATCAGGGAGTGGAGGCAGGCCTCGCCATGGAGAGGTCACCCTTGCTGGGGCTCCCGGTGATGTCATTATTTATTATGCATTGTCAACTATACAGACATCTCATGGCCTGTCCTTGTAGACCATGCGTACATGCAGGTCCCTTTGGTCCACGAAACACTTTATCTCCATCCGTTTATTTTGTCTGAGGAACAAAATGTATGACGACGCTTTAGGCCCAATCCGATTTCTTCGATCCCCGTTTCTCAGGAACATGATCTTTGGATCAACTTTCTTTTCTCTTGAGAGGAGGATGATAAGTGGATACTTTAGTACGGGGCATATCTGTGTTCAACATCAGCAGCCATCGTGCAGCTATGCCTGTCTCAACAGATTCATTTCTTAAGACACGTGAGTGCGCATGCCGGAAGATGCCATTGACTGAAGTACTGTTCATCCGTGCTTCACTTTTCTGCCCATCAAAAAGATGTCTACCTTAATGAACAAAGACGATTCCTGTGTCGTTTTTACGACTTGTCAACAACCATGCTTGGTGAAGTCATTGGTTAAGTTAAGACATTCATGGGAGCGCTGCTCACCCATTCCAACAACCATACTTGGTTGAGTCCTGCAATACTGCCTTTTTATGATCACGGTTAGCGATTGTGGACAAGTTAATGTAATTTGAAATTGTTTCTTCTCCAATATCTTCGCATAGAAAAATCGTCCTCCTCCAGGTTTTCCCTTCAAAACTCTATTCATGGTGAAGAATCCACGAGAGACCCGGATCACGGGCTTGCACTTGTGCACCGAGTCACATTCTGTGGCACTGTTTTGGCTCTCTTGTCAACTAAAGGTCAGGGATCAACGATGGTGTGGACTCGTGAAGCATAAAGTCGCGTTCTTTTTTAGTTTTATCCACCACTCGCGCTTACATCGTGTGCTCTCGTTCTTTGCAGGGCGTTGTTCAAGGGAATCTCCTCGATCCATTACGCTATCAGCCAATAACCGTATTCTCGCCACGTCGGAAATCCCAGATATCATTTCAGCAGGTCCAGTGAGAAATCACATCGTTAAAAAAATCTGCCAGCGAATTAAAATTTTGCGCCAGGAGAGCCCTCCTGAGGCTCCGACAATTGCTAAAATTCATTTCGGTTTCTTAGACACTGGAGTCACAAATTGTCTGGTAACTCCCCTTTGTCCTTTTTTTTTTTTTTTAAGCCTGCATTGAGTATACCACATAAAATCTTTCTTTCTTGTCCCTTTCTTTCCCCTCTTCCTCTTTCTCTCTTTGCTGCTCTCACATTCAGTTTCACAACGGGAATATTTATCCGACACTTTTTTAAACATTTCATGTTCTGAACGCGGCCATCTACTTCAAGACAAAAGAAGGCTTTAAATTTTGCAATTTTTCTTTTCTTTTCTTTTTTTTTTTTTTTTTTTTTTGGAAGAAGGGTGGTGGGGATATCTCTTCAAGTAAATTTTTGTTTTTCCGGCTCCTAGAACAGTTTTTTCCCTTCTTGCAGCTAGGCTTTAAGTGTGTTCTCGTGTTCATTTTGAACTCAGTTTTTGATGGATGTGCTGTGGTGGAGGAACGTAACAATGACCGAGTTTTTGAGCGTGGCATACTGTGGGGTGCGCGTAGTTCTGCTTGCTCCTCACCACCGCTCTTCAAGAGAATAGAAGGTGGCAGGTTGGGGATAATTTTCCTTTGCAGATTCAATTTTACGCGTGCACCCCCCTCCCCACGCTTGCAACGCGATCAGTTTTGCGAAGCAGGTCATTTATAATAGGGCAATAAACGTTTTTTTCTGGGGTTGTGGGGAGTGCTGGGGACTTGGAGAGGGGCCTCGAGAGAAGGAAGATGCTGGTGGGGAGGGTTGGTGTTGACTTCAATATTCATCGATTGTGCTGGTCAGCAGATTGTGCCGATGGGGGCAGTATATAAGCTGTGAGCCACCCACCCTCTCTCCCGTCCCATCTCTCGCTACGTGTACGAAAAAAAGTGGCGCTGGGAGCAGACAACGCTTTGTGGAGGCTGCCAACACAAAAGCCCGGAAAGACGATAAAGTGCACATTGCACGGCAAACAGTCTAGAAATTGCGGCATGACAGGATAATGTGGGAAAATTCATGCGTATTATAACAGGGAGAACATTTTTCATCTGCTGTTTATCGGCATTTGAAAGCGTGCACGACAAATCTGGGACACGTGCACACGCGCCCGCACGTGTGGGTTGAGTGCACACGCGTGTAAAGGTTGAACTTCTGAACTGTTGTCATTGGACCTTTCATTGGGGATTGCAGAACATCCGTAGTCCAGTGAGGGATAGGACTCGATAGTTGGGGCCGGGAAGAGAACCAGACCCTTTGATGTCTATAATGAACGTTTCGACGTACTGGCGACAATATCTTGCTTAAAAGAGTACTACGATACTCGTAACGACCTTCGCCACAAACAATCGGAAGCCCGCATTGCAGCTTCCGTCTGGACCGGACGCTTGTTAAGTGGTGTCCCTTTGAAAATTATGACGTCACAAAGAATGCCTACAGAAACGTCAACAGTAGCCAATTACAGTCCCGCGACAGTGGTGGCCATTTCCCCCTTTTTTGTGAGAGGTGCATAGCTCGGCAGTTGCTGAGGTACTGGTACATTTGATAAAACGCGAGTCTTCACCGACAGATGGTCATCACCATAGCAGAGCTGTTCACTGGCATCTCTTTCCTCCACCTCCACCTCCACCGTATGCTTGGGGTCTTTGGAAGGGGTCTCAGACACTCATCGATCCTTCGCACAGGTTGCGGTGGTATCAGTCGGACGGGGTCGCTAGGTGACTGCCTTTAGTGAGCGGTCGGTGTCGCTCTTGACCGCGATGGCGTCGTCGCGGTTGCAGCACGCGCGCCGCTTCCTATTCCCGCAAAGCTGGTGGCAGGAAGGGTAGGTTGCTGGTGAGGACTGCCGGCTGGCAGTGGTTAAGTACTATTCACTCCTGGCGGAAAAAAGACTACCCACCTCCACCCTACCCATTACTCACGCGCCTCGTTTAACTTGTACGTCAGTATTTTGATCGCCTTTTTTTGGGTGGTGGTGGTGGAGGATGTTGGTCCGTTTGAGAAAGAATCAGATTATTATCAACCATATGGGTGGGCTGTCTGTCAACAAAGCTATGCAGTTTCCTATGCATCCAGCATCTATTAGAAATGTATTTGCGAACAGAGTTTACTAGCAGAATAGCGTTTCGTTTTCTGTTTGTACTTTGATGATTGTGTATTATACGACTGCGAAGTGGTGCAAGTTGCCGTGGTTGCCTTGGAATAAAACCTTATAAAATGTCCTGTCTAGAGGTGGTTCAGTGTGCTGTACCCCGCACTGTGAAGGGTACGGTGTACAACCAGCAGTGCCTGGGTTTCCAGTCCTCACGCACACCGCCTTCGATTAAAACAGTTCGACATCCATTCGACCTGTGGCAGAAAAATGTGTACAGCAATGTACATTTGTTAGTAGTATCACAACCTTTTGTTTATTTCTGATGTGTTTTATGAGATGTCACTTTTCATTTCCGGTTCATTACACACGTTTTAAAAGATTCGTCGTCGCATCCCGGAGGTCGGATTTTGTATGTTCTATAACCGTTTGAAAATTTTTCTTAAGATGAGCACGTCGTTTTGGGGCGAACGGACGAAGCGCGAACGACTGTCAGCATTTGGTAATCTAGCATTTGTCATTCAACTTGATCACACATTAAGCTTCACAGTAGAGATTGAGTCAGTCTTGAAGAAATCGCCGTGACTAAAAGATCTTTTTTCGCAATGAAACAACACAAGTTTGTCGGTATGTTTTTCAGACGTGACGCCTATGAATCACCTCTGTCTCCTCTTGGCGTGCGAGCTTTACAAAGTTTTTGAGGAGGGCGAGTACGAGGGGGGAGGGGGCGGCGCATTCTCGAAGCATCCGTCACGAAAGCCAGCCAAGCGTATTATAACTCGGTTAACCTTGGCGGGCTTTATCTCGGTCCGTTCAGAGCGCTTCCGCTGCCATCATCTTCACGCGTACGAATGATAGACTGTCGCACCTAGCAGCAAGATCAATAGTGTTGGCAACGGAGAGGACAGTGATGGTGGGTGGTGTGCCCAGTCAGCATCAGCAACCTAGCAGCGCTGGGCTGCGGCAATAGGAGAGGGCGTCAAGAATAACTGGCGGCAACTGTTACAGCAGTTGTTTTTGCGTACACCCTTAAAGCCAGGGCAACTGATTACAACAAGCAAACGAAAAAGAAAAACAACAACAACAACGGATACATAGATGTATGTGAGCGCGTAAGCAAGCATGCAGTAGCATGTTATCGCGGTCATCTTCGGGATCATCCTGGTGGCACGGCGCCAGAAGAGTTTATCAGCTGCCTGGCTGTCTAGTTCGTGCAACGGGTCTGTCAGCAAGCTTTGATAGTGATGCACGTGGCAGCGATGTCCCGGTGCCGGCGGTGACAGTGCTTGGCGTTGCCATGGTGCTTGTCTCCTTGTTTGTGGCCCAGGGGAGCGAGCGAGCGGCGAGCCAGCAGCAGAGGTGTGGCGGGATGCGGTGGCCTGAGCTTGTCCCTCTCCTTCGCTTGGCCCCCTCCTGCTGCACGTACTACCCCTCCCCCTTGACCCTGCTTACATTCTCGTGCAAAAAATAAAACAAACTATCGCGTCTGTGTTTGCACACACTGCACAACACGCTTTTTTTTTTATTATTTGTTTTGTTGAAATGTTCAAATATTCCGGGGACATAATTTGGGCGGGATGACTTGCCAGTGCAGGTCAGTTGGTAATGGAGAGGTTAAAAGCAGATAATTCATGGGTGATACACGGCGTCGAAATTTAACGCTCGTACATGCGGACACGCACACACACCACCACCACCCCTCTCACACACACACGCACACTGAGCTCCAGTTTGTTGCTATTTAAGCTTCTGCTGCACGAATGGCCAGAATCCACCAGTTGACAAACAAATCTTTTAGACTGTCACAGCGTATCAGTACTTAATTTTGGTCACAGGTATCCATCCGTACCGGTAGACCTGTGGCGTGTTGAAGTGAAAACGTGTAGCAGCTGTTGCGCGTGTTTTTAGAGGCTAAAACATCCTCACCCTTTCTGTCCCTCATTTGAGCACGACCAATTAGACGGTCACCAGCAATGACATCGGTGGTCGACCTGGGACTGAGTGGAGACTGCATTGGGCAGTATAGTTGCAGGAAGCAGTTGGACTCCATTGATTTTGCAAGCTGCCGGGGCGATGGTTTGACAGTTTTGTTTACTCGTCTTCGGGCCATTCGTGCAGCAAAAATTGAGCTTTTGATGTTTAGCGGGACGGGGTAGGGATGGATGAGCAACACGCACTGCCCGCACCCACTTTAAAATTTTTTTTTTCCCCGAAAGAAAGGGCTGGCAAGAGAAACATTGACCATCATCATCACCCTAGTCCTCGGCCGATTAAGCGCAAGTCTGTTATTTTGTCTGTAATTTCTCGACCAAAGTTTTGTGCCGCAAGCTTTTAGCCACCCCACGCCCTTCTGCATATCCACGGCGTTCTGATGGCCACCTCATTAACTTTTCGGGAGGAAAAACGAAGAGGGCCTTGGTGGCTCGCAAGAGGCGGACCACTGTGGCCGAGCTTTACGCTTGAGTGGCTGCGCTGTGAGGTCAGCATTCGTTTGGTTTGCCTGGATGAAGTCCCAGCAAGTTGCTGCTCTCGCCTCCTTACACATCTGCGTCATGCATCATCCCGTGCCCGCAACTGGCAGCAGGGCGAGGGTGTACATAACTTTATGGATTTGTGCTAACGTCATCGACTGCCTAAGTGTGGGTGGGGTCTGTCATCGGGATTACTGTGTCGTTCCATTAGACAAAACTAGTGGCAGAAATTATCGAGTCATGTTAGAAGCTTATTTTGCCAGCGCTGCTGTATATCTTTAAAGAAAATAATAAAAACAAAAAGCGCCACTGCGTTGTCTCAAAAGTAAGCTTTAAAAAGGTGTTAATTCACGTGAGCAGACGTTGATCGATAAGTACATTTTATTCTATTGCGCATTTCCCCATATTTTTCCCGTCTCCATTTTTTGTTTACCTCGCCGGCCACCCCACCCACTCCACCCCATTTTGCGTGACTATCCTAGCGCGCACCCGCAGTTTACTTGCTAAAATGTTGGGTGACAGTTCGCTTTGCGGAGTGGCGGCGAAATGTTGACATGTATAAAAGTATTGACTGTTGGGAGGGTGGGGAGGACGGGATGATGATGATACGTGCATGTTATGCTGTCGCCGATGGCTGGACTCAAACGATTATCTTTTGTATTTGTTGCAGGAGATGAAGGTGAACTGGGCCTCGTCCCCAAGCCTGCAGCCGAAGATGGACACCAGCAGTGAGTAGAGCTTGGCTTTTTGTCTCGTGGTCTGATGAGTGCGAGCGGGTAGCGTTTTCAGGGCAAACAGCCAGGTGCTGGCAGCGTGCTGCAAGTAGACAGGCGATCGCCGTCAACGAGAGCTCGGGCTATTGTATTTCCAAAGTGCATTAACGGCTGGTGCAGGCCGCTGAATGAAAACAGACTGAAACGGGCGCTCTTTCCTGTTATCGACCGCGGCACACAAAAAGCCTGGTCATCTTCCAGTTGAGCTCTTTCTCTCTTGGCCGTCCTCCCTTCCATGCATTCTCATTGCTTCCCTTCCGTCTCCCACCTCTCTTTATACGTTCGCACACACGGCGACGTTCACATGTGGCGAGAGATCGTAGGTACGTGATCCTTGCAGAATTGAAAAGTAAGGTTTGATAGTTGCATGCTAAATTACTACGTTCCAACCCAATTTTTAACAACCTCTATCACCTATTACATGTGTTTGAAATATGACACCACCTAAAACTTGACACGATGCGTGATTTCGGCAAAAGTCGAGCAGCAGACAGGTAAAAGCACAAGCGTCCTGTTAAAGGTCGATGTCGGTGGGAGAAGGGTTGGGATGGGCGGTCGACCGTGTGTTCGTCCTGCCTTTTCGTGAAAGTAAAAAGAGAGCGAGAAGACTAGCGTATAAGCCTGAACCCGTCTGCAGAAATGACGCAAGTGTTATCTTCTAACTGTGTGGGTTTTTTTTTTTTCTCTCAACTCTTAAAGCCTGTTTGACGAATCAGCCGTGGGGGAAGATCGATTCCTTCGCTTGTTTTGTGGCAACCGCGTGACGGGCCTTTGAAGCTTGTTGGTGCTCCGGTAGCAAGGCAGACAAGGGTGTTATTGTTAGAACGCCGCCATAGCATCAAAGTTTAAACTGGGGCCAGTTCTTTGCCTGTGCGGGATAGCCTGGCGAATCGAACCAGCGATCACAAGCGCGCGATAGGCGACAAGAAGCGCTGCAGCCGCGTGTGCAGCCGGTCGTGGCCACAGTCACAGCAGCTTGCCTTTCGTCGCACGTGCGTGCTTTCAATAGGAGGTGAAGCGGGGGTGGGGATGGCGGTGTGTGGTATGCGTAGCGAGTGATTTATTGGCAGCAGCAAGGACTGGGCAAGCTTGACAAGTGGGTGCTGTGTCATCCACGTGACACCAGAGGGGAGAAAACGGTTACAAACTCCGTTACCCATAGTGAATTGGCCGCTGCTTGATAACAGCCATGGTCTGCTCTGACAGGAAAACCTACGAAATTTTCCGCAGCCCTCACTTCATTTCCTTCGCCAACTTATTCCACGTCTTAACCACCTACAAAAAAAGTCTGTTATTGTCATAGAAGTCATATTATTGTCTTATTTTATCGCTCACACAATTTTTTTGACTCGATAAACCAGTAAATCTTAGCTGAAAGTCTACACCAGTGTCGCGCAGCATTTACTCCTCACTATGTCGTGCTTGGATGACAGCTGCATGAGACAAGGCGCTGACTTAGCGTCCTGCACTCGGTTCCGCTCACCTTGTTGACTTATTCGTCTCACCTGCCCAAAAAACATTCCGCGAAGACTTTGTAAGGCCGAGAAGCGGTTACTACATGCAGGCGTCTGTCAGAAACTCACTACACCGAGTCGTCGAAGAATCGCTCCGTACAGTCATAGATAATATGCTTTCCACTTAATTCACCGTTTCCGGTCTGTTGTTGCCTTGTGACTTTCTGAAACTATTTTTGTCTGATGACATCGGTTTCATCCGCGCCTGGCACCATGGACCTTTTTGGAGGCGGGTGGCACTGGGTGCGACGGTACTTGCTAACGCATAATAGCAGTCGGCTCAAATGGCTATAAATTATCACTTCATCTGACTTCAAACCGTTCGCCCACCCAGCTAAGCAGGGCACCGTGCACCCGGCCTGAGGGCTACACGCGGCTACGACGATTAGACACAACTGATGCGCAAGCCAAATGAAGGACAGTGTAGCTTATCTGTATGTACCACAGCAACGTCAGTCGTGCTGGTGTACGTTAACATCCATCTTTTCTTTCATCGTTACTTTTTTAAAACCCTGTATTTGACAGTGTTGTTAAAGACTCAAGTGTAAGTTTTGGACACTCGTTTCGCAGCATGGCACCCAAGGCGACACAGGCTAACGAAGTGTTCCGTCAGGTCAGTCCTGTGTGAAACGCTTACACGACCGTTACGCATGCTCTACGATGACCAGTGTCAGCCACTTGTGTCACAGGCCGCGTTGACTTCGCTGCGATTACCTCAGGGCTGCACGCAGCTCCCAGTTTTGCTCCCTGATTCCCCTCTCCTCATCCGGTGCATTATCAGCCCTCTTGGTATTTGCCTGCTTTGTGCACTCCCTCCCCTCTTTTGCCGTCCGTGCTTGGTGCTCAACGATGGATTCACATCAGCAATGTCGTCGACGTTCCTACTCGTCAAGCTGTTATCGATGATCTCGCATCAATGATGGATGCGGGGAGATGCGGACGTACCCGGGACAAGAGATCGCCGAGGTAGGAGGTTGAGGAAAGGTGGGGGGTAGCTAGAGGTCACAGCGAGGCAAGCCTTGTAAAGGTGTGCTGCTGCAGCCTGCTGCTGATGTAACCTCCACCAGCCTCTGTGCGTGCGGCGCGCGAGCCGCTGCTGACCGTGGGGACAAAATGGAGGTTGTGACACGAAAGAGGAAGTGGGACGGAGAAACTGAGAGGTGGCTGGAGAGGGGGAAAGGACAAGGGTACGGCGGGGGGAGGGAGGAGAAGGCACAGTGGAGAACGGGGACATGCCTGTCCATGGGCTGATGTATTAGGGCCATCGCATCAAGTCCCACTGGGCGCCCCGCCACTCCTTGCTGCTGACACCTTGATGTATCGCTTGTTCCTCGTTATTATTTATTAATTAGACTCAATTCAGCTCGTTCTGTTTTCTCATTTCTCCCTTCTCACCTACTGCCATGTCTTTCTTCTCTTGCCGTAAACACTGCGTGCACATGTCTGCAAGCTGTGCACGACTGTCAGACTGTTTGCCATTCCGTTTCCACGCAAACATGTCAAATATCAAGGCTGTGTATGAACTTGCCTTGCCATAGGAGAAATATTATTACATGTATCAACACTGTCAGTAGAAGGTGGTGTTTGTTTTTAACCTGCGAACAAAGAAAAATCGGAAATACACAGCTACTTAATCTCGTAAATATTCATAAACTAAGTACCACTTAAACCAGTGCAGTATAGTGTAATGGGTCGGTCCATTCCTTGCAGATAGCGGTATTGCCTCCAGTCTCAGCTTAATGCTGAAAGGAACAAAAATATTTGTAAAGAGCACAGAAATGAATGGTTATTCTAAACACCGGAAGGGAATATCTATCAGCGGTGTCCACCATGTCAACATGCTAATTGTACAAGCCAAGCTTTCTTGGTTTCATATTTTAGTTCCATATTCTATTCGGTGATGTGTGAGTAAATTAAGCCCATGAAGCAAAATAATAATAAAATAATTTAACTTCGTTTTCCGTTATCCGCTAGATGAGGGGCGGGGTCGTCCGAGCTGCGGGCATACGGCCGCCATGGCAACAGCAGATTGCAGTAAATCTATCAGGAATTTTTTTTCATAGCAACATATATATTAAGTGAATTATTAATAAAGTAAATTTCAAGGGACAAACGGGGAACACAGGACACAAGTTCAGTACCTGACCGGGCGGATACATGTGCATCTCGTCAGCTGCCCGCGGCCTATTGGATAAGTTTGAAGAATTATGCATGCATGTGACCTAACAGCAAGCAAAGGGTAGACCACTCCCAGTGATATCGGCTGTTGATCTGTGTAACGTGTTTTGACTAAGTCGGTTCATACCGTTTAAAATGCTGTGTACCTTACAAGTGTCCATTTTTATCCTTTAATGGATTTCCAAAGCTGGTTAAAAAAAAAAGTTGTTTGCGGCTATGAGTGTAGATACTGTGTAAATGCCATAAACTCCTCAGACACAAGAAAGTACTAAATAGTCACTTTTATTAATGTACTTTCACTGCACCACCAAATTGTGCAAAGTGAAAACAGGTATTGTTACCGTATGCTCTGTCTTCACTAAGGAGTTTTCCAATTATAAGAATATTTTACAGACTTCAGACAGGTGTTTCCATGTTTTTCACAGGAATAGGAACACGCGGGTTCCGGTTACTCAGTGGACAGTAGTGCGTGGCAGGGTGGGGTTGTCTACATTGCTAAAGTGTTAACGCACTGTGGCGAAACTACACCTTGACCATATACAGCAAGCCCATTTTTAAGTAGATAATTTTGTACGGCCTGCGAATAATATAAATATCGTTGGAGGAATTCCTCACCTCTTTGCTAGATGATGCGTTTGCGTTGCTTTTATGCGTGTGCACTTTTCATCTCTAGCTGTTGACATCAGGAAGATAAAACTGGAGGGAGAGAGAGAAAATTTAGGATTTAGGTTTGCCACTATAACCTTTCATCAGAAACAGTTTCAATTATAGTACTGCGGACGTCTGAAGCTTGCGGGTCGGTCGATCGTTTACATATTTATTTATGAGCTGGGGTTGTTACATAATGTATAGTGATGAAAGCATTCCTGCTTCACTCTCCCTTCTTCCTTCGATCACACCCTCTATCCCTCCATACACACACACACTTCACCGCATGCTACTTTATTCTGTGCCGCGACCAACAGTTCAATGTTATTGGAAAATAGCATGTCATAGACCGCTCTAGAGGAAGGAGAACACGCAAGGGAAGAAGGAATTATATCGATCCAAAATAGTTTTCATCGCAGGGGTAAAAATGGAAAGCCTTTTCTCTGATTGAAAATTGTTTTCATGGCAGGGAAAAGAAAGTCCTACCACTGTCTTTTTTTTTTTTTTTGTTCTTTTTTTTCTGTTTTTTTTTTTTTTTTTTTTTTTGAGAACGTATTGCTTACAGTCTTCGTTCTGTTTCAGAGCACTACCATATTTTTGTGGGGGACCTCAGCCCGGACATAGAGCAACATCAACTGCGAGATGCCTTCAGAGTCTTTGGCGAAATATCGTAAGTATGGCTTCGTTTGTTTGGGGAGATCGTTAAATATAAGGTGGATTGTTTGTAAACGGTAAGACTGTATTGTCAAGACCAGTGTGTCATTAATCTACCCTTAGTTTTCCTGTTGCTGGCAGCCAAGGGGATCAATAATAATAAGCTATAACCAGCGCAGTGAAGCGTGGTTGAAGCAGTAGACCTGAGAGATCCGATACTCTTGTTAGCAAAATTCTATCGTAAACTGCTCGCTACAAAGTTTCTATTTTCTCGCTTCAGTCTTGTCAGATCCGCTGTGCAGCTGCAGAGTAGATTATTCAAAGCATTGGTGGCTGGGGTGACAATAGGTACCATAGGTCGATTTCCGAACTCGAGAGTTCTGGTGGATGAAAATTAATTTACACGGGCAGGGGCTATGTGTAGCAGTTCAATTGACCATCGTGCCCAGCCTTAAGTTTCACGTTTTGATTTTGCTATATATATATATTTTAAATGTTTCTAGTGGAAACTTAGTCACCGGTGCTTTTGCCACTCGGTGAAGGCGACTGTTTACAATACTGCACGCTCTTTCTTTTTTGCCATTTTCCTTTACATCGATTGTGTGATGACGACCGCAGTTTGTCGCAACCAGGTGCGTTCTAGAAGAGGGTCGGAAATCTCTGAAGTCGATAAAAGGAGAAAAAAAACTTGTCTAACTTGCTTTCCTGCTTACCTATCTCCTCGCTTTTCCACCTGCCTTCTTATGTTTCATTGTCCTGGTGCCACACAGCATCGATGTCTGGACATTTTTTTTACTCGCACGAGAGAGCGCAAGCAGCAGCGCCACCTAGTGGCTATATTGTGAAAGGCCCAAAGCGCAGAGGGACACGGACGTGCGTATGTATGCCTATTCCCCCATCCCTGGGGACCGAGAGACATGGCATAGCGAGAGACAAGTCCGGTCGGAATCAGGCTCTATGGCAGCCGACTGAAACTAGATTACACGGCAGCGTTAGTCTCCTGGGCAGGAGCGGCGAGTTAAGAGTTATGAGGACCACAAAGTGCCGGGTGCCTCGAGATAACGATTAGCCCGCTGCTTTGCAACCCCGTCCATACGAGCGCGCTTCGCATCCTGCTTACTGTGCTAATGCCGTTTGTTGGAGGAACATTAGAAGCTCGTTTCCTACTATCCTGGTCCCAAACGAACTGCTTGTGGTGCCACAGACAGCCTTGGGTTCACTGGTTTCAGCTTAATTTGAAGGCCCTTATTGCTAGGCTTGGGTCAACTGTTCTGTGCTGTTTTATGATGCACCTTTCACAAACTGCAGCATCGCCTCCATTCCCCGACCCCCATTCCAGTGAATACCCGGGAAAGTGGGCTACGTTCTTAGGAGGAACTGTAGGGTTGGGGCTCATTGGCCCTTAAACGCGTTGCCACAGAAATATTGCATATATTGTCAGCTTCAAATCACTTCACCGTAGCTTCATCCTGACGGCATGTTGAGCAAATTGTCTCGACTAGTCCTCGCTTTTGTAATAAAATCACATATGCACCTGCATCCGTTAAATATTGTTAGGCGCCCACCTTGCGAAGCGCTGCGTATGTCAGTCTTTGTCTTATACGTAAAATTCATTTCCATGTAGACAAGGCGGTTGTGGGAGTGCTGGTGGCTATCGCAGAGAATACGGACGGAATGCCAATGATCGCTTGTCTTTTCTTCATGCGACTTTGTTAACAGTAAGATGCTGCAACTTCACCATTATGAATGCTTGTTCAAGTCACCGTACTATTTCCTAGACAAATTCAAGCGTACGTGATGCTTTAGAAGGTGGGGAGAGGGGAGAATAAAGAGTTCAACACCGTGTGCGTGCAAGATATCGCTGGCCATCGCAGTCCTGAAAGTATGTATCGGTAAATCTCGATGCTGCCGCTGCTGAGGATGATGCAAGAGATGACAATAACAAGTGGTTAGCTTGAAGAAGTAAAAGGTTTAGCTGGCAGTTAAGTCGGAGGAAAGCAGAATCACCATTATTATCGTGACCATCCATCGGGGTGATGCAAGAGACCCGGTGTCGCCAGGACACAGATCCAATGACGTTTGCGGCTGGTGATGGCGGAAGAGCGAGGAAGACAGACAAGCATCTTATGGAGAGACCGATAGAGAGGACTTTTGAAGGGGGACACCGCACTCGGGCGCTTTGGAGAGACCGTTTCGCCTTGGAAATGGAGAGCCCGAGCCTGCAATTGATTGCAGGATTTGCCTGCACGTCGGAGCATTGATTGGAGAGGGGCCATCATGTCCCTTAACATGGAGTTTGTTTTCTCGGGTGCTGTGTGTGTGCTCTTGCAACTTATTAAATGGCTTGTTACGCGTTTCAAGTGCTCCTGATGGGCGTTGGGGAAGCTGGCGCCAGAATGAAGCCGACACCGCCAGAAAGGCTGCCCTTTGTGGAGCGAAGTGCACCCGCCTGCTCCACTGCTTCGGGCAAGTCTGCCCGCCACCGCAGCAAGGTTTGAGGGGAGAGCCGGATGGCCTAGACGAGGACCTGCTGGCAAAACCGCAGCCTCAGCAAGCCAGTCGTGATGTGCTGGCTCAGCCCGCTTCTGATATTGCTGTATCGTGCTGAGTGTCGGAAGCATGCACTCCTCCCTCCAGCATCTTCTCGAGACCCCTCCTCCACCTCCAGTCGGTCTTTTTCTTCTGTACTTTGCCCATCGACTGAAAAGAGCCCAGCCACCCCACCTACCCACTCCTCTCGCCCTTCCACGACACACACAAGTCGTAAGGTAGAGTGTCAACAGCTTGACGTTGTCGGTGCCTCCAGCAGGAATATTTAGGCACACACTCCAACACTCCAGTGACGCACGCCAACCGCGACCGTCCGCCTTGAACAGCGCACGCTGCTCGCTATTGACTTCGTGTAATTGTTTCTAATTACACGGGACTTTCTCTTCCTGTAGACTGTACAGGCGCTGTTCTCACAAACATTTTTCTGTAATTATATTTAGATATTGCTTCGCCTGAAAAATGATGAGTGGACATGGCTCTGGAGGTTGCAGGTAAAACCATTTCAGCGATGCTTGTCTGATGCCGAGCAGAGAATAAGGGGTAGGGAGGAACGAAGATACGAAAAAGAGGTTGAGATAGGGAGATAGATAGGGAGAAAGAGGTAGAGAGCGGGAGGCACGTGGTGGGTTGTCGCGGCTGTCTTGAGCTTGCAGGCCGAGCCAAGCGAGTTCAAAGATTACGTGGAGCGTACGAGCCTGGGGATGCTGTACCTCGTGCAGCGTTGTCGTGGTTAAGATACAGTTGCTCACTGGGGCTGAGCAAGCTCCTGTGGTCTCTTTAATTGTATTCGGAGAGTAATCAATTCGACTGGCGCGCTTGTCATAACGCAACACCTTTGGATGCGCCGTCCGGACACAAGGGAAATACAAGTTGGATGAAATTGGGATGTGTTCCCAACATTTTCCAGCCCCCTGCTTTTAGCTTGATGAAAATGGGAGGCGCCCGATCCTCTGGGGTCTGGCTTGCAGGACTTTGCTTACTTGCTGGAAAGAAATGCTTTGCTGCGACCTTTTTTCTGCCCCTCCCTCCACCCCATTCCATCTGACCCTTCCGTAGACTTTAAAGAGAGATGCAATGGTCTTCAGAGGGTCCCGCAGTCGGGGGTTAGAGTCCTGACCACGAGATAGGAGATAAGAATTATGGCAGGTCTTGGCACGGGCGAACTGGTGCATCAGGCGGTCTGGCCTAGAGACCAGTCATTCCCTGGCCCTGTCCGGGGACCAGGCGAAGCCCCAGGATGGTTCTGCTGACGTCACAAGCGGTGTTTGCCGATTGTATCGGGCAGGCGGGATCGCGCACAGTTTGAAGTGTCCGACGTGGGGCGGTGGTAGTGGTTCATGTCCCCCCTTCTAACCGTTTATTGAAAACGAGTTTTTATTTAATTTGCCGAAACTGCCTTGTTTTCCTCCGAGTGAAAACCAGACTGGTGGTTGCTGTTTATCTTTAACATTCAAATGCACTTCATCGCCCTTCAACTGCCGCTGCCAACACACCATCCGATCGGTGAAATGGACGTGGTGAATAAGAGAACCATCGTGGGGTCGCGTTTTGTGCACTAGGTTATACGAGAATGCTTCATGCCGTAATTTCTAGACGTTAAAGCCTGTCGAATAGTTAGAAAGATCGACATCTGCCAACGAGGGAGAAAATTGACGGGAAGGCGGGTGGCAGGGTGTGGGGATGGCATTATAGATGGAGAGAGCAACATAATATATGGGATGTCTGTGTGCGAGAGAGAGACTGCGGCAGCCGTGGACTCAGGTGCGCGAGACGGCTGGCTGGGCCGTCTTGTGACGTCAGTCAGGGACGATATTTCCCTGGAAAATGGTTAGTGCAGCCATCCGCGACACTTGGCTCGCCCTTACATGCAAGTGTGTCTTTTGCTGCCGCGGCACCGGCATCGGCGGCGGCTAGCGAGGTGAAAGGAGAGCTTGAAAACTTATTGATCCTTAACGAGTGCATCTACGCAGCCGCACGGCACTTGGGAGGGTGGTGGTGGGGGGAAATACCCGCAGCACCAGCCCCACCCTTTGCTGCCATGAATATTTCTCCCTTTTCTTGTCACACCTCCTTATCCGCTTCGCCCCACACCTCTTACCTGTGTCGCGAACACTTGCAGCGTCTCAGCCGCTCGCATCATCTGTATTCGCATCTTGCCATTATTCTCTTGCTACTTTGGCTTGATCAGCTTATTTCGGGGTTTCCAGACAGCAGTTGGCTTATTGTTTTCACCGCTGTTCTTGGTGCGAAATGAAAGCCTTCTCGGAATCAGTTTTTCTTGAGGGATTTTAAAGGCTCATCTGCACTCCCGTTTTTAGGTGATTAACCTTTTGTCCAAAGCTAGCCCGGAGCAAGGCTGTAGAAATGTCCTGTTTGCTGTTTTGTCGACCACACATGCCTCCTCCGCCTCCTCCGCTTTATGTGGCCCACAAGTTGGTGTGAAAGGTTCGGCAGTAAGATGCTAAATACTTCCTGTGGCAAGGCATGATAGCGTTCATCATCAGATGTTGCTGCCTGCTTAGCCAATCCGCTGCCCACATAAATTGAAAATTGCTGACCCTGTCATCGATGGCTGGTGCCGTTTCAAGATGGCCTTTAGCGATTGTTGCTAATGCCATTACAGCGTTTGGAAGTGACTAGGTGCAGTCTAAAAATATCCTCCTGTTGTAAGAGCGGTGTGGACAAGGGGTTATCGTGATGTTGTCAACGATGTTTCCTGCGCAGAGAAGCCGTTCTGCCTGTCAGATGCGCCCTGCCAACAGACGTCAAAGGTCGACAACGAAACAATGCACGCAGACAAGGCAGTGACAATTGATGGCGCAGATGTCGAGTCGACTTAGTCGACATGTTGTCGATGGTGGTGACATTGCCCCAAGAACACCCGATCTGACTCAGCGGTCAGGTCACAAGCTCACCCCTCACCACCACCACCACCTCACGTACTTCCCGCCCTTGCCTAAATTAGTGTTGGAAAGGAGGGGTGGGTGAGTCGGAACCTGATGATGCCAAATCATCACGCACTATGCATGCGTGCTAGCATGGACCAGGCAGGCCGACAGGGTGACAACCACACTTTCAGCACCGGGAGGAGTGAGGGGGTTCAAAGGTTGGTGTTCCGAAAGGGAAGTGTTGAGAGGAAGGGTCGCCGCCTGACGTGAGCTAAGTAAAACAACGTGGGCTGTAGCGTCGAGATTAGACCTCATGCGGGGCTGGGACTTTGGCGGTCCCTGGTGCTGGATAAGTCGATTGCGGCCTGTCTGGGAGATCAAGGAGTGTATCAGACCTCGAGTTGGCCGCCCTGCTTGTATGCTGGTCTCATGATGTAGTTGCTGTACTTGCCCAACTCATCGGTTTTGCGGTTTTTCAAAAGGTCTCTAGCACTAAACATAAATCAATTTAGCATAAGCTGTCATTTGCTGCAGAAAAAGCACAATTCGTTTTACTTTTTTTTTTTTTTTTTTTTGAAAGAAACGATTGCTTTTTTATTTTTTTTTTTTTTAAGGAAACTGAAAGTCGCTGCCAGTGCAAGACTAAGCATATGATGTCTAATCACTATGCAAATTCGCTGGGAAACGAGACTGAACAATTTCCATAACTCCGTAGTTGAGGACATAGATGCGCAACAGCTATTTTTTTTTTTTTCATGTGGAAGAAACTGAGTTTACTGTCATGGTTAAGTTGTTTTTTTAGTACTCGCTTTTAGGCAAGCCTAATAATTGAATGACGGGATGAACTAGAGGTTCGGTTGTTCAGTAGGGTTTGAGAGTTCCAAAAAATTTGGTGTGGCCGCTAGTAGTGAGCAAATGTTTATAATACGATCATGCACTGTGACAAAAGTGTGGAAAGGTGGCCCTGTGACGAGCAGACATTACTTGGCTGCAAGTGAAAACATTCAGCACGTGGTGTTTTGAGCATAGCTTGAATGAAGATGACAGTGTTTTCACGACAACAGGTAAACAGTCTCTAGCTCTATATCACTTCGGCGTGCTGTGCCCCAAGAGGGGAAAAAGTGAAAGAACTTCAGTTGCAACGGATGTGTTCGCTTTATATATCTCTTCTTTACCTCTCCCCCCCACAGATGGCTAATTGATAACCCTTCCTCTCACTCCAAAGAGGTGAGAGGAAGGGTTATCAATTAGCCATCTGTCAGACATACCCGACACCTTTTTTGACACCTTTTAAAAGAGGATTTTGAACATGGCCGGCTTTAGGTGCCATGAGTGCATTTAACCATATAATTGCTTCTCACCCACCCACTCAAACACCCTGTGGTCCTCACGCACACGCACAAAACGGACTCTGCAAACACATTCATTGTCTCCTAGTGACAGCTTTCTCTGCCGTAGTGTGTTCAGCCAGATTATCACAAAAAGCATTTTTCTTTTCTTTCGTCTAAATGTAATCATTGAGCGATGGGCACGATGGACGTACATGTGCGAGTGTAGGTAAATAAAGCTTTGCGCAGTCATTACCGGCTTGCTTGTGCAGCGGAAGTTCACTATGAACTTGTAATAAATCATTATGTTGCATGCTGGTTGATTTTACGTATTTTTCTAAATAAAATAATCAGTAAACGTAGCTTTTTCCTTCCTTGGACGTTTTAATAGCAGGATTAGTGGTGCATTCAGAACTAAGGTTATTGAAGGGAGGGCCTGATATTCATGTGAAACTGGTCTAAAGGATAGAGTGTTTTGATACACCTTAGTTTTTATGGCGTTGTATTGTTACACGATCTTTACAGCATTAAAAGCGCATTTTTAGCTATTGCAGCATTCCAGTCATGTTCAGTTGAATGTTGTGATGCACATTTTGTTCTGCATTTTATTTGCATCTCCCCTTCTCGTGAAACTTCTCGTCTTCCTTGGCATACAGTAACAACATTTGGTATTGATTGCCTCAAATCTTTTGATTTGATTGAAATTGTTTTCCTATGGTAATGACTGACTACGATGACAGTGAAGAAAACAGTAAACGAAGCCTTGTGTTTCTGGCGCCCAACAGGCTTGCCCAACCCTTGGCCTCCCTCCCACACGGTCAGCTCGCCGTGGTACAGATGGAAAATGAGCCCATCTGAGAATAGTATGACCTTTTCTTTACTTATTTTAATACTATATTTTCAATTTTTTTCCCTTTCTTTTCTTTTTGCGCAATAATCCAGACTGTAGATATTGCCTTAAAGTGGCTGAACGGTGAAACTTGCATACAGCTTCCATTGTCACTTAATCTTAGTGGTTTTTTGCGGGTTTTTCGTTGTTAGTTGTGACTAGATGTTATTGCAGTGAGTGGGTGAGACGCTCCCACCCTACCCTTTTGAATGGTGCTATAGAGGCATGCAAATGAAATTAACCTTTTTGCACCTGTTGTCATAATTTGTTTCCCTTCTTCCTTTTTTGTCGAATAAAACAGTATTATAAATGCTGGTGTCGTGTGAGTGGCTTTGTGTAGGTAATGCTGAACTTAAATATTAATTAAATTTTTTATATATGTACCTCTCTCGGTCGCCGTCAGTTCACCTCCCTCCCTTTCTGTCTGACACTCGAACCCACCATCCTCCACTTTTTGCTCGTCTGTTATTGCTCACTGTAGCATCTGTCACATTTCTCATTAATGCCTTTATGTAAACTGTTGTGGTCAACGTTGGTCTAACGCATGTCTTTATTTATTTTAACTTCAAAACCGTTTGACTGTACTTTGTATAGTTTTCGTTGCAGGACGATTGCTTTATTTCTTACCATCATTAGTCCTTAATCACTATTTTTCTCTTCCCTACATTCTCGATGATTTTTAGTAACTTTTTTTGTACTTCTGAAAAAAATCCTTAAGCATGACTTTGTAGACATTAAAAAATCATTTTTATAACACCATCTGTATACTTGCAGCAGTGCTTTTACTTCTAGCGTGTTCGTCCTTTTATTATTTGTAGCTTTTATTTTTATTCTTTGGATTTTTCAAATTTTTTTTTTCCTTTCTTCGTAAATTTTGACATTCTTATTTTTGCAAATGTAAACCCCCACTTTCAAGGTGTAAATGTCCAGATTTGTTTTTTCTTGGCTGTAGAGGCTGTAGGGACAGAGTGCACTAGTAACCAATTATTTCATGTCGTTTTCACCTTTAGACCTGCGAGGTTAATGTGAGGCTTAACGAATAGTAGAGGATATCGGAGAACTCACATGTTTTTTAAATCTTATAGCAAGCGACTGTGATTTTTAAAATTAGGGGCTTGTTAAGTGTTCCTGTGTGCCAATTAACGGACAGCAAACCACCAAAACGTTTATTGACGGTGCTGCAGTGGTGCACTTGCGTTTCTGCCCTCCCCTTGTGTAGTTGGCTTGTGTCTGTAGATATCTATAAATATGTTTTAATACAGAGTTTCAGTAAAGCCTCTAAAAGGTTATGATCCCCAGTTTTTTTAGGCACCGACCGAGGTCTGGCACTGTCTTGGATGCAATCTGTGTTACAGAGATTGGGGTGTCGCCTTTGACGACAGAAGGGGCAGAGAGGCCCGAGTTGCTGCCCCCTGTGCGCCTGCGCAGAAATGACGCTGTAGCCTTTTGCAGCTGAATCTGTGACTGTCATTTTGCTGCAGCTTGTTTCCTCCTCACCCGGTCAGACGATTTTCTGCGATTCGGTCTGCAGTAATCGCGGATTGCTTTGATCGTGCTTTGAATGACTACACATGCACTGGCAATAACCTGGCAGATTAATAGGCTCCCAAGCCAACACTCTTTCCCCCCACACCCATCCACCCCGCCTGCAACCCTGCCCACTGCTCTACCACATTGGTAAGCTACAGCCCCGACTTCTAGAACTAGTTTCAAAAGGTTGCTTGCGACAATCGATGTATTTGCTGTATTAAGAGATTTCGCTCCATACGGCACGCCTCTCATATCCACCACTCGTCAAGAGCGCGCGTGCGCACCCCCACACACACTAGCACACGCTGCCGAAATGGAGATGGAGGACGTTGTCATGGAAGAGCCAGCCTCGTGAAGAAGAGGCGAAGCAGGAAAACGGTGACCGGCTCCTGGAGCGGCAAGCATGGCGGAAGTTGTTGCAAGGTCTGGAGGAGAGCGAGGAGGACAAGATAAAGTGGCTGCCGCTCGGGGTCGCCTGTTCCATCGTGTTAAGAGCGTCGTGAGAACGGGTTATAAATTGCCGCTTCCTGCTGCTGCCGCAACCCAACTTCGGGCTCGGGTATAGATGGGAATAATTATGTGATTAATCGCGCCGCATTACACCTAGCAGCGCGCAGCGGGTCTCTGGGACGGCCATGGGGTTGTGTGGAAACGAAACGGAGTGATGACTTTTGTTGTCCTTACGGGCCCCACCACCATCGGCACGTTTCGTGTAGTGGATATGCACGAATTCCATTTTTACTGGTCGGCACGCGATCCGTTTGTGACCTGCATCACGCCCAGCGTCCAGCTAGGGTTCCAGCGCTTACCCGCCATCACCATCATCTCCCAGCCAAACTCCACCCACACCCGACCCTTTCCAGTGTGGAGGCATGCTGATTTAAGTACCCTATCCCTTTCAAAATCTCTTCCCCTGTGTTTAATGATTCCTGGGTCACTTAAAGGGACGTTTTTTTCCTTTTAATTTTATTTGCTTTAGGATTTGGTTACGGATTTAGAGCTTCTCCCCTTTTTATGTGAAGTTGTTGGTGAACAATGGCTGGTTTTTGTATTTAACACCAATCCACTTGTTCTCGTCAGAAACAACAATTAATCATTTTGTAATTCTTTCTTTTAATAGCAAACAAACCTTGTTTCGAGCAATTTAACTCGAAAGGTGCTTTAGAAATTTGCCAGTAGGTGACATGTAATAGCATTAGCTTTATGTAGGCAATGATCAGACAAGATTGTGTTTTAATTGATGATCAGTCGATACAAGACCTGCACATCGTGTTAAGTTTACATTGAAGACGAACAGAGCTTATATGCGCAGTATGTGGAGAAAAACGAAAGCATTTTAACGTTAACCCTATCGCCTAAGTTCACAGGTTTGCTTGGTAAGACGACACACGACTTTTGTGCAAGTTGGCCAAGTAGATAGCTTGATAATTAGAAGTAATAATGTTCATATTATGCCATGCCGTTATCACTACTTTTAAATTATTAGACTTATCATTATTTGTTATTGCCACTATTGCAAGTATAATTCATCAACAATACTATGTTTATTGTTAATAACAGCTTGCACCTGTATGTGAATACGTGACATACTGTCGCTGTTTCTCACGAATAGTTTTGTAACCCACCTTGCGCCCTGATGTCGAAAACGGACAACAATAATAAAATCGGTGTGTGCGTCGTTGTGCGCGAGTGTCTTGGTGCATGCCGTATGACTTCCCCCCACCTTTGTAGTGCTGCACGGTAACCTTTAACCACTCCCCCCCCCCAAAAAAAAAAAACTTCTCTCTGATACATTTGCATTGTTGCGCGGCAGCCTTCACCGCCGGGTGCGCGTGCGTATATGCATGCAGTTGTGTGTTTGCGTGAGGAAGCACGTCCAGGTCGGTGCACAAGTAATAGAATTGTGGTTTTTTTTTTAAAGTAGGGGGAGGCAGTATGGAATGTGAAAGTCAGAAGTGGGTGGAACGGAACAAAAAACAGATTAAAGGACTTTTCGCCAAGTAGCCAAGGGAAGTTATTGCTGTAAACATCAGAATGAAAGTATATCGGTCCCAGCGGTGTGATACGAAATTTCAGCCTTTCATTTTCCTCGCTATGCACACGTGCGTTACTCTGTTTTTGTCGGCTACATTATTGAGGCATTACTAGGAATAACGTAAGTGATTGTTGTCAGGACTGTACCGAAGGGCGTAAACAACATGCGGGACCTGCTCCATCATGACTGCTTGTTGTGAGGTTTGGTCAGTAGCCAGGCTGGGAGGGACGGGCCTCCATATGAGGGCGAGCCAGTGAGGCCCCGCACCGCCAGGTCGCCAGCACTGACGGGCAGCTCGCCAGGAACCCAGGACCAGACAGCGGAGCTGCAAGTTCGGAACACTGCTCCCGAGAGAACACTTCCCCTTCAGAATACTTCCTGAGAGAACACCTCCCCTCTCGTTGTGAACACTTCTCCCGAGAGCCGCGGCCTCGCTGTCGTTGGCCTGGTCTTTGTTTCACGCAGCAGCTGACTGTCGGGGGACACGTCCCACCTCCACTCCTTCTGCTTGCTACTCCCCCACTTCATTCGTCCCTGGCTAAACAAGCTCACCCTGCCACCCTCTCCTCGCCGCAGTCACTCCCGTTTCAGCGTTTCTGGAGGAAGGTGATGATTTTTCTTCCCCAAATTTTTTTTCCTGTTTGGCGGTTGTGTGTGTGGAGAGGGGGGATGTTGGCGTGCGAACGTCATGATGGAAGAGAAAGCGGAACTGAGCCACAGTGCCGGCCGCCTCAAGGCAGATGCGCGTTCTTCTGCACTCAGTGGTCGGCTTCCGGTCAGGTTGTGGCTCCCTCATTTCCCCCTCCATCCCTTTCCCCATTCCCCTGCTCGGCGTGCCTTGCTTTGATGCGTGGGGCTGTCCGTGCGGTGGGATTGTTGGTATGCCTCCTTGGTTAAATTTGATTGATACCCGAGAAAAATCAATGACAACTAAATGAAGTTGACTGTAGCTGGGTTCTGTCAATTACCAGGGTAGGGTAGAGGCCAGAAAAGGGGGGAGGGGAGAGGACGGTTTTGAAGTAACCTTTTTGTGTTTTGTTTTGTTCTCTTTTTCAAATTCCCTTCATCTGCCTTGTGTTGCAGGGACTGTAAGATCATCCGAGATCCACAAACGCTGAAATCCAAAGGCTACGGATTCGTGTCCTTCATCCAGAAAGTGGTGAGTATGGCGCAACATTGTGTTATAAGCTAGAGTGGTAAGGTGTATCGAGATGTGCTGTTCCCTTCTTGCTAAATCCAGGCCATGAAAGTATCTTTGTGCGCTCATCGGTGAAGCAGACACTGGAAGCAACCGCTACAACGCTTGATGAAGTCCCCGAGCTTAATGTTGGGATTAGCTACTTTATCGGTGTCCGCGCAGCGATACTCCTACGATTGTCGCTGTAGTTGGCGGTGTGTTTCCTTGATCGTCACTGCTGGGGTGGGATGGTTCAAAGAATATTTGGACGTGATACAGCATCTTAGCCACCCCACCCCCTGCCTGCTTTGTACGTGGGCGGTCGTCTGACCGTACTGTAATGTACAGCCAACATTTGTGTCAGAATTTTAACTTTCCCCCTCTCTTACTTCCCCCCATTCAAACTCCACGAGTGGCTGCCCAACACACACGGGTGCTTAGCTTGTTGTTCAGTTCACATGGCGTAGCTAAATAAAGTTTTTACATGGACATTGCATCTCACCATCTCCACTACCCCATCGGAAAGTGTACGCGATTGATAAATAGTCGAAGGGTTGGAAGGAGACTCCCATCCGTAGCCCACCATCGAGCTTCGCTTCCGGTAGAATGTACATTAAACGACCCCAAGGAGCGATTAACGGAGATTATTTAAAATGTCCAGAGAGCATTCAGCCAGGTAGAAAGATAACCGCAGATACGGCTGACAGTCTCGTATAGGTTTCATAGCTAATCCAGCGCCGGAAGTACGGAATAACTAATACACGTGTGTATGATTTCCCTCCCAAAACTTCAAGCTCCCTTTTCCATCCATTTACCTGTCGTCGTCAACTGTGGCGATGACTGATTGCCCGAAACTGTAATGCTCTACTTCAGGTTTTTAGAGACTAATTTGTTTGATGATTCTTAATGCTTGTGGCCTTTCCCTAAAGTTGTAGTAACCTACATAGAATATTACGCTTGATTGTAAACCATTTGTGTCTAGTTACTGTTGGGAGCTTTTTATCTCAACATCTACCCTTAATTCCACCCGTTACGCATGCGTTTTGGTTACACATTCTTTGCGCTCTCCCCCACGTGTTCACTTGTGGGAGTGATATATATATATTGAGATGCTACTCTCCACCACCCTTCATCAAGGATGCCCTTTCTAAAACCGGTACAAATCCCCGACTAGCAGGCTGCTGGTCCTCATCACAACACGGTGAACGCTTGGTCTACGTGTTCTTTCAGCTGCTACAAGACACTGTTCACCATTCGGCTTGATTAACCAGCCGTGTTTGGTCCGCCTAACCCCTCCTCTCCCACAAATCTCATTTCCCCCACCCAAGATTGAAATTGAGTGGACGAAGGCGCGCAGAACGTTTGAGCAGCGTTAGGAGGGGGATTGGTTTCATCCAGTTTTTGTTGTCTCAATACCTTGAAGCAGATTGGAGGAATGGAAGGAGGGAGGGTGCGGCGGAGGTTGACGTCATTACCATCGGTAACGTTATCGCCGTCGCATTACAGCGCAGAGCTGAGGTTTTGCTGTGCTGCGGTCGAGTCTTGAAGTTCGGGCCATGCTTTCGGAATGCTGCGTCTTTGAAAGGAGACAGTGACCTCGCCGCTAGGACTCCCTGCCATTCCGGGTCATACTTTTCTAAGTAAATAATCCTCTCCACTTCACTCCACCAATCCGCTTGACGTCACATGATGTCATGCCTTGCAAGTAGGAATTCTTTCACAACTGTCAACTGGTGGAGTCAGCAGCCCTGGGGTGGCGCGAGACCGAGACAGAGGCTGCTATGAAGAGAGAGGGAGGAGGCTGAGGAGAAAGTTGCAGGCGCTCGGGGGGCTGAAGGCTCTGCGTGACAGTCGCCAGTGTGGCGGCCGGACTGATTGCTCCCGTGAGAGACGTCCCGCTTGACAAAGGCTCGACCGCTGGGGTCTTGTGGCACCGGCCTGTCAGCGCTCCGGCACGCGCACAATATCCCACCACATCCATGAATCCATTTTGTTGCGCGTGCGCATGCATGCTCTCCCACCCTTCTTCCTCTCCCTCGTCGGAATGGGGTGGGTGGCTGGGGTTAATTTTGGGGGAATTGTATGCACGTAAAACAATAACGACGCATTTTGGGCTAGCTAGCAAGCGGATGTCAGTGGCTACGTGTGGGAAATGGGTGGTGATGATGGAGGAGGCTGGCCAGCGGCATTTACCTGGCTGCTGCACCAGCCACTGCCCATCTGCTTTGGTGCACATAACATTGTGCCGGCCTGAGCATTTCTGCACAGCAACACTCACAGAGAGAAGGCAGGTGGTGCTCAAGGCTGCGCAGGTGGAAAACGATTTCGTGTATTCAAATTAAAGGAATGACATCTGGGACCCGTTAATGAAGTCCCTTGATGAGCGGGCTGAGCGAGACTGGTCCCCACTCACTGGTATTTCTGGTGCGCTTCGTGTCGTCAAGCGACAGAACACATTCTAATGACAGCAGGTGTTCACGCGTGTGACTGTCCCGACTTGTTGATTTGCCTGGGACAGAGTAAGTGCTTTGCAGTAACTTTCATAAAGTTGCAAGGTTCTTGAAATTTGACCCTTTGTTATTCCATGTGCACATAGGACTTTTGTCCGTCCATGAATAAATGAAAATGGTGTCGAGCCCCAGGCCACCGTACGGGTCTTGCGGTCAGATGGCGGAAGACTAGCGGCGTCTGAAGGGAAATGGTAAAGTGGAGACACCAGACGCCTGGAGTTGTCGCGCGGCAGCACCATGCAGTTCTCGGGTTATCTCCCGGGATCCTCCTGCAGCGTGCCAGGCTAATCGCACCGGACAAGCAAGGCCTTTGGCTCGCTGCTGACGTCGGTCCCCATGCGTGCAGTAACCGCGGTATCCAGCCGGCATCCTCACCCTTCCTCCCACACCCCCTAACTGTACTGCTCTTGCTGCTCCTAAACTCTTTTGTGCTAAGCATATTTACGTACTCCCTTACATTACAAATGGTTGTGTTGTTTCCTGGGGATAGAGTGTGAGCAGTTTTCGTTGTCCGCATTGTGTGGAGTTTGCAGGATATGATCGATGCGGATTCTTTTGTGTCCGCGGTTTTTAATTAAAAAGTGTTCATCGATGTTGGGGGGGGGGGGGGGTATTGTTATTTAAATGCGAGCATCGAACGGCAGGTAACATCGAACATCCCCTGCAGGCTGGTGACAATCATGCTGAATGCACCAACACCTGTCGTGTTGTTCCGTTATCGGCGCTGGTCGTCCGTGTCCATCTACTGGCTTGCTAATGGTTTGCCTGACTGCCTCGTGGTGCGCTGCTGCAGGGTGGGGAGGGTCTTGATAAAGATAGTGTGCGGGGGAGCGAGGTGGGGTCAAGATGGATTTCAAGGGGTCGGAAAGGGAGAAAATGGCAACATCGCATCAATGCACCCCATTTTGTTTTTCTCTCTCTTTTACCCCTCTCGTATATTTTTTATATATATCTTTAGAAACATAATCGAATAGCTGCTTGTCCTGCGAGTAGACATCAGGGCATTGATACATAATTGAAGAACGCCCAGCAGACATATATTTAGTGACCAGAATTGTGGGGAATAGAGGAAGGGGAAAAGGACGGTAGGTTATTAAAATTTACAGATGAAGCGGAAGAGAACAAGACAGTTTGGGTGGAGGAGCGGAGTGTTGAGGTTAAAGGACTCTGTGGTGGTAGTGGTGTGTCGGATGATGGTTTTCTAGATACAAGGTGGTATTCCCCTAGAGTACTAATTGTGCGGGAAAGAACTGTAGGACATTTCCCCCCATCGAGGTCAATAGACTGCGTGTTTCTTGGACACTTCATTAACCCAGTCTTGCCTGGACAGAGACCACCAGCCACAATCATACTTGAGCGGAAAGAAGGGAACAGATTCGTTGGGAATATTTGACAGCGACTACACTTTGCGCGAGGGATTCTTGGTTTGATTCGTGTGATTAAAATTTCATGTTCACACTTTCCCATACTCGTTTTGAACTGAACATGTTCGGTTAAGAAGACTTATTTTGACACACACACACCGGATCCAAATCATGCTGTGGTCAGTATGCATTTCTTCCTCATCCTTTTGTAAACAGCGTTTTAGGGCAATTCCATATAGTGCCCACACCAGCAATATAAATAGGTAAATACATATACACGTTGAAATAATTGCTTTCCAAATCACACAATAGATACATACAAATTCTCAGCAACAGTAGATAAGAACACCTGAGGCCAGTACAGAATCACGGCCAGCAGAGTTGATCAACTAAATGCTGCAAGATGGCTGCTTTAAATGGCTTTTATACACAGGTGTGAATTTATATGACTATATGACGGTCACTCTTTCGGTTAGTGCCAGTTTATCAAACAAAAGGCATGAGAGAGAGAGAGATTTTCGGTAGGTGCGCTAGTTTTCTGTCATTCTACGATTCCGCTGTAATCACTGTCTGTGTGTAGGGGAGGGTCGTGCTGGCGCCTTCACTGCCCAGAGCCAACATGGCGGTCCGGCTGATAAAGGGATGCGCCGACAAGAGTTTAAAATGCATGTTGCAGTATTTTCTGAAAGAAGTCATCTTTTCATAGTCGACATTTGTGGCGACGTGGGCATGCCAGCAGACTTAAGTAAGCAGCCCTTTGACCCACCGCCCAGAAATTGGGTGGGTGAGCGGGTGGCTCGTGATGACAGGATGTGGTATGGAAGACGAAACGACTAAGTGCGCAAAAAGAATCGTGCAGCAACAGTCGCAGTAAATGGGATGGATGAGTAGAGATGTCGCCGGGTAATATGCCACCCCCAACCCCTCGATAACTCTCGTCTGGGTGCTGAGAGTTTATTGATCCCTGTGTGCTTAGATTCTAAGACTTGCAGCCATGCTAGAGGAGAGAAGGATTTGGGCGAAAGAGGGGGATGCTGCTTGAAAGGTGAGAATACGTCGGTTTCTTGCCAAAGTCTTAATGGGTTATCAGGGGTGGGGGTAGAGGTTGGAAAAGCGGCGAGCATCAGGCCATGTTGGCGATTTAATTCGTTCATCTCTCTCCTCCAGCTCGCCACTCCCCACACACACACCCACCCACAAAATGTCACTGCACGAGACTCACCATATTTGCTCGGCAACCGCTGGGACGAACGATCAGGTATTGGTGGAGAGTTGGGGAGGGGGAGTCGAGAGCGTGTGGGGGGAAGGCAACGGACACTGGGCGAGTTATGTCGGCGTCGGCGAGCGAGCAATTTGGTCTAATTTCCCGCGCGCATCAAATGCGTTGCGTTTGTCCGTCTCTTTGATAGAGCGCTCCAAATGGTTCTCGTGCCTCGTTTTGGCCCTGAAATGTCGTTTCTTGTGCCGATGTAACCACCGCTTGCAGCCACCACCACCATTATACTCCCACCTCCATTGCTCAACTCTCCGCGCCTAACAGCCTGACGAATACCTGTCCATATTGTTTTAGACCATCGACTGTTGTTTATTATAAAAAGCCTTTTTGTTGCATGCATTAACTTTTTTTCTCCCGCTCCTTAGCTTAATAACTGTACTACAGTTGCTAGAGAACCAAGTGGGGTGTCGTCGGTAGGGAAAGTTTTGGTAGTTCTGTTACTGGCGTGGCCTGGGAATGGGGGAACATCAGCAAATCCTCGTGCGCTCATTGTCGTCAAAAGCCAACTCGTCCTAAAGTGCATGCACCACTGCTGGCGCTGTGGAGTGACGAGATTTCGATACTTCTTTGTATTGTGTGTAAACAGCTAACAGAGCGGGTGAAAGAATGCGTCTTTATCATTGCAGCGTTGCCTAGCAACACTGCCGCAATGACTGCAGCACTAAAGCTAAGGGGGAGGAGAGGCGGGATGCTCAACTGGTGAATATGAAACAATCGCATTAAGGATAGAAAGAACAAGCGGAAGTTAAAGGCACTCACGGGTGCTCACTGCTCTTCACAAAACGTGCCGAAAGTGATTAAAACTTCTGGCATTGAAAGCCGTGCTGAAAACACACCGCTAATCAGGGAGACGCAATTAAGCTACAAATTAGATCATTGGCACTTCTTCCTGCTTGCCAGCTATTTCCTCATCCGCCCGGTTTTTCTCCCTCCCCTTTCCCTTCTGCACCTCCCACCACCACCACCGCATCGGAACGCGCCACACCCGCTCCGCTGGTTCCGTCGAGCCTTACTACCTCTCCCCCTCCCCTCCATCCAGTAAAACTAATCATTAGATCATTATTGCTAATGTGTGTCCGTCGGTATTGTCTGACGGAGTCTGGAGTCTCCGTGAAGCCCCTGCTGGTACTGGTGGTAATGAGAGAAAATTCGCTGAAACTTGCAGCGCTAGCACCACGTGACTCGCGAATAAAAAACACTGCGTAATTTCATTTGTGAAACAAAAGTCCGCCTCCTCAGTCACGGCCAGCTCGCGTCTCTCGCGGGCTTGCCCACCCGCTTTTATATCTGCTGCACTTTTTCTTCTTTCGCGCGACAGTTCCTGTGTTCAACCAAGTTTTTACTTACTTTTTACATTAAAGGTTTAAGTTTTTGTGTCCTTTCCGTCTCCCCGTGGCATAGAGCCTGTTTGTGCTGGTGTGTTGCCAGCGTCATCTCTTGCCGCTAACCGCCACCCCGCCATCTCTTCCCCTCCCTGTATCTCCCCTCCCGGGTCTCCATCTGTTTGTGTATGAATGCTTGCGTGCGGCTTTGTTCATGGAAACAAGTGCCGCATAGCTGAATGGGTGCATGGTTGCTGGGTACGGCAACTAATCCACAAGAGAGTAAAAATCGCGGTGGTTTCCGAGTACAGTTGCAACACCAACAGTCTCAGCCCGTCCTTGCAGCCTGGGCTGACCGGGCAACTTGTTTAGCGGGTGCGGCCATACGTTGTCTGTCTTGGGAGGAAGACGCCGACCAGAAAGTCGGGCACGGGGGTGAGGAGACCGCTTTTAAATATCGATTCTTAGGGGCAGGTGGAGCGAGACAGGAGAGAGGGAGCGATCGAAAGAAACGTTAAGAAAGCCAGAAAAACTGGTTGTGGAAAAATATTCGCTCTGCGAGAAGTGATCTTTCTTGGTTGTCGTGGAGATGGGGGGAAAAGGTCTTGGCGGAGAAGTGTTATTGAGCAAGTCCTTGGGGATTGTATTGTTCGGGCCGCACAACATTAAAATTCGGATCTTAATCATGCAGTCGTACTTAAGCTTTTTCTGCAAGGTTTCAGCGTCGTGCTACCCGGACTTAACTTTCCCGTTGATAATTAAAGGCGTTCGGCGTTAACTCCGCCGTACTTGAGCCGCAGCCATCGCAATCTAGGTTTTTTTTTTTCTTTCTGTCTTTCTTTCTTTTTATTTTTTTGGAGGGAGGGGAAGAGGTTTGAAGGAGAGCAGGGGCGCTTCACACAGAACGTGGCTTGAGTACCGCGATGGCCAGGTGTCACGTGTCCAGATCCTTGAAGACGATAAGGACGATTGTGAGGGAGGCAACTGCCGGGGTGCCGAGTGACCAGCTTAATTCTGTTCTTGCCTTCTTACCTGCAGAACTCTAGGCGCTCGGCAGTGCTTTTCTGGACAGGATTTATCCAGCACCATGCCTTTTAGCACGGAATGCAGGCACCTTGTAGCTAGCTCCTTTATAGGTTTATTTCTTTATTTTGTGGGGGAAGGGGCACCTGTCTCAATTTCCTCTGCATTCGAATATATTTGGGCTTTACACCGGCGTCTCATTGTCGCCTTGAACAGAGAGCATCGATTGACGGCGTGTTGAATGGAAGGCACACAGCCGTATATTACTAGATGAAGTAATAGAATGAATGTCGGAGGTACGTAGACAGGAGATTACGTGCCTCAGTGGATAATGTCTTTAATATCGATTGTCTGAGGTTACGGTCGGGCCGTCATAAACTTGTAAGTGCTTCCCAATGAAACCTTTCTTTTGGCGGTGTTAGTAGGCAGCAGGAGGATCCGGCCCCGAGCCTATCTCAGTGCATGGCCTTGGTGTGAACACGTGGGTTGGGTACCTCTAGTCACCTTGCTGCTATGGTCAGGTCCGGTACCCCGGCACATCTACATCCACTAAGATCAACAGCCAAGAAGGCCGCCCTGTCATCTGAGAAGGGTTTTAATGCTAATTCTAGCAATAGAAGGCCGGATCTGCTCGTGTGGGTTTAAAGAACTTGTCTGAGGCTGTGGACTTCAAACTGTTCGCTCTTCCATGTCGACCGTGACGTCAGTGCAGGGCAGCAGCTCTCCATGTCTGGCCTTCGCCAAGGGGTCGGGCTGGAGGGCAAGATGGTGGAGAATCAAGTGACCGTCTGGCGGGAGGAGAAGGCGGCTGTATATGTTCACAAAAATCACTCAGGCTGCGGAAATTGGAGGCGGCGAGTGGGGTGCACGCGATCAAAGCGAAGTGCGGTGGCTGGGGAGGGAGCGGGTGGGTGCGTGGGCACCTGTGTCATGACCTGCCCGTCAGTTGCAGGAGATCAGTAAGTTTGGATCTGGACGGTGGTCCTCACGTTTGTCTCTGTGTGGCGCCTTCTCTTCCATTATTCTGCATCCATTTTAGTTTCTTAACACTTTGTTGTATGAGCTCTGTTCATAACTGGCACTGATCTACATATGTTTTTTTTCTTAAATATATGAACGTACTCTTGGTGCTAGCTTGGCAGTGCAAGATAGAGTATATGTAGTGGAACAATTAATCCGAAAGACGTGTATGCTAGCAGCTTTCTAGTCCGTTTCAGAAATTACTGAAATGTATTTTTGTTTTGTTTCTCAGATACCATTAGTATTGTTATGATGACGACAGTGGCCTGATTTAATCTTGATAATCATCATGCTTTTCTTGTTCTTTGTGCAGGACGCTGAAACAGCCATCAACAATATGAACGGACAGTGGCTAGGGTCACGACCGATCCGGACAAACTGGGCCACGCGAAAACCGCCAGCTCCAACTCCGAAAGAAAGTAGGTCGCAAGTCAGAACGTATGTGATCGTGCGTTTGCCTGTTTGTCTGTTGAAAAAATGAAAAACGAAAGAGCTTGCAGCCTAGACAGTCACAAACCCTTACGGCAGTAATATTGGGAGGTAGTGTGTGTGCACACAGTCACTGTTCTCCGCTGTCTCGTCTTGCCCATTTGTGGTCCTCATCGGCCTGGCATTGATGGAGACATCCTCTCCCCCATCCCACCCTACCGACACACGGGGACTGTGAACACCGCCGGGAGTTGGGTTTGAGAAAAATGCCACAAAGCCCGCTGGCGATGGAACGGATTTGGTCGTGCCCGGGGATCGAGGCTGTCGAGGGAGACCACCCCGGCTCTGAGCTTTGATGCATAAGCCTATTTAAAGACTGTCTTTACTACATTCAGGGCTTCCTAGCAGAAAATTGCACAGAAATGTCTCCACGACGGCTGTGGCCTATAGTTAATAGTATTCATGTCCACTTTTTCCAAACGGTAAAGGTTTTGTGTGTGTGTGTGGCTTGGCAGAAAGCAGGGATTGATAAGTTTTGTAATACAGTGCTTTTTGCCGTCGAAACGAGAACTTGACTTCTATATAATTGTTACTGATGAGTTAATACCATTTCTGTCGCAGTGGCGTACACGTCAACCTGTTTTATTAGAATAGGATTTTATAGCCTCGAGGCTTCAGGCATTTTTTTAATGTGCTTGATGTATTTGCTGGTTTTCTTCGGGTATTCCGGTTTTCTCCACCCTGTTTATATACGCGTGTGTGTGTGTGTGAAAGAAAGTTTGAATGATGGTGAATGAATTTGTAAGACGCTTTTAATACTTACTGATGAATGGCGAGCTTGTGCTATAAGCCTGCATTTATTATTATTTGGAGATTAAGTGAGAAGACCCTGATTTTGAGGGCTAAGATATCGATACTGACAGTCGTGTTGTCTTCTACAGCAGGTGTAAAGCAGTTGTCCTATGAGGAAGTCTACAACCAGAGCAGCCCTACAAACTGTACCGTGTACTGTGGGGGCGTCACCAACGGACTGACAGGTCAGCATGCAGGAGTGGTGGTGGTGGTGGTAATCTTGAAAACGTAGATTTATTGTGCACATTTCTGTTAGACTTGTGCACTCCATCCTGTGCATGTAGGTCATTATCGTTGGTACGGAATAGTTTTTTTTTCTCTTTATATGGAGATGAGACTGAGCTTTTGTTTTGTTTTTAATTTGGCTCACAAGTAAAACCATTCCTTTTAATTTCATGAACGACAACTGTGGAGATCGCATTAGAGGAAGAACCTGGCAACATAAGTGCATTGCCACTAACAGCAATTTCACTTGATTGTTGTTGCATTAAAAAGGCAAAGGATTTCAATTTACGCTGGCGTGCCCAGGAGGGGAAGATGTCGGGCGGTTTCATTTTACCACAGTGGGCAGCTATGTGGCGACACGAACCATGCCCTCGTTCTCGCATGCGCAGGCCCTTCGCCGCGACCCTCCATCCCCATACTAACACCCCACCCCGGCTAGGGGATGGGAATGCGTCGTTTAGTTTGTTGCTGGCTGAAAGGGGGAGAAGGATGAGGCTTAGCTCCACCTGCAGCATCGTTGTTTAACTGCAAGAGAAGGGTGTTTCTAGCTAGAATTGAATTTCTTTTGAGATCTTCCCCACGGTTTTAAATCCTGTAACTCCACGGAAGTGAGTGAATTAAATGTGAGGTGCAGAATTAGCTATGTTACTTGCCAAGTGTAGGTCATTGCGTGCCACTAGTCTCATTAAAGAATCCTGCATCGTGGAGTGTCTGAAAAGCTACTTACCTGCGGGTTAACAGAATCCACCATGCACAGACTTGGTTGTAGAAAGCTCTGATCATAGTGTGCTGCAGAAAATTGACAACCAAGCATTCCAGGAACACGAACCCACCTTAAATGAAGTGGTGGGCCAAGAAGGGAAGAAGGAAATATTCCTTCCGGGACAAGGAAGCGACTTGTAAGGTTTTCGAAAATAAAAATGACATGTTAAATCCAAATTGACGTATGAAGACAAAGTTGTTTCAATACTCTGTTTCTCCGGGTTATTAATTATTCAGAAGATTAGAGCTGGGCTCCATCATAACTGGTTTTTGGTGTAGCAAGAAGCACAGCTGTAGTGAAAGAGGTTTGTTTTCATGGTAGAGGCGGTGTGTGCGTGCGGGTGCGCACGTTTTCGGGATGGGGGTGAAGGTAATCGAATAGGTGAATGCTTCCCCTTTTAACCCACGCACGCTTAGTTTAGGGTTCTGGTAGAATTCAAACTTATTGTAGTGAGGGGTTGCATACATATGTAAAAACTGGTTAACAATTGGATATATCTTGGACAAGAGGTATCTGAAAATGCCATTATTTTGGAAAGTAAGAACTATATATAATAGTGCATTCTGCCTGTTGCAACATTATTGTATATGCTGTTTAAGAGGGCGGCCCGGTTAGTGCATACCACCAGTAAGTGAGGATTAGCTTGTCTCGGGCACTCTGTTTCTTCAGTCATAGAGAGAGCATCAGTCTTCTTCATAGATGTCCAGCTTGTGACAGTAATAATTCTTTTACTGCAGGTGTATTATCTTGTTAACAAAGACATTTTACTCGTCTGCTAAGGTGGCTAGTAGCGCATTTTTTTGCAGATTATAATTTACTTTATCTGGTCATTTGTTTCTATAGGTGTTCAGCTTGGTAGTGTGTAGGTGGGGATTTGTTAATACCTTCAACACACTCTAAAAACACTTACTTTGTTTTTGCAGAGGATGCCATCCGTGAAGCATTCAAGCGGTTTGGAACTATTCAGGAAATACGTGTGTTCAAAGACAAAGGCTACGCTTTTATCAGGTAACTGGATTGGATAAGGAAAAGGCCGTCGTTGCCCAATGTTTAATGGCTGTTTGTCCACATTGTAAGCGTGAGCTCCAATCTTTGCTAAATAAGAACAAAACAATAAATTGTGCAAAAAGGGAATATTTGTCACTAAGATTTTGCCAGAGTTTAAACTACTATACAATTATTTTCACAGATTTGCAACAAAGGAGGCAGCGACCACAGCAATCTGCCAAGTCCATGGTACTACTATATTGGATCAGACTGTCAAGTGCTCTTGGGGCAAAGAGTCTAATGACCCCAGTCAGACCCCACAGCCTGCGGTTGTAAGTCTTACCATATGTTCCTTTCTTTTTCTAGCTCTCGTTCTCTTTCGGTCTCTGTACTTAATCATGTTTGCATCTAGGCACCCCTTTTAATTTAGTATTTACTGGCTTTTACACTACTCGACAATAATGTCTTATGTGGCTATTTCCTTGTGTTTTCAGCAGCAGGCTTCTTTGGGCGCCCAGCCATACGGGCAGTTCTACAACATGGGTGCTGCCACCTACTGGAATGGTGCCTACCCCAGCACCTATGGCACCATGGGGCCTGCTGCCGCTCAGGGTCAGTACCTGCAGGCGGGTGGAATGGGGCAGTGGCAGCCAACCTACCCTAGCAACTATCAGGCGGCTTACGGGTGAGATTTCATGTCTATTTCCCGCAAATTTGTTTAGACCAATTGTTTGGAAGTGCAGTTTAGAGCTGGTCAAAATCTTTCTCAACTGAACACCATATATCAGGAATACATAGGTTGTCGCTGTCGCAGGAGTAACATTACTACGCTTCAAATGTGTCAATCTATTCTTTTCCCTCACTGTAGTTTTTGTAGATTTTGTTTGATTAAAACCAATTGCACATGTAATTGGATGTTGGGCATGTCAGGTACTACCTGTTTCTTATAGCTGACTGTACAGTATTGTCTTGTACAGGAGTGTCAACATGCAGTGGGGTCAGGTGCCGCTCCAGCCCAGCCAACAGCAGTTCAGCCAGCAGCAGGGACTTGTCGCCTACCCCATGCAGCAGGGTGAGATTGACATTTGCGCCCGTGCCACGATCTAGATCAGTGAGATGACGTCCCCTTCCTTCAGACAGGCTGGCGCTGGCTTCCTTAGTTTTTGTTGCCTTTTTTGTGTGTTTAATCTCCTGTGTACTTTGGCTCCCAGTCCATGCTTAGTAGCTTACCATGGACGCAGCGTCAGCCTGTCCTGTGCCATTCCCACCACCACAACCTGTTCTCTGTCCCCCATAGCCACCTGTCAGCGAAGCTTTTTTTTTTTAAAAAAATAATAATTTTACATACATAGATCCCATCCCAAACTGAGAACCTGGACTGTCGTCCACAGTTAGTTTTTCACTAGTTTTCTTTCTCAATTTTTAACAGTTTTTTGCGTGGAGGGCTTCTGTTCACAAATTTTTTAAATTCAATTTTTGCTTTACCTGCTTGAATGAATTTTAAAATTCCTCCTGCCTTTGTTATGCCAGTAGTGAGCTGGGTGGTGTCAGGTTCTGCGAACGTTTAAGTAGTGGTCTGTTTCACAATACTGGGTTAAAATAAGGTAAATGATTATACAGCTGTGATCAGCTCCTGACCTCGCCTACTTTTGGTTTTTGAACAGGAAAGATCCTAGTTTTCAGGCTTACTATTATCATTTTAAAAAAAGTCTTTCTTTTGTTGCCCGTGACCCGTTCTTGAAGAAAAAGTGTATAAAGTAGTTATTGCAAGAGCAGTTGATAAGGGGCGCGGTAGACGATAACTTGTGACTTGGGCGGCAGGGCTGCTGGGATTGTTACCGGGGTGTTTTAGGTAGCTTTGAGGATTTTCATCAATAACCCGTTTTAGCTACATTTACTCTGAAGCATGGATATATATGAACTACTGAAACAGAGGTATGTAAAAGTGCGGGTCTTGTCAGTAATATTGTTCGAAGTCAGTAGTTAATACCTGTAAGCTCCCGCAATAGATCATAGGCTGTGTGAGTGTAATCAGACGGTACAGTCAGCTCCTATCAGTAAATTATGACATACTCAAAAGTTTTCAAGCTAAAGGTCAAGACTCTTTTTTTTTAATCGGAGCTATAGCCTTAAAGATTTTTGCTTTCGGATTTTTTTTTTTTTTTTATTGTCTTGTGTAATATTTCCCCTCCACATTTCATTGCAAAACCAACCAATAACCATAATAGTAATATTTTTGTATAGGACAGAAGTTGTAGATTGATTTGTATGGAGAAACGGCCCATACTGTTGTCAGACCCAGGAAAGGATAGAGGAGTGCAGCTCAGTCATGATCTTTTTTCTGTGAAAACACTAAATAGTAGTAGGGCTACCAAAGGGACTTGGATTCAGAAAGCCAAGTACCACTAGGGGATTAAGCGCAAAGGCAAATGCTGTTTTTATTTTTGTTTTTTTGAGAGAACACATTTTGTCAGAATGAATTTTGAGACCCAAATTTACTAGTTGCGTATGTCGGCGAAGATTCTGTATAATGTCTTTTGGGAATATCCTCTTGTGACGGGAAGCCGCCAAAGGCTGGATGGAAGCAACCTTTTGGAAGGGTGGTCCGTTGGCGTTATGGTTAGCGCCGGTCTTATATACAGTGAGGATTGGCAGTCCTTTGTTCAGAACTCGTCTCGGGCAGACTGTTCTTTCTCTTCATGTGGTATCTGCTTACAGGGCTGGATGCTTGGCCATGATAGCCTTACTTTCTGGCTCCCCGAGCTTTTGAAATAGTGTTACTGTGAGGAAGCAGCGAATATTTGAGGATTGGGGAGCACTTGCCTTATGCCTCTGTCCTTAATAGGGCACATTGTCATATATGTGACTGGTAGATGTTTAAGCGTATTTATAAAATATATACCTATAATGAAGGTAATCGTGGAGTCCTGATTAAGAATGCCTGAGAACAGTTGCTGCCTGAATGAATATATCACATTGTGATCTTCTGGGGAAGAAATGTACTCTCGTGAAGAGTCTTGGTGAGGAGAGACTGGAGCAGAAAGTAGGAGGCGGGGCAGTGGGAGGGTTTGTGAAGACTGGCGGATGGACACACCGAGACTGCCATCGCATAGATCGCTGGCACGACAGGGAGAGGAGGCGGGTCTGCAAACCTCGCTGATCAGGTTTGGATTCCGTTGTGCTGATTGAATTAGCCTAGTGGTCAAGCGAACGCCGCCCGTCCACCCCTTCCCCCCTCTTGTCGCCATAGTTTTGTTTCTGTCCGCGGAGGTGAATAGGTGTATGGCATCACGGCGTCGGTGATGGCTAGTTGTGGTCACCCAGTGTTCCCTTTCTTTCTTGGCTAGCAAGCCTCGGTGCTGAGCCTGATTTGTTCACTGGCTTGCATCTGGCTTTTCTCTCCCCGAGTAGTTGTGGCGGGCGTGCTCTGTCAGCTGGAGCGCCTTCGCGAAGGGAACTTCGCTGGTCCCGCGGTACTTGCGAGATTCACTCTTTGCTGTCTCCATTTGCTGTCTCCTATCCTTCCCTTCCTTCAGCGACATCGAGGGCATGTGACGTTGGTTTTATGCGCGGTGCATGTTTTGATTCCTGCTTGCATCACTTGAATATAGACGTTCGATGAGTGCTGTCCATGTCTTGCCCTCACCTTTCAAGGCTGGAAAGTTTGTCCTTTTCGATGAGTGCTCTGCCTTGTTCAATCTTGCGACAGTGCATTCCGACCTCGCACGCTGCACGCACACATTCACCACATCCTGTTTTAGACACTTTTTGCTGGCATACTTCAGTCAGTCACACACCTAACATTCGTGCCGCAACTCCCAGGCATCTCTAGGGTGAGAGTAGGGAGGATGATGATCCATCAATAAACGGAGATTTTTGTGTATTTATAGAAGAAAAAAACCCAGTAAAATATACACCGACTGTAGAGCTTGGTCATTCTGGAAAGTTGCCCTGCAAAAACAGTATTGATAGCTTTGAGTGTGACTTCCAACATCGCCCTCAGATTGTTTTGAATGGTGTGTGTTCTGAACGCTATTAGTGTAGACCATTTTAAACAATGATATGCATAAAAGTCTCCGAAAATTGAAAAGTGTAACACGAGCGTGCATAATTGTGTATGTATAAACAGCATCCTTTTTAATCCCTTCTTTCCTGTCGTGCAAATGTTTTTTTGTGATTTTGATTAATGATTGTTTTCAGGGCCTTTTTCACCCATGTCCTTCTGTTTGTTTTCTTTTTTCTTTTAGATGGCTCAGTTGAATATTAGCGTGTTGAAAGGGATTCCCCACACAAGGGCCACGGCCAAACGCGTTAAAGGCATTCTGTATGTATTACGTCAGAGGACGCGCGCACAACCATTGCCACTTCTCGCGTGTGTATGTGTGCGTGCGTGTGTGCGCGTGTCCATCTGTCCTTATGACACACACAACAAAAGACCATGCTATTCCATGCGTGTGCTGTGCAGTGCCTAATCTTTGCATCTTTTGACTTGTGGTGTGGGTGCAGTATTGTGCAAACCTGTATCCTATGTATCCTGATAGCCTTGTTCAGTCGTTTAACACATGTCTGTATAACCTCACCGGTCGTAGCCAGTCGCCCTCGTGTATTTTCCAGCAGTCTGTCTCACACTGTATGGCCATTGGGTGTTTAAACTCCACACTTTCCTTCGCAGGGAGCGCTCAGTGACAGACAATGTGTATGCGTTCTGGTCAAGGTGGACTGCTATCTCTTTGCCTTGCAGTGTGCAGACACTGTTGTTGTAGCAGTGCAGCAAGCCTGCAGTTGATGCTGTGTCTGTAGAGCAAATATTTAAATGTATCAGCTTTCGTAGTGCTCTTAAAAATATATTCTTAATGTTCTTTTATATAAGTCAGAACGTAGACAACAACTAGTCTTCACAACTAAGTAGGAAGGGGCATGCTACTTAACAGTTTGAATATCTTGCTAGAGCACATGGAAAAATACTTAGCAGAATCATAAATGTTCGTGTAGCAATTACAGGACAAAGCAAATACGCTCTCTGCATAATGTTAGATTTTAAAAAATGTTAGGTCCTTAGCGATTTGTGCTAGGTGGAAGTTTTAGGCAAAGGTAGGCCACCCCGAAGATTAGCTAGCGGTTATAAAGGGGAAGGGCATGGTTCTACTGAAACGGCGGCAGTAGATAGGTTCTACCCGCCATTCTCTTCCCAGCCCCATCACCTGTCGTAATTTACAGACCCACTTGTAGCATCATCCCCTTATTTGATTATTACCCGGCGTTGGATACCAAGCGCCACCCGCCTCCCTCCCTCACCTGTTTTCAACCTCCCTCGCTCACTGATTTGGACTGGCATAGGGCCTTGCTTTTTCTTATCATTGTGTTTTGTGTGCAGGATGCGAATGAACTTTTCTTTGTGTGCATGAGCGCGTGCAAATTTGTTTTCTTAGTCTGCTACCACTGGTGTGATCTTGACACGTGCATGACGGTGTGTATTTAACTATCACTTGTATGCATCGAGCAGTCGCAACTACTAAACTAGTGACTATCTGCATCGTCGTGTTCTGTATGTGTCTTGCTGCTATGGAACGTTCAGTAAACGTTTGAGCAGGTCACATCTTTTGAAAGTGGCTTTATCTCTTTGGACTAACTTGACTGACTGCCCTCTTTATGTAATAATATGTAGTCTTGAGGCTTGTGTGCATGGACTTAACGTGAAGAAAAACATCAGGAGACTGACTGACATTCTTTAGCAGAATACTCTGTAGCAGTGTTTGTCGTGGAAGTGGTGCGTGAGGAACAGACAGGCAGACATAACGAAAGGGAAATGCCACTTGTGGAAGTTGAAGCAGCAGAGTATTGCTTAGAAGTTGTGCAGTCCCAGCTGATGCCAATATTTCTGCACACGTTACATATTCAAAAATTGTGAAGCCTAAAAGTTAGCTGCAGAGATCATTTTCGGACATACAGAAGTTTCATCAGTTTTAGCTCTTGCTTGTCATGTGTGCACTTACTTATTCTGGTCACCTTTTTCATGTTTTTCTTATTTATATTTCACTCACACAAAGTTACTTACCTTATTATTTACTTTAGGTACTTGCACGAGACGTAAGCTAATGTGTTAACTACAAATGACTGAACAGAGGAGTGAAACTTGTATGTTCGCGGCGTCAAACATGAAAAACTTGCAGCCATTGAGTAGTGTGTAGGCATCGAGCAATGTCTGGAAACTAAGACGATGCGTGTCCAGGAGATTTCTAGTGGCGATCACAGCAAACATGTGGTCAGGGGCTCAGCCATTGAGACATCGTATCGCTCGCCAAGAGCAGACCACGTGAGCAGCAGCAGCAACTTGTAGTCCTGCGTGACACGCAGAGCTGGGACCTGTACAGATACAGCCGAGGACTGTTACCAACCATTTTGAGAGCAAATTGAGATTAAGAAAAAGGGGAAAGGGGGTCCATTTCATCACCTGGACTAACAGAATGTGAGGTGTACAGAGAGAACGAATGTGCGTTGAGCATGAGTAGTGACGGTAAGCTAGTCGTGCGACTGACCTAAACGTTTGGCATGTTAGAGGGACGCACGGCGTCGGCCAGAAGACCACGTGACGCGGGCAGGAGAGGTAAGCTGAACGTGGCCACGTTGACGTTCTGCTAGGCCATTCTTTTTCTGCATGATTTGCTCTTGGTTAACTACCCTCTCTCCGCCTACACCCCGTCATGTTCTAACCCCAAGTGTTTTCATATTTCTGTTTCTTTGATGCAAAACATTGCAGCTTTTGCTTGTTTGGTATTTTATTGCTATTTCATGTGTGCGAGTTGGAGAGAATCCTATACTGAGCAAATATTACATCAATATTTAAATGCGTTTTTACGAAGCAGTGGCATCGTAAAACGCATGTTTTTTTTTTATATTCTTGTTATTTTCGTGCTGTTTGACCACAATTTTCTGCATGTTGTAATTCCAGTTTAAAATGCTTCCTCAGTCTTTTAAGCTAATCTTGCAAGCGTTTTTTTTTTTTCTTTTTAAGTTTTACTAGTTTTGATTTTAAATGTCTTTCTCGCCCACCCTTACTTTCTTAGGAGTTTGTTTTGCACGACCACTTTTATGTCATTTATCACAGTTAACTTATGTTGATAACTCTTCCTGTATATATGTTAAACGTTTTCTTGTCTTCAGTGCATGTGGGAATTTATTGAAGAACCAGATTGCCAATTAAGAACTTAACCATTGCCATTGTTTATTCTGTTTGGTTGTAGGAATTGAAAATGGTTTTTAGTTGAGTAACGGGGGCCATTTGTTGAACAAATGAGTTCTGATTAGTTGTCACTTCCCTATCTCCCCGTATCCACATCCCCCCCCCCCACCTTTTTTTTTAAATATCCGGCATAGTGCCCTTATCCAACGTTCGACAAATACTCATCTCTATTTTCAACGTCGGCCAAACGGTCCGTTTAAAATCATTTCTTTCTTGACACGTACGCCGTAGTGAGCAAGACCCAGACGGTCTGCTTTGTTCGATCCGTGCTTGAAGACCTCCTACGAGACAAAAGCTTAGTGCGCTGCTAGCTCCCCGCGTGGACAGTTCGCCGTCCACGTGCAGGTTTGAAGGACAGGTCCCGTGATCATCGGCGGGGGCTTAGGATTGTTCTCAACTGTTGCATTTTTCTTTTCTTTTGGGGTTTTTAAAGGTGCAGTTTAGTCGGGGTGTCCGCGTGAGCGTTTACTTCGGACGTTCTTGCGCCACAGATGTGGATGCAACGCTGATAGGTGCGAAGCCAATGAAATTTTAGTCTGACAAGGCCTCTGGTGCTTGCGTCTGCCGTAAAACCATCTCGTCCATGTAGTTGTCCACTTCGACCATTAGATCACCTCAACTTTGCGGTATACTTTGACAAGCCTTCACGGTCATCCTCCGCCATGCCTCTCCAGCGTGACGTTGCAAAACTTGCAGTCTTCCCGTCGTCCTTCGGTTTTTAGTCGCTGAAAGCTTTAAACGCAACCATCTTTAATGAAGAGCAATCGGTTTTTTTTTTTTTTACTGCCAGCAGAGGATTGTAGCATGATGGGAGGAGAAAAAAAATAAATATGCAACATAGTGCATGTACACTAAGCTATGTAGAGGCACTGTTCTCTCGGGAGGCACCGTTCTCTCGGGGAACATGAACTGGAAAATCCAAGGGAGAAGTGCATGGCGAAAGTGTAGCGAGGCATTCTGAAAGCACAAGGAAGCGACGAGAGCACTCCTAGTGTTTCCAGGGTTGACGGGAAGTTGAGAGTAGGCCTTTCTTGGCCATGGGCGGGTGCAGTGACGTTGATCGATCCTGCATAACGGCGGGTTCTTGCGCCTGTCTTGGGCGGCATACATCTCAAAAAAGGCGTGACGAATGACCTTTCTCCTCTCCCTCCCCTTCAGCAACTTGCCACGTACTCGAACGCCCGTGCCTTGTTTTTCAGTGTTCTGCTTTCTAGGCGGTCGGTTTTTCTTTCACCCCTCTCACACACACCCCCAACCCCCCTTTTTTGAAAACACTTTTGATCGTCGTGTTCAGGGACATCTCCTGAAAGCTCCCTTTCTGTGGATGATAGCGGGACAACCTCCATTGCGGATGACTACAGTTGACGGAAACCCACTTATGCAATTAATAATATGGCGGTAAGACAAAGGCTGGAGAAATTTAGCTTGCAACACCCAGAAATTCTCTCGGTTATCCAGAGGACGTAGTCGTCATTGACGACAAGCTGACATCGTGGCCATCTGGAGATCACACTGTCCGGCAGCTCGAGGTAGCACCGAGCATCGTGTAGCACGCTGAGCGCGACAACCTGTTACAAGATACACTCGTGCTGACAGCTCGGGGTCAGTAGTAGGAGGCAGGGATCAAGACAGTCGTGGATGCACAAGATCCGTGGAGCTGACACAGTCAGGGTTATCTCGCCTGCCTATTTCCTCCCCGTGACCCTTGTTCGTATTCCGCCTTTCCAGCCCGCCAGCATCCTGCCTTCCATTTGCACGACGGCCAGACCCCTCCGAGGGATTGATGATGAAGATTTATTGACGATGATGACCAGAGCACGACACGGGGGAGAGGGGAAGAACCAGCAGAGGTTTCTGCTCCGACTTTCTTTTCCATAATGTCGCTTACCGAGGGCAGACATCACAAGGAGAATCTCTCGTGTTTTACTGCTACTGTCATTGGCAACGGCTGAAACACACAGTTTGTTGTGGCGCTCTAAGGGGGGCAAGGAGAGTAGTACACGACAATGCAAGAACCTTCTGGCCACATTTATTGCTTTCAACCTCTACACGGACACCACCTCCCTTAAACTGATCTGTACAGCTCCTATAAAGACGTCGCCCCAGAAAGAAGATATTCTAGTCGACAAAGTATTTTACGTGAGTCCGTGTGTTGGCCTGCTCTTCATTACCTTTTTTGGACCATGCCTTGGGCTTCGCAAATAAGGTCGACAGGTGCTGTGCCTTGTCCCTTGAACCACTTAGCCTGCGGTTCTTGGCTCGATGTGACATCAGTCGTCGCTAGTAGGCTGGCGAGCAGGAGCAAGGCGACATCGGTTGAGCGACAAGAGGGCGCAGTAACTGCGAGCAGTCAATGTCTTTTGTGTTCAGTATTAGCCAGGCGCGTGGACGACTGGTGTTCTAACAACCGTTCACACGTAAAACGTTGGAAGTAGTCGCGCTTCTTTTGTTTTCCTGTATTTACATACCTCGGTTGGACGCTGAGCTAACGGAATACTAACCTCCCCTTCCTGCCTTCCCTGTCTCTTGCCGCGATCAGCCCCACCCGTCTCTCAACCTTTTCTTCATTATTCGAGTGCAGAGAGGAAAGCGATATGCTTGTGAACAACCGAGAGTTAAGATAACACTATCAGCTGCTTCATTGCACGGAACTTCTATGTCCGTCTCTTTCCTCTCGAACGGTGGGGCCGCGAAGGGACGTGATAGATGGTGCTTAAGGTAGGTCTAGATGTAAGCCCTGGGGATATCTCTCACTTTCGCGTGGTACCTTGGCCAGACATTGACAGAAGACTAGAAATCCCTTGCGGCACACCCATAGAAGACGTCCAGATATAAGATGAAAGCTTCAGGAAAATTTAGGAAAGAAGTTGTCTGGTTCAGGTGATGAGTAGGATAGAACTGTATGATTTTAAAAGTGGCGTGTTCATGTGAATGCCTTTTAACTATGTATACAAATTTATACTCTGCTTTTGCTGGTGTGTCTATGTATATACAAGACTGTCATGGGGGTGGAGGTAAATCTCACTAACAACAACTCTTTATGTAAAGCCCAGTGACGAGCGGCCTTAAACTTTGAGATGATTTGTTGCAGGGTTCCTGGGACAGTGACCTTCATGTAGACTAGCTAGCGACATGGGCTCAACACAGCGCGGCCACGCCCCTCCCCTCTTCTCTCCGTGCCCTTTCCCTGGCCTCGGTACCTGCAGCCGTGGCGACAGAGAGCGAGTGCGGACGGCCAGCGAGGTTGCGGGTGGCCAGCATGGAAACAGCATGTGCAGGATCCGACTGACCTTGTGTGTACATAAACCATCTGTCGTATCTAATGTCACTTTTCTGAAGCATGGAGTTGTGGACTTCACATGATGATGCTGTGTTTGGGGCTTGGGTTGGGTGGTGGGGGCTTGCAGAAAGTTTATATCTGATGTGGGGTGGGGTGGGAACGGCGAATCGTTTGGGGTGCGAGGGTGTTGTATTATATAATGACATTTATAATGATGATTGTTTCTGTGTCTCGACTGGCGGTGAGGGGCTGGTTAAATGCAAGCACTTTTCCCATTCTGTACATACAAATCCAGATGTGTAGCTAGTGTTTAGATGTATGACGACCATGTGGCTCTCGGAAAAAAATGTATGTGGATAAATGACGTGTTACAAACTATTAAAAAAACTGACAAAATTTCAAAAAAAATTAATCTGGAAATGTGTTTGTGTGTGACTTCATGGTTTAGCCATATGACAATGTCCAGTGTGTAGACTTTAGAGGACTGTTGTCGGGCAACACCGAATGTTTTTGAAATGTATTTTGTCACGGACGGTGTGGCTGTAACTCGCAGTGACCAACGCGAGAATCCACCATGCCAACGCAGCGGCCTGGACACGCACGGACGATCAGAGGGAAGGGAAGCTACTCCATAGTCATTTTTCTTTAAATTACTGTCGTTGCAATCCTTTAAGCCTCCTCGCGGCCATAGAAATCTCGTAATCCTTTTAGGACCATATAAACGCCCCTTTCAATTTTTTAGAAAATAAATCTTAACTGCACTTCTGAAACTGTTACCTCTAACATTTGCATTCCAGGACAGTCGCGATTTTAGTGCGACCTTTTTTGGTTTAGGGGTGGGGATGTAGGCCTGCTGAAAATTAAAAGGCAAGACCGTTCTTAGCCAGACAAATACGACTAAAATGTTGCGAGTTCAGCAAGTTTTTTGAAATTAACAAAACGTTACCAAACATGCTTGAATGTTTGTCTTTATTTGTCCGCTAAGAAGGGTCTTCATGGAGTAGCGAGTGAACCTTGTGCATGGTCTGCAAGAAGAGTTGTGCTTGCAGGAGAGTAAAGGCGTCGGACAAATGGAGTTTTTCTGGGTAGCACTAGAACTAACCAACCACCATCAGCAGGCACCTGACTTCTTCTCTGTGGTGCGTCCAGGTTGCAAGTTGGCCAGATTTTTTTAAATATATATATATGAAATGTACTGCACACAAGTTCCTTCACTGTAAATTATGGCTCATTGCAGCGAGGTGCATATTGGTTACATTTGTTTTTGTCTGTCCTTTGTTTTCTCTCCCCCTCAACCCCGTTTGTAACAATTTAAATGAAAGCAGCTGTCTGCGTGATGTACGATAGAGAAACTATATTTGATACGCCCATGATGCGTCGAAGTGCATGCATGATCTGTGTATGATAAGGACATGTCAGGCTAAAATCCTGTTGGTCTGTGGCGCAGCGTTAAATGGAGTCTGTCCATGTGTGAGGTCCTTGCATAGCCATTATCTCGGACGTTATATTGCGGTTCCTGTTCGAATACGTACAATTAATTATCTTTGCAATGGCATATGTATGGTGGCGTTTTCTTTTTAATATGTGCGAAAGGTGAAAACTGCTCAGACGGATCAGGAACTGAGATGGTTGTCGCCAGCTGGATAGGGCTTGTCCTGCTGGAAACGGTTGCCCATCGTCAGGGAGAGCTAATGCCAGCCTTGTCCAAACATTATTGGACAACCGACATTGTGCATTTCAGAAAGCAGGTCCGTGCTACGCGCCCACAGCTTGTGCCGAGGCTAACTGGGTTAGGATGGGATCCTTGACAGTTAACTTGGACCAAGTTATGGACGACTACATGCTCTAGGATAAAACCCATAGGAGGATCGACAATTGTTTGCAGTTGTTAGAGGGATGTCGCGGTAATAGGCGAAAGGCAAGCTCGCTCGGTAGAACTTCCTTTGCCAACTTGGGAAGAGTGGCGAGGTAGAGAAAAGCGGTTAATTCAGTGTCTGGCTCCCAGGGAGAGGGGGTGGGAACAGTGTCACCCTATTAACTTTGACGAATTCACAGGTATTGATAAATTATCAAATAATCACCTGACTGGGCTTGGAACGACACGCTGGCCCCGATTCTTGTTGTTGCATGTGTGCGAGTGTACAGACAAATGGTTCATTATATGGATATTTGTGTTGACTATAATGTTGATGATGATGCATTCGTTGTGTGCGATGTTTATTATTACTATTGAAGGTATTTCTATGCGGAAGTTGCCTGCACCTGTAGATATGTCATCTTTCGCTCGCACGCTCTCTCGTTCACACACACACACAGCATGGTAGAGTAGTTGATCATTACTGTAGTCTAGTAAACATGTCAACCTGGATCCAGTGCCCATCGGTTCTTGGCTCGTTATACAGTCGTCTCGCTGGTGGGCAATGGCACCACTGAAGGTAACCATGGTTGCGCGGTGACACGAAGGACCCTGGTCGTGCTCGGCGACTGCAGTTTGGGGGAGGGGAGGGAGAACTGGTTGTAGGTGGTAGGTTTTAGTGCTCATCGCTCCAGCATTGAATGTGTGTGCCTCTGTATATACGTGTGACCATGGGTAAAATGCCACATTTGTTTTTGTATCCATGCCAACGCTATTGTCAGAACGAATTCTCGCTGAAGAACGCGAGTACACTCTGGCTGTAGTCGTGAACCGAGAGCTACTCGTTGTCCCGGGGACAAGCGTCTTAGTTTCATGCAGGCGTCCAGACTTGACCCCTGAGTTAGAAAGCAGTGACACTGGGGTAACAGCAAACTTTGTTCGGACATTGTGTCCCAGCTATGAAGACAAGTTTCTTTTCTTCCAGCGTTGACAACGACTTGCCCACGGGAGCCCGTAGTCACAAGCGAGAGTACCTATCTGGCTTTCTCCACCTTTTTAGCAACCAGACTTCTGTACCGCGGAATGTTCATCAACAGGCGACTCGCGTTCACTTACAAAGAAACATGCAAATGTATGTATACCATGGTCACACTTCCCTTACTTTCAGTTTTCATGTTTCAGTGGGAAACTGTAACTGCTGAGTGCTGCAATCTCTGTATACGTACGGAAGCTGTGGCTTCTCTGTTTTTTCCTCCAAGACCGAGAATATGTTTGGGCGTGATGATTTTCTTTGTCTGGTCATAGGACAAGTGTTTCTCTCTCTCTGAGTGCAGTATGTCGTATTTGTATTTGCAACTCCTGTTGTGGTCTAACCAACAAAAATGCAGTTTAAACGGATGCTATTCTTTTGTCTCAGGTCTGTGTGCACACATCAATGACTTTTGTAACTTTGGCACACTGTTTACTACTCACGGCTGTCTTCAGGCGTCTCGCCCTTCTTTACCTCCTGGTCAACACCTCCAAACTAGGAGCGAGGTTGAACGCTGCACCGACCTCGCTGTTACGGTCGTGTGTAAATCCCACTGTAAACAAATGGTAGGGGTTGTGGAAGATTCCCAGTGGGTTGGGAAGATTTGCCAATTTTTGAGACAGAACTGAGGTCCTGCACACAGGAGAAGAGCGGCTAGTGCAGCGGAAAGTTTATTAATCGGACTAGTGACCGCTCCTAAACATCTGTGACTAGGTACCAAGTGTTTATTGGGATGTAATTGCTCTCCCTATCTCCACCTACCCACTTTGACACGTCGACGTTTTTCTCGCGAGATATGGGTGGAGAGGAGGAGTGGTTGACCGGTTTTACTTAGCATCTAATGTTGCCCGCAGGATTTTCTGGCCCAGTCGTTGACAGTTGGGTTGTCGATGCTGGTGCATGGCGGGATCATACTGACATCAACTAAGGAGACAGGTGCTGAGAGAGATGGGTGGTGACAGCCACTCGCGGTATAAAGTGCAGAGGGAGTATGAAGGTTGCAATAACCTAGTATCTCCTCCCCACCCCCAGTCCCCAAATTAAAGTGTGAAGTCTCTACGCTCCTGTTGGTACAACAGCTGTCGTAGTGTCGCTGTGGCCTTGCGTTTATATGGCTGGCTGCTTACACCCAGGCCTGTTGATGAGTTCACGGGACATGTTTGGCTTCCCCACCCTCTCTTCTCACCCTCTTGCAGTAACCGACCTCACCCGCCGTGCCCAGTTTCTTTTTTTGGCCGCGGTCATCGGCACGGCTTTTCCAATATAACAAAGGTTTGAGGATTAAGGGAAATTGCGACAAAATTCCACGCGAGCGCTGAACTCGGGTCTGTTTGATGCTTGTGCACGTGAACGGCCACTAGGTGTCCTCATGGAGCACCTTGAATGCCTTTTCTGTAGGCTGTCAAACCGTTTTGCATCGGGGTTGTTTTTGTTTTGTTTTTTCCTACAGCGTAGACCTCTGGGCAGAGTCACTTTGTTCTGAAGAAAATGAGGGGTTGGGGTGGTCTTAGAAGCGATTTTTTTTCTTGTTTGCTCATTCTTGCATAACCAACCCAGATACCTTTAAGTTCATCGTTTGGCCGCAGTAACATAAGCAGTTTTCTGTATCACCACCTTCACCATCACCTGCTGCTTTGACCGCCCAACAGCCTCACATGTCTTACCTGGCAGGTTTTGGTCCCCTCCCCCGTGCTGTGAGGTTGACGGGAAACTAAAGTTGTGGAGAGAAGTTAGAACACCTTCCTTGCGGCGTTTTCTCAGTAGTCTCTGTATCTGTACTAGCCGTTATGTTTTGTTCATTTGGCACGTTGCTGGTAAGCCAACCCTCTCCCCTCTTGTTTCCAAGTGACTGTGCCAAGACAAGGTTGTATATATACTAGGAGCAAAAGGGAAAAAAGAGACGATGAAAATGATAATCTGTTTGGCGTTGGAGATTAAAAACCAGATTTCTACCATGGCACTCGGAGTTGTGTGTGTGTATGGCTGTGTGCACGTGCAGCAGAATAGCAGATTATGGTGCTAATGTGTGTCCGATTATTGTCTGATCAATGGAGAGACGCTTGCCCGACACGCGACTCCCAAGAGCCATGCGACCACCGTCAATAATTTTTACTGTTTCCCGCATTCGTATTGATGATTCAACCGGAACGCTGCTGCAAATACCATCCACAGGATTGTGATGACGAGGTCTATGTAGAACTGGTGCGTTGCTAAGCAACGGCTGTTCCCAGAGATAGAACTGGTGCGAGGGCTAACGAGGGTCGTTTTCCTCTTAGTACAGTCGTCTGGACAGACTTGTAGGATTGGAATCATCAAGCATTTATTGCACCAAATACGCTACAAGGATCATTACAGACCACGATAACATACCGAGACAGACTGACAGCACCATGACCACACTAAAAGCAGGAGAAAATTATGAAAAGGCGAGGAAAGGTGGAGGCTTGAAAAAAAAATAAATAAGCGTGCGAAACGATGAGCGTGTGTAAAAACTAAAGCATAACTTGATATGAAAGTGTTGAGTGTAACCCAAAGTAACCACAGAATAGACAATTTCTTCCCCGGCCCACACTTGTGTGGAAACTTGACCCGCTAGGGTTCGTAACACCTCTTGGGCCTGTGGGAGACTCGACATCCGGGTCGCAGATTTCTAAGAACTGCTGGCACCGTTACAACAGTCAAAGTTGATGTGGCCAATTCTGCTGCTTCTTGGGCGCAAACTAAGACGTTTTGTTGGCTTCAGCTTGCATCCTGAGGGCAGAACAATTCCTTGGAGGACTGGGTCATGGCTGGCACCAGAGGAACAAGTGCTAGAATGTAAAACTGATGGCCTCCCTTGTGTCTCCAAGAAATTTTAATTATGCTTGAGGGGATTGTCCAGTGGCGTTATATCCATCTGTGCTCCATGCGCAGGATTTAAAGACAACAATTAGAAGCTTTGGAGGACGGGTATCCCCATTAGCAAAATTAGAGAAGACGTGGTGAACTGCTGATTCGCCGCTAAACTTGACAAAGAACCAACCGTCCGCAGGCTGACATGTAGTCGGACACACAAGCGCTATGCACAACGGCTTCACCTCTTCCTCCCGAGGACACTGCTCAATGGAGGTTAGCATCCAGCGACTGGAAGACGACTGCAGTTTGCCATTTCTAATGTATCCTGCAAACTGTCGGCAAAATGATTGGAGATTCACAGAAAGTTGAAGAAATAAGTACGATCTTTTGTGTTCAGAAGGTCTGAGCTAGCACAGAGTGTTATCCCATGCAGGTGGATCGAAATCAGTCATCTGCAATGAGTCCGGGGAGGGAGTGGGGAGATGACGGTGCCCTCAACACCAGTAATATCCGGTTCGCTCGGTGTTGCAGCCACATCGAACATTTTATCGGTTGGAACTGTTGTCATCGGGCCCTGTCTCCATTTCAGTAACAAAATCCTGAACAGCATAAATCACATTTTATTTTTTTCAAACCTTGTGGAAGTGCTGTTCTTCAACCAAGTGTTATTGAACCTCGTGATAAGATTGTGTCGCGGTCGGAACTTAACTGACAAAATGCATAATTTACTGCCTTTTGATGTGAACAGTTCAGGGTCCCCTGACCTAGCAGTTGTGAGGGGGAGTGGCTCAGTGTGTCTAAGACACATCGTGTAGAAGGCAGATCGCAACCCTCGCCTTTGACATCGCTGGCTAAATCAGGCGACGATGTTCTGAATGAGCAGGCACCGGCCCAGACAGGCCTTGAGCCAGTAAATCTCCGACTACAAGGTTAAGCGCTACCCGGGCTCAGTACCCGTAACTGAATGCTGAGATTGCGTGCTCCACGGAGTTATCTCGCACTGGCGCATTCGCTATCGTGTTGTTTGGCGACCTGTCCGCAGGCTTACCTTTAGGACATATGTTGACACGAACACATTGAGGGATGTAACAGGATGTGTTATTTCTGTGATTGGAAACTGTGGGTGTGGAGTGCAGGGACTGGGAGGGACCGTGACAGGTGTCTGCCTCCCGGGTGGGTGTGTGTGTCACCATCCTGTCTCCTGTCAGCGCTGCGCCAGGTCAGACCAACCTGCCGGTGATGCTATCATCATTTCCCTCCCCGTTGCTGACAAATCCTCAGCCGACGCTCAACATTCTTTGCTGGCTTCCTCTTTGTGATTACTGTGACAAGGACTTGCCAACGCCTTTTGTAAATGTCGCCTGAACTACTCTCTCGCTCGCATAATGTGTGTGTGTGTGCGTTCGCGCGCGCGTTTACACGTGGCACAGAATATGCCATATAGGAAAAGTGACATGGCAAACAAAATTCAGGGAGACAGAGAGGTTTCATCTTCACATCTTTTCAAAAGACCTTCAGTAATTAGACAACATCTTGGTAGTCCAGCTGTCCTAAAAAAATAGTAATCAAGCATGACTACTGCTGTGCTTTATACTTACACCACATCGCTTGTGCCTAAAGGCATTAGAAATCAAGGTTTGGCATAACAAAGGAATTAATTATACAACGGTTATCACCTACCAAGATGTCTGGTAGGAAGTGAACTCCTCTGTACCATGGTGCTGCTGACTGATCTTGTTCGTGCCCGTGATATGTATCTGCCCCGTCCTGCAGTTTTGCCGGACATCCTATCTCTGTCTCTTGCTGAGCCTGTATGTTGACCTCCCAAGCTATCATCGAGAGAGGAGCAACCTGAGGGTCAAACTGTGCTCTTGCACGGTCGTTGGACTCACTGCATCTCTGTAGAGGCCATCGCGCACCCTAATCCATTCTCCAGCGATTTGTCTCTTCACGCATGCGCACAAATCTTTTATTTTGTTTGACACATTTCAGAAAAGAACTTTGTGTCCGTTTGTCAGCTCAATCGGTCTGTCTTAAATACAACTCCACACTCAACGCTACTATATATAGTTTAAAGCACACCTGTCAAGCTAACAGGTTACCTCATGCTCGCGCGCCTGCTGTCAATAACAAAGTAAACAAAATGTATATATATCAAAGAAAAAAAAATCCATAAACGGACAACGGTCTAGGGAACCCACAACGCTACGACTAGCTGAACTACTTGAAGTACTACATTTTATTTGAACATCAAACTACAAACATAAAGCCGATAGCGCATGCGTGGCGCCAAAGGGCATGAAGATATAGTCTCCATCCACCATAAAACGGGGATAGCCGGTTCAACACCCGTGTCGCGCATACGAACTCGCAGGCTCAACGGTTGAGCATCTGATTCTATTTTGGGAAGGTGAGGGGAAGAGGGAGATGGGCACCACCCTCACAGGAAGTGGACACCCCACACACACACCTCCCCTCCAAGCCCAACGACCGTTGCGTCAGACGCAGCGCGTGACCAGCAGCCATGCGAGCAGTTGTGCGTCTGGCCAGCATCCAACAGTTCAGTCGCACGATGGGGAAACACAAGCCCCGACAATTATGACTCCTCACAACATGGTGAATGAGAGTGGAGACAGGCCGACAGTTGTCGACTTGAAAACAACAACAAATGCTGCAGTCGTGTTGTCGTACACCAGAACAAGAATTAGATATGCAGGGTCAAGCGAAGCTTTAGGAATAACTTGCAAAATATAAAAATAAATAAATAATACCGGTCCTATTAATGAAGAGTCAAATGTTAAGAATAAAGTCTTAGTCAAGGGTCAAGAGAAACAGTCCGAATCATGGGGAGCCATCAAATCAACCAACAACCCTTGTGAACGGAACTAGTCACCCTGGTAGGCAAAGCTTGCTTTTTTTTCCAGACAACTACACTGTCAAATAAATTGTACACACAGTCTTGGCTAGACGTAAACAATGTCACGCAGATATTATCTGGAGTCTTGGTAGGACATCATCTGCCACATAAATACAGTCCTCAGTCTCGACATTACCTCCAAGATTGACCGAGCTTCCTCTCTACCCCCCCAGGTGAGATCAAGATCGACCTTTTTATAAAATACGAGGCAACTTGTCGCAAGAAATTTCTTCATCTGCTTGAAGTGTAATATCCCGTAACCGTAAATATTAAAAGCTTCATATGATTCATTGGCAAGAGGAGATTTGGTATTCTTCGCACGTGCACGGGAATCGATGGAGGGTTTCTCTTGATTCGCTGGCAGGAGATGGCAGATAGTGGCTGGTGGGACTTGGCCACGAACAACCACAACTGACCGTCCAGCCAGGACCACCATCTCCCCCCCCCCCCCCCCCGCGCGACCAAAGCAAATTACGGTAGGTTTGCACACAACTGCGCTGTTTGGTCTCCTTTCATCCCTAGGGGCACAGATGATCACCGATGTAAACCCTATCCCGTCCTACTAGTTTGATGCCCTAGATCCTGACATTTTACGTCCATTGACCCTCGCATTATCCGCACGTTACTAGTCAGCCAGCAGTGGGGTAGGAAGCTGGGGGTAGAGCAGGAGCAGTCGCCTCCCCCCTTGAAAAAAGATAGCGAGGAGGCAAACATGTGAACATCGTTCATTGTCAGCAGCATTCCCAGAGCTGAGCATATTTACGCCACTGGCGACTAAAACGATATTAGTGTATTTGCAAATAAAAAAAACACAACCCATCAGGGTCAGGTCCACTTATCACCTCGTGGTTAATGTTGTCAGTGCACTGAGAAATAAGAAAAACAAATATTCATTGTCATGATTTATGTGTGTGTTGGTCAGGGGAAGGGGATCAGCAAGATATCACTAGTCAATTGTTAACATTGTAATTAACTTGTAAGATTTATACATTTTAAGTTAAGCTGATTAATTTTCTCACCTTTGTACAGCAACATATCTTTTGATGAGAAAAGTCCAGTGTTATGTTTACGGTCTGGGAATGGCTATATTAATACAAGCTATGATTTGATGCTTGTGCCAAGAATCCTAGTGTGGCAGGGGAGAAAACAGCGTCTGTGGTCAACTGTTAGAGTGAAACAAGGGCCAAGAAAGACTAGATGATACGGAATTATTTGAATAAAGCGATTATTTATTACACGGTCCAACCACGAACTTGTATTACTGGACTGCTGGCAGACGATTTTTTTTCCGGTTAACTACTAAAACGAGGCAGTTGTGTACAAACCTTCCGGTTTAGTCACATTCATTGTTACGGCTCGCCGAGACTGACAGCAAGAGGCTAAGCGTTGGTCTCGGCAGACCCCATTTCACGAGAACCACATTTTAAAAAAAATCGCTTAACTGTTTACTCAGATTAGGTTTTAGGAGGTTTTGAAATAATATTTCAGTGATACAAACATTTTTAGCCTCAAATATTTTAGTTATTTCAACAGTAGTTGGCCAATAACATTCCATCTACTCATGAATAAAAGATGTCTACACTTTCACATAAAGCTAGTTGTATAATCTTAACAATACAGTGTGAACCTCTGTACATCCGATAACACAGGCTAATAGTCATGTACGACTAGTTATATAATTTCACTAAACTATATTACACAGATTTCTTCATTACAACCTTTTGCAGAAGTCACGTTCTCATACAAACAATGTTTTCCTTAGCGATTGTTTCCCTCTGTTGTGACTTGCAGAAATCCTGTAGGAGAGAACCTTTGTCTCACGGTACAGGTGTTGATGTCGATTGCTCTTACCTGGCTGTAGTTAGCTCCCTTATAAATCTTCAGCCAAGCGTGACAGTTGTGGAATCGATAAGCATAACCAACCAAACGTGGTAACGACAAAGAAAAGCATCATAATATGGTTTATACAGCTTTGTTTTGCAACATTTAAATAAATAAACTTGGATTTATAAGGGTTTGAATTCATTGTTTGTGAAGCAGACTGGTCGCTCTCCCTACTATGACCTGACCTGAAGGATTTTAGCAAGTCGATAGAAGGTGTATTCAGAATAATTATTTTCTAACACTGCAAGAATATACCACCCAGATTTGAGAGCACACAGGCATGAAATATTTCCCCCACTAGTGTGTGCAAACAGTGGGGTAGAGAGGAGCAGGCCACAAACACAAACATCACTGAGATTAATACACGCTGACCCACTTCCTGCAAAGCCCAGCGCCCTAGTTTGTTCAGTCCACGTCATTACTGCTCCATGTAACGGTTATTGTCTGACAGAGCACCCTGCACGAGCAGGTACCCGATGTGGAGATAATGTGGAGGCATTCAGTGCCGATGACGACGACACACACACAGAGCAAGGGACGGGACGGGAGAGTAGATGGGCGACACAGAAACACACCTTCTGACCTGAACTCACAATAACGATCGCCTGGCGATGAGAGACAAAGAGGAAAAGCGGCGGAGGGTTACTTAGTGCTTTGCCGGAAACGTGGTATGTAACAAAGGTTTTGATTGGAGCGTGTAGTGACACTATTGCTGACGTGGACTTAAAATATTCGTGTGCGGTGCCAGACGGTGAAAGAACACTCACGTACATGTGCTGGACATTAACAACCTTTGACCTGCGAGAATCGTTTGTCGATTTGCTGCTGAGACGAGAAAACACGCACACATACACATAACCACAAATAACACCGAGGGGGGCCGGGAGGATGGAAGTGAAAGCGGACGATACCAGGGAAGTAATTTTCCACTAGCAATTTTTTCTCCATCATAGCTATGGCCTTGGGTCGGTAAAGGATTGGAATCGAAGAAAGCATTATTATTACTCACGTTGTCATCACAACAACATGTTCGTGCGTGGACTATCCTCACCATCCTCACCATCCTCACCCTAGATGCACTCGCTGTTAAGGTGAAAAATGTTTACACTCGATTTTTCACTGCATGACTTGTGGTTCAGTCCCTCAGCCTCGCCTTGAAACGCTCGCGCTCTGTCTTTCCCTCCTTCGTCTGTTCCCCTGTGTCTGTTACCCCACCCACCCCGACCTTCGCGAGCAACATCAGTTGCAGCGCCATCTGTATTCTTCTGCGACAGCTGCTCTTCGTGGGTCAACAGCCTTGGAGGGTCGAAGGTCCTTGATGTCCAACACGCACATCCATGATCTGAAGTCGCCATGTTGCGCCGACTGCGATGGCAGGAAAAGGATGGGGGCTCGTGGTTGGGCAACGAAGGAGAGCAGGCGGGTGCTGTGCGATTATCTTCCAAAACAGCTGCCCACCCACACCCAGAAGCTTCGACACACCCATTCTTACCCACCTCCCAGCCATCTTACTCCTCCTCCAGACATCATCCCCCTTCTCCCACCTTACCACAACTTCCTGCGAGTTGCATGATAGGACAACCAGCTCTGGACTGAGCCAACATTCCGTAATCTTTGAGCAAAATCGATGCCAGGAAGGAAGAAGAAGAAGGGGGAAAAAAAACTTGATTGACAACTCAACGTCTTCGGGTCCGATGAGAAATAAGAGGGTGCGTCTGCTAACACACAAACACCGACAACATCGCCATTGGCAGGTATTGTCCCCTTTACCCGCTCTGAGGAGCAAAAGGTGATCTTCGATAACAGTTCAAAGTGCGGACCGGGTGAGCGGTCGGCACCCGACACAGGGAGGGTTGTGCCGCGCGACGTGGGTTCGAATCGACGGCGACCTCGTCATCGCCACTTATCGTCTTCACATCGAGGTCTTACCCGATCACTGCGACGAGGAGTGCGAGATAAATTTCTTTGATGAAACGCATTCCTGTAAATAAACTTTAGGCTATACATGTCTAGGAAGATGAACGTGATTTGGCATTCCGCGAGGCAGCTTAGACCCGATGCAAAGGTCACCCGGGTTATCGTGAAGTGAGTTCATCCTATTGCAGGTGCCAGAGAGGAAGGGACGCGTGTGGTTGTCAAAGCACGAACATTAGTTGTGACCATCTTCGTTTTTATTTTTATTTTATTGACAAGTCATGTCAACTTGTCATCATCGAATCAGGTCAATCTACATTTGTCAAATGAAGTCGATTTGTGGTCGTCCACTTAAGAAAGGGAAGTCATTCCTCACAAAGGGCGGTAACCGTAGTCTACTGTACAAAGTCAGTGATCCATCACACAAAAGTTTAGCGACATTCCGACAATTGGCAATCGCAATGATTTGCCTGTGTACCAGACTTACATCCATTGACAAGGTCCAGTGAAAGTGGTAGTCAGGAACTTGTTGAAAGAATCTAATGGTTATGTAGTTTAATAATGACCTTTGCACCAAAGTTCACTCACAAACTGGGTCTGGCCTACATGACACTTTCTTGTGGACGGTTGGACTACACTTTTAACCCTTTTAACCGCACACTTCCTTCAATTCAGCCGCTCCTTCTGTCTCCGGTTAAATAGGCGATTACTGGTCGGCCATTTCCTATGTCAGCAGCAGTTTAAAAGATGTCAGCGAGATGAAAACACCATTCCAACGGCTTTTCTCCTAATCCTGATTCCCCCGCCCCCTTCTCTCTCTCCTTCACTCTCGCTCTCACATCCTGCCCCCCCCCCCCCACACACACACACACACACTTCCCACTCCGACACACGTGTGTGCACGCTCGCATGCTGGTTAAAGGGAAAGGAAAGTAGTAAGCTGGCCTGAGTGATAGATAATGATGGAATTATAGTAGGATTTATAGAGCGCATCTCCCCACACGAAGACGACTAAAGATGTACAGGTGTACAGGTGGTGATGGTGTATAACACCACAATCAAGCAATCATACACTCAAGAACACAGTAAACATTGTCAGGAACATGAAAGAACACAGAGAGGAGGAAGTAGCAGTCATAGTAAACCGATTACACCAGGTAGAAGTTCTAACCAGCGATAAGTTCTGAGTCATTTCTGCTCGTGAGTTATTTTAAAAAATCGTTTACTTACGATGATGTTCAGCACAGCTCTGTGCGGTACAAAGAAGCCGCCATGTTTTATTGTCCACTGATGCCACTGACACCCTTGGGACAAGAGTTAACTTTTAGTTTCTTAACTGTGGTCGTGGAAAGAATGGCACTAGGGATTTGGGGCTATTTCCTTGCAATTTTCTTCCCTGTGCGCAGGTTAAAATTGCAGGAACTGAACGAAGTGAACAAGACTGGAATGACAGAGGAGGAAGTTATGAACAGCAAGATGGAGTGAAGAAGGCTGGTATGACAGAGGATGAAGTTATGAACAGCAAGATGGAGTGTCAGTGCGTCAGCAACATATTCAATATGCCAGTCGATGCGGAAAAGAAAAAAGCCAGCAATATCTTTTTCATAAAATTGGATGAATATCAGTGCATGACGGAGCACCAAGTCTTCAAAGCTGTCAAATCGTTTGAATCCAATATTTCCTGCAGTATCATGTATACATCTTTTTCCTTGCAAAAAGAACCAGCGCATCTCATCCACTGTTTTCTCAAAGGTTCAACTGTCTCATATTGCTTTATCGCAGATTTTTCAGTTTCAATGGCCAGCACAAGCTATAAATGTGTATGGTGTGAAGAAGAATGCATAGTGTGTAAACACATTATATAAACACATATATCACATATCGCAACACGTGAATCAAAAACAATATTGTCACATCACAGTTATTCAATGGAACACAGAGAGAGATGAAGAGCGAGGTGTATGTGTGTGTGTGAGAGTGAGAAAGCCTTTCTTGTCAAGTTGAGCTTCACATCATGAGTTGTGATCAGCTTGTTTTCATTTGAAAAAATATTACAGAAACAGTGGCGTGGATGAATCAGTTCGTTGCTATGTTCCAGACACGATTCTTTTGAAATCTGAAACATTTCAGAATATCAACTAAACAATGCAGAATGTCAAGAAAACAATTCTGTATCATGAGAACATTAGCATAAATTCAGAGCCCCAGCATCATTTAAGCCCAACTCGCTACTTTACTTGCTTTTTCCTTTAAACTTACATTTACGAAACACTATCTGTACAGACTGTTTGAAAAGAATGAGACTAGAGTAGGCTGGAGGTACGGAAGTCGAACCAGAGGTCTGTGACACTACAACTCGCTTGTAGTTCTGTTCTCTTGTAACATTGCAACTATTTGATGTAACTGTCTTTTGAAATGTTTGAGTTTTCACCATACGCCGGGCCACAATGTCTCCATAACACGATTATATTCTGGACAACAGACTACCAGTCGCTGAGAGAGACAATGACAATTCTTTATTAACGAGAGCTAAAGTAAGAAATACATGCTTTTAGAGAGAAAGAAGGAGGAGGTAAAAAAAAAAAAAGAAGAAATCCACATGCACACCTTGGACAGTTTTAGGTTGCTTGATGCTGCACACAATTAAAAGAAAATGGTGGAGAGCATCCAACACCAGCAAAGGATGCTTGCCTGGCAAGTACAGTCTTATTTGTCTGCAGCCATATCTTCGGTGCAGACTAGCTTTTAAAAGGCAAGTTTATCAAGAAGATGAATGGCGCTGTCCTTTCCTGCTTCTGCCATCGGCCAAAGTCCTGTCCTTGGAGTGATCTCCCTTACCAGCCGATGGACAGATTACCTTCAGAGTGTGTCTGCCACTGTTTCTCACTTACGTAGTCACTTAAATGCGGGGAGAGCCCCCGGGGGCAGTCTGTCATACAGTTTTCTCAGCCGGCCAACACTCAGGGTCCCACTAGAGCTGTCCGAGTGTTAACGAGACTGTGTGTGTGTGTGCGCGCGCATGCGCTCTTACGTTCTAAAGAGATAAAGAAGAGAGGGAGAGAAAAAGTGATGGGGTGAGGGTATGATTTCTCTGCTGCACAGGGAATCACAATGCCTTTTCTTGACAAATCTGCTTTTATGTGAGTGCCAGCAGCCGGCATTATCCTGTTCACCTCGCTGTCCGGGCGGTTCTATTTCCTCCCGGCCACGGGAGGTCGGTGTTCACCGCAGACTGAAGCATCTCTCTCCTCCCACAGTCGTGCGGAAGACCAACGGCTTCTTGTCACCGTCGTCAAGAGCGTAAAAGGTCGAGACGTCGTTGTACATCGTCGTCGGTTCCACTTCCACACCCAGTCATCTGATCATGTGATTTGACGAATGGTCTACAGAGAGATTTAGTTTCTTTCTTTATCTGCGGGTCTCTTTTCATTTTTCCATTTTTATTCTTTGTATGTAATCGCTTTTGAAACAAACAGCGGCGGTGAAGTATCAAAGAATACAAAGAAAAAGAATTAAAAAAGGAAAATGATGATTATAGTGAGAATGAGCAGCAGGAAAAAAGAAGAATGCAGCAAATATAAAAAAAAATTAAAAGCAGCAAAATAGCAAGAAGATGAGATGATGGAGTTGAAGATTGCATCCAATCTTTTTAGTGCCTTACCCGGAAGGAAGTTCTTATCGATATTACACTTTTGTCAAAAAAATAACTCCGTGTTTTCTGTGATGCGGCGTAGCGGGATCATGAATGCCAATTGCCTGATGGGATTGTTTAATTGTTTTTACTTGCAAGTCACCCGAGCTGTGGCGAGAACGACTCGCAGGTCCGACACAGCACGTGGTGTCAAGGTGTCGAGAAGAGTTTGCTGCTCGAATGTTTGCTGGCTTTTTGTGATGCAACTCACGGACTCGCTTACAGGTTGACAAGGCGTGTTAACTGTAAAAAATTGATAGGTTTATAGGATGCGACAGTCAATTGATCTTGTAAAATAGTTTTTAAAATATCCCATTTTCTCTCTCTTTCACTCTTTTTCTTACTCTGAAACACACGCACACACACCACCTTGGACATGTATATATAAAACCAGAGAAGAGAGAGAGATGGAGGACAAAGAGGAGAGAGACAGAGACACACTGAGGGAGATAACTGTAGTATTGGGAAGAGGTTAGCCAAGTGATTCAACCACTGGCATCCGAACTGAGAGCGCGCTGGTTCGATTCCCAAGTAGCGCAGATAACTTTTCCCCAGTAGATCCAGCAGGAGGATAGCTGACTTCATAGAGGTTTGTGGAAGGTAAGACAGAGAGGGAGAGAAGATAGACACCGCCCTCACATAAAGCTTGTCCCGAGAAACATGAGTTTTTTTACACCCCACTCCCAACCACCAAAAAGCCTGAAACTTAGCTGCTGGGTGCTGTATGTTTCAACACTTAGCTTACTACAATACCCTGTTTATGTCGTCATGCCCTCGGCTTTGCCTTGAACGAGAGAAACTCAATCCCACTGTTGTATTTTGTTCCTTTAGTCCGGCTTGTCATGGCGGCAGCACGTCAGGGCTGGAACCCAACATGAGGAAGAATGAAAGGACAGGTGATATGACCACAAAAGCGAGATACCTCAACATCCGGGACATGTACCCCAACGACAGTTTGATAAAGCACGCATAGAACTCACCATCATATACCTTGCCTGGCTGGCCAGGCTGCCACGACACAAGCATCTCACGTGACCCTCCTGTTGGTCATCAACTAAACATTGTAGACACATGAGCGCTAAAGCAACAACAAACATTTACTGTGAGCTTCACTTTTGTAAGAGTTAATAAAATAAATACTATTATCCTCCATTAGCGATAGGCTTCGAATATTACGACCTGTCCCCGTGTCTGCATGTTGCTTTATTCTTCACACCTGCAACATCAGGGGACACAATTCATGGTTGATTGAGCTGAGGTGTGTTGAGTGCAGCCTGTCTGTTGTTATTCTAAAAATCAATGGCGCTCATTTTGCGTGAAATAAAATGTGTAAACAGATAGAAGCATCTAAGGTTTCTGTCACGGTTTGACACTAAAACACTTTGAACTAATGAAAATGATTTTAAAGTTACAGAGCTTGTTTTAACATCTCCACAGCTGTCATTAAGTGGTCATCAGACAATATTTAATATTACCCAAGACCCCCTGCAATAAAGCTGCATCGTGATTTAATACAACAGGATGAGTTTTTTTTTTCTAAATAGCTTTATTTTCACTTATTAATAATATTAATGAACAGTGGAGTAAATAGAAAAATTACAATAACTCCTTTCACTTTAAAAATAGCATTGTGTCCACATTTAAAGACCTGAAGAGGGCGTTCAGTTTTAAGTCAAGCCTGCACTCAATTGTATTAATAATATATCTGTACCTTATGTACTCTGTCATTATTAAATAATCATTCTGGGCTGTTTATATTTTCTTCTTCTTTCTAGAGCATACAGGTTTGCATTTTCTATTTCTCTGTAAACCACATTCTAAAAAGTATTAGCCTTTAGAGTACACGTATGTGATACTTCTAAGGTGCGTATGATGTATGGCTTCTGAACTTTTAACAACTGAAGCTTTTAGTTCTGTCAGCTAATTAAGCTGAAGTCGATGTGGCACATCGTAGTATGTAAGCCAAAGTTTAGAAACAAAACATTTTGTAAAGTATTGGTCATTTCGCTGTCCTACGTATTTGTTAATAAAATATGAGCAAACTGTTTTCCTAGAATTTCACATTTTACATTTATATGTATACACAGGTCAAGCATAAACACTGAAAGTATACGCCGAGAAGAAAACCAAACTGTACAGGTACAACAATTAAATACTATTCTTAATGTTCGGACCACTACCAACGAGCCAGAATGTAAACGCATGACCCTTGACCCTCAATTCAATAGTCCTCAAAGTTTCTTTTTGCTACAAAAACAAAACTCTGTTCACTTGTCTGATTAATTAAGATAATTACGAAACTGGCAGTGATTAAAAACCTGACACTTAATGGATGTACTTAGACAAGGTAAATTATTCAAAATGTCGCTAGAATTCGAAATATAAAAATTTTTGTTATTATAACAAAATATGTGCAGGCCAACAGGTAGGATTAATTCGCTGAATAGTATTCACAATACAATTGTAAAAATACATCCACACTGGTAGAGGTAAAAAAGAAAGATCCTCAATCATCTCTCCTTCACCTCTTGCCAACATCAGGAAGCTGGTCAGAAACTGGATGCAGGCGTCGAACACATTGCGAATGGAATACACTGGACTAAGAAAAACAACTGATGTCTGGCTTTTGTCTTCCCTGAAGTGAAATCAAGGAAACGGACTGACGAGGAAAAAACATCTCAACATTTTGTCAAAAAAAGGATGAATTTTTAGGCACAAGTACATGACGATAATGTTGATTATATTTTATTCTTTTGCTGAAGCTTCGCCCGCCCTTTCATAATTTAATTCTTTGGATCACTGCATCATTGTCTCTATCTGCAATTAATCAGTATCTTTTTCTCATCAGAAACTCTGTAAATAAAACTTTTCAATTAAAAAAAATGTTTACACATTAACAGCCCTGAGAGAAAAAAAAAAACCGTTAAAAAAAAGGAACTCACGCAAATTTGGAATTTCGACTTCCGGAAGATAATGGCATATGGGAGAGCTGAAATCTCATCATGATTGTGTTGACAGCAGGCTGGACAGTAAATTAAAACTGTCAGTTGTGAAAACACCTGTCAGCCCCAGGTGTCAGAGCGGACAGCGAACCCGTTACATTTACAGGAGCTGCTACATGGCAGCAATGTCTGGAACTCAAAGGTTGATTATTACAGAAATGACAGTACATGGACAGCCGAGCTATTTTCTGTTTTCCTTTTTCTTTTTTATATATTGTTTTCATTGCTGTTAAGAAACCCTGCTAATAAATATATATTTGGAATTTGATGCGTTGGTTGACTGGATATTTTCTTGGCTGCTAGCAGAATGGAAAGAGTTTATTTCTAACTCTGATAAACACCAGCTGGATGTAAAGATATAATGAACTCAAATTTAAATAACCTCGTTCGTCCACATTGCAAACGAGAATGGATGTGTCAAGGTTTTGTCTTCTTGAGAAATTATTTCAAAAAAAAAAAAAAGAGCTGTAAGTTTACTCTAGAAGAGAAAGCGCTGATACTGAAGTTGATGAAGGAAATAATAATAATAAAAAAAAAATAAAAAAACACGTGACTAAACGAGTTCTGCAATATGCGAGCCCCGATGTCAACGATTCTCGAAGAAAGCAGGAAAAAACAAACAAACAAACAAAAAACCAACTACCCTTGAAACAAATCTTCGGGTGAGCAGCATGCGACCACAGAGAAAGAAGATGAATACTACACTTGATGAATACTTGGTTTCAAGATGCGCAGTCACGGAACATTCTTGTAAATGACTATCCTGCCCCCCCCCAAAAAAAAAAAAGAGAGAGAGAGAAAAAAAGAAAAAGCTCGAGAGCTTGCAGAATCTCTCAAACAAAAGGACTTCAAAGCCAGTATCGCCTGGTTGAGCCACTTCCGTGATGGGGACATCATTTCGGGTAAGTAGCGAGGTAGAGAGTGTCGCACGAGAAATGAATAAATAATTTTGAGTTGAAATTAAAATGATGTTTTCATTGTACGGCTAAAAGGACATTTTTCTACCAGCTGCCTTCCTCATCGGCCTTTGGCTGTAAGAGGGAATCTTAGTCGGAGAGGGAGGGTAAGGGGGAGATTTTGTTGCTCTACGATATTCAGAAACTAAAACCTTTTGTGATGGGAATGTCAGCAAATCTTCGTTGTTTTGAGAACGTGCAGCACGAGCACGAGGCGAGCAGAAAAGTTCAGATGAGCAATCAGTTGCTCTTTCACAAGTCTTTGCTGAACTTTGACACCTCAAGCAAGAAAAAGAAACGAATTAATTCTCCTGAAGACCGCCAGCTGCTGCTCACAACCTTCTACAACCTCATCTACATTGCTGCCACCCAGCCACTGGATCCTGGTGTCATCAGAACCACGAGGACCAGGAAGAAGGTCTTTGTTCACATCTCCAGTAGATATTTTCAGACGAAGTCAGGGAAGACATGGACATGACCTGTGGTGCCTGGGACATGGTTCAATCCTCCACGACTGCCAAGTGTTCGGCTAAGACTGGAATCTCGATATAACAAATGATTCGATATAACGATTTTGTTCTCGTGCCTGAATGCTTTTGTTAAACAGTAGAATTATGCATGCAATCTGCTGAATCTCAACATTTAGAAAAAAATTCGAAAAAAATATTAACAACATCGTAGGTCTCTATAGTTTTTTTTTTAATGGACATAGCTGGATCTCAGTACCATGCTTGACAGATGTTGCAGCAGATTTTTCTGTTTAATATGGAAATTCAATGAGGGAACTGAAAGAACAGCTAGGACCGATTTGAAAAAAAAAAATAAACTTGAAAAACTGGATAGTCCACTTGATTTTATCCAGGCCCGAATAAAAATGGACGTAAGGGAATATAAATGTCAGGGCCAAGTCTAGACTTGATGAAGAACGAAAAAGTTGTGTACAGAAAAATCTACTGAAGATAAGGAGGAAGTCAACAAACAAACAAAAAGAGAAGAGGAACCACGAGACAAGGCTGCCCCTAGAAGAAATATCAGTTTTGACATAAAGCTTTTTGGGGTAAAAAGTCGGCTTTTCATGTAGGTATGGTTTTTTTTTTTTTTTTTTTACTTGGCATACAATATTAAAAAAGTTTAAATTCAGAAGAAAATACTCATTACGATTTTCTTCGAAAAAGCTTTTACAATGGTAAGAGGAAATATCTTGAGACAACTGACATAGTGTTAGACACCTACTTATTCAAATGTATGGGAAAACAGGATTAGCAAGATCTAGATTTTGGGGGGAAGGTATGTGGGTGTCAGGTGGTGTAGCGGTTAAAATACTCGATTGTCGTGAAAGGTATTGGGGAAAACATCACCTCCACACCTCATTCCTGTCCTTATAGTACAGACTTACCTCTTGATGGAACCACTTTCCAACTAAACCAACCATCTAAAGATATGCTGATGATAGGATCGAAAACCGTCTTAACGATGAACGATGAAACTTCGACAAGACGTTTCAAACATTTATTAATAATATAAACCTAAAATAATAACAGCATAATAAAACAACCGCCGTCAGTAGCGGATCAAAGTGAAATGTGATGTGGATGACTCACAACACACACAAGGAGAACGATAACAACATTTCCTCAAGCGATGACAGCTCGGCAGTAAATTTTCTTTTTTTTTTAATATTTATGTTAAGATGCGCAGCTGAGTCATTGCATCACAGTCAACAAAGAAGACCAACAAATTCATTTATCGACTCTTTCTAGATGATTCGTTGCAGTGCCCGTGTGTGGTGACAGCCTGTGGGGGAGATGCTGGGGGAGAGGAGGAGGAGGAGGCGGTATCGTGTTCGGTGTCAGTCACATCCTGACACGGCCCAGCGACTCCAGCAGGTGTCGGAGGCGCCATCAGGGTGTCGGGTCCGTTGCCCATCGCCCCGCGCATCAGGAGCGGCTGACGTCACGTGCCGCCAAGCCGGAAGATGGCAGACGGTGCCCAAGGGCGGGTAATCTTACCGCCGAGGGTCAAAAAAGAGTTTGGAAGCTGGACCAGGGGAGGGGAGAGGATGGAGGGGAGGGGAGTGGAAGGAGAGAATGATGGAGATGGGTCGCGAAGGGGAAAGAAGCTTCGCACTTGGTTAAGCTCACTGTCACGTAAAGTTTATCGACAGCAAAGGGTCCTTTCTCTTTTTATTTTTTAATTTTATATATTTTTTCCCCACAAAAATATAGATCTTGCAAGTTGCAGCATAAAAAGATCAAGTTCGGAGGGCTGTCAGGACTCGAATTCGGAATAGTTAAGGGAGATCTGCGCATCTGTCGTGGGGCTAACAACTCGCAACGAGAACCAGTCATTAACGATCGATACGTCAACGACTTGTGTGACGCCCTGCGGGAGACGGCGGTGTCCCCCCTGCTTCCCTGCCCCTCCCATCACACCATCACACACACACCCTGGCTGCTGAACACGGCTCCTCCTCTACTACTGGCAGCTTCCTTTTTTATGTCTGTCCCCATTCCATCCCTCCCAACACTTCCATCATCGTTCTTCCGTCACGATCTACATTTTCCTTCCCTACTTCATCCATATTCGAGGTAATCAAGGGTCAACAGACATACCGCTGATGAAAAAATAAATGAAAACAAGAAAGAAAGAAAAAAATTAGTGATTGTTACATCTGGGGCTCGATATACTGCAGCTGCAAACGTGACCCCTTCCCCTTTAAAACCAAACAACAAACAAAAATCAGCAACACCCTATCCCCCTCAAAACAACAACAAAAGCTCAGAGAGATGTCTACACATGCTACACAGTCCTAACTGCAATGCAGGGGAGATAAAAGCGAGATTGTCTTTCCCTGGGAGCGGACACGACAAACATTTTCTACTTTCTGTCACTCGCAAATGTGAGAGTACACCACACAGCCTGCCCGAGCTGTTGAATTCTGTCAAACCTGAATTTTACAGATGATAATAATTATACATACATATGTTCTGTATTTACACATGTAAACAAGTACCCGGTATACCTAGTATGTGTCATTATATGTTTTATTTTTACGAGGCGATAACAGTCTATTAAATCTTTATTCTTTTTTTTTTTCAACAAGACCAGCCTGCAGTTTCCCGTAATCTTTAGATCACAGATACAATAACCTTTATTTCAGAAAAATGTCATTTCCTTAATGTTTCTAACCATCAGCAGCATAATCATCATTAAACTCAAAATATCTCCAAAGATACTACTGTCGAAGATTTCAACAGATATTCCTCACGCGAAGAAAATCAGCTTTAAAAATAATTTTTTGGTTCTCGGGACGCAGGTGAGGATGGTAGAATTGTAGCTGCTGAGGAAGATTTTTTTCCCCAAAAACAAAAAAACAAAACACAAACCCAATCCCAGATTCTCTTGAAATCGAAAGACGAGGCTGACATCAGTTGCTCGGTAAGAATCACAAGACTAATGTTTACAGAAACTGAGGCACAGGAAAGTAAGGGCCAGGGAAATCTAGGGCGTAGAAACAACAGCACTTAAGGAGGATTTCTTTTCGTTCTTTCTTTTTCTATGTCCTTTTAACAACAAGAAATAATACATTTTATTTTACCATATCTGTTTTCCTTGTACACCATTGCCACAAAGTACAAAATTCACAAAACCCACTTGACACAAGTTTGAAAAAAGTGATTAGCTTGCAGGACGAGTATGTAGTCATCAAGCCATTATTTTTATTTGAATTTTTGTCTTTTAAAACCAAAAGACTGATCATCACACCTAAATGAAATTACTTTTTCTTTTGAGACATTCCACCTTCATTCATACTGTCCTCCTGAGCAGTTTTACAGGAAAGCAATACAAGAAACACTTTAATGTTTAACACGCGTCTGAACATCATCTAGACTGATCGGTGGTAAAAGCCACGCTGCACAAAAAAGTTGTATTTCAGTTGCTTCATAATGCACCCGCCGACATCTTGACCTACATCAATAGCTACATGTCACCCCTGAGAACTGAGATCGAGGCTGTACTGGACACGTGACCAAGCTAAGTGTCATCAGTGACCTGGTGACACTGATTGCAGAGAAACACAATGCACAGCATCCTGTCGATCGAGAGAAAGTTCTGTCTGTGGGATGCTCGTGGTCAGCTGACTAACCGTGGTCCAGGCACAGATGTCAGAAAGTCAGTCATGCAGTTCGAGGACCAACGGTTGTACCATCAGAACCATAACTGCTCCACCACACACAGTGTCCGGAGCCTGTTGCCCACAAAGAGGTTGAGGTTGAGGTTGAGGTTGAGGGTGAGGCTGAGGTCGCTCGCGGCCCCGATGCTATCCACACAGCGATCGATCCCCAGCGAGTTTGTTTACTTTAGCTTGAGGACAGAAGAGGCGACAAATCACTGACAACAAAACATGGAGAAGAGAGGTTGGTGAAGAGTGGGATCAATAGCAGCTTGTTAAAGAACCCTCTAGTAAAGGACCCTTGTTACAACGGCGAAAGTCAAGGTGAAGAAAGAGGGTAAGGAACAGGGAGGGGAAGGGAAAAAATGATATTTTTGCAAACGGCAACGTTCAAAGGGAAGAGGGCGAAGGTCAATGTTGGCCGAGGACTGGGATGACAGAAAAACCTTCAGCCGTGAATACGATGAATGAATATGGGGGACCTTTGGTCTATTAAAACTATCTTCATCTCCTTCAAGACTCTCTTTCTCACACACACTGAACAGATTTTTGTACGTTTTGTTGTATATTATCTCTGCTACTAAATGCACCAAATACTGCTTGCTGAAAATCTCAGACACTCGACTCTCAAAGAGTGAATAGGATCTGCTATCTTTATTTGCTAGATACTCTAGGATATGTTGGGTTTGTTTTTTTTGTGAGGGTTCGGGGTACACCTGGTCGTCTCACTAACCTGACAACGAGAAACTGTTTCTTAAAAATTTTAGAGATAGACTGAGTAGATGATATCCTTTGTCAAGAATGGTGTGCAGGCCATCAGGATAGGTGTAGTATAATTTCAAGAGTTGTAAAGAAAGAGAAAAATATTGATATTTAAAAACATTAAGAATTAGAGATGCATGTTTAGAGTTGAGATATCGAAAATAAACAGTGTCACGGACCGTCTTCAGTAGTTCACCACTGTCCCTTTAGCTCTGATACAGTAGTGGGTATTATATATATGTGTGTGTGTCCTGTGCATACAGATTTCAGAGACAAATACTAAACAGTATTAAAGAAGGGACAGCATGTTCTTCATCAAATGAATGATAGCACTCACAGGCAACTTGGACATTTTAATTTCTTGATGCTGGAAAAGCTTCGTTTGACAATCAGTTGTTAGTTTTTGCCGACACTGGCCAAGAGAAAATGGTTTGGCCCATCGGGTGGGCGCGCATGTGAGAGAGAGAGAACAAACGAACGAACAAACATTTTTATTGATTTAGCCGTCGGCCCATGTCAACAGGATAAAATCACATGATTTGTGTGTCTGTGTGTGAGAGAGAGAGGGTGGGAAAGGGAAGAGCATTTGAACACGCAGGTATGAGTTATGTGCATGTACGTAAATATAGATGTTGACTAATATTTTGCAATGTGTTGTCCATGTGCTTCATGCTATAGGATATTGTGTCTACCCACTCGCTGGTAGACATGTAAACAAGCAAACAAAAGAGAATATGTCTTTCACACACACACGTGGATACCAAACATCAAAGCCTCATGATTAGATGAGTCGGATGGCTGAGTGAGGGATTGGTCCCTCCATCACTCATCTTCTGAAAGGTTTGTCCTCCTCCTCCCTGTGAGTGTCACGACTCCCTGCTGTGCACGTGTCTCAAATCCTGTGGCATCTATCAGAACTGCTTGATATATCGCCATAGTTGAGCGTGCTGCACTGAAGCTAAGTGCAAAAAAATGTGACATGGGGAGCCAGGGGGGGGAATGTTCCCCACTGACTGCCACCTCCAATCCTATGTCACCACTGGAGAGATTTGTAAGCTTCGTGTGGGTTGATGGGTAGCTGCAGCACCGGAGGGACTTGCTGCCGTCCACGTAAGTAAGATGGGCGACAGGGAGGGAAGTGGACCGCTGCGTCTTTTGTAATTTGCAAGCGTTTGTTAATTTACAGCTGGCTACATCCGGGCTCTGCGTCTTGCAGCGGTGGCCTTTAGGAAGCCGAGAGAATTGAAATAAATGCGATTGAAAAGTCTAAATTGTCCACACACATATATTAAAAGTTAAATCGTGGGTGATTGGAAAAAAACCCACCCAAAACTTAATGATGACAAGACTGATTCATAACAAGTCAGTCACGCTGCCTGACTCCATCAGAGTGAAGTCGAGAGATGCTCCATTTTCTTCTTCACACAGAAACCTTGGTAGTACTGTGATGTCCAATAGGTTTCTACACAAGTTTGTTTCTAAAATACACAGAACTTCGTATTTTGCGCTAAACAATACCAGTATGATCTTCAGACTTTCAGTTCCAGCCGCCAACATCCTCCGTGCCTTTGTTGTATCAAGACTTGACTCGTGTAATTCTCCCTTGTCCCGCCGTCTTCTGTATCTTCTCAACTAGCTCCAGCAGCTCCCAGCCTCCACAGCACGGCTCGTATTCCAGGCACGCAAACGAGATCATGCAAAACCACTTCATCGTTGCATCGACAACTGTTTCATTCACGAACATTTGTAATTATTTTACCTGACACCTGTCAGGTCTCATCTTGTCTGACTGATGTCCTCGTAAGCTCGGTGTACTGAGACACACTTCAGTTTTACTAAATGTTGCAACAGACAACTCTCAGTGTTGATGCTGACATCTGTGTGTGTGTGTGTGTGTTAGTGATACATTTGAGAGTTATTTTATGGTAGAAGGGAGTATTTTGAACAAGAGGAAGCCTTTTGTAGTGAATATAGTGAATGTAGGGAGAGAGAGCTGATATTACAAGAAAAGCAAGTTTATTTCTTCTCTCGTTCAGTAATACTTTCACTTTTTTCTACAAGATTCCATTTTGAGTACCTTAAGTAATGAGTATAAAAAAATTAAAAAATAAATTATTTTCATGGTAAATATTTACCAGCCAATTAATTCTTCTTGCGTTAAAAAGAAATAATGATCTGCTCTCCTCTCCACCCCCTGCATGATGCTGCATCTCAAAGGACAAACGCACAAAGTACATGAAAAGTAACAGAACTGTAATGTCAACAATTTTTTTTAAATCGACACCAGATTTCTTTGAATTGATAGGATGAACGGGAAATATGTGTAGTACAGAATATAAAAGAATAAGAAAAGTCGTCTTTGATTTGCACACTTCCTGGGAGGTTGTGACCCGAGGAAACCCTACCTGAAAGTACCTTTATTATTTGCAAGCAAGCAGTTGAAGCCCTCGGTGGTGAGTTTATAATTCATTTGTTATCGGCATTTAGATAACGCTAACAGATGTTTACTGATTTGCAACAGGTGTCGTGTATTGCACGAGCTACACACAGACTGTTGCTAGCCACCCAAAGGCTGTTAACACTGGAATTACTTGTGGTTAAAACATTATGTTGACAGGGACTTATTGTGTATCTTACATGTTGCACCCGTTATGCAGTATCGCAATACAGAGAGACCAACCCTCACACTCGAGAATATTCAAGATGCTCCAAAAAAGTTGAAATTTTATACAGGAATCGCAAACACAGGATGCTCTACGACACCGTTTGATAAACTTTAAAAAGATGAATTGCATTTTTTTCTCTCTCCATTCTCTAGTTCACTCTTTCTTGCCTTCTTTCTTTCCTCGCTTTTTCCATTCCCATTTCACCCTTTTTTCTCTTGCTTCTTTCTCAGTGTTGTCCATAGGAATGGGAATCCCATGGGAATCCCATGGGAAACGTCCCATGGGATGGGATGGGATGGGACAGCACACATTTGTATTTCCCATGGTAGTCGATACTTGATATTGCAAAATAAATTTACTGTTATTTCATTCATCAAGGATTTAAATCTTTCCTCTGAATCATCTATTGTATGTGAAGTAGCAGGAATTATAGAACAAAAGCCGAAAAGTGGTTTTCAGTGTTGTCCATAGGATTGTTAATACCATGGGAATCCCATGGGAAACGTCCCGTGGGATGGGACGGGATGGGACAGGCATAAATTGCCATGGGACGGGACGGGATGGGATAGAAAATATGTCCCATGGACAACCCTGTTCTTTCTTACTTCTCTCTCACTTTACTCTTGTGTGTGTCTCCCAAATTCTCTCTTTTCCCATTGTCTTTCCCACTCACACAGTTTCACTCTTACCCCCCTCTTTCTTCTTAAGTTTTCTCTCTCTTTCTCTCCCCTACTACTTACCATTCATTTCTACATTTCTGTCGCTCGTTTTTCTCTCCCCCTACATAAATACTATAACACAATTACAACGTTCAAGGGAAGCTACCGAAAAACGCGTAAAAATGACAGGACATACAGATTTGTTTCCCCTGTCTCCATGTCTTTTTGTAACACTAACTTATCTCTCAGAAAACAATTAGACTTACTGTTAGACATGATTTCAGACCACAGAGTTGTAAGAATTTTCCTTCTCTCTTTCTACCTTTTAAATCATTCATGTAAATGTGGCGACACAGGTTATATGCCTGACAAACCATTAACACATTGTTTTATTTGACGAATTTTTTTCCAGCCATTTAAAGAAATTCCACCAGAACAATAAGAACTCGAAAAAGACCCTCGAAACCCTTATAGCAAGTGCAAAAATATAGTTACTTCTAGAGTTTTAATGCCATTACTTTTATTTGACTATTATTGTAAAACTATCATAATCTTTAACAACTACTGCAAAATCTGCCATGTGCATGTGTAGATTAGGAACACCTATACCTTGTGTTCATATACTCCTACTAGAGTCATGTCTAAGTACTTCAACAGATATCACTATGATTCAACTATCTGTGACAAGCATGCTTATCTGATAAACTTTGATAATACATGCCAGAATATATTAAATGCAAGAAACATATTTTACAACTTTAAACATGAAAGTAATTGTAAAAATTAGTTACAAATTGAAGTGTGTTGGATCTTATACTCATTAAAACAAATGAAAGAAAAGACTGGGACACATAAACCTGCATTTATTAATCATTAGAACACATCTTGAACAATCTAAACTTTAAATTGAATATTTGCAGAGTTGAGCTACTATACTTGTGTGTATTGTCTTTTAGTCATACTTGTTTACAGAGCAAATCGTCGTAGAGAAGCGAGGATCGACAAGACCACACAGCAAATGTCTGTAGTTGTCGATCAAACAGTAAACCTGGGAACAAGAATGAGTTGGAGAAAGGTACAATGAAACCAGAATTTACAATAAAATCAGTCATAAAAGATGTCATTGCCCCCTCAGGATCTTTTTTGAATGGAAGGGGGTTGGCTGGTATAAAAAGACATTGCTGATTTACATGTGGCATGCGGTAAATTCCATCTTTTAAGACATTAATCAGAACACTTACTTAAGAGAGAGAAAAAAACCTATATAACTGTTTTTGGAAAACCAGTAGCAAATTAAAAAACAGAGTTAATTATACAGTTAAGGCATTATTTTTATTTGACTATTACAGTGACACCATCATGGATCTCTTAACAATGATGGCAAAATTCACCACATGCAAATGGAGGTTAGGAGAATCTGTTACTGTATTTGTGTATTCCTACTGGAGCTATGTAGAGAAACATAAAAATATTACGATTAACCACCATTTAACCAGTGGCAATCAGGCTTATCTGGTAACATTTTATAATAATGTCAGTATTATAATTTTAAAAGATATTAAATACCTTTGAACATGCAAATGAATGCGAAGATAACTTGGAGTTGAGTGTATTTGTGTGAACATTGATGCTATACAGTAAGACAAACTAGGTCATGGTCTTCTGCAATATCTCCACCAATCCTCAGGACAAGGTTTGATGCCCTAGGTCGTCATGGCAAACAAAATTCTGGATACACTGTAGTCTATAGTTAGATGATTTAAAGACAACAGCTGCAAGTATTTTCCTTTTCTACCATGACTTCATCTTCAAGCATCATCTGCATAAATAACTGAGGGGACAGTACCTCAGGGGTTATTTAGTTTATGCATGTGGTGACACGTCTGCATGAATAAGTCATGTTGTTAATAAAATTTGAACCAGAAGTCTGCACTTTGAGGTAAAATGTATTCATAAATGATGAAGCAAATGTTTCTCAAGGCAGTTTTCAGAAAGAAACATGAAGCCTGACAGATGCAACTTGTATAATTGCTGTTTATGCTTTCCAAACCTACCATCACATGAAAATAAATGTTAACAGTCTAATAAATATGTAGGCCTTCATTACCATGTCCCATAAATAACATGCATTTAATAAATAATTGTTTACCTTATCTGAATTCTCGCATAGCTGGTCAACTTTATTCGCATGTATTTTTATTCATTAAATTTAGGCTTACTGAACAAACCAGGCTTGCCATACACTCAATACATCTATTGAAAGCGTACGTGTGTCTTTGTCAACCCGACTTTTTAAGTTCAATGATTTTAAAGTTTTGTAATCACTTTCAAACAAAAGAAAGGAAAACCATATCATTATTTGTACAGAACGGCACACATCAGAGCCTGTGCAACTTGACCTTCTTTGTGAAGCTCTCAGGCATTCTTCTTCGTAACCATGATGCCCATGAGGCCTCGCTTTGGACGACCGGAAGAGCCGTGCGTGAATAATGGTCCACGTGATAGGTGCCAGGGGAGGTCGGCGCTATCTGCCCATGTTAGTGTCTCGCAGAATGACCATCTCAGCAGACTGTCCTGGAATTGGCTCACCAGTCTGTGACTAAGGTGGCCTAGATGCTAAACTGAGGATGGTTGCACTTGTAGACAGACGAGAAAAACACTGTCCAGAGACAACTTCTGGAAGTATTTTGGTCACATCGGTGTGCGATCGACACATTCAGCTCAGTTCATATCCAAACTGGTGTCCAGGTAATTATTTGTGCACCTGTCGTAGATGGACACCGGCTGCTCTATGACCGTTATGAGTGCTTTGGGTCCCGTTATTTTCACCTTCAGGTCACTTCTGGTGCATGTGTGAAACTCCTTTTGTGCTGGTATTTATTGAGAAAAGAACTCGATTTCTTTCGTATGTTTGGTTCGTTTGTCAATTTATTGAACAGAAAAGATGATTGATATGTTTGGTAGTATGTAAAAGTGAAACATTTGTATGGTCTTCAGTTGCTGGTTACACACTCACAAGTGCTATGTATCTGCAAATAACGAATTAATGACCACTTTAGGCTTAGCTATCTTTTCTGAAGTGAGATTAATTCAATTTAAACTTGATAGTGATTATTTTAAATCAAGTATTATGTAGGCTTACATAATAAAAGTGAGGGTTATAGCGGCTTAACTCGCAAACACAGTAGTGGGAGGACTCCCAAACCTAAAAACAATTGGCAAGGAGTTGTAATCTTCAATGTTCAATATAAATTATTACATACTGTATCACCGGCTACAGCGTCACTCAGACACTTCGGCCCTGTGCACAACAAACAGAAGATTACTTAAGGAAAAACCAGAAGAACGAAATACTTTTTTGATAGCTCAGTGAGTCCCAGGAAGATATTCATCATATTCCATACAATTGCTTTCACCACCCCCCATGTTTCACTACCTCCTGATGCTCAGGTTGTGCAGTGTTCCAGGCCCTGAGTCACCTCCCTGGGGCTCCATTCTACTGCTATGGTAACGACCTGTGCCGGGGGGTAGCTGTCAAGGGGTAGGGGATGCTGTCAGATCCTGGGGCATCTCTAACCCCGGGGTTACTGCATCGCTGGAGGAAGGGGCTGCGGTCTGCGTGTCAGGAGGGAGGGAAGAGGTAGCTGAGGAGGTCTTGTAGCCCGACACAAGTTGGTGATATACAGTTGGCTGCATCCGGGTGACTGACGATAAAACAGCATGGCGCTGTCTCTCTCACACCTACAGCTGCTAAGCTACTCGATCGCGCGATTGTTTATTCAATCGCAAAATCTCTCCTGCAAAATACAGGCGACTTTTACAACAAAGGGTGACAGTCAAGAATCCTTCACAAATAAATAACTATAGTCAAGGAAAGGTAACTGTTTGCAGGCGACAACTGCCTCACTCCCCAGTAAGCTCGATGAGGAGAAGGTGAAAAGTGATAACCGTCTCAAATCAAGAATGAGACTATTTCTGGATGTGACTATTTGCACGGCTGAGTACTGGGGGCTTTCTCTATGCTTATAGGACTACACAGTTTAATATACAACGAAGCACATAATTAAAAGCGTATGCAACAGGGTACAGGTCACAGTAGTGATAAACAACGATGGGAGGGAACCGGGGAGTGACACCATGTTGTTTCGTCAGGAAGAGCAATATTCAACGTCGATTGTGTCCCCTAGACACATTTAAGATAATCAACAAGAAAAAACAGCAGGCTAAACAAGAAGATCGATGTCTATTCTCTCCATAAACTACCCGCCATGCCATCAAACTCTCTGACCTAGATCAACGACTTCACGTCGCCATCGAGAAACGAGAGCGAGGTTCAAAAAATTAGTCCCGTGACAATAGTGTCTGTTGGGAAAAAGGTTTCAATGGTTAGTTGACAAAAGCTCCCAGCTAACCACAAAATATAAAAAGTTGTTTTCATAGAGAAGATGCTGTCGAGCCATAACCAGCTACACATTCTGTTCTCACAACTGTACAACAAACGGATTCCGTGTCATCACGTGTGTTCTGTAGGTAATTCTGTAACAGGTAATAATTATACTTTCACGCACTTTCACGGAAAAGAATGGTAAGACATAAAACACATGGTTACAGAATACATTCAATGTTTATTTGTTTCTTTCTGCTTAGTCTCGAAATTAGGTTCATAAAAAAAGGATCAGCAGTTCAACGTTGGTTGAGAACCATTGGGAATGGCTCCACTCCAAACATCAAAGGGATCCGAAGAATAAACAGGCGCAGACCTATTGTCCTTGACAAAATTAGAAACACATCCCGTTAATTGATGGTTAATGTTGCTGTGCTAGGCTTTGAATAGTATGAGCGATTTGAAAACTGCTCAGTCCATTAAAATAAAGAGCAGTGGCATTTACAGGATGTAAAAAGGAAAATTATTGGAACAGTGGGTATTATAGTAATAAAAATGTGTGTGTTTGGGGGATGGGGAATCCTTTCGTTCTTCATTCCTTTCTCATCCATCTCCTGCGCAGCAAAACCTGTCTTTTAATTGTCAGCTTGGAGCTTGGAGGACTAAAAACTGCTTTATGTTGCTTGCTGGTAGCCCTGTTGCTCGCGTTATAAGTTAAAACAAACGGATATTACATATTTTAACACACGAGGAGCAGAAGATAAGAATTTACGTGTTGTTGACAAAGTGAGGCTATGCTGGATGGCTAATTTATAATTTTTTTTTTTACAATGATTGCTTTAGTGTCACCAGACCCTGTTGTCGATGATGGAGTGTTTTAAATCCTGCGACAGCCCTCGAACTCTTACTGAAGTCTCTGAAGTGTGTCAGTTTAAAAGTGCAATAAAATCTTGCTTTCAAAGCATCAAGCAATTAAAGAAGATAGGAAAGGAGCAGTTTGAGAAAAGTGTGTGTGTGTGTGAACTATATTCTTAATGCACATAGAAATGTTTATTTGTTTTATTTTAAACAGAACATTGCGCTGCACACTGGTCAATTTAGCCAAGGGAAACAACCGCAAAAATGTTGCGAATGTGCATTGTAGCTCTCACTCATTACTTCCCTTGATCCACACCTAACAAATCAATCTTAATTATACAAGGCAAACAAAAAAAAAGTTCAAACTTGTCTTTGGCTGGCACAAGAACACTTACAAATGAACACAGCTTTTCACACGTTGATTATACATGTAAACACGCACACAACAAAGTGTAGAAAATATTACATGGTTTTTAAAGACTCCGAAAACGGCTGTAGCAAGGCCCTTCAAAAATTAAATGAAAATGTTACATGCATGTTAAGTAAAGCAATCAGTATCATGACTACACACAACAAACATTCCTGGTTTGCTTCCTGTCTTCGTGTCTTCCTTCAGTGTAGGGCGTCAGACATGTCTGAACAGCCAACCGCCTCTCGTGTCTTGAAGATATTTCCTTTCAGAGACTCTTAATTGAAAACCCATGTTCTCAGCCCTAGTTTCATCGACATCAAGAGGCTTCTTTCATCAGTCTATCTAAGAGATCCATCTTCACTTTTTTTTGGTTGTTGTGTCACGGACGGGTGACATGTCATGCAAGGGGAGTGTATGAGTCAGCACGATGTGGACAGGTCGAGCCGGACATGTTGAACGAGTAACACACGGCATGAGTAATCAGCCCCTCTACAAACAGTTTAGAATGTTCTGGAAGGGTATATTTAGTGAGTAATCAGCCCCTCTACAAATAGTTTAGAATGTTCTGGAAGGGTATATTTAGTGAGTAATCAGCCCCTCTACAAATAGTTTAGAATGTTCTGGAAGGGTATATTTAGTGAGTAATCAGCCCCTCTACAAACAGTTTAGAATGTTCTGGAAGGGTATAGTTAGTATAACTACCCGACACCGGCCACCCTACACTTCCCATCAGGACTCGGCGATGCCAAGACACTACATGCGAGAAGACGAGGTTGTGTTGTCCAAGCAGGGAGCAGTAACCACCTTCGGTTATTTATCATTTTTATATAATCCCTTCCTAATTTCTTTTACAATCTGTTAAAAGGTATAGTAGCTGAACCTAGGAAGATATGTAAGCCGTAAAAGTTTTGTCAGACGAGCGATCTTCGATGGCTTGGATACTGCAGGCCCGGAGTCGCCATGTCTGACAAACGAGAGGGTGGACGTCCCTCCCCCCAGAGGCTGGCCAGTTTTCTGAGACATTTGCTGGATATAATTATAACCTGTTCATTTCAGAGAACATCAGTCGTCAGCGACTGCGACTAAGGGAGGAGTGAGAACAGCTCGTGTGTGAGGGCTGACTGCGCCATGGCGGGGGGACAACTGTTACTGGCGCTGTATTCAGAACTGTGGCAATTAACCATTGTTACTAACAGCAGTAATTATAAATGTAACTCTTTGATGTAATTGAGTGTGGGCTATTGTTTCTTGTTAGTTATTGTAATGGTTTTAAAGCAGCGAGTGCTGTGACATTCTTTTTATAATTAAAAATCAACGGTTCTGCAAGAGAGACAAGTTCAGTTTGCCAGGAACAAAAGAACGCAAAAAATTCTTGACGAGTGTTGGGTGTGCATGCGAGTGTCCTTTACAATCCAATGCAATATTTTATTTCACACTCTTGCTGCATCTTTTTGGTTATTTCATCCACAAAAGTTAAAAAAGCGTTTTGAAGCCTTTTGTTCTCTTAGCTAAAGGTCAAAGACCTCTATCGCTGTCTGCCAGTCTTGATGTCAGTCTGACTTCTCAGATTATCCTGTTCCCCTAGATATTTCCACACACACAGACATGGAAACACGGATATTTGCTTGCCTAGTCACAGACGAACGCAAAGAGAGATGGTCAGTGAACTCTCCCCACGCATGCACGCGCGCGCGCACACACACACACACGTGCACACATTTCTGGAGACAAGAACAAAGACAAAAACCTGACGCCGTATGTGCAGACCCGATGGTAATTTAATCTCCTTTCTCTTTTTCATTGATTCATCAGTTGCTCATGTTACTTTTTTTTAGCCGATGAAGGGATGCTAGAAGTGCGCTGGACAGCAGACAACCACATGATTGTATCCCTTATCCATTTTTTTTACAATAATCAACAATAATCAACAACGCATTGTTTGGGAAGAAGACGTCAAATAACATTTTTTTACTTATTGTTTATTAAAGTAATACTTGATTTTCCACCTAAACTATTTTATTTTCATCGTAACAGTCGCAAATTGATTAATTCAGTTGCTGCTGCATTTTTATTTTACTTGGAAACTTACTACAGGTAAAAACAGAACCAGGTGTGTGTGTGAAAGAGAAAGAGAAAGAGAGAGAAAGAAAGAACGAGAAAAATGGAAAGAAGTCGAGAGGCAAAGAATGATTTTACTGTTGTAGCTGTGATTCTAAATGCAGGATCTGGGTGCGTGGTAGACAGTCACACCGACCATGGGGGAGAACTTGTCTCCAGTAACAACTGCTTCATCAATTTTGTTTGTCCACGTGGTCAGTGGCTTTAGGTAGGGGGCGCTTTATTGATGTTTTGTAAGCAGTCAGCGGTCTCTTCACACATGCTCTTGGCACGGTGGGCCACTTTTTCCCAAACCAGAAGCTTGTTCGGGTCTGCTCGGGGTGAGTCAAAGGTCAGTCATACTGACGATTGGCCAACAGTCGTCGAATTAAGGTCAGTAACTGTCCCCGTGACGGGTCATCCTCGTCCTTTTCGTCTTCCTGGTTGCTGTTGCAGATGGAATTGTAGGAGCAGGCATCTGTAAGACATCACAAGTGTTGTTACATTACTGCTCATTATGACAAGGGGCAGATTACTGTCACAACATTACTGCTTATTATGAATTAAGTCCCTTTAAGGGTGAAATTATGGTTATCTTTACGAAAATATTTTACTGAATTGTCGCTGTTACGACTTTCTAACAGATAAGGTTAATAAGGTCAATCTTACTGAAAGACAACCTGACAAACCTTACAGGTAAGAAGGTAGAAGATATTCACAAGGCCACGATGTTCTTTCCTTTCGTTTCACTCGTCTGTCTCTTTCTCTCATGCACACGCACACACGCACGCACGCACGCACGCAGGCACGCACACAACAAAAAAGTTGAAAATGTCAATGTGCTTCTGTATCAAAATAATTTTTATGATTAGACTTCGGATTTTGTTGCTGTTGTTGGGATTAGAAGAGAAACTTCTTTCACCTGAAGCAGATTTCACTCCTCTGGTGGGAGGGGTTAGAGGGAAGGAAGGATGAATGGTGTGAGGAGTGGACAAGTGTAAGTTGAGAGTGGGATAAGGTCACTGGTCTGTGACATCGCGTGTGTTCTTCTGCAGGTGCCTTCTTCCAGTTGTGGTCTCTAGCTCTTGGTGTCCAGGCGGCCTGCTATGTCTGCAGGGGGGTACTGTCCCCCCATATGGCTCTATTCCTATATTCTAGACTTTTCGGTACTATATTTATTTCTGCTATTCATTACTCTAAATAATTTTTAGTTTGCTATAGTTTTTTTCTTTAATAATAATAATATAGGCTACACATCTGGAAAGAAGAATTGGTTCTTTGTTTATGTGCAGCTGTTCCATTCAGTTGACCTAATGAGGACTATGTTGATTAATTATGCAGCCAAGAAAGGGTTTTGAATTTTTTCAACACCTTTTTTTTTCTATACAAGTCTGCGTCTTAATATACTGCATGGAGTGTGTGTGTGTGTGGGAGGGTAATTGGTGTTTTACACCGACTCAGCAACTAAGGATATATCACGACAAGGCAGCCAGCCCTGTAAACAGATGCCATGCAGAGAAAGAACAGCGTGCCCGAGACGAGAGCTGAACCCAGGACACCCAACCTTCACTGTATGAAGAAGGAAGGGAGGAAGGTTGTTGCAACCTGACGTCACAAAAGACTGAATCACGTGACTCATCACATCTTGTAAAAGCAGTGGACAGTGACGTCAAATGGCATTCAGACGCCAGTGACGTAAGAGACATTACATTGTTGCTATGCGACGTACAGTGATGACGGTCTGCTAACGTCTAAAGGACCATCGATCTCTACGCTCTCATGACGTCACTGGGCTCGCATCATCGATTTCATCGCCAACACCACTTGTGTCACAAACGCATGGGTTACGGCCATTTGCGTTGCTATGTAACTGATGAAACAAGATGGCGAAACACACAACTCTGACTATAACATACACCACTATGACTCTCTTCTACGTGGTTAAGATATCTGGTCACGTGGTTAAACTGATGAAGGCACGAGACTGTTGCCACTCACCTTGCACACAGCAAATGCCGTTGGCCACGCAGATGCCCATGTTGTTGATGCCACACGGAGATCCATTCACAACGCAAGGGACTGTACTCTCATTCTCCTTCACACATTCCAGCGCCTGTGACGTGCCCATCAAGCAACCGATTTCCTGTCCGCAGCAAATGGAGGGGCCCACGCACTGCCCTTTGCCCCCTGGACCACAGGCCATGCACTAACACAAAAAACATAGGTAATAATAATAACAACAACATTAAGAAAGAAGAAGCACATGTGAATGACAGATTGAGGGAATGAGGGATGGAGCTCTAGAAAGAAGAATGTTTCAAAGTCCTCCTTGACGAAAACTATAAAGACGATTGCTACTTATAAAAAAATAAAGCTCAGATAGAAATCTTGTGTAGTATAGAAAGACAAGTGCAGATACAACATAAATAAAGAGAATGGAAAGAAACATGGGATGCCGCTTGGAACTTTACATTAAAAACTTCGCCCGAAGAACGCCGCCATTAACAGTCTGAATGAAAACGGAACACAAAGCAGACAAAAGAAAAGAGAATGAAAGAAAATCGGAGGTAACTTGAGAAAGGGTAATGTTAAAGTTCGTTTAATCTTTTTTGTAGTCATATGAGCGCATGAACTGAACAGCGATTTTTGTGTTTGTTTGCTAAATCAAAGGTTTGTAGATACTGAGCCAAAAAAGACAATATTTGTGTAAACCGATCTCACAAATCTTTGCAAGCAAACACACAGACTGACAATAGAATCACCTGTTTAACCGATGACGTCACCTAGCAACCACCGTTCCCCCATCAACAGGTGTGGTGGTGGTAGTATGAAACTTTGATGATTGCTCATTTGTTCTGAAGTTTACTTTTATGATATATATAGTCCAGCCCCGAATATTAAGTGTGGCTAAAATACAAAAAAGTGTTTTTGTGTCTGTTGTCTCGTTGTCAGGTTTATTTCGCTGAGCAGCAGCTTCTTCTTTTATTTGTTCATCTTCATTCCAGGAGTCAGCTTCAGATGACAGAATTAGTTGAGCTAAAAACTGCTTTTATTTTCTTCTGTCGCACAGCGATCGTGATGTTAATCTGCTCATCCCCAAGTCTTTTTTCTGGTTCACCCGGGGTCAGTGTCTGCGTCATTCTACCCGTGGGTGGATTAGTCTGTGCTGTACGGAGAAAGGAAGGATTTGCCGGCGGGTTGCGAGTAAACACCGGGAGTGACGAAATGGTGACTAACGATGGCGAGGTTGGTAGTGAAGACAGAGAGACAGAGGGTGGGCCACCGGCAACAGTCAAGACAAGCACCCGGCATTGACGGTAGTGTGAGTGGTTTGTTAGTGTGTTTGTGAGTGTGTTTGTATGCAGATGAGAAAGCGTTGAGTCTCGTGTGTGTGTGTGTGTAAGGGGTGGCTATACATTTATACGTTTCCTGCATATAAATATAAATGTAAATGTGTAAAAGTGGGTGAAGGTTACAGTGTGTAACAAAATGTAACAGTATGTTACATCCTGGCCTTATCGGCAGGTGTGTAACAGCCTGATCTTAACAACATTACAGTTCTTGTAACAGCGTGCTGTTAACAGCAAATCTGCGAAGGTGTGGAAGGAGACAGAAAGAAAGTTTTCTACGAGCAACAAAACAAAGAAATGTTTCTACGACCAACAAAAGAGAGATCGAACTAAAAACCTTTCTTTGAGGCCTGAGCCCATTTGAAAAAAGAAGTGAAAGAGAAAGAGAAAGAGAGAAAAAGCCACACTTGACAAAGGTGTCCCCAAGCACTCACACACACACATAGATACAACCACTCGATGTAAAGCCCACAACCAACAGTTTTAGTTTGCGCTTAGCGACCCCAACCTATGTCCGAATCCCAATTTAAAAGAGAAATCTTGCATAGCACTGACTGTATTGGAACTGGTGGGACACAGCACACAAGGACCAGCCTGCAGGTGTGCAGGTAAGGTGGCGGAGCATCAAAGGCTTTACCTGCGGCCAGCGCCGCCGTGTGATTGATGTGTTAATGAGCAAAGAGCGGAGAACTATTGAGAACTGCGAGTCTACCTGCAGAACCATCCTGGCAACCACAGGTAGCTCGTTGCTCCACACGTGAAATTGAAGCTGGGGGTGGGGTGTGGGGTGCACTTCCTGTCCTCCAGCCGTCTGCTGCTGCCATGGATCTCTGAGATCACGTGACCCTTATCCCTGATTTATCCCTGGCCTTTTCTTCCTCCCCTAAGCAGCTTTCCCCACCTTTAACCTGCTGTGTGACCAAATAGTCCGTGAGGGTAACAAGTATTAATGAGGTTGAAGCCAGTGGTGACAGTTGACATTTGAGGTATTGCTGCAGATCATCATCATCACTGTCGTCGTCATCATGACTTTTACGCAAAAAAGAAGGGAAGCATGCAATGAATAGATCCTGGAATATTTCTCAAAATAAAGTTCAAGCCTAATTATACTTCGATAATGCTTTGCGATGACTTACGATAAGTGTGTCTATTGTCTATGAAAAATCTCACTAATGGAGTGCGTCTATAGTCCATGACAAGTCTGACGATGAAGGTATCTAGTGTCTATGACATGTACATGAGAAGTCTCTTGAAGAAATATTTATTGTCTGCGGTAACATTGATGATGAAGTGTGTCCTGCGAGACGTCTTATAAATATATATATAATAATATATATATAATCAAAAGACGAAAGACTGATGATAATCTGTGTATTGCTTTTGACAGGTCTCATCACACACGTATACACACACACACACACACGTACACACACGTACACACACACATACGCTTGTCTATTCAAATATCCAAGCCCTCAACAAACCAGCATCAGTCATAACAACATTCAGTAGACAGTTTATGAATCGTTCCTGCAAATCGACCAAACTGTTTGTTATTATTTCTTTAGCTCCATGAAGCTATTTATAGCGAGACAGTTAGCGACTTTTGTCAGAAGACAAACTCTTTTCACGCGGAGGCTGGTTAGGATGCCGTTACAAGATAACCGAGAGTGCAGCGCCGCCTGCGACAGGGTTTTTCCATGAAGGGTCCTGATCTGTATTCATCCGCAAACCTTGTAGTAATTCTAGACTGGCGATGGCCGTCCGCACGAACAGAAAGTCCCAGGGAATAAATGCGCCAACGATAGCGGCGGGCAAATAATCGCATCACAAGTCTGTAAATGGCGATAGTCTCCCTTGTTGCCGGCGTGGCGGCTTGTGGGGGAAGGGATTGGTGGGTAAGAGTGCGAGCACGCCTGGATGATAACGGATTTCAAGCCGGTGATCTGGATCATTTAGTGAAGAAGCTAAAGTTTCATGTTTGATTAGCGCCGATCTTTTTTGATATAACTCTCCCATGCTCTGCCTCCCTCTCTTTCCCCCCGTGTGCCTGATCTCGTGTCGGGCATGGTTCTTTCTCTTCATGTGGCATGTGCTTACAGGGCTATACACAGCTGCTGATTCGGTATAAAACAATAATTCTCTCTCTCTACCCCTACCCCAAACCGTACATACGTGTATGTGTGTGTGTGCACCCTCTTACACTGACAAGCTGTGTGTTCGAATCCAACACGATAATTCTGAGTGTGAACACGTCTCTGTCTCTCTGTTAAAGACTTAAACCCTCAAACGTGTCTCGCATAGTCATCTGATACCCGGTTAATGTTACAGATTGCCTCCTCTTCGATCCTCCAGCTGTTGTGTTTCGATTTCATTTTCCATCCGACAGCCCGCCTCCCCCTGTCTCCCCGTAACACAGACCCTCCCGTTCAGTCTGACAGGATGATGTCACGCGGCCGCCGTCATCACATCTCACGCGTCAACGGTCATCAGATGTCACAGCACGTGAACTGCATCCAACGCGCATGCGCGCACCAGCACGTGACTTCCACTTGCCAGACGCCCGAGCACGCCCGTCTCCGAAATTTACTTCGACGCCAAATGGCAGACGACTGGCGGCCCACCCGAGCCCTGCCTCAGCAAATATTATTTTTTCAGCCCTTGTGACGAGGCTCTGCGAGGACAGATTGGCTGTCTAACGGTGCCAGACCCGAGACCCTCCTCGCGTGTGACCAGAGCGCACGTGAAATCTACTTTCAGCACGTGCTTGTCGGAGCGTGAAGGACCTCAACAGTATAAATGCCAAGAACACAAAAGTCTGCTTGATGGTCTGTCCTATGCAATGTCTTTTTTTTTTTCTTTTTCCCCCTTTCTGTTCGTACCGAGGGGGGGGGGGAATTGGTGTTTTACGCCGTGTCAGCAGCTAAGGCTATATCACGGCAAGCAGCCAGCCCTGTAAACAGATGCCGTGCAGAGAAAGAACAACGTGCCCGAGACGAGAAATGAACTCAGGGCATAACAGCGCTAACCGTTTCTTCTGTTCGTAAAGGATGAAATAGCATCCTCCCGAAGTTTCCCTTTTTTACAACCCTTTTAACGAATATGGACGAACGTTTAAGAAATATGGCAAACTTTTGCATGACGGTTATTTACAGAACAAGTATTACTACATATTTTATTTTTTTTTTTAACTAAGAGAGAAATACAACGAATCTTGTGTTGGATGTGCTCTGGCAGATGAAGGATCCTCCAGTTACATATTTACAAAGGTCCAAATGTGTTTATTGACTTTACTCAGATTTAGGCCGCTGGTTATAGTTTTAGCTGAAAATATTAGTGTTCCTTTCACATTTATTTTAGTCTACACTGTATTTTGTGTGAATCACTGCTGAACTTTCTTTATGAAATAAAATTTTTATTTATAAATTTTCAATTGTCCTAGACAAAAGATAAAAGCCAAAATAAAAAAAATATACAAAGACAAGTTCTTCGCAGGGGAGGTAACCAGCTAAAGATGCAAGTAACACACACTTCGATAAAGTTTGATTCTAAACCCTACAAACGATTCTGTGGCCACATACAACAGATTAATGCCTCCTTAATGTGTGAAGATTTCTCCTCAGCTCTCGGTTGACTGTGGGTTTATTGCGAGTCACATGACTTTGGTCCTCTGTCCTGGACATTCCAAAGATGCTGAAGGCTGAGAAAGACTAGCGACGATGTTTAAACTAAATGTCCACCATAAAGAACTCCGTAAAGGAAGATCATTTTTCAGTGACCATCTGAAGAGGAAAGTCGAGTAATACATTTTGTTTATAGATTTTAACAATGCAACAGTCCAATTTAATTGATGTTCGCAAACATCAACAAAAAAAGCGAAATCTCAAGATGCAAGCGCAGGTGGTATCACAGTTTAAATGTACCATAAGCCGCCATCTGCTGGAGGTTGACGATCTTCCCACTTGCTTTATGACTTATAAAGAGCAAAAACTTTTTCTTTTACAGTGTAGATTTATATCACGGAAACTGCCAAAGAATTTTTTGACGGGTATCATTTGTGTACCCAATACTTTGAATTTAGTCTCTTTAATGTATCAGCAAATTAAAAATAAGACCAGCAGGACCATCCAGAGAGACTTTCAAGCATCAGGTGTTTGTTCTTAAAAAGCGACTTACGCTTCGTGTTTCAGGTTTATTGTGCCAAGTAAATAATTCAGTTTTAGCAGTTGGATAAACTGAAACTTATAGTGTTGTTTTTAATTTTTAGGGATTTTAATGTGGCATTTGTAGAATTGTTAGCACACTGCTGGATATTGTTTCTTTGCTGTTTGAATGATGCAATCTTAGCAAAGCCGTGTTTGTCTTCTAATTTTCCTATTTTTCTCTCTCTCTCTGTAAATGTTCTTCCTCACCTCCTAGTCTCGGCTCTTTTGGGTTTTATATTGCAGTAAACAAACCTGAAATTACTTAACTCACAACAGCTTATAAAAAAATATGTGACCAGAATAAAATCAGAATTTTGAAGTATGCTTAAAGTCATTTCATTAGACTGAGAAAAAAAATGACACGGGTAGAAAAGTATATTAAGTTTGAAACAATCAGCGCACATACCCAAGCAACAACAAAAATTGCGTGTGACCTATAAAGGTCGCAAGTAGTGAAAGAACGACCTCAACCTTTATCTAAGGGAGACAACCGCTTGGAAGATTGACTAATTGAAGGAAATGGGTGGAGTAGACAGTCATTATAAAAGCCCCTCGTCTGGACGTTCTGCTGACGAAAGAACGAGAGACAGCGAAGTGTCAGCAGCCTCACCCACTCGCGTGTCCCACCCCACCACGGTCACCACCCGTAGAAGTCTTGGCTACGTGCAGGACAGACCACGTAAAGACGTGACACGTTGTAAAGCCACCGTCGACTTCCGGTGCGACACTTAACTGCGTCGTGGCATCGTCCTCCTGTCAGGCCGCACCTGCCTCGAGGGTGGATAAGCGCGGAGGTGAAGTGTGTGGTAAAGCTCACTATCGTTGACCTTTGATCTCTTAAAAGGAAAAGGGGTTAAACTCGTTCTGCCTGTCGTGTTTGTACTGTTGTCCTACGTGTCTGCGGCAGACATGAAGTGTCAGTCTTTACTGTGGGTGTTCCTCGAACAACGAGGCAACTCCAACTTTGTTTGGATGGAATGCCATGGATATTCCGCATCCACAGACGCTAATTATCGCCCTTGCACCCAAAGAACTTGTCCTTCGTCTTTTGACTACCTTGACCACAATCAGTGAGCTGCCAAGACTTGCGTTAGCTCTAACCCTTTCGAGAGTCGTCATGGCAACAACATTTTAACAACAATTAGAACAATAAATAACATTTTGGAGCATGAACCTTTTCAGTTCAACAGGATTTGTAGGATTTATCATGGCCCAGGATTTTAGTGTTTCGTGTGGCTGACTCTGTGGGTTGGTTTAGCAGGTGAGCTTTTACTAGAGTGATTTATGGGGGAAGGGGGAAAATAGGATTAAAGGAGAAAAACCCACAACGGCCATACAGAGATTGTTCTGCTACAAAATCTCTACAAGGATCTTCTGAGTTCTGGTTGCAGTGGTGGTAAGTGAATATGTAACAACTCTGCCCCTCCCGTGTCACTGGATCATCAATCAGTTCATAATTAGTAGTAGAGAAGTTTCTGAGTGGTTCTATGTCAAAAATGGAAGCAGGAGTCCGAGCGTTCACACGTGGCAGAGTTTAGACTAACCCACAGAAGTTTATCAGAAATAAAGTTTTAAAAGTTAAAGGAACATTATCAGTTTGATTTTAAGTAGTAAAATTACTCCCTCCCACACACACCATCTAAAAACTTCACTGTAGGAGACATTAAAGTTTGGATGGATTGTCTGTATGCAGACGACAAGCGATGGACGGCGATGTTCCGCAAGAACAGACCACAGGACATCGTCTCGTCTGCTCTGATGTCGCGGACACCGAGATGTCAAAGGTTAGCAGTTTCTTCTGCCATGGGCGATGAACCAAGAGGCCCGTATAGGAAAAGTAACACCGCCCTGTTTTGACGAGAAACATCTTCCTTTTAGACATGGGTAATCTAAACCGCCGGCCGGAAGACTTGTTTTTATTTCTTTCAGGAGACTAAAAGCCTTTGTGGCATTTGACCTTTTTGGTGCGCGGCTTCGTTGCGAACACAAAGTGGAAGTCAAGATGGCGAGCGGATAGTTTGTCAGACTCTAGTCTTCAAACTGAGTTGGCAGACAGCCGGGTACACAGCAGGGAGGCAGACAGTCGGGTACACAGCAGTCAGGCAGACAGTCGGGTACACAGCAGTCAGGCAGCAGACGAGTGGAGGGGCTTACTAATGAAAAGGGGAGAAGATCCGTCATGCGATAACTGGTGCACAAGAGCTGCAGTTCTTACAGTCACTAATGTCTCGGTTCAGATGGAGCAGATGACGAGGTTTAAACAATTAAAAAAAAACCCTGGATAGGTAACAAGAGAAGAAAGTATACCACTCCTTGATATTGTCGACACTGGACCAGAGAGAGAGAACATCGAATCCAATTCCCGCTGGACCTAAGTGCCTTCAATCAAAGGAGCCTAATGTATGACGAGGAACAATAGCAACAATATTTTCCGACACCGCTTGTTTTTTTTTTTTGTTTTTTTGAGGTTGAAGTCCGGGAATAGAGAAAACGGGACAACGCCCGCTTCAGCGAATTAAACTGTTTTCCGTTGGGGAACGCGGCACTTTTTTGTCTCATGCCAGACTTTGGCCATTGTCCCGCTTCGTACATTAGACTCAAGGTGATGACACGAACAAGAACTTTTCTTCCCATTGAAAGCTTTCATTGTTTACTTTGACAAGGCAATTAAAAGCAGCTCTTTCGCGAACTTTCAGAGGACAGAAACGGTCGGAAGTCGGTTGTTTGGACGGTTTGATTGGCTAGTGGGGAAAACAGGAAGTGGTTCAACAGTAGGTGGCGTTGAAAGGGGAGGAGACCGAGGTGCGGGAGGGGAGTGAACTACAGACGTAACATCCAGAAATATGTTTGCACAAGGGGAGAAGTGAACTTGGGACCTCACAGTCCACAATGTAGGATAATAAGTTAGCAATCTGTCATTGAGCTTCTTGAAGGAAATGAAAATAAATACAAGTGTTTTCACTGAGTTACTTGAACAATTTATGACAGTGCATACACTTGTTTCACTATCTTACTATCACTCAAGTCCAAGCATGGCTCAAATGAACTGAGAGATTGAAAATGAACAGACGGAAGATTTAGCGACAGAAATGAAGACAAAGTCACTCAGCACGGGTAGTGGCTTGACAGACGAGATAAGGAAGGTGTGAGGAAACACCCAAGGAGATGAGTACGGTCGGTAAACACCTTTGTCATCAACAAGTGAAAGGCTTTCAATTATCTTTACCACCATCTTCCCCTTTAATCTCATTTTGCTATTTATTTAGCTTGTTGACATTGTGTCGAAGTCTCCTTCTCTCTTTCGTTTTTCTCTCATTCTCCACACTTTCATCTCTTTTTTTTCCCCACCCCTTGCTTTCAATATTTACTTATCTGGATCACCGATATATTTGACTATCTTTGATGTTATTCTTACTACACATTTTACAGGCGGTGCTACTTTTTGGACTTACTCGTAGTCGCGTAAATAAACTTTAAATTTTTTTTCTCTCACCAGCGCGCGCGAGGACAAACATGACCCCGCCCACGCCCACAGATATCAGGGAAGACTTTTTTAAAATTAATTGCGTCGTTCGGATATAAAGTCAATCGACTGAGGCGATTAGTCTACAAACAGAATGAGACCGCCCGATCCATTATACCAGACGACACCCAGCTACTTGCGCCATTAACTTCTGGGCTTGTCAGCCTTCAGACAGTCAACTAATAGTCTCGGTGGTCACTTGAGAGGGAAAGCCGGACCCAGTGAAGCGTGTCCCATCTTTGTCCTGTCCTGGGACACTCGGTCACCTGGCGGCTGGAGCTGAAGGTGAAGCCAGGCAGCGAGGAGTCTCCGGAGGTGGCGGTGCCCGGATGAAGATCACCGTTAATTTCCGGGATTAATCCGATCTTCGCAGCCCCGCGCCGCACGCTTGGCTGAGCACCAATAGGATTCTGGGAAGGTGCGTGGTGCTGCTGGTCACGCTTCAGTGAAGGTCTGCACGGCTGGGTGTCCACTCAGACATCAAACTCCCATCCCACACCGGCCAGCCGCTAGCCTCGCTTTGGAATTCAACTTCGTCGACGCGTTAGAGCGAGAAGACGATGGGGGAAATACAAACAAACAAACCTGAGCCCGATTTGGTGATTTGAAAGTAGACACAGTAACGATCGACTGAGCGACTACAGATAAGGGGGACAGTCGCTGTAACTGGATGCTAGTGCCAAGCAGCCAGCCAACATTTTGTGAAAAATCAACTTAGCAGTCTGCTAGTTAACATTCAGCTTAGCGTGACTGTGGCTAACCCGCCCGACCGCCCACCTGGAGATCGATGATATGATTTGGTGATGGATTAGTCCAGATAAATATCTGATGAGTGCTTTTACCGGGGAAGGTTTGTGTTCAGAAAAAACAGTGGAGTGTTAAATACAAAAGTCTTGACAGACGCATCATACTGTGTGTAAGTAACAAGAGTATGTAAGCACAAAACAAAAAACGAGTGAATGACTAAGTAGCACAAGAAGACAAAACTATTTCAGGAGCTAAAAAATAAAAAAGTATTAAGAGCTACAGAAGCAGGTGAAATGGATAATTCGACTTAGGAAAATGAAATATTCTAGTCCACAAGGAGACTTTTTGACAATGCAGGCCATTGCTGGGTATCGAACCTGACAGTCTGTCTTGGTGGACAAGAGGACACACCCAGGGTCTGCTGCGATGCCTATTCGGTGTTTCACGTGCTTTGGCTCACGAGACTTGCTCAGGTCAACTCTCCCCACCCTTGCCCTCCATTGAGAGCTTGAAAGCTTGCGGACCTGTGAAGTGGCAGACGGACGATGAAGAGCATTGGAGCGAATCCTACCCGTGGAGGCGTAACGATGCACCTGGTCAAGCGGCAAGGGTCAATCACCTGCTTTGCACTGTGTGTTAAAGACCTGCCTGACACCAACATATGCTTAAAGCAAGCCAATGGCTTATAAAGTTCTACACGTGTCTACAGAAACTCATTCTTTCCCGATATACAAACCTTGAAACACCAACATATACAGACAGAAAGTATCAAGTGACATGATGTTGACTATTTTGTCCTCAAGACCGATGACCAGCTGACCGAATGGGATGGTAGGACTACATAGTCACGAGAAACATTTCAGAATCGCGTGTCAAGTTTTGTTTTAGAAAACATTGCGGGAGTTTGATGTTTGGAGGAATGGGTTTCCCGAACCATTCACTGAGATAACAGGTGATATAACATCGTGTAAATAAATGTCGAAGATGATTGATTTAACGATTTCTTTTCGCTGTTTTCATCTGCGACAGAGTTTATAACGACAGTCACGCCATTTTTTATTATATAGACGATCCTCGCACATACTCTCAAAATGTCCTTTCTCTATTGTCTATTCTTGTGACTCATGGTTTCAAGACACCGGACAATTCCGTCATACTCCCACCCCACTACCCACACCCTCCCACTCCACCCTCCACGAAGATGTCGGTCTTCTTTCAAACTAGCTCCTCCAGGTCTCACGGACTGTCCAGGAACCTTCTGAAAAATGTGGAAAGCTCTTTGTTTGGAAATGCATGCAGCTTGAGCATGCTCTGGAAGCCTGCTTCTACTGTTTGCTGGTGGCAAGAAGTACTCTCACGAGGACACAGGTGAGAAGTTAGCGGGGGTGGTTCGTGTTCAAGTCCCGCTACACAAGTGGAATGAGGCAGCGGCAATGGAGGCGGCTGAGAGAGTCACCGACACTATTTTTATCTGCCTATTCATCTGCCAAGCTGGAAGGGAAAGCGATATATATTTTAATCGTTGCAAAAGAAAAGGGAGCTTGGTGAAATGTGGGGTAGGTAGGTCAGAGACCTAGACGAGGATAAAATAAATCATTTTCATCAAGCAAATCTTTTTCACTTTTTTGTGTTACTGTGAAGTACTTTAAAATATTTATAATTTTTTTGTTGAAAGTGAAGATCACGTCATCGTCGTTGTCCTTATCATCATAACAAAAATAACAAGAAAAAGACACGAAAATGTCAACGAAACCCTTTTTGTGTACATGATGCCCTTTATGTAGCTGTTGCGCCTGAAGTCTGTATAGTGTTGCTACATCCTAAAGTGGAACTGCTTTACACAGCCATGGTTTAACAGGATCTTCAAACAGCGGGTCCTCAAGCTCCAGACAGCTCACACGTCCATCTTCTACAACCTAACCCGCAATCAACGATCAAAAGCACATTAACACATGACCTCTAGCAACCCGAATATGCTCTTTGACATCAGAGTCTCCCAGGGGTGGCAGACAAAGCTTCCAAGTGGTGGTCATCGAGTATCCTCCTCTCGGCGGCCAAGTGACCTCTTCTTGTTTTCGCCTTCAACCTAAACTGAGCATCCTGATGGCCAAGGCGATGCTCGGGCTACTAAAGCTTCGGGTAGTCCAAAGATTTTGTGAGGATGGCTGTCTGAAAGTTAGTCTGCGTCAACATCTTCAGGTCTTTGATGTGTCGAGTGAAGTTCCAGCCTCGGGTTGCCGAAGTTTGTCGCTGTTTGTCTCACCCAAACACAAACCGTCCACACAATGATCTGGAACTGTAGTTCAACCAGTACAGATAGTGGCAGACGCCTACGTGAAGAGCCAACCTAAGGTACATACCCCTGTACACACAAGACAGGGTTACCAGCCAGGTGGAGGACGACAATGAGATGAGAGAGAGAAATAGGATGGCGTCGGTTAAAGCCCCCCAAACAAACCTCGAAGTTAACATTATCAGCAATCTTGAGGGCAACACTCCCACCCACCTTGAGGCTGACAGAAATCTGGGTGTTGGTAATGCACGCCTACCTTGGTCAAGGGCAGACCACCAAGCTCAATAAGTAACAATCTACTCAATTTCTCGATCTTTAAGGGGGAATAATAGCGACGATCAGTTTACAAATCAATCAATCAAGATAGGATAAGTAAGTAAGATAGGGCGAGTAAGTGTCTGTCCGTCTGTTGGTTAAGGTATGCATATCAGCGCCACTTAGGAAGCGACACACAAATGAAGGGAGATAACCACCCGGTACATCACACGACCGTGGGCGCAGCACGCAACGCCATCTGTGGAGAGCAGAGACAACGTTGGTGTGACGGCAGGAGGGAGCAACTAGATGAGTTGTGCACACACTGGCGCATGGCCCCCCTCCCGAGCGGAGGAAACGCCGGACCTTGTAGCATCCTCGTCCCTCCACTCTCGCGAGCTGGACCTTCTGCCGCCTCCCATCTGTGTCCTGGGGACAGCCTCGGCGGCTGAACACTCCTCCGTGAGTGACAAGCTTTAGAGAGACCCTCAGCTTTAATGCTGTTCTTGTCTCTGTGGTTACTGGCAAGGAATTTTCTCTTTATTAATTTTTTTGTTGGGTGCACTGTTCTCAAGACGAATGATGGAGGCTGTCATATGTGGTCTTAGCACGGGTACGTCGAGGGGAGAAAAATATAAAATATAAAAATATAAAAACTATGCTCGTGTTTTATTTTGCTCCATATTTTTCACGGTTGAGGAGTCTTCATGCACTCTGACATATCCTGCAACAATCAACTCCTGCATATCCTGCAATACTCTTTCTTACAGATCCTGCGACATCCAATTGAATCCCACAGCAACACTTAACATTTACTTTCGCGCCTGCGCAGTGGTCCTCATGAACGACGAAGCTTACGATATCACGTGATCTCTGATGCCTCAAAGACTATTGAGTAGTTGAGTTTAGTAGACATAGTAGGTAGGAATGCTTTAAGATAATTTACTTCACATAGGATGTGACCGACATATTCACGGACAGTACAAGTGTTTAGTTCCAACTTCCTTAAAAATTAATTTGCCGGAGACTTAGATGAAGCAGATGCAATTAAACGAATTTTTGTAGCACCTGCTGGCTTGAAACTATTATTAAATCCACCGTTTTTCCCACATCTGGTCCAAGGAAAATCAAGCAGGAGCAGCCAGGTGCAGGAGCAACTCTTTGTGTTAATAAAGACACTCGAGTAACACACACAATAATGCTGTGTATCGGGTTTGAATGGTGTATCACAATAAAGCCGGATTGAGTTAAACATTAAAAGCTTTTAGAACTGGATTATACATTTTGTAAAATCTCGGATTACTGGCGAGGTACATGCTCCAGACTCCATTGAACTCTGATAACAGTGATGCCTGTCTTGAGGAATCGGTCGACAAATGTGGGTTATAGCCTCTCAGAACAGACTTGCAAAATTTTAATTCATTCGCACGACAGCCTGGCAAGAGTTAAGATTTTTGTATCTGTAGAAATAAGTAAAAATCCTAAGGGGAAAAAAAATCAAATGTCAGTGGTTCATCGTGTCCAGGTATGGTATATGGAGGGATGAGCTAACATTCTTCAGTCTGAAGGATCGTTTCTGAACTTTTAGAAACTAGTTTGAGCTGACCTCAAGCAAGCTAACCCAAAATAAATCCCAGTAACCAAACACCTTTTAAGATTCTTAAAAAGTAACATTATCACTTTAAACTCAACTTGCGATAAAATAAAATGTCAGTACAAGTGACTCAGTGGGTGCAGTCAAAGACAGAAGGGACATTGTTTTCTGTCATTGTTTTCCCCAGAACGAAGTGCTGCTGCTACGCAAGCAAGAAGTGGAGGAACATGTCGGATCCTACAGTTCCTTCTGGAAGGGTACTGTGGCCAAAGATCGTGAGCAAGATTTCTGAGAAAAGATCGACTACAATTATCAAGAAAAACAGAATTTACAGATTTTAGTGAGATAAAAGGCAGAAATGACATGTAATCCACGGAGTGTGTCACCAAGGATCCAGAACAAGATTTGACATGGAAAATAAATTTATTAAAATTATTGAGCTGGTGTGGACAGCACTCGACCTTATGTTTGTCAAAGGGAGGCATTAGAGGAAGTGGTATGAGGAATAAAAGGTCGAAGAGGAGGAAGAGATGTTTGACTGATTTAGTAAACCTAATGGGTCTGTGATAGCCTTATGTCAACAGTCTCTAGTCACTTCATTTACTGTAAGATGTATGTAAAGTTGTAGGTAGCTTCAGTCAAAGACCAACAAATGAAAGAAAAGGTGAAATTCGTGAAACATAAACAAGTTTTCAACAATTCCAGCTCAGCTTTGGAGAAGGGTGGAGGCAGTAAACAGCTAAAATGTGTGTGTGAGAGAGAGAAAGAGAGAATTGTCTGGTCGTGGACATGACCGACAATCACAAATTCCTACTGAAACCTACGGTGACACCATCTCCGGATTCAATAAAATAAATCCATAAAAAGAAGAAAAAACACCATCAAACGCCCTTCCAGAATCTGGCAGGTGGAAAAGCTGCAAAAAGTTGTCGAAGGGCTTAATTATAGAAAAGGAAGAGCACTGGATGCAGTTTTAATAACTGGATGGCGGTTGGCGGGAACATCGTTAGTTCACATTTAGCAACACGCTCCTCACGCCATGTTTTTCTTTCACGGATTTAGCTGCTTTTGTTGGCCACAAATGTCTGGCACTTGGGAACATTCGGTTTGCAGTAGTTAGTGCAAAAATAACAACTGCCGTCTGTCTGATAGTCGCTATCAAGAAATCATCTGCTCCAAAAAAACGCGAGGATGAGTGTTAACTAGCGAGAGTTGAGCTCGGTTATCAACTATTTGCTTACTTAGTTATTATTTTTATACAAAAGTTTGATTAATATATCTGAAGTCTTTAAGCTGATATTTGACTGGAACTTTAACCAGGCATTATATCAGAAAAATAGATGCAGAAGACAAGAGAAGGGAATAATCGGCGTTTTAAAGGAAGGGAGAGAATGTCAAAGGTATTTAGAAATAAATTTCTCCCTCTGTAAGACGACATGATATTTCGATGGATCAGACAAAATCGTATAAAATGATTACATGGTATTGTACAAGGTAAAAAAAATTTACACAATGTGGTTATTGAAGATAAGAAAGAGCAACATGTGTGAAGCAGAGTTATGGAAGGAAGAATAAGAAGGAATAGGAACTGGTCTGACAGGAAGCCAACAGCAGTGGTTTCAGTTCGATGATCTGGTTGACTACCATGAGACCAAATTATCATTAATAACATCATCAATGTATCTTCCCTTTGCTGAAATGAAAGTGGGAAGCTTCGAAATTCTTTTAGGAAGCATTTTTAGGTAAGGGTATTTTGCAATCAATATCACACCTGTCGTTTGTAGATAACAGGTGAAGGTTTGACTTTTTATCTCACGCCTCGGTGTCTTTTGTATTCAAAGGAATTTTTTTTTTCAGATAGGAAAGGGGAGGTCAATCAGTCCTAGAAGATTTTTATTCGTCTGCTTCGTGTTGAACTTCATCTTAAGTGTGGACTTATGAGAGCTCTTATCTCTCAGCGTGAAACTCTTGTTTGACGATTGTTTTCGCTTTGTTTTCTGTATTTCTTTGTGTGTACCGTCTTTTTTTATTCTACTTGCTTTTTGTGTGTCCTTTTTATTTATTCTCTTTGTCTTTCGGTGTGCATGCGTGAGTGCTTAGAATAAACTTTTGTGTGATTTTCATGTATATGTGTGTGAGAGAGAGAGAGAGAGAACGAGTGAATGAATGAATGCTCTCATAAAGTTTTCAAGTGTACGAGCGATAAGAAGGTGGCCGCTGATTGGCTGTCGGGCAGCTGATGGCAGGAAACAGGTGATCTAACTATTAGTCTACCCTTAATGCACCTGTCTTGGGCGCAAGAGTTCAAGTACCTGCTACCCGCTCTCAGCCATGAGGGTAGAGGAGACGAAAAATAACATCTCAAAGATAAAATCTCTCAAAACATTCCGATATCACAGAACAACAACACATGATGTACACAAACATCATCACACCCTCTATGAACAAGTTAAAAGGTCAGCAGACTGAGGACATGATAATTAGATTGTGTAATTATTCGCAAAGTACTGGACATTAAATACAAAAATATCAAACAACAGGGAAGTAGTATTATTGTAAATAAAATTCAATACTGCGAGTCATCTTGAGAATTTCCTGTATCAGTGTGTGCTTCTGCATTCTCTAAATTCCTGTCCAATCAACCTCTCTCAATGTAACTCTGTCACCATGTATATAGGGTCTGGCTGTGAAAAAACGAGAGTAAAAGAAAAAACCATCGTACAAGTTTTCCCTCGCTCATTCATGGTCTGTGTTTACCTACAACTCAAACAAAGTTGTGCAAACAGGGTATGCACCCAACACGGGCACTATCTGTGTACTCACTCCCTTTTTTCCTCTCCAAATAAAAGCTACATGCTTTGTATCGCAAAACCTCAACACTACATCCTTCAGTAGCTGCTTCTTCCCATAAAAATCTTTCACTTTTGCAGCCAAGTTGACTTCAGTCCCTACAGGTGTTGTTCATCACCTTAGCAAATATTGCAGTGTCAGGGAGGGAAGTACCCGGATGAACGAGGCTGATCTGTGTACAATGTCTTGCCACTGTATATTTTCTCGGTAATAAAAGTCTGCTCCGACAGGGAGTCGAGTGTGGGTACAGCCATCGGCAAACAACAGACCAGCAAATGATCCCAGGAACACCTTCGCGAGCATCCAAAACTTTTCCACAATTTTTGTGGACAGAAAGAAGGTAGCAGCTACTCAAACTTCAGCAAAGTTGTTAACTCGGGGCTAACTTCCCTCGTGAGTTTAAGTTCAATGAATAAAAGTAAATAACCAGACAAGACGAACGACAGAAAACAACATTTAAAAAGTAGTTTTAAAGGAATAGTTGATGGAATGAGCTCGAGATGAATAAAGCTTTAAGCTTTGCTCCGAACTGAATAAACTTTGTCTTTAGTATTCATGTCGCCTCCAGTCACTGGAAACAAACTAAACTGGATTTATATTGAGGAAGAACGATGCACCAAGTCTACACCATGTTATGAAAAAAATATTAAAATATGTGAAATATGTATCCATACCTTTTTTTTCCTTATCGTAGTTTTTGATCAATGTTGATCTTCTCGAGTAAACGAGGTATAACCATAAGAAATTATTCTGCGATTAACTACCGATAGACAAGGCTTTTAAAAACAGAAAGCGAAAAAGAAAGTAGAAGTGAAAATGAAAAATAGAATCAGATGCAGGGATGACAAACTGAGAAACAGACAGACGGAAACCGAGAGTATTGACTAGAAGATGTATATCAGTAATGAATATGATTTTGTTACATAGCAAGCGGGAGAAACAAATGCCTTTATTTTTATCCTTGGCTTCCCTTTGTGGCAGACAGAAAGATAAATAGATAAATAATCAAACCTGTTTTCCTTCTTCCTCGCCTTCAAACGCGCGTTTCCCTCCTCGTGGACAATTGCGTATGAAGCAGGCTTCGGCGGCCGACCAGCAACACACCACCAACATCAGCACCACAAGCAACCTCCACGACAACGACATCTTCACACAGGCCATCTTTGTCCTCTCTTGTCTCTCCCGCCAAAACTCAACCGACGACGAATACAGACACACTCGACAACGCAGCAGGCGAGCTTCAAAACTGTTTCCTTTTTTTTCTTTGTCCTTTTTTTTCTTGCTTGTTTGTTCTGTTCTTCCTTGGGGTGAAGTGTCGGGGTTATCCCGCTCACCCAGTTCACGAAGTTTGGTGTGGAGTTATTTTGGGGATGTCGGCGTTTGTTGAAGAAAGGTCGGCGGTCCGGCCGGTATCTCGAATACTAACCGCCAACCCTGGCTTGACACCCGGCGTAGATAAGCGGGTGAGGGCGGAAAATGTTGTGTTATCCCCGAAGACGACAACAAGGAGAAGCGAGATGGCGGGTGGTACTGGGTCCGGTCGGTGTCCTCCGAGGGTTCTTGGTGTCGTCTGCTTGGCTCCTGCCTGCAAAGGGAGGAAGGAGGGGACGGCCACGTCACTCGGGGCAGTGCCTGGTGCCGGAGTCTGTCCAGTCGATATCCAGCCTGTGGAGCGCGTGTTCCTATATGTACCTGGCGGGCGATAGTAGGAGAGGTCACGTGACTCGTAGCCGCTGGAGAGGGCGGTGGCGGTGGGATGACGCGCTTGAATGTTTGTCACGTCGGTGTAGACGCGACAGCAGCTCGTCGTCTACTGGCTGCACCTGTGGGTGTCAGACAGGTGAGAGAGAGGCGGGGGAAGGTTTTGTACGCACCTACACAGGTATAGACCCACACACGCGCATGCGCGTGCTAATATGTTAATAGATTAGTTGTTTTTTTTAGACAAAAACTTGGCCTAATACGGCTTTATTGTTTCTTTCTTCGCCTCTCTTATCTCTCTCTCTCCTACACACAAACAACTGTGTGTTAAACTCGAAAACACTAAGAGTTCATCGAGTGCCCCGCCAGTGTAGGTACATATATGGAGAAGAAGGTGAAGGCCATCATCAAAGATGACTTCCTATTCCATGGAATATTCGATGTCAGTAAAGGTCTGCTTCGATAAGTAGCCAGAAATATTGTGTTTGTGTGGAAGCTTAGTCTTTGGCACAGTAAACTAATTTGACAGAGAGAAATATTGATACATTAACATAATAACTCTTGTTGGAGCATCACGTTAACAGTCATTGTCGGTTTGGCTTCCTGGAGATGCAGGATGCCAGACACACTAGGAACCTCGTGACACCTCGTGACCCTCAACACCGAAACATTCTGCACCAACTATAACAAATAATCTAAGAAATAGTAACTAGCGCAGATTTGGCAGAAGAAATAAGTCGAATAAGGAGAAATAAGTAAACCAGGTAAGTTTCACCAGCCAATAAGGTTATTTGTACCTACACCACGTGCTACACCACACATACACCCAGGATAAAACTACAACCAAGTAGTTCCTACCATACACAGTGGGTACATTAGGGTTACATATATAAATTATATCAACACCTGCATCCTGCGATTGTTACAGACAGGTATCAACAACACATTTTAAACCGATATTAAATGTTGTGACAGCTTCTACACATCGGTTCATCGATTCTCTTCATCGAATGACCTTCGCGAGATGTGTAGTTGACAGTCATCATGGAGTTATTCACACACTGACCAATCAGTCGATAGGTTTACAAGGGCAGACAACTGGTGAGTGTCTAAAAGTGAGTCAGCAGACGAGTGTGATGAATCTCTCACGTGGAGGAAACTTGGAGGAAGTCTGGTGATGAGATCCCCTAAAATGAGTTTCCTAGCAACAAAACCCTCGCTCCACTCTCCGTCACCTCTTCATCGTGGGGGTAAACTGTTCTAAGATTAAAAAAAAAATTAAATTAAATGAAACAGAATTGCTGCCATCTGATCCCGATCCGAGTTTTAGGTATCGAATCTCCATATCAGAAGACTTAGACTTGATATCGTGGAATATTGAGGGACTGACCACCGAGCTGTGATGTCTGACAAACTCTTTACAATCACTCGAGCAAAAGTCAGCAAGTTAAGGGTGTAGGTCACTAAGGCGCACACAACTCTAAAATAAAAATACAAATCACTGAAGACATGATACTCAGTGTTCTAGAGTATTTAGTAGGAAAGTGCTTCCACCTTGAGGTGATTTCACACTGTGAGGTGAGGGAGAGGGGAGAAAACCGAAGTACCCGAAGAAAACCCCCGACGCCCAGCTTTGAGGACAGGTGTCCCATAAAGAAAGTCCCGAGAAGAGATCTGAACCCTGAGCCAATGACTGCAATGTCATCATCATCATCATCATCATCATCATCATCATCATCATCATCATTCTGTCATCGCTATACCTGTCTTTGACCATGCTTTCTGATATTTCTCGCTCTAGTAACCTAAAAATAAACAACCTCTCCTTATTCTGTCGATTTCTTTGCAAGCCGATAACTTTAAATAATGGAGAACCCAAGACCAGGTAGTCTTGACAGTAATCCAACCGAGACGAAATCAGGTTTAGTCACGGCAAAGTGCGCTAACTGTCGCATCAACACCTTTTCTTCATTATCTTCCAGCTATTTGCGAGGAAAGCTGTGTGCCCTGCCCGTGTGCCGCCTGCGTCAGAGACCAGGGCAGTGAGAATGCAGTTCACACAACTGTGAAATCCTCCGTGTGTCTGTGGCGACAGGCCAAAACAAAGCCTCCAAGACGAAGCAACAAGAATGTTGCTAGAAAACAATGGAAGGTCTTACTCTAGCCTGGCGACAATCTGCTGATGGAAGGATCGCCACACTTCAAGCCTTTGTTGTTCGACGACCCCAGCTTCCTGTGTGGAAAGAGAACTTTAGTGATCTCCCCTGGTATCCTTGACGTCAGCGTCCCTCAGGGTGAGGACCTATCCTTACCTTGTTTTGCACATCATGCTTTTTTCTCAAAGTTTGGGTGATTTTTCCTCCTGCGCTGTCACCAGACTATCGCAAAACAGTCTTCAAACATTTTCTTCTCCAAATACGACATCGTACTTCTGTAAATATTTTGTAGACGTCTGGCATTTTTAAAATTTTTTCCTATACGTATCTTAAATTAAAAAAAATATTGTGATGGAAAATCCTCAAAAATGACTGAAGAACAAGGTTCAATTTGTGAAGGAAAATTAATCAGCTGTATTCTGTTTCAGGGAAAAATAATTGAAAGTCGTAGATACAAGAAGCAGACTTCACTGCACACGTGCGTCTAGTAATTCACTGGTCCTTTTTCTCTTTTTAAAGTACAGTGGACAGACAGACAGAGAAAAAGACAGAGAGACAGAGAGGAAAAGAGGTCAGTACAAATGATTGTATGTTCTGCCAATATTTTTATCTGATAAAATAAAAGTCGCCAAAGCAATAGAACTAAAGGCCACGTTAATGATTAAACTCTAGAAACTCAAAGCCAGAGAATCTGTTGCTGTTAGAATTAAAGGTTAATGTCCTCATGTACATGTCAAACCATCAGTGAATACACTTTTTGTAATATACAGACATTTTAACATTTAATCAAAAGCAAATATGGAATCCTTTAAAAACGCATATAATTTTCTAGAAAAATGTTCGTCTCTACGAAAGAAAAAAATGGAAATACAAGTAAACTCGAGTTATTGTGATAGCTTATATATTTGAATATTTCTTAATTTTGCGGAGATTTCGCAGTAAATTTGAAATCAATTGAAAAAAAGACACAGATGGTGTCAGAGATGGAGATGTGGCTGGAAAAAAATCTTGCAGTATCTGAGCAATTTATTGTGTTGAACAAGGCTGTCGACAAACAATTTTATTTTAATTTTTCCTACAAAATAAATTTGTCATCAGCCACGAATAAAATACAAATAACTAAAATACAGAGTACTAAAATAGTACTCCCGTCAAACTGTAGCTGCTGCTGAAATAAAGAAAGGAAAACAATCCATAGAAACTGATAAGAATGTTTTGTCCGAGGCATTCGGAAACTCGAAACAGCAAAAGACAAACTTAATGAAACTTCACCCCGAGCACCTAATCACACAAGGTGGAAAGACTCACTGTAAACACTCGCATGTCTCAAACATTTATCAGTTTCTTTTCTCTTGGAGAACAAATAACAATGATTACAAGCAGTTTGTTGAAAAAAGAGGCTAAAGACAGTAGGAGTCAACACTCTATCAAAAAAAGTTGTAATTATAATTAACGGTAGGAGGTTCTTTTGAGCTCAGGATCGTGTTCAGCAACATCGGACTTGCAAGAAGTAATGTTACAACTTAACCACTTATCTATTACCTTTACTTTTAAATTAAAGGACTTTTCAGTGTTCAGCTCAAGTATAATTTGACTTTCGATCGGTTCGAGAGCCCAGGTAGGTAAAAAGTAGACCAAAATATTTTTAAAAAATTGGATCTTGTTTCCTGCACTACTTAAGTGTTGAGTAGCACTCGATGAAAAAGATTTTACATCAAGAAGCAACTTCTGGTGATAAAAGTATGAACAACATAATTCACAAATTAATGTACTATAAATATAACAAACATGGGGCTTGATTGTGTGGGCGTAAGGTATAAATTGTGCTTTTTCTCTTAATTCTATCAGCGAATTATGTCTTGTGTTTTTGAAAATGAAAATAAAATCTAAAAAAAAAAAAGTTAAGTCGAAGAACGTGGGCTTTACGTTAAGTCCGACTTTAAGCCTCACATTCACTTCATGCAAACGTCCCGCGGCTCTTCCTGTCGGTGGTTACGTCACGAGCTTTCGGCACGTGCAGCTTTTTGTACTCACAGCCTCGGTCTGGCAGTTTTCTGATGCTACAACTCTCCTGCACTTAAAGTGATTCACTTGATGCTGTAGGCTTTGGTAGGCTCTCAATCGGTTGAAATCTCCTTCAGCCTCAGCCTGGGTCTGCCTACGGCCTTGTGCGCATGCGTGGAATCGCTTGGCTGACCAGGGCCAGTCACTCTCGTCTTCAGGAGTTCTCTTACAATGACGCCATTGACATTTACTGTTCTTCAGTCAGGCCCCGACTCATGCCATCTAGTGGCAAGAACCGTTCACCTAGTCACGAGAGAAAAAAAAAGTGCCCAATGTTTTCTTTCTCCGTGTTCTTCCGCTTCTTAACACCAAATATGGCCGCGGTTACTAGGGAAGCCGACATTATTCGCCGCCGGACCGTGATTTTCTCTTAATGAAGTATTAACAAAATATTCGTCGGCTATTGTGACACTGGCCCTTTATCTCCGACATTGAACAGTGATCACTCTTTCCAAATGAAGTGTGAGAAATAGAAAACGGTAAAAAAGGACTGTGTGTTTGTTTGTTTGTTTGTTTGTTTGTTTGTTTGTTTGTTTCTGTGTGTGTGTGTGTGGTCATATACGAACATCTGTTGCTCATCATATTTAGTTTCGAAGCTGTAGCGATGCCACGCGTGAGGTGACTAAATCAGACTGCGACCTCTGACCCTTCATCATTTTTCTCATCACCGATCATAGGATGTTCATCAAGCTGATCAAATTATATTGAGTGACGAGGTTCTCTCTCCCCAAACCGCACAGCAATATCAATCACCTCTTTTCCTGCACAGTCATAATAAAGTTTTTAGATTGTTTCCTGTCTCAAGTCATTATACAGTTTGGTTTTATCGAAACGGTTCTTTCCTTTTTTTGCCATTGTGACGGTTTGTAAATAGATGGCACTACATTAAAATGCAAGTTTCTTTTGATTGTTAGTTTAGGTCTCTGACATTATCTTAGGTACACTTTGCGAGAGACAGCAATCAAATCTTTATGGATGTGTGGATGGGTTGGCTGATGGAACATAAAGATATCTCGATGTCTCTCTTTCTCTCTCTGTGTGTGAGAGAGTGAAGGAGAGAGATGTGTCCTTAAATTGAAGTAACTGTCAAAAATAATAATACTTCGTTAAAGGCCATCCCACACTGTGTTTGTCAGACATAATCTTCTTGAAATTGTTTCTGAAACATCCTTGAATCCTGCGTTTACTTCGTGACAGACGCTGCAGCGTGTTTCACAAACATGTTTGAGAAACTTCCTTCGTATTTCGGGTTTCAGAATTTGCTGTTTTTGAGAACGGTTAGAACTCTCAACAAAATAGCCGCCAAAACCACGGGGCCACTTGAGAATTGAAACGAGTTTTACCGATATTTAACAGAAAAACTACAGAGCCACAAGGAGTTTTGATTCCCTCGAGGGGCCTCGATATAACAAAGCACTAAGCGTTAACAAAATATAAACAAAAACTTTGTACTCCACTAAACATTTAAGAATCAGCATGAAATATTAACAGTTAGAATGTACTGTGACTGCAAAACTGTAAAAGATTTGTACCTCCCGCTAGTGTTAACAACAACAAGACAGTCAATTGACAATAAAATATTAACACATAAAATCATCATAATCATCCTCATCATCTTACCATGCTGATTAGAGGAGCTTCAGTGCATATTCTTGTATTTTGTATTGTCTCTTAAAGTTAAAAACCCTCCTTAAATAACAGTTTCTTACAAAAAAGTGATGATATAAGCTATCCTTGAACTTTTCCTACTACGAAAATGACTGTGACAGGTCTGATGATTTGAAAATGTGATGTTTAGCATCCTGATGATTTGATAATGTGTTGTTAGTATCCTTATAATTTGATAATGTGATGCTAGTAACCCATTTCAAATCGATCAGGTGCAGTCCAAGCAAATTTGCATTAGCTTGTCAGAACAACTCCTACGTCAACTGTCTGGAAAAAAAGTAAAAACAATAGACAGGATTCATCTCTGTTGTCAACATCACTTTTTGTCCTCATGTACCCAGGGACTGACGAGGACTGGTATTTAGTGGCTGGGTTGTTTCTGTCTGTCAGCCCCAGCGCTCATTCCAATGGGGGAGTAACTCGTTCAGGGACAACCCCGGCTTTTTGTGCTCGTCATTAGCGCGGGTGTTTTAATGACCGAAAATCACCTGAGACTGCGGGTGGCACGAAGTCTGATTGAGATTTGACACCTCAGCTTGCTGGCAACTGACAACTGACAACTGATGTTTATTTATTTTTTATTGTCTTTTTCTTCCTCCGCATGGAAACAAGTGTGAGAGAAGCGTATGGGATTTTGATGAGGAACACTGAATCCCGTAAATGATAATCTGAAATATATTTTGTTTGAAAGTAGCGCTCATATTTAGGAAATGCTCATACCTACAAGATACTAAAGAACTCATGAACACCTTTTACCATCAGAAAGTAAATACTAAAAGAAGTAGGACTGGCTTGGCATGGGCACAGAGATACTGAGTTAGTGGCCCAAAGGTTGGCAGAAGTAGAATAGATACTGGAGGCTAAAACATTGACAAGAGAAGCAACATAGATACTGAACTTGTGGGTCAGACACTGATATGAATAGTTATTAAATTAATGGACAGGCGAAGTAACATAGATACTGAGTTTGACGGTCGAAAAAACTATTTGTTTACAGTCGATGATGTGTTATTTGCGATAGGCACGCGCACAATCCGGCAATAATTATTTTTCTCCGTTTCTTCTCTTCAAAAAGGGCTTTGGCCCCTGATTAAACTACTTATAACTTATGACTTATCCCTCGGACTGGAAATACACAAACTTTGCGAGCTGATCCTCAGAATAGTCGGACAAGACGAGCTAAAGGTTGTGAACATCACGAGCCAAACACATTGATGAGGCGATGCACGTCACAGCCGCAAGCCAATCAAAGTGAAGCGATGTGAATTTCGAGTTTTCATGTAAGGAGAGCAGCAAGACCATTCACTCGTGTTCAATGTCCATTGTGGCGATCTCAATACTTCGGGCTCGGCGGCTCCACACAAGGGGACGACGGAGCTTTTATTAAATGCCTCGAAAACTATTTTTTACAAGTTAAAAAAAAAATTAACTAACTACACGTGGATGTGTTCAAATCATGTGTACGAGGTGAAGTGGAAAGTCGAGTGCATGCTCATGAATCGAAAGACGCTCGGGTTCGATACCCGTGTAGCGCAGTAAACTGATGCAAAATATACCCCTTTGGAAAGTGTAAACTTTCTCAGTCTGCGTATAAAAATACACAAGTCCCATTATAACCAGTGATATCATCTTGTTTAGATCTTTGAGAGTTAAGCGAGCAATAAGCGAACAGGTTAAACATCATTCGTAACCACACTGCTTCAAGAATTATTATAAAAAAATAATCAGAAAGAGAAGAAAAGGTGACATTTTATTTCTCTACCCCAAAATGCTGCAGTCCGATCTGGACTTCAAGAAGTCGTATTCCCCTGTCGCTTATCTTTAAAGCCAGTACTCCCTTAGCTGACCTTTCTTGATTAGGTGCATCGGAAAGTTCACTTGGTCACCAAATTCGTGTCCTTACAGGGGAAAAAAAAGACACCGGAGTAAAACCTGGAGATTACTTTTTGTGGGCGCACAACTTGGCAAGATCAGTGCCTTGATTTCTAATTGACTTGCGGCCCCTGCGCGGCGGTGTGCAGCGGAATGCAGGGGCGGGAATTAGTCCGCATGTTGTGAGCGTAATGTCATACGTGTGTCTTAATGGTTTGCGCGTGTTTGTGAAAAACCGCCGCGGCCGCCTCACCCCTCAAGAGCTGCTTGACAGAATCCCAGTCAGTGAAAAGTAGCTGAGAATATGTGGAGGTCGATGATTAGTTTAGTTTAGTCCTTGTTACTCCTCCAGGAGCATAGGCAGGGTTGTCCATGGGACATATTTTTCTATCCCGTCCCATCCCGTCCCATGGCAATTTATGCCTGTCCCATCCCGTCCCATCCCACGGGATGTTTCCCATGGGATTCCCATGGTATTAACAATCCTATGGACAACACTGAAAACCACTTTTCGGCTTTTGTTCTATAATTCCTGCTACTTCACATACAATAAATGATTCAGAGGAAAGATTTAAATCCTTGATGAATGAAATAACAGTAAATTTATTTTGCAATATCAAGTATCGACTACCATGGGAAATACAAATGTGTGCTGTCCCATCCCATCCCGTCCCATGGGACGTTTCCCATGGGATTCCCATGGGATTCCCATTCCTATGGACAACACTGAGCATAGGGCCGCAACAAGGTCGATGATTGGTCCTACGGTTATTCTTTCAAAGTAGAAAATGTCTAAATGGGTAAATGTTTTCTTTGTGTAAGGTTGGCGTGCATGCGTGTGTGTGTGTCTTCTACTGCTGGTCTTTATATATTCGATATGACTCAAAGGCAAATATTTGTTTCTGATTCTAAAAGTGAGATAGAACAAAAAGCAGAGCATCAAAACGAATACAGGTCATAATGATAAGAAGAAAAAGACAACAATGTAATTGCACTTGATTTAAAACGATTTGTTCCTAATAAAGAAATGGAAATACAAACTCAAGAAAACATTAGAGTGGCTACAGTTTAGTGTCATTTTATTCCTTCGCCAGCTGTCACAAACATCTGACGGCGGGGAAGCTGATCTTGTCCAAGCAATAAACAACAAATGTCCTTATTACTCTGAATCAGAAGATCTGAGAACTTAAGAGAATGGCCAAAAAAAAAAAATCAATCATTAATGAATCATACCAGCAGAAAAGAAACACTAGCCATTGCCCAGAGTGATAACCTTCAGCCAAATTATCCACCAAAGCAAAGTAAGGCTCAAAGTAATCCCAAACCGCTTCAAGAGGACTGCTGAGGGGCTTTTAAGAGAAGAACAGGCTGGCTTTAGACCAGGCAGGCTCAACTGAACAGATCTTTAACTGTAGTTCTCTTTCTTTCTCTCTCTCTCTCAAAAAAAATAAACAAAAACAAAACAAAAGCAAAAAAAAAACCCCCAACAAAACCTGAAGTATTAGCTTGATCATAACTTCATCGATTTCAAGAAGGCATTTGACTGAGTCTTGCGCAAAGAGTTGTGGATTGTCCTCATAAAATTCAACATATAAGAGAGCCTTGCTCAAGTAATCAGGTCATAGAATCGATGTACAAAAACAATACATCTCAACAGCCATCTGGAATACATATTAGACAACAGTGGGCGTGCGTAAAGAGTGACAGCTATCTTCTCTATTGTTTAACAGTTTCTTCAAGAACACAGTGTGACTAAACCGTGATAATCATCATACTTCTCTTTCGATGGGTAAGATATAAATAAGGATGTAGTTTTCACTTTTGCAGACGCCGCAGGTCTGAACTCGGGCAACACCATCGACATGCCAGACATGAGCAACAGACTGACAGACTCATGGTCACGTGAGCTGGACACGGGCACTGATAAGAGCAAATCAAAGCAACAGTGACAGCAAAGCAGAGGACATGAACGGTGAGCAGGCTTGCATACAGACAAACAGGCATACAGACTGTATGCACTTGTCTAAGCTTGAATAAAACTGTACAAGTCCCTCACAGTTCTCATCTTGCCTTAAGGATGCAAGACAAGGGTTTTTCTTGCTGATGCAGTAAAATAAGAATCCAGGCATTCTTGAGAGCAACTGCTTAAGGAAATCGCCTGGAATTTCCTGCCTTGAAATATGGAGTAGGGTCACCTTGCTTGTGTGCTCCTTGTTTCAAGTTTGTATCAAGAAGTGATAACCTCACCTTGTGAATGTTTTATTGTTATTTGTTTTGTTCTCAGCTGTGTAAATGATTTCCTTTACAACACCAACTGACATGAAAAAAATCCAATACAAAAGAACACTTTAACAACGCAAAAATTAAAAATTGCCCTCTTAGAGTAGTCTTTTCCACTCACATAACAATTTATCTTCCTTTAGGTCATGCGTACAAGGACGATAATCTTATCACGCGTTTCTTCCTCTTATCAGAAACCGGAAAGAGAGTTGCATCAGTCCACAAAATAGTTCATTCACAAACCCAGGATTTCGCAACATCGCGCAACAAGTGAATGGAAGGTTTTGAAACTGTTGTAGTATCTCTCTTGACCCGCTGGAGGCCATGATGCTCTAGATGACGTCATCGCAGTACTTGTCGCCCTTCCTTTTTGCCCTTTGACCTCTCACACATTTAAGCACAGCCATGGCAAGTAACTTTCTTTCGCTCCCATTCGTCTCTCTGTCGCAGCGCCGTCCTGATCTTGAAACAAGGAGAAATGTGCGCGTGTGTGTGTGTGTCTGCGTGTGTGCGTGCGGTTTACCGTGTTTGTGCGTGTATATGCGTGTACGTGCGTGCGTGTCCGAGTGTCTGCGCACTTTGGCGCGAGTGATCGAGTGACAGAGGGAGAAAATAGTGTGGGCCAAGGTACTTTTGTTGAATGGGACACAGGAGCACGCTTCTCTTTCCGGTAGAGGAACTTCGGCAAATTGCTGACCATCCCACCCACTGGAGCAGAAAGACTGTAGTGCTCGCCCCCAGGAACGAACGTTCGTCTATTGGAACATAATGACAGTATTTCTAAAAATAGCCAGCTGCCAAGTGCACTCTGCCCTTTTTGCCATGTGACCCTGAAATGATGGCTGCAACTCTGGTGGGCAGTGAGAGAAATAAGTGCAGACTACTACTGTCCGTACTACAAAGAAGTTTTATTTTGAAAATATATATATTTATATTTAAAACAATCTCCTTAACCATCAAGTTTCTGTCGTACAGTATGGCTTGCATCTCATCGAATTATCCTCATTTGCTATCAAAAGAATTAATTTCTTCTATATTGTAGAATAAATTAATCTCTGTATTGGATAGTGCTTGTCTATCATCATGTGTTGAAGTGCTTATAAATGTATAATATGTAATAACCTTTTTAAAAATATCCTTTCAGAGAGCATATTTATATCTATGCAATCAAACCTTTCCACTGATTTGTCTAAAATTAAAGTCAAGAAAGAAATTTGTAATACACGCACGTGGCACGCAAGAACTTCTCCCGACAAAATCCTTTTGATCCTCCGCTGTCTTTGAAGCTGTGTGCTTCCTAACCTCTTCCTCCCTCCCCTCATCCCACTTGCCATCTCTTTTCTCACAATCAGCTGTGATTTGCAGTGCTCCGGAACTACTGACATCGTTGATACTGCTGATGGTGTCACGCAGCCTTCCTCCCAACTTCTCTCTCTCCTCTCTTCTTGGCGATAAATCGACTCCTTTGTCTTCGGGACACTTCGCTCATTTATCCTGTGAGTAATATTTTCACGTATTTTCGGCACAAAGGTCAGGTTTTTAATTAGCATTTTGCCTTTCATTTTGACTGGGTCCTCCTCCCCCTTTCGTCTCTACCAGGTCAACGTTTGCATCGACTTTCCTCTTCTGAAAAAGGTTTAGCAAACTTTTTGCTAATCAAGTCCAGAATCGTATCCTGGGACACGTACGTGGGCCATGTCATTGGTATAAGCCTTAGCATCAAGTCACGATGACCTCCTGAGTAGAATTCCTCCTAATCTGGACTTCACTCAATCACAAGATCCGAGTTTTAAAGGAGCAGGGTTAGTTGGAGTTTATTTTAGGGACTGAGGTCGCTATTTTGGGCGGCTACACGATAGCAGACTAATAAGGCGAGGATATTGTTTTTGGTGGTTGCGAAGGGTAGATTGCATGACTGTGTTTGAGATAAATTTTAGTCATCGAGGACCACTACTAACGGCTCACATCTTGCCATCAGCGTTGGTCTGATAAGGTTTTGTGGACACGGCTGATGCAAGCATGATGTTTGCCCATCAAAGGCCGCTGGTGACCACAAGGTTACAAAAACAGTTTGGTGGAGAGGGGTTCGTAGGTGGCAGATAAGCCCAGTTAGAAATTGCAAGAATATTCCACATGAGGAACATGCATGCGATGGTGGACACTCTGACATTGAGCGTTTCGTGTTTCTGCTGCCATGATGCGACTGACGTCAGGTGCACGTGCTTTCTCCCCCCTTGACTGTTGCAGTGGTTCCTGGTGTCCTGTGTGCGTTGCGATCATACTGAGTACAAAATTATTGGTCTTGTGTCTCATGAACGAAATCCGGAGAAGCCACGTCAGACGCTTGTTTTAAAATGCTGGAATCCTATCCGTAATGCAGGATCGGTACTACGAGGGACTTGTACAGTATATACTTCGTTGTAGACCTGATGGTATGATGGAATGATGGAATGATAATATGAGGAGTCTGAACCTCATGTTATTTTCCACCAAAGCCAAACTTGCCCATCGTTCCTGCCCATAGATGGTAGGCGTCCATGCTTCTAGTCGTGGGCACTGGGTCCTGCCAGGTACTTTCATCGCGGATTTTGATTTTGTAGGAGGTAGCCTAAGTTAGCCCCTAGCCTTTATCTTTCCCAAAATTCTCTCAAGACAGTGGGACTATTTTCTCGTGTCTAGGATGCAGTACAACGGAGAATGATGACGCCCAAATAATTTATCAAATTGTGATAAATAAGGAGCCTATAAAAGATTCTCCTACCTTTTTCTAAAAACCATAAGACAGAAATATATGAGACAAGTCTGCTGCGCGATGTCGAGGTAAATGTTATAAAGTCCTACATCAAGTGGTGAAACATTTTTTTTTTTTTGGTGTGAAAAGAAGAAGCGACAACTACCTGGCTTCTCAAACTAACGAAAACAAACACACGCCCACAAACGTACAAGCACAATATCCACACAAGTGCGCGCGCACACACACAGGGGGACAAGCATGCAGGTACAGACAGGTTTATCCGAAAGGAAATCGCAAAAAATGTTCTTTGATTTCACAGTCTACCCGACCCTAAACAGTGGCGATACCCTTTCCACTTGAGTTCAGCCTAAGTAAACAGCACCTTGATAAAGTACTTTACCCTCTGCCCCCCTCTCTCCATCCAAACTGTGGGTGGGAGGGCTTGTTCACAAGCTCACAGCATGTGACTCATTCTCTCTGGCGCACGTGCGAGCTGAACTGTGGGCGTAAAGTCGCGAACTTTTAGCGTTGACTTGATACAAATCCTCTTCCAGCTAAAATTTTGAAAGCCTCGTTATGGGCTGGAGTGGCAGGTCCTGATAACGCCCTATTTTGTGAATCGGAACCGGAAGTAGAACCGGAAAGGTAGCTACCCGAAAACCTGTCCATGTTCATGAGAACAATTTAAATCGTCATTTCTCTCTTAGCTTTTTCTTTATTTCCCTTCATCCACCTCTCTTTCTCTCCAGTCTCTTGTCTTCTTTCTACTTCGGACAACAAATCAACCAAAATATCTGCAAGTGATAAACAATTTAAATTGTAGATTTATTTGAACACACACAGAGGGTAAAGAACGTACAGATATACAAGTCATCTGTATCATGTTTCCCCCCTAAAATAAATCGTATAATTTCTACTAAAAGAGGGTGAAACTGTGAAAGCTACATCCACCTTTTACAAAATATGTTTTTTTTTCCTTCTCAGAAACGGTTTTCATATTCTGTATTCTTGTCACACACGTAGCCAACTGGCGCTGCATCCTTGTGATGTAGGTGACACGTGCGAGGCTGTGGCGACTCATGTATCATTGACAGGGGACTGCATTTGCGGCCTGCGCGCAATCTGTGGACTCCATGATTTACAAGGACCAATCAGATAAACGCAGTGACCCGACGTTTGGTGTTGACGCAGTGTTTGTCGCCGGAAATGTCGCTTGAGAGACTAAGGGGAGCGAATTAGAAACGCAGATTGATACGTAAGCTGCGAGCGTGTTGGGCGTCACAAGGGGGGATAATTATTACGGGTTTCCCTGATAAGACCAGCCTTTCATGTCTCCATGCTTTCAGCTACACCGTACAGATGGCCCCGACATTAATTACACCGCCATTGAAATGTTGCAGTTTACTAAGAGGTATAAATTCCATTTGCAGATTAGGAAATTTACAGTTAAAATCTCGCTCTTTCTCGTGCGCGCGCGCTTGTGTGTGTGTACGTGTAGAGTGTGAGAAAGTGTGTGTGTGTGTGAAAGAGTGAATCAGAGGATAGGCAGGACAAAAGCTGAATCACTAAGGCACTCCCTTTTACTTCTTTCCCACGTAGCGTCGTCATGAGTCGGTTGACGAGAATAGTTGACTGACAAAGTCCTACAGCGAATGACAATGAGTGTGACAAGGTATGAGTAAACACAAAGTATGACGAAGTATCAGGGTTGTCCATGGGACATATTTTTCTATCCCGTCCCATCCCGTCCCATCCCGTCCCATGGCAATTTATGCCTGTCCCATCCCGTCCCATCCCACGGGATGTTTCCCATGGGATTCCCATGGTATTAACAATCCTATGGACAACACTGAAAACCACTTTTCGGCTTTTGTTCTATAATTCCTGCTACTTCACATACAATAGATGATTCAGAGGAAAGATTTAAATCCTTGATGAATGAAATAACAGTAAATTTATTTTGCAATATCAAGTATCGACTACCATGGGAAATACAAATGTGTGCTGTCCCATCCCATCCCGTCCCATGGGACGTTTCCCATGGGATTCCCATTCCTATGGACAACACTGCGAAGTATGAGTTGATACAAATGTAATTTGTCAACCTCGTGACGCCAGAAATTTTATAAATGTGACGTCAGAGCTAGTGACGCCAGAAAGTTTACCTTCTGTGATGTCAGACTTTAATAATGACGTCAGAAATTATATATATATAACTGTGACGTCAGACCTAGTGACGTCAGAAAGTTTACCTTTCATGATGTCAGACTTTAATAATGACGCCAGAAATGCTACTTTGACATAAGAGTGAACAATGGCGCTAGAAGTCTGTCAGAGAGTCTTTGTTAAATAGACGCATAGTGTCACATTCCCACATAAGTGACGAACACAAATAGTGGTTTCTGTATTACCCTTACATAATTATTTGCCAAAATTAGTCACATTTTCGCCAAAATGTGCTAGTGTTCGGAAGGCCGTTAAACGTTGAGGGGAGCGCAATCATACTGCCCAAACTCACACAGTTCCAATCATACTTTGGCCAGTTTATGGGTTCAAAGGTCTGATTATAGCTCCGCATGTTGACCAAAGTTCTAACATCCCGCACGTTCGCCATAAAAACCTTGAATTCTTGCGATCTTCACACACAACTTTGCCAAGCCTGGTCAAACTTTCTACATTCGTCCGGTTTAGAGGCACTTTCAGGAAGAACCTAAAAGCTTCTGCCGACTTTATTCCGTAGCAAAATGTGTGAGAAACCGTACAGATGAAATTAGGAAATCATGGGACTGTGAGACTTGGGAGGCTGAGGAGCTGGCAGCATGTTAAGGCCTTTCGTCAAAGGTAAGCAAGTTCTGCAGACAGCAGCAGGAGTGGAGAAGCCAGGTTGGCTTTGTGCTTACTTACCTTCGCCAAGTTCCACGTTCTGTTGGAAGTCAACGGGAAATGTGCCCGACACCTCCCCGGATGTCTGTCCACGCCCACTGGGAGCCTCATCACCAATCACAGCAGATGTGTAGGACGCAGACAGCCGCAGACTCCAGCTTGTGATGGACACGGACACTGACCACTTGGCGGCTGGGGGGAAGCTGGTTTTGCTTGGATGGGGTGACTGGAGGGCAGGAGGGATTCTTCATAGGGTCGGTCGTAGGATTGCCTCCCCATCCTTCCTCCAGGCACGATCAGGTTTGATTTCAGTTCTCCTTGTTTTGTCTTCTTCCCAGCATTCGTGAACGGTAGTCGCCGTTGATGCGTGGGAAGGGGGTGAAGGCTGGGTTATCTGATCTGTCTGTCTGAACTGATCGATGGATGGACAGAGAGGTGGATAAATATGATGGTAAGGAATATGTAGAAAAAGAGAGTACAGTTATGTAAATATCGTGAAAGACTTTAAATAGCTCATGGGGTGTATGTCTCCCCTGCTCTCTTCTCTCAGAGACACAATTTAATGTCTTTAAGGATCTTTTGACTTAGATATTTTAGGATTACATGTAAATCTTGCTCACTCTGTTTCTCTGAGATATACTTTAAGAGTGTATTTATGCGTTGACGATGTATTTCAGGATTAGATCTTTATTTTGCATTTTCTTCTCTCTCTCTTTCTTTGGGGAGAGCCAATGCAAGGCTCATGCGCTAGTTACTAGTAAAGGTCGGCGTCCTGGGTTCATATCTCATTTCGCGCACTCTGTTCCTTCCTTGTAAGATACAGGACCAACTTCTTTGCCTTGATATAGCCTTAGTTCCACGTAAAACACAAATTTACTCCTCTCTCTCTCACACACACACACACACGGAGAGAAGATGAAGGTAAGGGACTTGAGACATGTATTTCTTTGTTTTCTTGTTTGCATATTTATTTATTTTCTAACTATGAACGATCGAGTTGGACTAAAAGAATTATAGGGAAACAAATTTCTCATCGCAATTACTGCACTGGCGAAACAGATGTTAAATCCTCTCTGTGTGGATTCTACCCGAGCGACCAGCTGCGCGGCTTATACACACTCAAACATGAAATCCTCAGCACCGGTCACTTTTAAACACCTCTGACGCTAAGCCAGCATTTATTTAAGATCCCTGTTATTTTATGTGTGAAAGCTGGAGGTCAACAGAACCCTTCACAAACTGTGTGATACTTGATTAAAAGATCTCTTATCGGTTTGGAGCGAGAAAGCGTCAACACCATGAGAGGGTTATCCCCCCCTTCACAGCTGGACTCTTCAGCACCGGGAGTGCAGTTTGTTTTGTCCCCACGCTGGAACCTGCAATATTTCTTAAGACGATAAACTGCTGGGACTTGTTTATCCCCCGATAAACCTACACCAATTCTCGTTTGTTCAACACGTGACATAATTATCTGCCTCAGGACCAAGCTACGTGGCAAGACTATTAGCTTGCAAACTGGAATTTCTTTTTTTGGTTAGATATATTCCAACACTGATTTCCTGACATTTAAAAAGAATAACTGACAAGAAGGACTTGATTACCTGTGCCTGCTCAAGTTTCAAGTGGTTGTCTGACCCACCACTCAAAAGAAAGCCATCAAAATAGTTTTGTGAAAACTTTGGACATTGGCTCCTCGCCTTCTCATGTGCTTTTTCGTTTGAAAGTGTCTTTGGCTGACAGTTTATAGGTCTGCTGGCAGACTGTTTTCTTGCCCTGTGTGCGCGATATCCCTCCGAGTTGTAATTTTTGTGACGTTGGTTTAATTTAGCACCCACTGCGCAGCCGCGTTTCTTCTGAGAGCCTGGAGAGTTATGGACCTTTTGACAACGGCGATTCGTTAGAGAAGGTAGGCGATAACTGCATGACTCGTCCTCTCGACAATCTCGTCTTCACAACCAGGGGAAAAAGGAGCCAGCAGCTATGAAGATGAAAACCTCTGAAAAAGATTGAAGTAGAGGAAAAAAAAAATAAAAGAATGAAAGCAAAATGAACACGAAGACAGATGATGAAAGAAAACAAAGAATGAATTGAAGAAGGAAAAAAGAAAAATAACTCCAGTCACAAAGGACGGGAGGCTAAAAATCTAAGGTGCTGATAGTCGCGGAGATGTCTGAACTTGTCTGATGCTCCCGAAAGTCAGCTCGCTGCCACACACTTCCTCCCAGCCCCTCATCTTCCAGCTTTCGGCATCTCCCGACCTCAGCCTTTCGTTATATCGCTGGAGGCTGGGCGATGAAAATTTCTCATTAAACCCTCATCCCGCCCATCATCGCCTCATCACGCACGTACGCGGGGCCAAGCTGTTGACAAACACAATCACATCACAAGCCATGGCTGCCATGAGCGGAAGAGGCCGCGTGTCGCGCATGCGCCATGCGCACGTCTGTGAGAAAGGAAAGTGGCGATAAAGTCGTGTTCGGAGAGAAATCCAGCAGGAAGAATTGACATCACAGAGAGAATGACACTCACCCAGGGAAAACAGGAAGGGCGAGAGTTGCTGGAAAGGAATTTTGAGGGAGCAGCGACAGTTTCTAAAAAGAAACTCACTGAGGGAGCAACGACGGTTACCGAAAAACACCGAGGTACTAACCATCTTGATTGACCAACACTCTAGGAACAATGAATGGACGAATCACCTGTCATACCCCTTCCAGAAGAAGGAAACAGAAGACAGCTGTAACTTGTCTATCATCTTTTTTTTCCATCTAAATCTTACTCTTCAACGTTTATAAGAGCGGAGCCTCTTAATGACTCTTTTAAAACAAAGAAAAAGTGACCATCGTGAGACAGTCACATCCACGTTCGCGCCCACGCACACAGACACGAAAAATACTCATCAGATCTCGCCTGAAGTTAAAAATGTATATGCAACAGGTTTGTAACATGTTTTCAGCCCACGCCCCAAGCATAGTTCAACGGATCGCATCATGTCAGAAAAACATCTACGACACCAGCGAGATCTCTTCCACAACTTTATCGACTTTAAAAATGCATTTGGCAGAGTCTGGCCCGAGGAATTCTTGCGTGTGATGCAAAAGTTCAGAACCTCGTTCAAGTAACTGAAACCCTGTACAAGAGCTAAACGAGTGCAATACTACTTAATGACCAATTGGAAACGTTTTTCACACAGCCGTGGGTATCAGTGACAAGTACAGGAAAAATAAAGAGGTATCAATCACAGGTACTGAGGGATACTATATCCACTACTGAGACAAAACGGGCCTGCTGCTTCTCCAAGTTTTTGCCATGGTGTAAAAAAAATGTGACACTTTACCTTGCAATAAATATGTATCTATTTGTCTTGCCATAAAATAAGGCCGTACTTATTTTTGAAAAACAGTTTGTCATGTCCTTAAATGGAGACATCTTTTTCTGGCCTAGAAATCCAAGTATACTGCTTTGTAAAGATTTGCAAAGGTCATTGCTCTGATAAAAGCTTTTGGCTTTTCAAAAAATCGAAGTATGTTAGTAGTTATATCTATATATACACCTGTATGTATACATTTATATAAATGCACAGCTACCTACCTAGGGAAAGCGAAAGAGAAAAGAGGAGTGAGGTCTGAGAGGTCACAAGTCATGACCTCGGCCTCCACTTTGCCCTCATTCATTAGCATGCGTGTTTGCCCATCGTGTTCATTCATGATGGAAGTCTCACGCACTGGGTCCTAGAGGAGCTGAGTATGGGAGGCGAAGAGGGAAGCTATAATTTACTCTGTCTGTAGAATGCATTTTATATCTATACAATTCCTTCTATACTTACAGACTGCATTTTATGCTTCATTCAATTCTGTATTTACAGAATAAGTTCTGTAGCTGGAGATAGAAAAACTTTCATTTATATTTTACTCACAAGTTGCCGGCCAATTCATTCTATATATGCGATTCTATTCTGTAGCTCAAATACATTCTAACTAATGAATTCAATTCTGTACGTACGGAATGATTTCTGTAAGTACAAATTGAATTGTCTGCAGAACGAGGCTGACTCATTTGCATTCTATTTTTGTTGCCTGCGGCAAGAAGGCCAAAGATCAACCAATCAATGCCCTCGAAACATGGCCTTACGTCTTGTGTGTATTTACACGTTAGATAAAGTTCAGACATCTTGTCGGAGAGTCGTCTGCTAAAATCTTAGAACAATTGAAAAAAAAAATTCAACCAATGTGACTGCTAAGACCGTTTCTAGCTTCCCGGAAGCAGTCAGAGACGTACTGGATGAGGAAGATTTTCTTCCACAATAGATGAGTTTATTTACTTGTTTTCATGTATGTTCAAGGGAGGTAGCCAGGCGTTTTGGTCGCAGAACGTGTTTTACTATAGATGTGTAACGAATGCAGTGACCATGCGTAATGCAATATTAACAGAATGTAAACAAGTAACAACTACAGACTATGGCGGCCCTTACCAGATGCGGCGTCTATCCATGTGCCTCCTCCAAAGACAATTACCACTGACTGATTATTAGTCTCAATCATCACCATGATCACTAAACACATCTACCATTTGTGTAACAATCGAAAAGGCGCGAAGTAAGAGTAAGGGACTGTACTCAGTTTAGTAGTTAGTCAGGGGCGACCACTCCTGCAATGTCCATGCTAACAGCTGTTCGTCGTCCGCTAGTGTTGTTGCCTGGGACTCAACTCACCCTTACACAAAAAAAGCCGAGCAGTTGACTGTTATTATTATTATTTTTATTCACGCAATGCTGACAAGGAAGCAGATTTTACACCTCGATGTCTGCTGCCGGCAAGGTAAAGAATGGAAAGAAAGTTCAGGAACGACAAGGATATTGGACAGATAAAAACAGTTGGACAGATGGTGCATTAGCCTCATACACAGGTAAAAGACTTTGCTTAGAAGAATCCTAGCATTCGTTTATCACTGTAAAGGTGTAAATAGATGAACATTTAAAGCAAAAATACAGTAACAATACAAAATTTAGAAAAAGTTAAGGCTTTTTGTGGATTCTATTAAAAAGCCTGCATCGCCATCTTCAACTTTCATTTTTTACTGTCGTGTAAATGGTTCAGTGTGATAGGGCTTGCGAAACACAGATTGCAAAGCTTCTTCTTGCAGAAATGTGTGTGTATGTGTGCATATTTACATATAAATATATGCATGTGTGTGTGTGTGTGTGTGTGTGTGCATATTTACATATAAATATATGCATGTGTGTGTGTGTGTGGGCTTTTGTATATGTGTGTGTCTGTGTCTTCTTGTTCCTAATCACATCCAGTGGAGTATAGTGCCGCAACTGTTTGCGCTCGCGATAGTGTTAGATGTACTGCATAACCGATTTGTTTGTTCATGTGTACGTTTATGTACTTTGTGTATGTTCTTTTAAGTATGCCAAGCGCATTGAGCCCGCACTCGATGGTGGGGAAAGGAATTGTAAAAATAACCAGTATTTATTTATTTATTTTTTATTTCTCAATCTCACCTTGTCCTGCTTTCCTATCTGACCCTTTCTCTTTTTTTCCCTCCATCCATCACCTTCTGAAAGAGAGAAAAAGAAAAAAAAGGGGTTTGGGAATGGTAGAGAGAGAAGAAAGGTAGTTTCACAACAGTATTGACAAAAACCTTCCTTTCTAAGCAACCTGATAGGTCTAATTTGGTTAGGTTTTTCTTGAGTGAGAAATCGCTCAGTTTTAAGGCAGATGCTTCTTGCTAGTCTTAATCAGAAACAAAATCCCAAAATAATTTGTCGGTTGTAACTTCTATTTCTTGCTGCTCACAAGAGATCAGCTTCAGGCACCGTAAATTGGAAAGACTTCTTTTGCCGCCTACCTCAGGTGAGAAGAGACGCAGCTCCTTAAAAACCCACCTGTCACATTTATTTTATTTTCCCACTGTTTCTCCTCTCTAGTTATCCACTTATTCTTATGATCCAGGAAGTAAAGGAGTACACTGTCCTAGATTCTTGCTTCTTTGGGGTATGAGGTAGTCTGTAGGTATGGGAGTGAGTGAGGAACGTGTGTATGGTGTGTTGTAGGTGTGAGTAGATGTGGGCACGGATGTGTACAGGTGGACTGCTGTCTGTCTGCCGAGACCACGTTTAGCCTCTTGCCAAGTTCTCCACTGTTAGTCTCGGCGAGCCTAAACAATGAAAGCGACTAAACCGGAAGCTTTGTACAAACCTGCCTCGTTTTAGTAGTTAACCATAAAAAAAAAAAATTTCTGTCAGCAGTCCAGTAATACAAGCTGGTGATGTGGGTGTGTATCTGCGAGCGCTCCCGCACTAAAAACGCATTAGACGAAGCATTTCTTGTAACTGAAATAAATCTTGAGTGTTTATAAAGTTGAGGTACTGTGTAGCCAAGGCAAGCTACTGTTTAACCAAGGGGACCTACTGTGTAACCAAGAGAAGCTACTGTATAGCCAGGGGGAACCTACTCTGTAGCCAAGAGAAGCTACTGTGTAGACAGGGGGAACCTACTCTGCAGGAGGTAAAGGAGGTAAAAAGGTGAAAAGTGAGTCTTTCATTTGTGTAAATCAAGTTGTTTACTTGGTAATGATCCGACATTTCTATGTAACATATTCTACATAACATTCGAACATTCTATATATTCGTAGCGCTTTCATCCTGTAATACAATCGGAAGGTAGCAGAAGACAAGATAGGTGTAAAGATCACATTAACAACCTGTAGACATGCTTCTTTTAGCGACTTAATTTACATAACGATAACGGGGATGTCAGGCTGTAAGGTATATGGTCAGTGAAGTTATTGTTCTAAGGTACTTGACTACTTTATTACAAAACCGAATGATAGTATTTCGCTTACATCGGTGTCCTATGGCAACATCCAATCAGCATTTATCATTTTTCTTAGTGCTTTGCACAAAAAGGGAGAAAAGGGTCCAACGCATGTGTGGCTTAGCTTCTAGCTTTCTCTGTGAGCGTCTTCCACAAGGTACACCATTCAGCTTCATTGACATGGAATCAAAGAGAAGTTTTGAGTCGGACAAAGTCACTTTCACGGTTGCCTGCTCTTGTCAAAGTACAAATTTGAGAAGTAGGTAGCAGAAACAAAACAAAACGACCAAAAGCACGATTTGGTCTGAGTAATGAAGAAAAGAGTCCCACACGGTCTGCTATCGTCAACATTCTTCCTGAGCTAGGAGAGCTGGACAGGAAGTGTGGAGCAGTTGGATAAACTGGGACGAAGTTTGGTGCGCTTCAAGGGTATCGAACCTCTTAGCTCAGACGCCAACGCTCTAACAACTCGGCTATCCACTCTCCCGGTTCACAAACCTACCTGAAAAATTCATCTTTTTACTTACCACACAAAGCTACTCTTACATTTTTGTTTTATTTTCCATTCAACGCTGCCACAGCAGACGTCATTGTTCCATGTTTCAATATCTCATCAACAAACTATTCTGGCAAATTTTAAAGTAAATTTAATTGTTTGGTAATATCTTTCAACTCTTATTTTTAATCAATTTAGCTTGCAGATACATTTGTTTTCTAAAAACACGGGTTGATGATGATGATGATGATGATTATTATTATTATTGATGATGATTGATGATGGATGATGGATGATGATGATGATGATGATGATTATTGATGATTGATGATTGATGATGGATGATGATGATGATGATGTCTATTTGTAATGCGCAGGTATCCCTTCAGAAGAATGCTCTTTGCGCAGCAAAAAAAATCAAAAAAATAAAAAAGAAGAAAAAGATAAAGTGAACAAATATATAAAACACCAGAAAAGTAAAAATAAAGACAAGTGTTGCTTAGTTGTTTAACTCTGTCTTAAAGTTTTAAAGGGTTTAAAGGGGTTTCCCAAACTTCAGCCTCCATGTATCTAATGTCAGGGAACCAATCATTGGCAGAAGTTAAATTTCCTTCAAGTAAAGAAAATAAAACTAATAAGTACTAAGGATTATTTGCAATTTAGCAGTGTTCTAGGCAACTCGATTTGAAAATGAAATATTGTTTGACAACTTTTAAGCCATCTTAGTTCATCATAGTTCCGTTTCCTTTATAAAAAAAACTCTTATCTTTTTCAAATGCCTTTTATGATATATTCTTTGTCCTCCCTTAGAAATAAATACATTCTTATTTTCATAAAATATTTTTTCTGTGCATTAAAAAAACCAGAGATATTAAAAGTTTTAATATTGCAGGTCTTTCAGAGAACACTAAGATCTTCTTTCTCTCAGATAAATTTATTTTGTATTATAGTTTGAATTCTGGTGTTAGTTTTCGAGTTCATCTGGGTATTGATTACTAAATAATTTTTTTATCTATACAAAGAACATGGGCCATTCGATCTTCTGCATTTTATCCTTATTGCCTCTGATTTAGACTGATATATGATTAATCTCGATTCAACACAAAACTCTTCTAGGATTCCAAGCATAATTCTGATATCAGCCTTATCTTTAGACATTGTATAGCATCGTCTGAAGAGGAAGGACTCATTTTATTTCTCCAAACTGTCGTCTATTGTCCTGTGTGCAATATCTGTGTGTTGATCAAACAATTGTTTAATTTAAATGCCAAAAGAAGTACACGTGCTTATAGCATTATTGTCGTGCTCTCCATTGGTCTTCAAAGTCTTCTGTTCATTGTAATACACACAAGCTTTTCTCTTCTTTGCCAATAAACCTTCGCTTTTATAGGAATTCGTTACGCAAATCGAATAATTTAATGTAGGTTCGCCCAGCCGATATTCTGAATCAATAGTGAGCAAACAAGAAAAACATATTTATTTTTTATCCTGATTTCAATAACAAGTTTTTTTTTTATAGCTCTCAAATAGTTTTATAGTTATAAAATATTTTAATTTTCTAGTAATGTTATGCCAAATTTAAATAGATTTAGATTTTTTATTTTAAATTATTTCTTTCCTTTCAGTAGTTAAAAAGGTGTTTCCCCTTTTCCTCATTTTTAATTATCGCGTGTAGACAATGAAACCGAGGAACTGAATATTACAGCTGTCAACTGTAAACTGTCCCACAGCACCCTCCAAGGCAACTGCCAACGACCCTACAGAGCTCCTTCCTACAGGGAGATCAAGATGGCCGTGTGTAGTGGGAAGGAAGTCACCTCTGGGTTGGCAACGTCCCAGCTGACCTGCTCGTGCACGACGACGACGACGACGACGACGACGACGACGACGAGGACGACGACGAGGAGGAGGAGGAGGACGACGACGACGACGACGATGATGATGATGATGATGATTAACAATTAAAAAAAATGAAAGAGTATTTGTAATGCTCAGCACCACAACCGAGATACATCGCACTCGCTGCGCACTATACCAGATTTGTCTCGATTCTTCTGCAGAGAAGCTGCTGGCAGAAAGGCAAGCTGGCTTCAGAGCAGACAGGAGCACAGTGTAACAGATCTTCAACAGTCGCATCCTAATAGAAAAAGACAAACACTACTTTGCCTTAATTTCATTGACCTTAAAAACTCATTTGATAGAGTTTGGCAAGATGGGCAGTGGTATGTTATGCGAAAAGGGGGCTCTACTTAAATCATCGAAGCGCTTTACAAGGGCTCAAAGAGTGCAGAAGTACTCCACAACCAGGTAGGGTACTTTTTTTTCTAAACAACAGTGCGTTTGCGCCAGGGGCGACCCTGTCACCTTTGCTGTTCAACATCTGCAAAGCCACCACAACTCCGTTTCCATTGACAGGTCGCATTCGAAAGTGACTTGTTTGAAGATCCACATTGAGTTACAGAACCTCACAAACAAGACCAATGCATTTTGGATGAAGATGAGCGCTGACATGAGCAACTTCATAGTCAACACCGCCAGACACGACAAAGCAGACCTCAACATGAACAGAGTTCAGCTAACGGAGGTAAACAGCTTCAAGTAACTGATCCAAATTCTTTCCGAAGACGGCAGCGACAGCAGCAACGGCAGAATCTGGCAAAGCAACAGCATGAGATGTACCACCAAACAAGTGTTTTTTTTTTTTGTAGTTCTAACAGGTGGTGTGACTCTCTAATCTTTTAGTAATAGCTCGTAGTTTCCACTAGTAAAGGAAGTTACTTTTTTATTGTTTTCTATTGAAATATTTTCTTTGAAATTATTAATGATTTTTAAACAGTCACTTGTCATTTCAATGATGTTGTATTGCTAAGTATAAAGAGTTTAATTTTGACTTGTCAGAAGCTTCTTACTCCGAATATATTTGTCATTCTGCTTTGCTGGTATCATACAAATATAAACTATATCTAAATTAGAAGATTGCAGAAATTTGTTGAAGTTGTTTAGAACCTCTCCTTGATAATATCTGTTATTTAGTCACTCTAGTTATTGAAAGATATAAAATGTATCATGGTAAAATGAATCAGTTCAGAATTCAGCTGGAAACACTGAACACTTTCATCACTACTAAAGAACAAATGTTGGGATGGTATGACTAAAAGCCACATGAAAGCCATGAGGATTTCTTCAAGCGAAAAAAAGCATGTATGTTCTGGAAGGCAAGTAAGTTGTTGATGATCTAACTTGTCACAAATGTAGTATATATAAATATACACACTTCTGTTATTTACTTATTCTGATGTATGAAATAATTCCCATTGCATAAATCACATAAGGAAAATTCGCCTAAATGGAAATGAAACCTAAATCATTTGGCTTTAGGGATTTGGGTCAAAATGGTCTTCTGCAGGTCTTGTCATGACCTGATGGATTGTAGACAGTTGCATGTCTGTGTGTGTGAGGGAGAGGGGGATAGAGAGAAGTCATACCTAGCCAGGCTGTCGTCAACACCTCATCAGGACAAATTCAATTTGCCCCCTCCACCTCCTCACCAACCCCCCCCCCCAAGTTCATCGATTCTGTTTTTCCTTTCCAATCTCCTCTACATCATGGTCTGCATTTCTCAACACCTGCCGTTTCCTGTTCACAGATTTGCTGCAGCAAACTTTTTGTTCACCTTAAAAACAGATTATTTGTCTTGGTAGGTGTGGTGTTGGTGTCACGTGGGCGTGTTTTTAAAAGTTATTATAGATGCAAGAATGCGTTTTTATATATATCTTTGTTTTGCTTGTTGCGATGCTTAAGTTTGTCTTATCGTGTTATATTTGGGCATTTGTTATACTCTTTATTTCGTGATGGGGGAGATCAGAAAAGTGTTTTGTAGAAAAGGTCATTTTAACAGGAACATCATGCTGTTTGTGGCTCTCAAAACATGGATGTATATACCTGATCTACAGAAGGGGAAGTGACCAAGGCAAGTTCTACCCAGTTATTAGGAAAAAACATTTTGCTACCCACTAGTCCTTTAATATTTGATGTTTGTGACATCTTGAGATGTACAAGATCAGATGTGAAAATTTTATGAATGTTTTAGTTCAGAGATTTTCCAGTTTCCAAGCTTAGTGAATCCCTGGTCTCTCGGAAATCGAGAACTTTTTGTATAATCCTTCCCACCTAAAGCAGCATATACCATGTCAAGTTTGGGCCCGACAGAGACTGGTCCGTTCACATAAAAACTGAATATTTTAGGCTTTAATTCACTTGCGAATATTCAGATTGGCAGGCAATTTTTCATTCCCCTCACCTATAAAGTATTTTACCTTTGGCAACTACAGCCTATCAAGTCATGCTTCTAGGAGATATGTTCGTCTGCTGAATGTCAACCAGACAACCATGACCCTTTTAAAAGTTTATGTCTGGGATTATTTGAAGAGATTCCAAGAAGCAGACAATAGTTATCATACAAACATAAGATATTCGCAAAGTTTCTGTCAACTCTTTGCTTAGTGAAACTACTAATCACATTTTAATATCTTTTACTGACGTCAAGCAAGAGGTCGAATGACAAGATCCTTAAAGGAAGTTGGAGCTCTTTGGTGGTGGAATGAGAACTAACTCGAAGGAAGGTGGTTAACGAAATCTCGTACAATCATTTTTTTAACTAGAATTTTGTAACCTGATATTTTATTTTATTTTTTTAATCTTCAACCCTATTTTTTGTACCATACTTTGAAGACGACGTCTGAAATTTTAATAGTGTGCACTGTTAATCACTAGAACAAAGTCAGTTTAGAATCGTCTGAAAACTCACTGGTTCCAGACTGAAGTGCACTGACCTGACGTGGCGATTGCTGCTTTCTGTGCACACAGAATCTCAGTCTTAGTATACTTAATTTACTTTTGATAACTTTTCGTGCATGTCTAGTATTTCACTTCATTTAGTGTATTCTTTAACTGACCCACTTTTTCCAAATTTCGGTTATTAAAGGTAAAAAAGGTTAATTAGTATCGTTTACATCAACTGTCTTTCCACCCACGTCTTAAGTCATGGTTTTAAATGCAAGGGAAAAGGTTGGTTAGTAATAAGTTTTATGATCCTTAATTGTATATTTTTTGTATTTCGTTTTGTCTTTTTCTATACGCGTTTTAATGAGGATTGAGACATCATGAGAAGAGAACAAAAATATTTTGTGGCTGTGTCACTCGTTCACTCATCCTCCCTTCAGATGTGCACAAGAAAGACAGAGAAAGGCATATGGCAAGTAGGAGAGGAAAATAAAGGGGAAATACCCAACAAAGAGTAAAATGTAGAAATGACTTAGTTTCCTCCCCTTTATTCTCCTACACATTGTCGCGCAGCGCTTTGACCGCCTTGAGTAGCATACCATGGTCATCACACCTCTTGCAATGAAGAAGCAGGTTGCTGCTGTTCATACTTATGTCTGCATGGATGGAGATGTAGTTAGGTGCAACAAATGTGTGTTTATAGTTCGAAGAATCTGTTGACAATACTCAGCATTTCTGCTTCAGTTAAAATATTGTATTCGAAATATCCGTCGACTAAAGACAGGGTTATAGGGTTAGCTGAGGCTACGTTTGAAAAAAAGACTCCCTTTTATTTCCACACTTCCTGTCAAATGCACACGTGTTCGGATAAACCTTCATATCAGAAATATTAATAAAACGACAAAGTAGATGATAACTATCATTTTCATTTATTGCGAAGGAGCTGGTACAGCCCCCACTTTTCTCAGCGGTCAGCTTTTGGTGCCCATCTCCTGCCTTACCTGTGCCAATCCCACATTGAGTCAGGTACCCGTTTCCGACAGCTAGGTCGGAAGGTGGGAATCGAACAAGCACACCTACGGGTTCAGCTTCAGTGCACTAACCACTCGGCTATCAGCTTCTCCAACATGACACGAGAAGATGGAAACACTACTTACGAAACACGCATTTTGAAGTCAGCAATTTGTATTTTATTTAATAATTTTAAGTTATAATGAACAAAGAGGTATTTTCCCTAAATATCTGAGACGTTTCCAGAGTTAAAGTAGTAAATGATTTGCTCTCACACAATCGGACAAATACACTTCAAGTCCTCATCTGCGCAGAAACACGTGCACAAATAAAAACATCATCTACACAGAACCACACAAAGGCGCACGTGAAGCAGCACGCACTTAAACATACACGTACGTTCTCACACGGTCACAGAGCGTGTCGCAACTTCAGTTAAGAGCTACGCCAACCTAGGAGACAACTTCTCATCTGGAAAGTAATACAAGATTAATTAAGTTGCATTCATTTTAATAAATGTTGTTTCAAGTTTGGAGTCGAAAACAAGTCTCACGTACACATAGATGCTCCCACCGGGAAAACTGATTCACCAGATACTTACCTTCGGTTGGGCACAAGTCAGGAATAATTCAAAAATTATTTCAGAAACAAAGGAAGAATGTATGAGCAATGTACACGGATGCTTAAAGTAAAGACCGTGTAACCCCACCGTAAGGTGTTCCTTGGATTTGGCAACTGTGCAAAGAGTTACACTACATGGCAACCCACAAAAACTTGACCTTTGGCCTGTGCCGTCATTGGTCAACCACACAAACTGTGACGTCATTTGTCAACCACACAAAAACCTAATTTCATTTGTCAACCACACAAACTGTGACGTCATTTGTCAACCACACAAAAACCTAATTTCATTTGTCAACCACACAAACTGTGATGCCACATCTGGTCTCTACTGTATATTACGGCATTGTTACAACGACTAGGTCCACGCAAGACACGGGCAGTCGTGCACAGGCACACGCGCATACACCAGCACACACACACTGTGCATCTCTGTGTAAAATAATTATACACGAAACAAACACTGAACATTCATTTTAGGACTGAACACTTAGACCCGCTGTGAAGTGATTCTATGACGAGAGAGAAAAAGGACTTCATATTTGAAATCAACATTACAAACACCTGATAAAGACAGTTTGCGTAAGTTCTAACCTACTGCTTTAAGATTACATCCTCAGAGGATCATTAGAAGAACTAGCCTTACGCGGTTATCTTCAACGCGAAAAGCTTTGATTCATGTAGAAGCTGGTGTGGTCCACTGTAAAGACCAAGGAACTTCAGCAAGGTATTCATAATTGATGAAAAGGTCAGAACTCAATAAAAGATCAGATTTTAGGAATTCATCGTCAGAAAAAAAAGAGAGAAATAAAATAACGCGGGAAAAGCTTGCACATCGGATATATTTTTAGTTACACCACTAGTCATCTGTAGATAACTGATGTAGAAATAGGACGCGGATGATGATGAGTCAGATAAGCATAGAATTGTTTGTTGTGGGCAATCGAATGGTTTCCTAAGGATGCTCATATACATGTGTGAGTGTGTGTGTGCAAGTGTGTATTTGTATTCTAGAAAATCCCTGCAATGATGACACATAACGTATTCATCGATCCAAAAACTATGTTCCGGGATCAATTACCAATTCCATTGGTCACGAAAAATTCTACATATATTGTGATCTACACTGTCATGGACTGTCTCGCCGCCATATTGTATGTCACAAGCATGACATTGCCGCACTGGTTTCTACGTGTCACGTCATCTGTCGGTCCGTTCATCAAGTGTCGTGTCTACATCTGAACTCCAGGTCTTCGCAGATGAACAGTTCTTGCTGGTGATGTTGCAGCTGCCGTTGGTGGTCCTCCTCATGAATAATGTTCACTCCTGCTTTGGATTGCTGAAGGCGGTGATGGTGATGATGCTGATCGTGGTCACGTGGCTGTGCTGACGTCTCCAACGCATCAGGAAGTCCAGATGGCAACGTCAGCGTGGGACCTTCCTGTAATAAATGTCCACTGAAGAGTTTAAAATATCTTCTAATTAAATTTGTTAAGTACATTCTCAATTTGCTAACCCACCACTATCCAGTATAGATGTTGGGTCAGAGTAGCATTATGAAAGGATAGCATGATCCATAGTTAGGGGTAACGTTAGGGAGGGCTTATCCGCTTACTGCAAAGTGTGACTAGGAGTAGGTAGGAGAAAGTTATTATATTTAGTTATTATGTTATTATATTTTATTATGCAACGCTACTTAACGATTTTTTTACCTCTGTTCTTACATTTTCTGTTTAGAAAGTGGCAGATGATTAAGCATGAAACGTGATACAGAACGACACTGAAGTCATTATTAGAAGAAATAATGATACACATACACACAATGCAGATAAGTAGACATCAGATCTAATCAACCTTTCAAAACATCCACGCAAAGTGTGGCCGTAAACTCAGCTACAGAAGGTATACATAAAACAAGCGTATATCTATCTAAATACAATGACTGTTCTAGGTGTGAAGTTTGATTTGTAGGACCTGTAGGTGTAGTCGAAATAAGAGCGACATCGTTAACAAACATCCTTCCCTACTTATCTCGGCGATAGCTTTCTGTTTTGTTTGTTTGAGGGCGGGACCCATCTCTCTCCCTCTTGCTGCTTTACTTTCCCAGCCCTGAAAGGAACGGACAGACAGAGCAGGAGACAGGACTGATCACCTGCAGCACCTGATGAAGCTCTGTAGCATGCTTCGTGTGGCTGCTGCTGTTGTCGTCGTTAACGTGGAGGATGCGCGAGGAGAGTAAGGTCTTGTTCGACGGCGACTGTTTCGCCGCGACATGATGATGGGAGTCTTCATCGCTGTCGGTGAAGGTTCTGACTGCGTTTGCCATTTTTCTGAAGCAATAGGATAAATTGAAATAATTCTTTCTGAGAAGCTGGACGATTGTTGTGGTCCGCCTAACGCACACAGCTATGTGGTCATGCCACAGAATGAAGAAACAGAAGAACACACACCTGCAATGGTTCTTTTTATTACAGGAGATAACTATACACCCATGATCAGACGTAAATACTTACTCTTCCCGATTATAGTATCTAAACATCTTCGTCAGCGTCTGAAGTTCTCGGCTACTTTCGTCTTTATCCTGAAACACGCAAACAAGCAACTTTATTCTCTCAGATGTGTATTTTTTATTATATGAACTTTTTGTGCAACGTTTCTTACATGGAGAAATTTTTTTTAAATTACACCAGAAAAGAGGTATTTTTCAGTTACACAATTAATTTGAAAATGTCCCCATAACTTGTTACCTACACTACGGGTAGTAACAATGTTTCACCGACCCCTTCTGAGCTCTGCTTAGAGTTTTGCTTTGCCAGTCGCTTTTTCTTTTTATGAAGAGGTTTTGTTTCTATGATCATCTCCTCCAATTCGTATGTAGGATCGCAATTTAGATGCTCCTTCTGAAACACAGTTTAAAAAAACAGTAGGAACATATTTGAGGTGTACTTAAGCAGCAGAATAAAATTTAGGGTCACATTTTAAATGTTCTTTCTTCAGTACGAATGAGAGTTGAAACACACTTCATGTTCACCCTAAAATATAAATTAAAAGGGGCATCAACAATTCTAGAAGAAGCTTAGGAGACCACAATGACTTTGCTACAATTCACTTGTGTATGAAAAATGCCATGCCACGTGTTTTGATCAAGCGAGACCACTGATCCTTCATTCAGACCAAGTAAGAGTAGTCTCCCATGCTCCATGAGTTCCTACTGATACAACGTCTGTATCGCTAGAGGACTTTATCAAGCATCTTAGTTACTCAGTACCCTCAAATAGATGTATAGAAAGAATGCAAATGAGAAAGAATGAATGTCCCGAAAACACTGTAAAGTATTTTTGCATAAAACTGTGTGCGTTCATATATTAATTTCATACAATACTTAACTCTGAACTGCGAGACTTTCTTCTTCATATTGTAAAGTCTGAAAAAATAAGTCACGTGCACAATGTTGTTAAGTGCTTTGTATAACATTCTGCAGAAGCAGGCGCCTTGCATGAATATTCGTTTGGAGGCACAACAACCAGAAAAATTACCACAAGGTTGATTGTTGGTCTTAACGCCGTGCCAGCAACGAAAACTATATCTCACAGCGAGTTATTGAAACAGGGAAACAAGACTGGTTTTGATATAGTGATAAAAGCATAATAAATAAATTGAATATAAATAAAGAAAAACGAATAAAAGTTTTGAAGGAATGTTTCGGAATTTTTTGTCGAGTGTTTCTGAATTCATCATCACTCTAGTGAAGCCAGTGCAGTTGGCTAGTAGTGTTTTAATGTTTTATCTCTTTTGGCGAGGGAGGGGAAGGTTGGTTACCACAGTTAATCACCGGGAAACCAACCACAGAGTCCTGCAAGGGGATGTGGCCGAACGGTAACATAAAGAGTATTTCCAGCAAGGCCGCGTCAGGACTGTATAGATATACTCTTTCCTACAGAAATGTAGAGAAGTTTGATCCAGGCTGCAGCCCCATAGTAAAGCTAGGGCACCACACGACGAGCCGATTGATTGGTGTGGGCCATACCAACCTCCCGTCTAAGAGGAGTGTTGATATGATGAGCCGCAACCCATCTGGGACATCAGCCTCCAGGATTCCATTCTCCACCAACACGGGTCGCCCTTTACGGGAAGGTTGGGGGAAGGGGTTGAGGAAGATAAAAGGCATCAGAGAAGAAAGAGCAAACAAAAAGAACGTTTTGTGGGAAAGGAATTTCAAGAACACGGATGAAAATAGAGAGAGATAAAAGTAAGGAGGAAGAAAAAGGGGTGGGCCAGATCAGTCACTCAGTCAGAGAAAGACTGGGTGTTCATCTCCTTGCTCGAGAAGCTAGGCCATCAGGCATTTACAGAAAGGGATTTCTCTCACAAATTAAAAAAAAAATAGTTCCAACACAGCATTTCTCTTTCTTGGTGTTCGTGCTGAGCTTAGTAATGCTACGCATTGCTACACAACCACACTACACGACAGCACCCATAGCACGTGCACGAAAACACGGGAACACAGCAGAGGCGAGGAGACATTTTAAACTGGTTTGGAGATAGCAGAGTTGGAAACCAAATTAAGACGAGGGCTTGTCAACCTACATCTCTTTAGCCCAGCACTTGAAAACGTCCGTCCCAGCCGCCACCATAGCGACCACAAGTCTTTAGGAGACGACCGTCCGGCTGACTCCCGTGACAACAACGTATCCTCTCTCTCACCACGGAATTTGTTTAATTCGAGTTAGCTCCCCATCCACGTACCGTGGAAGGACCGAGTCTGATACTATTTTACCATTTGTTCGAGCCACCTGTCGTCGGCCTGCACACTTCTCGCATCCAGAGTTGCCATTTCCTAACTTGCTCATTCTATACAGTTCGTCCTAGTTCGCTTTAAGCACTTGTGTGCATGTACATGTATATATATATTGTTTCGTGTATATTTCGATGTACGTTTATGTTTCAACACACTGAGTCACTGACGACAACTCACAGAGGGGACAAATAAGGGGTCGAGGCGGCGGTTAAGTACATCGTCAAAGCTGACATCAGCCATGTAGACGTGCTGCTGCAACTTCTGCAGTGACGACAAGCGCTCTTCTGGGTCGGGCTCCAGCAGCTGCAACACAGTGTAACAAGAGATATTTGAACCATCGACACAACAGCATATGCGTTGACACGGGACTTTCGCTGCTAACTCGTCCCTGGGACACTGTATATACTGGTGGGTAAGCTGATAATGTCACTCACTCACGTACACATGCATAGAGAGAAAGGCGCACACACACACACATGTATCTTTTATACGTGATAGTTTGTGTGTGTGCGTGCGCGCGAGCTCGTGTGAACCTTACGGAGAACCGAAGAACTAAGTGGCGTAGGTTACATCAATTTTAGGCTTATAGTTAGTATAATGGGGAGGCTATGGGTTGAATTACAGCTATTTTTAAGGATTAGAAGGGGGAGGAATCTAAAAGTGTTTTAGCTGGATTTGGGGAGGGCAAGCTGGACACTTGAATGACTTGATGTGTGTAAGGATGTTTAGTTTGTTGTGTATCTAATTTTTGCTCTCATTTGTTGCGTTTACTGTCTTTTACACGCTTACTTTATTTTTTTTATGGAGGCTGCCTTTCTTTATAAATTTTTCTGCATTTCGTCTATAAATGGGTTCGAGTTTTTCCTCCCTCCATCACTCAGGCATTTCGACTGACTTTCGTCTCCCAACAGAAAAAAATTATTAGGCAAAATAATGGCATTTTTAGCGAGATGTCACTCAACATATCACGACATTTTCAACATAAAGTTTATAGAAACAGTTTCATTCTTAGTTACCAGGCAGACGAAGCGACCAAAAGATCACAAAATCCATGACAACGCTGCAGCCCACGTCAGCACCTACAGCACCCACCACTCCGGCTACATTAGGAAAGCAAGGGCTGGATAATTAAGTTGCTGACCTGTCTGATGATGTCGCCTAGACCATCGCTGATGCCGTGGTGAGAGGTCAGTTGTGGGCGTGACGACATCAGCAGCGTCCATGTCTCCTGGGGCGGCGTGTTGGAGTGGATAGCAAAGGGGCGCTGCAACAGGCGAGTAGGAGGATGACAGCACGGAAACAGGTCAGTCATAGGCTAACAGATGCACAGCAGGACAGGCGAATATTACGATAACAGGATAACAAGGATAGCTGAGGGAACAAACCCACACCACCATGCGAAAATTCCAAGTGCACATCTGTTTAAACTTTGCAAATTTCCCGCGTATGGTCCCTTTGATTCAACTCGCTGTTCTTTTTTCTCTCAGTCTTTTATTCCTTTTCCTTTTGTTTGCTTTTTCAAGTTTATATCTGCACTCGCACTCGCACACGTCCTTGGAGCTACCTAAACAATATCACCCTAAATTCAAATATCTGCTATTAAATATGGTGACGTTTTACTTTTAACCCCCCAAGAATACAATCGTAATGCTAGAGGAACTTGCACTTCGGTAGAGATGGTGTTCTTCTGATGAAAAGGACAGTTGAGTTCATCTCTAATATCATCGATGATTTTCAAACAGTTGAAGGTCTCTAAATCGAAACCTGTCAAACATTTTTAAGTCATCGAACAAAGCGAGTGAACTAGTCTTGCCTCTGAAGACTTGGTTTCGCCGTAAATGTTATCGTAGCTCACAATCACGAAACATGCCGTAAGTCATTTTGACAAGATGACCTGCAGCAGCCCAGACCCCACAGTGGACTGTAAATGTTTTGTTGCTTGTTAGTGCATTATCGTCTAAATGTTCTCTGGTCACCCGTCAGTTCACAGAAGCTCGTCGTCACCTGACCTAAGTGTTTGATCGGAAGGGACATAATACTGCTTTTCTCGTCAAACAAGAGGAGGAGAGGGGATTGTGTTTGTGCCTAGACAACAACGCTACATCACGGCAAAGCAGCCACATGCAAACACTGACAGTGCGTCCAAGTCATGACAGCCAATCGTCACTGTATTGGTGACAGGCTCTAACCGCTGCACCATCGGACTCGTCCTCCTGGCAGTCCCCAGTACTGAGTAGAGTAGAGTTCTGTAGGAGTTCTGTCCCTTCGCCTAACAGGCTGAGGCCATCGGCTCTCCTTGATATTGTTTGTGCTTTGTGGTCCAGCTTCCATTTGGATAACAGCGTTGGACCTTCATATTTACATGTGTTTCTGCTGCGTTTTCTTCCTCTTCTGGTTTGCAACAGGACTGTGTATAATGTATATGATGTTATTTTGAAGTGCGAACTGTTTGGATCTATTGGCTGGAGTCCACTCCGCTATGTTTCACTCGCTTCGGCAGCGACCCTGAGCTACAGTGAGTAAACTGAAGAAATGATCACCCTTTTGAAGTTTCATATGGTAACATTTCTTCATATTCTCATCTCAAGATTACTCAATATCGTTCCAGTATTCTCCTGCTGTCACTTTATTCTCTGGAGTCGTTACCGTTACATCTACACAGTGCAGTTATCGCCCTTGACTGCTGGAACACAGCGAGTCCTTGCATTGTTCTTCCTTCTACATCTTGCTTACTATTTTGTGATTTTATTCAGCGCAATAAGTTCGCCTTTGGCTGAGGTATTCTGCTTTATGAATTCCCACTTATTAGTATTATTATTAACAACCTTTCCCATAATTCTAATCTTTTTTTCCACATCCTTCCTTTTCCAATATCATGTTACTCTCAGCTCTTGTTTTTGTTATTTGGTTCCTCTTTGTGTTTACTGTATTTGATTTTATTCTTCTTTTAGTACTTTTGTTTTATTCTTTCATAGTTCATATGTTATTTGGTTTTTTTCCTCTCATATGCTGTCCATTTTTCGTTCTTAGGAGGGTGAGTATGCGCTTTACAAATTTTGTATTACTGTATTATTATTATTATACTTATTATTATTATCATCATCATCATCACCACAGCGAGGTTAACACGCCGGGTTTCCACCATGTCTTCCGAAGGCCTAAAACGTGTCTTCAACTATATATTTCTTATCTTGAGCGGATGTCGTTGCGTTGTCTTCTACCCGCTGATTTCAGCCCTCCACCGAGTTAAGTCCAACGACTTATTAGTTGTCAGGACACGTAAGGCAGGCAACTCCTGCTGCAGATCTCGGCTTGGGCCACCTAACCCCACTGATTTCAACGTATGCAAGCTGCTGGGGTGGGGACACAGTTTGGTAGAAATACCTCACTTTTCAACACACTGTAAACTTTGTTACCGCGTTTTTAACATTACTGTATGAGTGACAAATATTTGTTCTTTTCTCTCAAACAACGTGTTTACTTTGGATGCAAAATAAAAAACGAAAAGGCTTGAAACTACACTAGGGTATTCGGCCTGAGGCCTGAAAATTTGGTCGTGATCGTACTCAGACTCCTATTTCGATTTAATCACGCGAGAGTAAATAAGGTGAATACAGGCAATTTTTCTATCTAGGGGAGAGAACAGGCTTTCATTTGATTCTAAAACCCTGGCAACCAAAAGTGCGCTAAAATCCAGTGTGAAAACTTTAGATAGCGATTTGTTAGGAACACAATATACACACTGTTTTAATATTGGTATCAGATGTAAAAATCTTAAAGCTTCAAAACTGGTAAGTTTGTTGTTCAGAAAATTACTATCACGCGTAGAGATCCGATGTAGACAAAGACGTGGTAAAGCAGGTAAGGGTGTGAAAATTTGTGTTTTAAGCTGAGCCACATCTTAGGGCTTAGGCGATAACACGACAAGGCAGCCAGCCCTGTAAACAGATGCCACATGCCAACACTTGTTTGCTTGAGAGGACAGCTGGAAGAAATGTATTTTTTCTGGTGGCCAAACATTAGCAGAAGTAGAGTCCTGCTTATTGTTCTGGCAGGACTGACGTTCTTCCAGTGACCGATGTTGTCAGAATATGGCAGGAGGTTTCAGATATTACAGACAATGGTGGTAACTATGAAAGAATTTTTAAGCTGTGCTTTGTGAATGTTGCTTGTTATCTGCCTGAGAATGCACTGCAGCTGTTGATTAAAATATGGACTTCTAATGGAAACTATTTAAGCTAAGAAAAAAAGTGTCGCACCATTGAAACCAGAATGAAAAAAAAACTATTAACGCGTGTACTTTTCTTTTTGCTTATTATTGATTGAAGAATCATCTTGGTAGTGCTCAGTGAAAGGCAGTGGAATGCGCAGCCCACAGACAGAAGGAGGACAAGAGATAAGTGGGACACCGCAGAAACAAATGCGCCTTCTGTGCGCCACTGTCTCATATTGCTTTTTTTTCTCTCAAAAATTGATCACCTCTGTTTCCATCCTGCTGAAATGAAATTTTCTTTCTCGCTACCTCGTTCACTCTCACTCGACTGTTCGCACAGACGCACGTGCTCGCACACGAACACACACACACTCGTGTAGGTTTTTTTACATGCAAACCTGGGATGGTCTCCAGTTTCATGCATTACCGTTTCCCAGACTAAAAATAAGATGCACTCTTTTTCTATCCGTGTCTATTAAAAATGCGTGCCCTAGAGTATTATGTCTGTAACATCGACACACTTCCCCGGAAGGCAAAAAGAGGATATTAGTTGATGAAACATCAATCTATATTATCAGTATTAGGCAGGCAATTTCCCCTCTCTTTTATTTTCTTTCTTTATATTCTTCGCCGTGCTGAATAATCTTAACGCCGCTTCTTAAAGCCTAAAAGATTCAGCAATCATGAATTGAAGACAGTTGTTGAATTCCAAGAGTCACGCTTTCCAAAAGCAACAACAATAATTTAACATGTCAGTTTTAAGCCTCCCTTTAAAACCTCAAACAAAGGTTCCCACTTCGTAGGGTTCTCACCCGCCTTTCTAGCCCTGATCCCACCCCGAACCCTACCATAACCCCTCCGCTTCCATTATCCTGAATATTAAATCCTTACATTATAATAGCCCTTCTACAAACCTTAGAACTAAACCAACTGTAACATCCAGCGTGCCCAGTTAGCGCAAAACGCGCGTGCACACACACACACGCCCCATTCACCAAACTCACCCGCTTCCTGAGGAGCTCATACATGGACACGCCGAGTGACCACCAGTCCACAGGGAAGCTGTAGCCTCGGCACTCACCAAGAGAGCAGCCGAACACCTCAGGCGCTGCACGTATAAAGGGTTAACAGCTCTCGAACTTTAGGAAAGATTCAGGGGAGAAAAAACACACAACGAAAAGCGTTGTTTCTATTTCTGCGTGTTTTATAAGGCGTTCTTCGTGGCGTGTAGGGCCCAGTATTAATGGAGCGTCTGCCGGCCACACACACACAAACACCACCACACCCATAACAACACACGCACGCCTAAGTTGCTCCTCTACTCACAGACGCAGACATTTCATACACACACTGCTGGATCCACCCTGTTGATAGAAAAGCGAATAGCAGAGTGCTGCAAAACGAATACAGGAGCCCTTGTCAAACTTTCCTCTCATTCGCTGCATTTCTTAAACCACATCCGGTGTGTGGATTTTTCCTTCCCTGCCCATCAAACAGCGCTTCAGACAGTGCACGGTTTGTTTTAACTATATGCATCAGGAGAAAATTTGCGAAATAATTAAATGTGGTCAGAACTATAAAAACGCACAAAATGCATCAAAGAAAATTTTACGAAAAAGATGCGAGTAGCAATAGCTCTGTTTACTCCCCCTTTTCCTTTCCCCTAATATTCTAGCGCCATGAATAATCCTCGCTCTGTTTCCTAACTGTGGAATCATTTATCTATCTTCAATTTATCTTTTCTGCAAGCTGTTATAACAAATGTTTGACACAGCGAATCAGAGCTAGGCAGTCATTAGTTTAGCCGATAGGTAACCATTGATAAAGATGTAAGCTATGCTAGACTTCCTACATCAAAGAACAAAGGATTTAATGGCCATGTCTGACATATTCATGCAGACAGGTTACTCCCTATTTGAGGTGTCTGAAAAGTAACGGAACATATTCGTGGCTGCTTCACCACAATGCACCGGTTCACAACGCCCTGAGAAGAACATCGACGAACTGAAGCAACCTCCCTATTCACCTGATCCTGCTCTTCGTTTTTCTTTTATCTTTTTTTTTTTTTCCTTTTCTCCAAGCTCAAGGGGATCATCAAGGAGACCCGTTTTGAAGGCGTGGAGGCCATAAAGAAGCCCGTAACGACGGAGCTGAGGGCCACCCTAGCAGAATCCTTCTAGAATGCATAGAAGAATGGCAGAGAAAAATGGGAAAGTGCCTTAGACTAGAGGGGGTTTAATTTAAAGGGCAAACGATGTAATTTGTTGTTTGGAATTGAAATAAATTGTTTGTGACACCAGTCCCGTTACTTTTCAGATACACTTCGTATGTTCATGTCTTTGTAAAGATCATGCGTACGCGTAGAGTATCAGGCCATCACAGGTCGACTAACAACAGTCAATGATCAAACCTTGAAGTCAAAAGCATTGCTGAAAATTTATTCTCGCCCCCAAGCAAGTCTCAAAAGGAGAAAGACAATTTCGAGCTCGAAGTTTATGTTTGATGCTTACAAGTGAACATCATTCCTACAGACCCCACAAAACATGTTCTCAAAGGTAAAAAATCTAGAATTAGGGTTCAAGCTGATGCATCGAGTGAGGCAAGCCGGCATCTTTATCATTGTCACGGCACACTTTTCTCCCCAGCCCCGTCCCAGCCTGAGGGCGAGGAGGGTCTGGCCATCAAATTGGCTGTTAGGGCCTTCCTGCCACTCTTTCCCTTCAGCTGACGTGCGTGGGATTGAAAACAGCTTGTACATGATTGGTGTGTACACGCTTGCCGCAATGAAAGTTGGTAAAGGCATTGCTTCTTCTTTTTTTTTCCTTGGTTAATCACAAGGTTCGTATCGTTTTTACAAAAAGATGGAGATTGAAAAGCAAATTTCATTCTGTGGTAGCAGTATTTGCATCGAGAGACAAAACTAATTTGTTCATTTAACCAGACAGGATGAGTACACGTGGCCCAAACTACCTTGCACTAACCGGTGAAAATTGCAAGAGAATGTTCAAAAGGCACGAGATGCGTCAGAAGAGGCAACAGAAGCCAAGAAAGAAAGGAAAAGAACAAGAGCAGGGACTATGAACCTAGTGATAATTTCAGAGCAGCACCAGTCTCAGATCAACAACATGCTGCATGCGATGCCGTCCGTTGCTGACGAGGAGGTAAAATACTCACCCATATACGGTTTGGTACCCGACAGTGAGGTGGCCACCTCCCCGGCCTTGAGGTATGTGGCAATGTTAAAGTCTGTTATATGGCAGTGACCTGCAACACATCAGTAAGGTGTTGTCATGACAAGCTTTAGTCAGAGAACTTTATGTTGACTGCGTTTGCTATGTGAACATTGTGAATAAACGTGTGAAGTATGCTTTGTGTATTAAAATCCATATGTTGAACTTACTACCTATATTTGTTATTATCTTGCTCCACGCGCGCGCGCATGCACACACACAGACAAATACGCGCGCACGAACACAAAAGCATATATATCTAATCACTCTAGAGCAAATGGAGTGTTGGAATGTACCTTGCTCGTCCAACAGGATGTTATCAGGCTTGATATCTCTGTCAAGAAAAAAAGCAAAATCGTAACAAAGCATAAAACTCTGTTTACACAGTATAACAAACAACAGATCCTGCAAGATATAATTTCTATATGTACACTACAGTTTGCATGACAAAATTTCTGTGTACTACATTCTAGACTCCTCGTGAACAACGCAGGCTTCTGCAAAAATGCTCTTAAAAACAGATTTCCTAAATTGAAAACCTACTTCACTATGTCGTGAAAAAAAATGAAAGCCAGTATTAAAGACACATCATTGCCGATTGCTCATTACAGTGGAGCAATGACAAAAAACCCTAGAAATTTGGAGGGAAGTGACGAAATGAGGAGTAGAGAGCTACGGAGGGAGGCGACTAAATGAAGGGAAGAAAGCGACGGAGGAAAGAATCTTGTAGGGCTTGTGATCAGACTTGAGGAAAGAAAAAAGAATTAAGAGAAATATATAAAAACAGAGACAAAAAATAGAGGAAGAGACAGGCACACAAAGTAAAGTAAAACAGATCCTGTAAAATTAAGTGCAAGGGTGCAGAAAAGTGAGGTCTACAAGTGAGACTTGAATAAGAAAAAAAGTAACAGCGGACACAAGGCTGACTGTGATGTGAGCTGAGATATGAGTGAGTATATGAGACAAGAGGTTGTTTCATCTTACTCAGATGACAAACCGCTGTCGGCTTATAATAAGCTACGTGTACGCCCTCCCCGATTTATGTAAAGACCACTACTTTTGATGAAGATTGTTACTGATCCCCAAATGACACAGGCACGGGTGTGCACATAAACAATCATCTCACTCACACACACACACATGCAGTATACAGGGCATAAAAGGAAACGGTTTTTATAACTTTGCGTACGTTGCTTGCGACGGACTGACACCAGGTACATACACCTTGACCAAACCAATCCTAATATCGGCCAGGAGAAAAGTTCCACAGGTGTGCTTAGCTTGTGTTTGAATCAGACCGCTCACAACGATCACATATGCCAACGCACTCAAGTACTCACACACACACACACGTTCACACACCCAGCTATGGGATCACTTACAAAGATGACATGTTCGCCGGCAACCACAACCGACAGTTAGCACAGATGTGGATGCCGGCGTCGGCGCCACCTTGACGTGGACAACAGACACGCAGCAGTTCTACACTAAACACGAGTGCAGCAGAGCAGGGCACCGGAGGATGTCGTGTCCTCGTGGTACCAGCCGCGCATCATCATCAAACGCTGAGCCAAAATCGACTTCATCACAGTAATGCGAAACTCGCATCGCGGGCTGTCGTTTGAAGCGAGGATGGACGCGAATATTTCATAGCCTGGTCATAAAACGACAAACTGCACTCGACGCCGGATGCTGGCAATGCTCATAACTCTGGAGCATTGTCAACAACTGCGCATGTGCAAACGATGGTTGGAAGAAGAAACAAAACTGCAGTTATTGCGGCTAAGAAACCAAATGTCTATTGATCTACACTAACAATTGTTTGTAATCTCACTCTTAATGGGTCAAATGAGATAAGGAAACAAATGTTGCCAAGAGGTGAACAAAGCAATGACTGTCTTTAATTTTTCATAAAATGCAAAATCGATTTGTCTTATTCTTTGAGGTGGGAAAAGCGTGACTTAGAGTGTTTGCTGCTCGAATCCTTCTATCACTGATCCAGCACTCAGAGGTCTTACTCACCTGGAAGTCTGAGCTACGACAATGATTTGTCATCGGCCCTCGCTGGCACATCTGCGTGGTTAGAGAACATCTAACTTATTACCAAAATCGTCAGCCAAACGGCTATTTCCAAAGTCTTCAGTAAAAACCATCTGTCAGGTACTCAAGAACATGCACAGAAAGGCACTAATAAATACAGATGCTCATCATAAGAGTATCACTGGCTAGCTTAGTGGGAGGATTTAACTAGTAGTAAGCTTTGGGTAGGACAGGAATTTTTTTCTTTTTTGGACGATTCACGCCATCACTCCTCTCTCACTTCACCATCCGAACATTCACAATTAATATCACAAACCATGTAGCACCCGAGGAGAGTCCCTGCCTGACAAGACGACCCGCTTTTAAGCGATGAGGCTGAGCCAGCAAGAAATGCAATCACAGGCTTGCGAGCGGCGCCATATTGGAAATGTCAGACGATCGATGACCAGTGATGACGGGGGTGGATGGTGATGGGGTGGGGGCGATGAGGTGGGGTGTGATGGGGTGGTGGTGGAGGGACGGTTTTCTGGCCGATATCGGCAGCTCTGATCAACTGCCTGGCCCTGCTCGGCTCTGCTGCGACTGCGGGGGGGACCTGACCTTTCTGCACCCATTATATGTCTCGCTGTTCCCCTGGCGAAGCGTAGTTGCGCCGTGCTTACTGTCTGATGTAATTTCTCTCACGGTTATTAGTCCCAAAACAGTCCACAGATTCTGAAGCCAGGAATGTTGCAAATTGGACTGAAAGTCATCGGAAAAATGTCCCGTGTCGTAAAGACTGCTAACGCCCGCATTTTCATTTCTTCGATTGGAGCCTGACTCTAATTCTAAGCAGAGCAATATGGCTAGAAAAGTAATAATGACAAATAAGGAAAATAAAATAAACCAGAAGACCATGGATACCCTCCACCTCCATAAAAAAAGGTAAGAACAGGTATATAAGCATATGTTCGGTTCAACAATTTTGTTAAAATGTAAATGTTGGTTTTCTACATAGTTTTTACTCTGTACTCAGAATTTATTTATCCCATTTACGAATGATGGTTACTTCACAGGACAGGGACAAGACCAGAGGGAGATGTGTGGTGGTTAATGTCTCTCAGCCAAATCTGCATGAGAAAGAGGCCTCGCGGTTCTGTTTGGAATCTGCACTCTAACGGCGAGTTTTCTACTTTCAAAACTGAAACAATTCAAGCAAAAATTAGCGCCAGCTAAAAACGAATCTTTTCCCTCCAAAGCACGCACGATGATTTTCGGGACTGGATGCACGAAAATACACGTCTGAGATTAAATCAATTTCCTGATTTGTGTTCTCTTTATTTTTGGTTTTGAATTCCCGTCGATATCTGTATGACCTCCACAGCACCAAGATAAATATTGTACTAGTGGCAGGTAGGGTCTGGTGACATGCTCCACACTCTGTGATCAATAGCATCCACGTACACCCCGCCAGGCACTACACGTGATGCCTGCACGTGCAGGAGGCCGCCGGTCGAATGTCGGGTATTTTGCCCGCTCACTCATGCAGCACGGAATGCATGCTTGTGGCCTGCGCTCACGCACACAGCCGGGCCTTGTGGCCGCACTCATTACAAATAAAATTAAAATTTTATAAAGCTAACCAGCCGTTCTGTGAAAGAGTGAAAAGGGAAGTGATCGTGGAGATTTGTAGGAGATCGGAACAAACGGTTGATAAGGGGACATAAACATACACACGGATGCTCTCACTCCCTCTCTCACAAGCACACACACACACTGGCAAACACATATGCTTATATACATTTTTCATTAACTGACAACTGAGCGATCAACATACACGCGCTCCATGTCTGTTGTCCATTTTGTATGTGTGTGTGGTGGTGGTAGTGGTGGGGGTGGTGTGTATTCTTTCTTTTGATATCAGACAAAGTCACAAACACTGATATCCTCATCCACTTAAACATAAAATCAATACATGCATGTTTATCCGCGCGCACACACACACAAACAGACATAACGTAAACTTATTCTTTGTCATTTTTTTTTCTGAAATATTTGTCCGAAGAAAAGGGGCACTTGCTATGGAGCACTTTGTTAGTGTTGACAAAACAATTCATCCGTTTGGCTTTAAGTCACAAACGAACTGTAATCATTGTTGGTTTACACGCAATACATTACTGGAATATATGTGTCCTGTAATTCACTCTTCCTCGCAAAATATCACCGTCAATACCTTCACCATCTCCCTCCCCCTCCACACACACACAAAACTTCTCTCTTCACATTGTTCATCTTCTGTATAATTACAGTGGTAATACTGCACTTGAGTTAACGCTTCCGTTTTCAAATTCATTCTTTTAGTGTATTTAGCAATTACTTTTTAACGATAAAAATGCAACATCTCTCCTTCTCTCTCTCTCTCTAAAACATACACACACTTAATTAGAAAGAGACATTGATGAATTTATTTTTCGAATTACCGAAAATAAAATCTAAGAAAATAATCCTCATATAAAGTTTTATATCCACATAAAATGCAGACAAATTACAAAAGAAATACGGGAAGAGGCTACGCATTTAATAATGGCATGTTTTCAGTGCACATCCACACACAGACTGATCCAGTCCATTTCTTTAATAACCCACTGACAACACGGAGCTCTCATCATATGAGAGAGAGAGGGCACGTCTCTAAACGTCTTTGTTTTTGCTACATGAACGTGCACGCGCGCGTGTGTTAACATTTCTGTAGCATAACAACACTTTGATTCACGAGGACTTCTAGCAATAAGGAATACTTTGTTTTTTTAATTGCCCAGAGTTTAGTCTTGCTTGTTAGAACAGCGAGAAAGAAGTTTGGCTTTCGTGTTTTAACCCTGCAGGTTATTCAGTTTTTAACACTGAGAAAGTTTGAAAAAAGTCTTGTGGTGATACTCTTTTGTTTTTGAAGTCAGTGGATAGCAGGCAGTGTCGGCATGTTGCTTGGGGCTGAGGGAAGGGATTGCTGCTGCCGCATGTTTGGCCACTATGCGAATTTCCCAGATGGCCTCACTTGAAAAACACTCCTACGTCAAGAGTCAACATCACATTCTCTCATATGAAACTTGTTCATTTTTTTAGAATAAATAAATCAAGTAAGAAGATTCTGTCGCCAGTAGCTATGTGCTCAATTCCTTTGCTTTAAGCATTATTCTAAACAAAACCTTCAGGAGAATAACTTGAGGTTTACAGATGACCCCTTCTACTCCTCATTGCTAAAAAACAATATTCACCCACATATCCGTAAATATTACTCCTAACAACCTTTCCCATAATGCTAGTCTTTCTTCACATCCTTCCTTTTGCAATATCATGTCACTCTCAGCTCTTGTTCTTATTTGGTTCCTCTTTGTGTTTTCTGTATTTGACTTTATTCTTTGTTTAGTACGGTTGTTTATTCTTTTATAGCTCATATGTTATTTGTTTGTTTTCCTGTCCCTCGTATGCTGTCCATGTTTCGTTCTTGTTCTTAAGCGCTAAGAGCATGCTCATTAGGAGTGTGAGTATGCACTTTACAAATTTTGCATTATTATTATTAAGGGTGAATCCATATGGCAGTGTCTTGTGCTGCGTCGTTCAAAAATATTTTTAATAAGGCACATAGGGTCATCGCATAAAGCTGCGAGTAATATACTTTTCTCAGCTGTGTTATGTTTGCGTCTTCTGATATTTTGTTATTGTGACATTAAGCAACTTGAAAATTGTCCAACTGTGCTTTCTGCAAATTTTATTCACTTCAGAATTCTACAATATAAACATCCTACGACTCAGCTTGTGTTGTTACATGGACAGACTGTGGGAACGAAAATATTTTTAACGGCAACCTGTGGTTTGTACTACTGCATGGTCCAGGTAAAAGGACGTTGTGCAAGGACTTGACAGTCACCTCCCCACTTGCCGCTGCGTTCCCTCCCCTGGCTGCAGCATCGCAACAGCTGTGGCCGACACACAGTGGAGCTAAATATTGTTGCTATGGCGACCCCTGATTAGCAACGCCGGGTGAAGAACGAATCATGTGAGGCTGTAACAGCAAGATTGCTTCACACTCCAAGTTTTAAAACATGCTTTCTTTTCTCCTTTTTAAAAATTTTTATTTTTAATTAATCTGGTGTTCTGTTCTATCCGCAGGAAATTTTTAGAATGCCGTCATCTTCAACGAGGCCAAAGCGCGTGCTTGCTCTTACGAATCCTCCACAACCCCAACCCCCAACAAAAGACAGGACATATCTCGGTACAAAATAGTATTTTCAAAAAACCTTGACAGCGAGAACGTATCGATGTAAATAATAATGGGTAAATAAGCACATCGTTAATAATAATTATAATAATATGCATCACGGAAAAGAACACTAAGCTAATGCTAAGGTCATAGTAGTTTTTCGAGGGACGAACAAACAGCTAAGGTGATTTTACAGAAAGCAGCTAACCCTGTTAAAAAAAAGACATGCGCAAAGAAAAAAACAGCGTCCTCAAGATGAGATTTGAGCCCCGGCCACCGGATCTTACTTGTACTGTTACCAAGCGCATAAAGAAGGCTCCTGTCTGAAGACAGACAGAGCTTCTGTCAGCATTACCACTTGTTGAAAAGCCTTGTGAATATATATGATGGCAGATGTAGCGGCACTAGAGACTGCACGTGTACCTGTGAAGGATACCCTTTGACTGGAGGTAGTCTAGGGCCAGAGTCAGCTCACACAGGTACTGCCGCACACACTCATCGCTGAAGGTGACGTCTTGCTGCATGTGGTATCGCAGGTCCCCACCCAGCAACAGGTCCACGACCATGAACATGTCCTCTTCGTCCTGAAAAACGCACAGAGGCGAGCGCACACACACACAGATATATATATAAAAGCACGCACATCCGCACACACACACACGCGAGAGCTCCGACAAACCAACAGACACATCATTTACATGAGGCCTGAAAGAAACAAGCAAAGAAAGATGGGAAAGGTGGAGGAACAATGTAAAAAAGCAAGCTAAAGAGGAGAGATAAGGGACAAAGATGATAAAGAGGCGAGGAAAGTGCACAGGAGGAGAGAGACTGGGAGATAGCACTGGGAGTATAACCCAAACCTGTGACAGAGCGGTATGCATACGAACACTTATAATTATTGTTGTTAGACAGAAAGAGCAAGGAAAGGAAAGAGGAGACATATGGATGCAAATAAAAGAGAAGAGAATGAGTGCGACGCCGAGACCTACCTGGAAGGCGTACCACAGGTTGACGAGGAAGGGGTGGTCCAGGCAGGTGAGGAGGTCGAGCTCACGCACCACGTTGCTGATGGCCGCCTGACGCGCGCACATGGCCTTGTTCATGTACTTCATGGCGAACATCTGCTTCGTGTCCTTCTTCTGCACGATGCATACCTGGCGACAAACACGAAAAGGGTGGAAGTGTAATAGAGAAACAGGGTGAAACAACGTATGTTAAAAATTACTCCAGTAGCCTGAAACAACCGTACTAAGACTTACAGAAAATTTTCATGAAATCAGAATGTTATCCAAGAAGGTGGAGACTATTGCAACAGTAGTTACCACAGAGACTAAACATAACACAAAAAAAAAGAGAAGAATTCAGATGCGTTATACTCACAGGGAATACCGCAACATCACAAAATCAAGAACCCACTAACTTACATTTTCCACATCTGGCTGCACGTCCTTGTCTATCAGTTTGCCTCGGGGCAGCGATTTGCCCTCGCTTTCTAACTACAACCTTAGTCCAGTGCTTATTGCCCTTTGCGAACCGAGAAAGGGGATAGAAAAATTCTGGACCAAATCGAACGTGTGCAGTGGGCGTTTGAACATAACATATTAACATATTAACATATTAACACAGACAAAGAAATGCCCCCAGATTAGAGGTGATCAGCGAGTTAAGGCACATTAACAGATTGCCACTGTGCACAGAGACCAGCTGATAAAAGCGTTCACGAGGCCTGAATGACGCCAGCAAGAGAAGCGAACAGCAGAGAGAAGGGGAAATAGAAGGAAGCAGGAAAGGGGATCTAAATTCAATCTTCTCTCCTGCATGGCTTCCTTAATGTTCTGTTTCCATTCTGGCTCCCAAATGTCTGCTTCAATGAAGCTTTTTTCAATTACGTTTTAAAAAAATTATAAATGGCGCACCGATAGTGTGGCCAGAAAAAATCGTTTACTCGTCCCAGTGAAACCAAAAATGTTTATTCTTTACATAAAATCTCTAAGTGAATGATTGTTCTTTTGCTCGTTAAATTTTCTTCACTTCCTGGCAGCAGATTCCATTAGGTGCAAAGCAGCTGACATTTGTTTCAACCTGTTGCGACTGTTGTCGTGTGTCTTTATACAAGAGTTTTATCCTCGTACTAAACTTCAACTGAACGCCATTATTTTGACTAAAGTATAACTACTTAAACACAGCCGTTATTGTAACAGTTCTCATTCAAATGAATTCCAACATTGCCGCAAGTTTAATTACACTAATTCTAGGTGTGGGGTGGGGAAGAGAGATAGAGAGAGAGAAATCCCTTATCTCTCTGATATTCTGAACCAACAAAATTTAAAAAACAAAACAAACTTAGAAGTAAAACACTTGCTAGCTATATAACGGATGTATTTTATTTGTATACATAACATTTATCTAACTGTATATTGTTTTGTTTTTGTTGTTTTGGGTGGATCATAAATAAAAAAGTGATAAATATGCTGACCACTCTTAGCCCCAAACATTATTCCCAGACCAAAACAAATCTGAAGATTTGTGGTCTATAACTTTCATGTCTGAGATTTTAACAGATGACAAAACTCGAATCGCTCTCAACAACTGTCATGTTCCATAAGACTGTCTCGGAAATCCACTGCACTTACGACATCCTGCCTCCTTCCTCACACATTAGACCAGATCAATGTGGACAGGAACCCTGCACGTTTCCTCCACTGCCAGTTTAATCATCCATGGGAAGGAACACATTTCCTTTCGCATTTCACATCTACGATATTATGCAACAGTCGAAAACACGGCTATCAAAACTTACTAAATTCTATTTGGTCTTACGGTCAAAAAACTTCTATGCCTCATAATTTATTGCTGCCTACCAAGAGAAATAATGTGGGTGTCGGCCAGTACAGATGTTTGCACTAGCCGACCTGCGGATAACTGTGTCACAAAACCCTTCTGTCTCCACTCGTGAAGGTTAAGAAGACAAGAGGCCGGTTCTCCACTCAAAGGGAAGCTGATAGTTACTGCTACTGGACACAAGTTCTGCTCTGGCTTTCGTCAGGACTTTTCCCTGAGAGAGAAATACTCAGAGGATCTAGTGATTGATTTCCCTGTTCTGTAGAAATGCACGGTGATGATGGACTGCTGGCCGACTAACTTGATCAACGAATAAGGAGCATGAACACTTCCCATCAGGACCAGGTCGGTACCTGGAACTCTGTGTTAGTGTGCGTGCATGAGTGCGCTATCTGTAAGTGTGTGTGTAAGAGAGAGGGAGAGAGGGAGAGAGGGAGAGTTTCGGTGTCTGTGAATGTGTGTACGTGTGTATTTTTGTACGTATAGGTATACATCTACAGGTATATGTATTCACGTGAGAGGGTGTGTTTCAAAGAGAGAGATATATATATAGAGAGAGGGAGAGTAAAGTAGGGATGTTCGAAGAGGGATGAGAACAAATAAGGACAGAAGAGCAGACTAAGGCAGATTAATGGCTAGAAAGAGAAAGAGCGACAAAGAGTGATAGAAAGACATAGGGATAGATACTGGGAGGAGAATAGGATGAAGGAATGAGCTAAAGGGAAGGACATAGTAGCACTCACTCACGGACGGTCATACATGTTGAATATCTTATTTTAGAAACCACGCTCACAGAAAGTAAGTTGTCATCGTGTCTACATTACATTACAAAGTGAACGATGTGGCAACAACACCTGTTTTCTTTATTCTCAACATCATCAATAACGGGGCGTTGAAAACAGAAAATATGCATAGCGCAGAAAGGAAATGGCCGCAGGCGGGTAGACAAATGTGCACGCGCGCACAAACACACACAAAATGACACCGGAAAGATCTCAGTATGTCTGAAAATCACAGTAACTGCTTTTCAATGGACAATTACGATACCCACCAGAATTCATTAAGCCAGTTGAGAGCACTCGCTTTGATCCGCTCCATTCTGTGATCTGCATTAGCCTTGCAGGTTTGGGCCTGACAGGGTGCAGACAGAAAGGATGAAACTGCTGAACATGCGGGGACAGACACTGTCAGTTCCTTCCTACGCTCATCCTCTCATACTAGGGGCAGGTCCCAGATGCCAAGAACTGCGGAGGTTGTCGTATATTATGTTCCCTGCTGTTCTTTGGGCAATGGACAGCATGTGGCAGCAGGAAAACGTGTTACTTATGATGGCAGGAATAAAAAAGTTCAGAATGGCATTTAAAAAAATAAAAATAACACTTATTCTGTTCGTTTCTCCGTGTGAGAGCAAGGTTAATGCACTGTGCTCACAGGACTTCAAACAGTTTAACGTAAAAACCAATCACCAAATGTAACACTCACATTAACTAACAAGAAGACCGGCTACAGATTATCGAACACGGGTGAAAATTGAGGAATCGAGAGCGATTTGATGAAACTGTCGGAGCCGAGTATTAGCTGCACCACAGTGATTTAGTAAATTCGCTCGAAATAAATTAAACGGGGTCAGGATAAATAAATTGTGAGGACAGTCTCTAAAGTGTCCTTCTCCCGACACCTCCCACACTCAAATAGAATGAACTATCCTCAATCTCCTAACACTCTCCCGATGTCCTCTTCCATCAGCAACAAAGCATCCAGCTCCATCTAACACCTTGACAAATGCATCCTCCTTGCAAGAAGTCATTCCGGAAATGGCCAAACGCTAGTGACGATGGAATTAAATTGTCAATCAGTGACCTTTTCTTCCCGGCGCAGCAGAGCCTGGTGGCCCGACGATAGAGCTTCCAGAGAACACCAAGTATTCCGCACAGTCGCCCAGCTATATCTAAGGGGGTTCGGTGGGGTTTTGTCCCTCGCATGTCGTGTCTTCTTTTTGGCATTCATCGACTTGCTAACCCCTGTTTCTATTTCAGCCAGTGATGGTGTTGATAGAGGAGACGCGAGCGCCAAAGAGCGGGCGAGCCATGGCGTGTCCACACACATGTCCTGCGGTTCGCCTCGTAAAGCCTCATCAAGTGACGTCTGGCCGCCCACCAGTCATACCGTCCCAACATTCGTGATTGCTCGTAACCTGCCACTAAAACTTGAAAACAAGTAGGCCCCCTCCCCCACGTATCTGATGATTTTTCAGATTATCCAAAATACAAGCAGAGATTAGACGTCAAATACAGGAAAGATTATTGTCCTGATAGAACAAGTAAAAATTAAAGGGTATGTTATGTGTGGTGTGTGGGCGTGGGGTGGGAATGTCAGGAGATTTTCACAGACAAGAGAGGACAGAAATAATAACAATTACGAATGATGGATGTATGGACCCACACATACACACGCATTGCAAACACACATTTTTACGCATTAAACACATATACATGGATATTATATAAAAATACCCATACATACAGCTTTCTTAAAGCAGAAAGTGCGTGAGCATTTCCCATACTGATCAGCACCCGTGACTCTGTGTCTTTAGAGTAAATAGCGAGTACCCGTGGAGCCCGGCTGGATGCTTGAACAGAGGAAATGGCGGATCGAGTGTAAATTAGTAGGCGTGTGGGTGTATCGATATCGGTGCGTGCGTGATGTGATATCAGCCAATGTGTGTGTTGGCGGCGGTGGGTGTGTGAATGGCCTACTTTCCAATTACCTCGTGGGCTCCGATTTACTCTCCCTCTCTTTGATCCCGTCCCTCAGCCCCATTATGATGTCCATCCGTTGACGATTTTTTTACTCTGGGACGGAAACATCAACGCACAAATCGATGGTCTCTCCTCAAACAGACATGCTTCACTGAAGACGCTCCGGCATCAGAGAGAAAATGAAAGAAGATTTATGTAAATTAATGCAAGCTAGCGTCTCAGGGCGAAGATTCAGCAGAAATTCTGCAGCCAGGAAACAACGATTTTCCCATTTCTTTTTCTTTTGAAATTCATTAACAGGCAATGCGTGCCCATTATTTCCATTGTTTTAAGTGCATTTGCATCCCAAATGTTTGAATAGTTTTGGATATGGGTCTGAAGGGTCTGCTATTGTGCACTCGGCAACAAATCTCGCAAGGGAAGCGGCAATGTCACCAAACTTGAATGGTCAAACCACGAATGCTTATGATCATACAGATAAAGTCTGTGAGTTTCGCAGTCCAAAGCTCGTGTTGATATTTCTGTTACAAAGCTCGTGCTTGTGTTATTCAAGCTTTTATCAGCAAGTCTCAGTCTACAAGAACCATTGATAACACTCAACACTCTGTGAAATGAACTCTTTAGAAGGTCTCCTTCGACAGAAACATTATTGCTCGTTATGAGAAATGCCATTCGACGTCTAGAGTCTTCAGAAATGCAGGAAGAGATCGACACAGATTGCTGCCACGACCAAAGAATTATGTAACATTACGGAAATGGCCATTTCTCACAATGCACAAATAAAAACTATTAGTTATTGTGTGACGACGAGTAATTTCCATCGATTTTGTTGCAAAGGCAAACTGTCTCACAGAAATCGACCCGACATTCATTAAGTTCCTGTCGATGTTTCAGCGGTTCTGAGCGAGCTGTGCGTACACAATGCAGCGATAAGCCTGACAATAATAAATAATAGTCTTTAACATCCAAAGTCTTATCGAAGAGTTTTCTAATTGGTAAAGTGTTTCACGTCTTGAATGGCCTCTATGCAGCTTGCAAGGTGCAAGAATACTAAAGGTATTTAACTAAATAATACCAAAGGTGACAAACGTATCAGCGTGCTAGACCATACTTAGTAGACAAATGTCATCAAACATTTGACCAAGTTGGTAAGATGTGCATGTATTCTACAGCTGGGTGTGCAAGTTTGACTGCAGTATTTGTACACCTGTGAATTCACACAATCTGTATTTCAGCTATGCCCATCTATTCTACAGCTGTATAAACCTATTGTACAACTGTGCATACGTACTCTAAGCTATAAATAGTTTTTGTACTGCAGTATCCTGCAGCTGTGTATCTGAGATCCATGTTGAGTAGTTTACAACTTTGGTACCGCCAGTCCAAAGCCAGTAACTACTGTGCGATGTCTTGTAGTGTGTGGTCGGCAGGCTGAAGCACCGAGTACATTTTAACTGTTGTATTTCCACTTTCTCGACTGTTCATATTCTTACAATTCAGTTGCTCTATGCAAACCATGTTCCACTGAAGACACAAAGCCTGTAAGAGGCTGCCTGCAACAATGAAGCTGAGCGGAAACAGCAGCGGCTGCTGGTAATTCTGTCCTTGCTACATTATTTGGGCATGAACTCGGCGCTACCTCCCTTCTTGATCGTGGTGGTGGGAGAGCTCTTTAGTCCTTTGTGTTCTCTCCCTCTATCCCCTTTTTCCTTTATTCCAGGTTCGCAGGATCAATGTGCATCAATCCGATGTTCTTTCTACAATGTTTTTTCCCTTTCTTTGTCGCACCCGAGTGAAAAGGATCGATGTGTACTCCTCGTACTCTTCCTATTCTGTTGTTTTCGGATTAAAAAAAAAACTTCAAAAGAAATGTTTCATTTCGTTATTTATTACAGCCGAGACTACGTGGTACGCCACAATGTGACAGACAATTTTGTGGACTGAATATTTATTCGAATGCGAGTTCACATAAAGCAACTAACGATCATATATCACTCCCTCATCTTTCCTCTCTCTCTCCACCCGCTAACCCTCTCGTGCGTCTCTCTCTCGGGTTTCCCAGAAACAAAGAAATGTAAACATTTAATAAATCTTTCTGAAAATCAATTCAAAGCTGGGTAATTTCGGGTCGAGCTGAAATATCAAGCGAGTACGGCTGCAACTCTCTTTTTTTCCAGTTTGGCTGGTCTGTCAGGTACGAGCAGTTCAGTTCGTGTGCACTATGAAGCGTGTGCCACGTGGACGCGTGTGCCAACAAAGACATGTATGCGCATCCACAAATGCGAACGTATGCAAAGGTAACCTCTCCTTCACAAAGGAGGAGAAGAAAATGAACACAAAAAAGAACTAGAATCATCTCCACTCTCTTTCAAAAAATCGACCGAAAAGACACTTATTCCTCTGAGAAGCTTCGACTTTTGTTTCAAACCGATTTCACGGCCTCCAGAACCAATTCCTGAAGTTGGAGCTCTCTGTCCTTAATACTGCAAGAGCCTGGAAAATTACTTGCATCTGCAAACTCCACTCCAGTGTGGCACCTGTGTATTGTGTCCACAAGGGAACGGGTGTGCGAAGAAAGGTGAAGATACAAACTGACAGTGGTCATCAGATCTCCAGGACACAAAACGACAAAAGGATTCAGGTTGGCTTGACATTTGCGAACTGAGACACTTGAAATAACTGTGCGTTTACGTGAGTTCCTTCGTGTGCCTCAAAGAACAAAATATAAATTACCCCGCTCTTCGAAATAGACAAATAACAAAAACATCAGTTTCTCTTGGCGACAAAAGATCATATTACTTTTCCCTGGTGAAGCTACACTCCTGCCTGAACACCCAGGCACACGCAAAGGATGGAGGAAACCTCCGGAGTATCCAGAGAAAACCCATACTCAGCATCGTGAAAAGTGTCATATCCTGTTCCATAGTTATAATATCCGCAGATAATTATTTCCATGAATGCATAGCGTCCAAATAACTACAATGTCTAAAGAATATTTTACTACGCCACACAGAATCTTAATTTTGATTAATGGACACTGATTGTGAGCAGATTCACAGGGAGTCAGCAGCTAAGGTTATACAGCTAACCCTAATGCTATAATACGTTCGTACGAGGCTACTTTTAAGTGGTCCACCCTCGACAACGTCCAGGTAGCCAGCCCCGCAAAAAGATGTCAGCAAAGACGAGATGTGAATACTGACACCAACGGTTTTCGCCGTCTGGTGGCAAGCATTTTACTGCTACAACCACTACAGCAGTCAGTCAAGCGGACGGACCTATCGGTCGGGGAGACAGTCAACAGTGATGCTAGCCTCATCGATCAGAAGCTGATTGGTATGGCCGGACAAGAACGCCAGCAACACCAGCGGAAATGGAGGCGGGGTGTGGGAAGAGACACAGAGCAAGTCGGGCGATGGTGATAAAAATAAGTGGTGATTGACACCACGAGCTAGTCACCAATCACCATACAAGTAGTAGAAAATACGAATCATCGTCTGGAGACGCCAGGACGGCTATCTGTCATCTGTTATCTGTTATGAATATTAAGCAACAAAATTATGAGTTCAATATCACAAAAGGAAAGTGATTTTGTCGGATTATGAAAAGACGACGGTCAATAAAAACTTTCTTCCCTTATATATCGTTCACCATCTGTCTTGTTTTTCCAGAAGACCCTGCGTCATCTTTCTTTTTTCCAGATAGGACATATCCGTCTAGCATATCATCTGTTAAGATGCTTATTAAGAGGCTGATAAATCATAAGTGTCTGTGCTGTGAAGATACCCCATGCCGAGTACCTCTGGCAGTCGCAAATCGAAGAAAAGGTCGGTATTGTGATGTCACACTTTACCCGCAAAAGTCACTGCTAATCACTATTTGGCGCTTGGGTGGATGTGACATCTGTTATGGATTCTTTCTTGGGTCGTGCAGGCGGTGCTATTGATCTCAGACCGGTGCCGATCTTATCAGGCAAGACAACTCCATGTGTGTGAAGGACGCGGTATAATTGCTATTTTTTCCACCAGAAGGAACAAGAACCTTGTCAGTTCCAATGCTTAGGACACGTTTGACGAGGGAAAGTCAAACAAAGCCGCTGTGCCCCCGTGACCTGAAAGTGAACGAGATTTACGATAGGTCTTGTACTGTCGTCCAACCGTTTCCACTAGGTGGCGCTTGAAATTCTGGTCACAGGAACCGGGGTGGTTAAGTTCAGCCAGTTTGTAAACTTAATGGTGGGAGCACGTGAATAACTTCGTGTGACTCGGTCTGGGGCATGACAAATGCTAACTGCCTGATGGGGCTGGCCGAGAGAAATGTGACAGCCCATAACCGTGTTAAGCCATCCTGCAACTCGGTCCTCGTGCAAAAGAGTTCATGAAGTTAGCCAAGCACGTGTGAATGCGATTCGCAAGAAAACAAGCAAGCGCGCACATGCACTTTTGAGTTTGAGTGTGTATGCTTGAGTACGTGCACTGCATCTTGAATAACTGCTCCAGTCCGATTGCACTGTGCTCAAAATGTATGACCTAGGTATGTACGCATATTTTTCTAACTAAAGATAATTAGCTAACAGCTACCTCTTGCTTATATAGGAAGACGATAGCAAAGTGCATAAACTGTGTCTTAATTTGCTATAAACACTCACGAGAGATGGGGAGATAAGTATTTTATGCCAAGCCAGCAGCAAAGGTTATATCAAGGCAGCCAGCCCTGTAAACAGATGCCACATGCAAAGAAAGAGCAGCGTGCCCGAGACGAGAGCTGAGCCCAGGACAGCCAACCTACTGGTGACAGGAGCTAACCGTTGTGAGACCGGACCAACCTCTAGAGCAGACCTGGGCAAAGGCCGGCCCGCCTCCTGTCTCTGACCGGCCCGCGCGCCAGTATATATACTATATATACAGTATTGGGTAAAACTGAGTTAACTATATTAGTCCGGCCCTCTAAAACCATCCCAATGTCTCATGCGGCCCCTTGGGAAAATTAATTGCCCACCCCTGCTCTAGAGGCTCAACAGGACAAGTATGGACAAGCATCTGAGCAAGTTAGGCAAAGTTTTAACAGGTTATTCAACAAAAACTTTGCCAAACTTGGTTTTGAAAGGGTCCATATTTGTCCGGTTAAGAACGGCATTAGGGGAACTGATCTTGCACAAAACAAGTTTCAGCTAGAAGCTAACAAACTATCCGTTAGATAAAGCCTCTAGAGCAGGGTGGGCAATTAATTTTCCCAAGGGGCCGGATGAGAAACTGAAATGGTTCTAGAGGGCCGGATGAGAAACTGGGATGGTTCTAGAGGGCCGGAATAATATAGTTAACTCAGTTTTACCCAATACTGTATATATAGTATATTTACTGGTGGGCGGCCAGCGGGCGGGCCGGTCAGAGACAGGAGGCGGGCCGGATCCGGCCCGCGGGTCGGCGTTTGTCCAGGTCTGCTCTAGAGATACCTTCCAGCTTCAGGAAACCTTGTAAAGATATGTTTTCTTAACCATCACTTTTGTATATATTCACCTTCCACCCTCCTTTGGTACCTTACCTTATGTTTCCTACTTTCCTACTTATTATTCTCAGAGTACTCAATTACTTCAATTACTTAGTTTATTTTTTCCCTGTAAGAGCACGGATGCTAAATAGGAAAAAACATTTTCTTCTTCATTTTTATATCTCATTAATAAAGAATTGTCATTGCCTTTCAACAATGTTTTGCATATTATGCAGATTTTCATCGAATGAGGAACATTTTTTTGACAGATCTCATCTGGACGGGTTACCCTGAGCCACTGCCTCCTTTCCTGGCACTACACTGATCCAGCCTTATAATACGATTGACTACATTGCTGGAAAATTATATCCAGAATGTGGTATCCCCTCTCTAGCGCAGTTCACAATCGACCTTCCTACCATTTCTTCTCATCTGCATTGACAAGTGGCTAGGGTGACGCAGCAGAACATACTCTGAAATGGGAACGAAACTTTAAGTATTTCTTCTTCAAATAAAAGAGAAGTTTACTTTGTTCTTGAGCTGTTGACAAACACCAATGCTGAATTATTCAGCCATGGTCGCTGTATTGCCATGAATCTGTATCTCTATACAGGTCCATGGTATCACTGTGCCATTTAGTGCACGACTAGATAGCAAGCTAGAGAAAGTATGGGCGGGAAAAGTGTGTGTGTGCTTTGACAGTCTCCACTTCTTAACAACTGCTACAAACGTATTTCTAAGTCTGAATTACGAGCGGTTTCAGAGAGATAGCAGAGTAGGATGAAGAGAAGAAAGAAGTTAAAGTTTACTAAACAAGATTAACATAGCAATGAGAGAACGATAGATTAAGACATAAAGCATGACAGATTTGTGGTTGATGTGCTTGAGTTTGAAGGTGTTTGGTTCGAGGCCCGCTTGGGCTAGTGCCTGGTAAATTACCTCAGACACAGGTACCCGGAATGGTTTAAGGTGGCGTAAATAAGGGCTTGATTCCACATACCACATACCCTCAATCACTATTTACAGACCACTAGGATATGACAACTTTGTGTATTTATCTTCTAACACAGTAAAAAGACACTCACGTCCTTGTTTCTTCTGATGCTAGCATCTATCTCAAAGTTCTTTTAGAGTCGAACTTGGTCGAACTCTCTTTCTTCTTTTCTATCTTCTATATATTTTCCCCCTTCTCCCTTTCGCGTTTCATCACCGAATAATGCACCAGTGCTTCAAAACAATGATAACATTTCCACTAAAAGGGCGAAAAGAAATAAAAGTGAATAAGATGACAAATAATAGGCTGCGACAAAGAAAACAAATCCACTTGCAGTACCACTGCCAGACGCCTTATGGCTTTCTAAATGATTTCTCTCTCGGACTGTAATTTTACTTGCAGAACATGGCAGATGCCCCAGGCATCCTAGCTGTTTATCATGTCACGTGTAAGCAAGTCTTCCAGTTACAGTGTGTGGGCGAAACGTCCTGAGCGGCCAATGCTGCCGCTATCCTCAGGCAGATACATGGAAATGTATGCAAATGAGAAAACAAAGATCCCCATCTAATATTGCACCATAACAAACCTCATTACAAGCCTCAAGTGTGGACCTGTGTAAGAAGCAGACATAAAAACTTTGCAAATACTCGTTGCTTCGGGATCGTGGTCGGTGCCTCCTATCAGCTGCAGTAAGACGAGCGCATGCTGTGTCCGAGTCTACATGGTATACATATTCACCGCCGGCTGTCAACGTCTGCTCTTGTCTCCCTGCTACACCAGCAGTTGCTTTAATAGCCACATTCTTATGCAGCTAGTCCTCGGCAACTGCGTATGAAAAACAGAACTGAGGGACGCTGGTATTGGTGATTTTCTACTCTCCCAAAACATTAGCAAAGTTTTGGTGAATAAAGTGTTAGAGTTTTGACTGGCTAGCGTTCATCTTCCTTGGCCGTTAATTATCTGCAGTTTGCACCAATCCATCCCATTAATGTCAACACATTAATGTCATCACTGTCAACAGCAGCGGGCACATTCCCCACTCGCTTTTAAAATCAACAGCGGGGACACACGAGGTGGTCAGGGCAGGTTTCGCTTTCTTGCTGTCCTTCCTCCCTTTAAATTTTTTTATTTCGTTCTTTCACCATGCAGAGCAACAGCTCAAAATCGTGATGTAACATTTGCACACAAAAATACTTCTTCACATATGGTCCCAGCTCTGCCACTGGCCGAGGTTTTCGCAACGTTTATCGTGTATGTACAATCTAGATGTCTGTCTTGTTGATCTTGTTTCATGCATGGGGATGTTTGTAGGTGTGTATCGTGAGAACAAGCCATGTATTCGTCCACGTTTGCGGGAATCGAATTTTGCACTGGACTTTACTCAGTCATTAGACAAACATTTTGCACCCCACCGAACCTTTAAACTTGAAACTGCACGCACGTAAAAACCAGATGGAGGGGAAATGAAAAAAAAAAGTGCAGCGCGGAAACAGCCGAAGTACTGTACTCTTCCTGACATGCAAAAAGCTTTCCGTACTGAAAAAGCATCGAATAAAGAACTGTTCTCCGCCTACTAGTAATGGTTTACCCTATCATGCTCACATCTTACATGCCTCTTTGTATGGCTCTGTATGCGTGTGCCGTTGAATAAATAATCATTATCACCTTCGTGCATCCACGAGATGAAAACTGAAAGAGGAAGTGTAGAGTACGCGTGTGTGTTTGTGTGTGTGTTTGTGTGTGTGCTTGTGTGAGCAGACGGTAGTGAACACTAGATGTTTGTTCGTGTTTATGCGTGCGTGCGTGTGTCTGTCTGTGTCTGTGGGGAGGCACGAGAGCATGTGTGGCTACTTCGCAGTGAACTGCTGAGGTTTGTATTTATGCGTGTCTACCTGAGTCCCAGCATTCGAGCGTTTCTGTCTGTTATCATGAAAGCGCTCTCCTCACGCAAACTGCCACCTCCTTAGCTTTATAATAAAAATATAAACGTGAGTTTCTCTAATTACCGGCTATGACAAGCTCTGCAGAACTAGAACCAACACATGCACACACAGACATTTATTTTATTCATTCACCCCATGAGAGGTATGGAGAAATTATAACTATAAACAAACAGAAGAAAGCAGCTTTATAAATTATCTAATTACAATATTTATATATATCCTTCTCGTACAATTCTGAGAACTATTTTTGTTTATACATGTCAAATAAACATATTTTAAACTTAAATTTAAACCAGTTAGGAGAAATTTTCTAATTCTCCTGTTGTTCCCTAACCCATTACAACCCTAAATATCGGAATTATTTCAGGAGACACCATTGTGTTGGGGCCTCACCAGTTTGCAGTATGACATTAAATAGACTAACAAACAATTCTAGCATCTTGTTACCAGTGGATTTCATAAATTCATTTACACTATTATCAAGGCCTAACAATTTATTGTCTTCCAGTTTCTTTAAACAGCTACTTGTCTGTAAATGGTGAATTAAGAATTGAATTAATATAACTAATGTCAGTGTCCTGCATGCTATTATCAAACTGACGGACACGCATTAACATACGCCACGCGCTCCAACCTATCGGTTCTAAACCTCCCTGTCTTATCTACTGACAGACCTCCATCACCAGAGAGACCCCGAGCCACTTCTTGTCGCCATCTCCAAGTCAATGGCTGCGCCATCGCCGCAGTGCCGGAGGTCACAAGAAGCCGACGGATGTTTACCCTCCATGGACCCTGGTAACGTCTGACGGAAGAAAAAATTCTCCGCGCGGCAGATGGCCGAACGCTCCTGTTGCACAGATGGAAGTGGAATCAACATCGACAATCTTTCCCCACTTACATCAGGAGATGGATGAGAAATCAATCCAAGTCTGCGTAGGTCAGAGACGAGAGACAGCCGGGAAAAACACGTTCTGGATGCGCTATGATCTCACCCCGATGACCTGGCGTATGACCCAAGATACCCCAAGTCGACCAAGCTGCTATTGGGGGAGCAATGCGTCCTTCTGTACCTTTCTAGCGCTTTCTACAGTATGTTCCATGTTATCTTCCTTACCATGACAACCTTAACCACTTCTCTACACTCACAGGCCCATAGTATTCTGGGATTGACTAAAAAAAAAAACCAAAAAAACCACACGGGGTTATATGAGTTGTGGTGTATTACTGAAAAAAGTTTCAGTCCTTTTAGAAGAGGAAGTCAAGTTTATGCAAGATGCTCTAGAGAGACAAGTAGACTAAAAAAGCAAAACTAGAATGGCTGCCGACGTTAAAATTTTGCATTATAAATATTGAATCACATTTCTAATTATTTCTTTCTCTCTCTTTCCTTTCTTCTCCGCAAGCCAAGAAAAATTCTCTGAAGTACACTAAAGTAGCCAATATAATGAATGTAAAATAATTCAGCGCGGTAACAAATACCTAATAATTTTCCTAGAAGACAGGGTCGTGACAAGAAGCAGGTCAGAGTAAGCACGTGCGTCCGGAGGTCTTGCTTGTAGCTCCTGAACCTCGACAAAAATGATGACATCAATGTCACACCATAATGTTTTCACTACTCGGGGCGCGAATATCGACAGCTGAATTACGATTGCTTCGACCTCGCAAGTTCGACCTCTTCCATTCTGCTCATGCTCTCCCTAACCTTCAAGACTTTGAAAGTTTCTAACTCGCAAATCGATCACAATGCAGCTCTGGATCCTCTCTAGGTAAACAGAGGCACCGAGCGGATCTGTTTACAGATCCATATCCTGTCTTCTCGAATGCCAGACTCTGAAAGTGCGGAAGTCGGCGTCTTGGCCTGTTAAATACTTGTAAGGTCGCTACAGCCATCACGTCTGCAATGATCTTCCTTTCTGTCACGGATTAGTGCCTCTGCGCTGATCATCTCTGCTTTCTGCTTTCAAAGTAACTCACAGAAACTAATTTATCCTTTTCCAGTAATGACCTCCTCTGTGTTGGCAACAACCTTCGGTTTAATCAATGTTTGCTTTATTTGATTAAGGGCCATTTTCTGAGTTAAATTAATTTTTAATCTAACTACTAACTTTTTTTTAAATACTTAAAAGTAGACTGGTGTGACTGAAATGATTCTGTGAGGTTATTCAAATTTCCCAAGAACCTAGAAATATTAGTTATATGAGATGCCCGATGATTGCTCGACCTAGTTTAAAACACGAATTACAGTTTGTAAATTGGTAAAGAGAAAAAAAAACTTTCTTGTATCCCTGAGCTATAGACCTTGATATATGGACGTTTCATTGGTTGTTTGAAGATGGATTAACGTAGGACAGGTCTATGCTGCTGGGCAAACACACCACATCCATGGTCAAAGCTAAATGTTTGTGATTTCTCATACAAATAACGATGTGATATGTCTGTGAGGGATGAAAATAAAAAGTGAGAGCGGTGGAGAGAAAAATATCAACACTAAATTACATTTCATTTGTACACATTTGCAGGACAGGTTAAAATTGCAAGGCAGCTATCACACTAAACCGGTGGCTATGTCTCTTTTTGATACACGGGTACAGAGAACTGGCAGCCATGAAAGTTTCAAATTCTCAAACATTTAGCTGCTTGAAGTTGAAAATGTTTAGTACATATTTTTTCTTCAAGTGAATCCCTCATACCTCCTCCCCTCTTAAAAGAACTCAAAGGTCGGAAGAAAATGTCTGTAGTTTTTATTAAACTTAGAAGGCTAGATAGAGGCTGTAAAAATCTACAAGCTCGTGTTTTATCAATATGGCAATAATCGCACCACGTAAAGCGGACTCATAATCAAGATCGATTTTCCCACGAATTCAATAAAACCTTTGTTTATGAGATAACACTGGAGATTCTATTTCCTAAGACAGATCGTACTCTGCTGCTCGTCCATAACAGGCACGCAAGTGAACACTGGACCGAGGGGAAGCGAAAAAATGATTGAGACCAAAGAAGACATATTGCCTGTCACTTTTATATTGTCAGTCGGCAGCTCTGTCACTCAGTCACGGGATCTTTATTACCTTCATTTTTTTTTTTGTTACTTTTGTTTATTTTTTCTTTTGCTTTATTGTTTTCTTTCTTTCGTTTTCATTTCTTTTCGTTTCTTTGTGGAATAAAAATTAGTCAAAGAAAATGATAAAAGCATGTAACCAAGCAACAGAAAGCAAAAGAAAATACTTTCTTCGTAGATAAAAAATATAGGTTTTACCACAGATATTACCCAAATGTAAATAGGTATTCGTTACCCGCTGGGTGGGAAATGTCAACATTCTGAAATTGTAGAAGAAAGAAGATCTCAATATAAAGCAGAACGCAGGAAACAGTCAAACATCAGTTTTCAAATACACCTTTATAAAATAAAACCATCACCCAGTAGTCTTATGGTGGATTTTCATGAATGTATACTTCGTTTGTTATTAGATATAACAACATATACACAATCTAGTTAGAAATGAAGACGACGAAGAGGTACATATCAGTGATCCAGTCTTTGACCACCTACTCTGTGTAGGAACTCTATTTGTCAACCAGTTCAAAGGGAAAGGGATGCAGGATGCCAACTGTAGCGTCTGATCAATTGTACACAGCAAGTATCGTGTTTGATGGAGCCAGAGCTTGCTATATCTCATTAGTGCTGATCTTATTCCCGTCAAGCCAACCGATCACATTCTTTCGTTTGCATTTCTCACGGAATGTGTTTGATCATCAATGCACACATACAACGAACAGGGGTTTATCATGTATGCGTGCGCGCGCCTGTTCGCGTGGGAGGAAGTAGGGAGAAACTCAGGAGTCTGATACAAAGGCAGCGGGAGAGATATAAAATAACTGAGGCGCTTAGAGCGCTAGCATGTTAACACGCGCACACACACACACAATGTAGCGAACATTACAGTTGTTTTATGACCACATCTCAGCATACCCCTCACTGTTCGGACATCATAGGCGAGAACAAAAGATGAAAACAGCAGTCCCGCTCGGTGAATCAGCGCGAGAGACCAGGTCAGTCCAAGGGGGATCAGGGATGCAGGAACACAACATGTCCCACGGTTAGCCTGCTGCCAGAGACATGGGTCTTTTGCTGCTGGAAAGTGTGTGAGCCTAAATATCACAGAAACAACTATAAGACTAAACCAAAAATTAAGAAATAAACACACCCATGCTTATTCCCGAAAACACAGCCAGGTATTCATCTTAATATTGCAAACAAACTAGGAAACTGCCTGATGGTCATGACAACCGCGCCATCAGTGATTGCTTCGCCAACACGGGTATGTTTTCGTTTGCGCATAAGAAAGAAAGAAACTGTATGCTTTCCATATTTGCCTAGAAGTATGCTGGTTTCCCTGCTTTAAAATAAGTGGAGGTCTTTCGCAAGAGCTCTCCAAACCACAAGGAGTGAATATCCAGCTGACCGATCGATGAGCTAAGACCACTTGTCACGTGACCTGTCGAAGCTTGAAGATCACTTTCCAAGTCGCTGGGCAAAATACAGTCATGTTCGACGAGATCGGCCCAAAGCCAGTGATCTATACTTTCCACAGCATACTGAAAAATGGCTTCTACGACCGGCAATGAGGCTTCGTAAACGCTTGTAGAAGAAAAGCATAGTCTTGAGAAAGAAAACGTGCCTTTAATAATAACAACAACAAAAAACAACAACAACAACAACAACAACTGAGCTGAAATGAGTGTTTAAGCCATCAACCTGTCAAAGGCCCTGTCATCAAACGATCTTAGACTGGCTTTTGTAGACGGTTTGTCTACAATTGATCAAATGTGTCGGTAGTGTGTCCCACTTGCTCGCTACAGGTGACGTCCTGCGAACCCTCCCTCCTCTTAAGAACGCGCGAATACACAGAAGAAAAACAATTGCAAAAACTAACATCAAATCATTAGATAATAAAAAAGACAAATTATGGTGCCTGCAAGGTAGCTTACAAGAAAGAAAAAAGAAAGAACGTGAAGACAATCAAAGAAACCCTTCCTGTTCTTTTTTCAACGTATTAGAAATCCAAAGAAACTAAGTTTTGTTGTATTGTTGTTTTCCGTGACAAAATTAATTTCTGAGGAATACCCTTCTGAGAGAATGGCCAAGAGATGATGAAAATGCTGACCGGATAGAAATGGACAGAAATCGGTATAGCGCAAGTTTTTTATTTAAAAAAAAAAACAAAAAACAACAAACCGAAGCGATGCGCGTCTAAAGAAAAAAAAATAAACAGTGAAAATGAAAGACAAACAGGCTAAAAAAAATTAAAATACAAAAAAGAATGAAAGGACAAATGAGCAGAGCGCAGATTGCACAGATCGAAGAGTAGCAGATTGTGGCTCACCTTCCCAAAGCTGCCTTTGCCAATCGCTCGCAGGATCTGAAAATGGTCGAAGTTGACTGCAACAGAAGGAAAAAAATCTTTATATTTTTTTGTTTTGTGGTTGCCAACCTGTCGATGTTTCCTCGCTTCACACAGCCACGCCCGTTTATATTCCACTGCACTTCACAATCTGTTAGTTTGCGATATATTGACCGGGCACCTCACCCATCTCCTTCATTTGACATGTATCTTTTAGGCACACGCTAAGACCGCCGCGGAAACAAATTCCATCCATCCATCAATCTTGCTAGCTATCAAACATTCGTGCCTGAAGTCGTAGGATTGTTCCCAAGCGCCTTAAAATATGCGAAGCTAGTGAGTTGAATTACATACATCAGTGCCGTTGCGTGCAACTGGCCACTGGCAGTAACCTGGACCTTCGTGAACACCGGCTTCTTTACCACCACTTCAAATAATTCAGCCTCAAGACTGTCTTTTCATTACAAGAAGATCCTCAGCAGCCTACGACCTTTTGTCCTTTACCTGTTTTACAAGAATGCCGGCAGAGATTTATTTACTGAAATCAGGATAAAATAAACATTCATCATGAAACTTCACCAAGCCATTTCATGCGACTCATTCTCTCTGATTAAAAAAAAGCAATTTCTGGATAATTTTTATGAGATTTTAAAATTTTCCCCACATTCTGCTAAATGAAAGATTAAAATAATGTTGACACCAGTATTTTCATAAACTGTCAAGCACTTAGACTACTGATGTGCTGGAGTCCAAGCTGTCTCTTGTGAGTAACTTTTTTTTCATTTTCTTTTCAATTGTTAATCTACTTTTTTTTGCTTGTTTTTTAAATTTTATTGTCTCTTTATTCGCCGATCTCCCAGAAACCTATCCATTTAAACCTTAAAATCCAAGGACAGTCATTTTCTTTTAGTACTTCAGAGAGATTCTGGTCTTTGATGCGTATCAGTCTGTGGCTGCAGACGTCAGGTTGAATTATTAATCACAATGAGTCTCATCTCCATCGTCGTCACACCGTATCCTGCACTGCCAGGTGAAATTCCAGATACCAGACACACCTGACTTGTTAGGTTACAGCATATAGAGATAAACGGCTTCCTCCAGCTCCACGAACAAAAGTGACAATGACACTAACGACTTTCATGCATGAAATAACACATAACTGAGAATCATAAATGTTTATCTTACCCGACATAAAATATAACTTGTGGTTAACAAATCTGTAGGCAGAGCACAATATGAGCTGATGTTATTTCAAGGGATACTCTATGCAAGAGATGGATTCAAGAGCATAGCTCCAGATAGGATGTGAGCATCTGTGGAAGTAACTACACAGCATCTTAAAACTGTTGTAAACACAATCGAGTTTTAAACAAGGCCATTTATTACTGACTTCTGTAAACACATCTACCAAGAGCTCCACACATAAAAATACGTATATTTAAAAACAGAATTTAGGAATAGATGTCAGCGCATGTCTCAAGTCATTCATTCCAAACCACTTCACCATGTCTAAAATCACCGATTAAACAAATGTCAATGAAAGCAGACGATAATTTTAATGAATTGCAAAGATACGCGAGACTTCATGTGGTTTTAAGACGCTTGAGTACTTAAGGCGTTTTAACGGATATATCTATCAAAAAGGTGGAAGGATATGTTTGTTCGATAGGGCACAAAAAAGCCCAAAAGCGAGTGGCACCTCCTTTGTATGTGCATATGAAGTAGGCAGTGCTTTTAAACCGATGCACAAGCAGATTGAGACGGCAGCTGGAAGTGGGTCCGGCAGGGAAACGAAGATCTGGGTGGTCACGTTTGCATCAACAAGTGTTTATATGTAAATATGTGCGGACGTTTGCTTATAATATGTGGTTATGGGTCAGAAAGTTGATAATAGCGAAGATATGGATGTCTGCAGTTTAAAGCCATTGTGATCTCTGCTACAATAATAATAATAGAAAAAATAAATGCAGTAGTTCGATAGAGAGCGGGCTCTCATCGAAAGGCTGTTAAAAAAAGTGATTCATTAAGTTCTGAAGTTCTTCAAATGGATTCGCTCTGTAGTCCCTTCCTGTCCGCTAGAAATACACGGCGCCCGGCAGTGACGTCACGAGGGAAGGGGTTCATTGGCTGAGTGCTTTAACCCACCCGGGACACCATCTCGCTAAACAGCTTTAGATCACACACACACGCGTGACTAAAGAAATGTCCTCCTGCTGCGCTAGTGATCTTTCTTTTTTTGTTGTCTAGTTTCTCTGCTCCTGTCTCACGCAACATTCACACACACACGGACATTTACATAGCAGCACGTGTACATATAAATAAACTACGATTTTAAGTCCGGCTGTTTAATAAAATACAAGAAAACTCAATTAACCATCCATTATACCCGCTGAAACCCTCCAATTAGGTGTTTTCCAACTAGAAATTCCCCCAAGATCACTGTAAACTAAGCACAAAATCGGTCAAGCATTTTAATGATGAATCATTCTCTCCGTTGGGATAGGAATATGGTGGCAATGCCTTAAATATATCCTCATAGCAAGTATCATTAACTTGCAAGTTTACGGCCATTCGTACTGTGTGCGTGTGTGTGTGTGCTGTTTCTGTATAATGGACTGGCCTGTTCTCGCTGAGCGAAACACTCTAATCACACATGGTCCACCAGGGAGTAACGGGAACAAAATGCCAGAGCCGCTGTCCTAGAGGTTGCGAAGTCTCAGTCTTTGGTGGGCAGACAAACCTAGCTATACAGCTAAACCTCGCAGCATCTCTCCTGCAGCGTACTGCAGATAAGAAGCCAAGACCTAGTCTGCCGCATGCAGAAGATAAGCATAACGTCCTTCTCTTCCTCCACACCTCCCCCCGACCTCTACTACTCAGCTATCGCACACATGTACATGTGTTCAAAGAGTGAGAGTAACGGCATAACTGGAATAACACGCGAGCAACAGAGTATTTTAATGTTTTTGCAACCATGATAATCATGAATTGCTTTCAGTGAAATCAAAGTATTTACAACATGTGACGGGTAAATAGAGACCTGGCATGTCTGACTGCGCGAAAAACGGTTGGTACAAAGTTCGAACTCATAACTTTAGAAAACAAATCTTTGAGGGGAGGCCCACTGCGGTGATTTGGAAAACAAGATTGGTTCGTAAATATCGGAAATCCTAGCATTTTACTACTAACTAGCAAATAGCCGGAGCTACTTTCCAAAGAGTCTGCGTATTTTTATTCATTATTTACATTTATAGTGCACTTTCATAATAATGGGTGATTTTACTAGTGCAACTGATCTGCTGTTTATTTTTCAACTAGATATTTGTTGATTCCTTTGATCGTAAGCGTTCAACGTGAATCAGTACCTTTTATCTCATTAAGTATAATCCCTCGACTTCCCACCCCGCCTCTTCCTTACTGCACGCATGCACGCACACGAACACGCTCACACGCATGTGGAAGTTGGCGCCTGCCATAGATGCTCACACTGTGAAGTCACCTCAAAGGGGAAACACCTTCCCTTCCAATTAAATAGCAAACAGCATCAGTGTCGCAGACCTGTCCTGAAGGCCGACAGAAATCCTGTTCACGCGGTCTGCTGACGGCACTGGCGAGTGGCAGCTGTAATTTCCTGCCAGCTGCCGGCCACCACCAGACGACCGGGCGCCGCGCTAATGAAGACACCGCCGACTGCCAGCGCACGCAGTTGTTTCTCTTGTGCTCACGTAAACCACGTCATTGACCCTCCGTAGTGCCACCTGACACTTCGGCTCCCACTGAACACCGTCTGGGAAATGGTAGTGGAGGATTATTCAACACTTACAGGCAGTGGCGGTGATGCCTGAATAACGGGTTAACTTGTCGGAAAACTTGCACAAGTTGGGATCAAGCGACTCCACTCTCGTTAGGCCAAAAGACGAGTTGCATCTGTCTTCTGTTCGCTTACTGAGACTACGAAATATGTGTAGCTGTAAAAGTATGAGATACCGTATCGGTACTTATCGTTTGTAGCTCCATACCGAAATCATCATCCAGGTGGTTCTTAGTTTGATTTTAGGCTATACTGACTGTGCAAAATCTCAGCTACCAAGATGGCGTCAGACCACGTGCAGGACCCTTATTTGAATAGCTCGCGCTTACATGAGTCGTATCACTAACAAACCAGCACCGTAGTCTCATTAAACGGTACACTTGCCTACGTCCTAACGAGAAAATAGGAGTTTTCACGCCTGTCTTGAGACATAAGATACAAGGAAAAGATTTTTTCCAGATGTGCACAAAAGTATTTTGTTTTGATGGGACAGATGAATACATACATTATAGATATATACGAACACGCGTACACATGCAAACGAACACAAAATCTGTTTATAAAATGCACTTACCACTTTTGTACTCCCAGGCTAAATGTGAACGATAAACACTATGAGCCGTTCCTGTAAAAGTTTCATCAAGCCTTAATAATAGTATTTTTAAAGGAAAAATCTTTCTCATATTCGGTTATTTCCTTTAAGTCAGCTCCATCACGAACACAAACAAGTTTCATCAAATACCTGGTTTGCGACAGACGGGATTTCCTCGCAAAACACACTGGGCGTGGTCTCTGCCTGGGCGGACTAAGTCCCCTTCAAGGCAGGTTATTTGGCTTTTCAAGCAGATTAACTCCCCCTCAGGGCAGCCCTGCTTCTCCAACAGTCTATGACTAAGTCGACCATAGCAACATCTCATGAACACTTTCTTGTTCTGTGTGGCATCAGTTTTGAAAAGCTTACATGCTGGTTACATAAAAACATACTGCTAATGCACATTCGACTTATCTGTTAAGAAATGATTTCAGAAACGTCCCCTAATTTTAAGAATATCTACGTTGACAGAAATACATATCAAGAATGCACACCAACACGCTGCACAAAACATTTCCTTGCACCCTTGACCAGTCTTGTAAACAGCCTAGCAAAAGTCCTAGAGTTGTCAGACTTGCTTACCTTTCCACCTCATTGTTATGTTCAAAATCGTTTTTAAAGCTTGCATCCTTATAATCTACATTTGCACTAATCAAGTTTCAAATCCACAAAACCGACAAGAAGTAACAAAAGAAAATATATTAACGCAATTAGCTTGAAACTTTTTGAACGCCCATAAATTCTTGCTTTGTAAGAGCTTGGAGTTAAAAAACAATCCTGCAGAGGGCGCATGAACATAAATCAGAACACAAAGTAGAGACACCAAAAAGAACAATCCACTTGGGACGTGAAACAAATGTGAGAAGGCAACCACACATGCGAATCGTTGCTGGTTGTCAGAAACTTTCTATAACGGCGTTCATTATTGGTCTTTGTCGTAGACCAACTATCGTTTGTAGATGACTACAAGTTCCGCTGGAGTAAGCTTTGAGAGGTTAGTGGCAACCGACAATTGCTCAGCTAAAAAACCGGCTGTTAGATTTTTTACACTTGACAACTTTCGTTTGCTGATGTAAAAGAAAATAAAACCCAATAAACAAACTAAAAACTAAGTTCAGGTGGTAAAATACAATAAAACACTCCTTACTGAAGAGTGGCATTCAAGGAATCTGTTGCTGCATGCGAATGTGCTATTACAAGATTCTGGCTGCTGTCCTAGGACAGAAACTAGCTACCTTCACACACACAAAGAGCGAGAGAGAAAGACTGTGACTGGACTAGCGGTTGATATTTGAAAGTAGAGAAGATTCGCCACTGACCACCGAGAAAATAAACGTCCCCAGTGTGACAGACATAACAAGGTCAAAGAAGTTTCCGTGACCCCGCATTTCACGATCCTTTTCCTCTAAAGTCATTGATGTTGATCGGAACTGCCCACCATCGTCGCCTGTTATCGGCTTGTACTAGGGAACAGACTCCACTGGCACTCTTGTAATTAACAAACAAGGAGGAAGACAGACAGGGAAAGGGAGCGGACACACATTGAAACGACAGATGGGAACCCTGAAACAGTCCGTATATTCAATATGGATCCCTGAATACAGAAACAATATTTAAACTATTAAGGAAATCTGTAGCTGCCTTAGCTCCTTTACGCTCGTATGACTATACAAGTGTTGTGGAACCACGAAAAGGCGGGTGCAAGAGTAGCTAAAGCACAGAGAATAGAGGACTGACTCGAATGAGACGAGGGCCAAACCGTAACGACCGGTGATGTCAAGCCCAGCCGCGACAGAACTGAGATGACACGTTACTAAAAAAGACCGTCCTCTGTTTGTATGGAGGAGAAAGTCTGGCCAGTACCCACTGAACGACCAGCGAAACGAAGCTGTTTGAATGTTCGTTTCCCCTACCTTCTACAGAAAAAACAAACGATGCTCGATCGACGTGCCATGCACCTGGTCGATAAGCCTCTTCTTAGAGTAGTCGGAGCTGTCATCAACTGCACACCCATTTCCGCCAGGCTGATCTCCATTAGCATCACATTATCACCACTGTTCACGTTAACGAAGATAACGAAGTGGAGGAGTTTTACGAAGAGCTGGAAAGGGTAATTAAAGCAGTACCAATAAAGGACATCCTTGTCGTACTCGGTCCAGACACCTACCATTAATGGACAAAACGGTAGGTAAATTTGGCCTTCGCGAAACCAATTAAAATGGTTACAGACTTCTACAGTTTTCACAAGGTCGCCAACTCACCACAACCAGTACCCCTCCACCACCACCACCCCCCAAAAAAGGTACTAGGACACAATGGCACTCTCCATATGATCCACTGAGCAGTAACCATGACCTTATCCCAACAAACTTGAAATTGAAGCCCACGAATTCTCTTCGGAGAAGGTGCTAGGCCCAATTTGGATGTAAATTGGCTGTCCTGAACATGGTGAACTGAAATGTATAGACACCCTCGCTAGAAACATCAAAGAGGTGCTACTTTTAACAGCCTAAGAAATGCTAGAGAAACGAAGGAAGAAGAAATAATCCTGGGTCGTAAATGGCATTCTAGATCTCTGTGATCAAAGAAGGGCATTGAAGAAAAAAAGAAAAAAGAATCTCGAAGCAGTTTAAAAGTACAAAGCAGCAAATTGCGACATCAGGAGAGGTAAAAAGACAGCTAAAAAAACTAGGTCGAGGACCAGTGCTGAACCACAGAAGAGGCAATAGCACGATGTGACAGGAGAACGTCCTACCAACTACCACAGACCCTCACTGGTATGTCAACACAAGACTTTAATCATCCAAGACAGCAATAGCCACTTGTTCATGCAAAGCAGTGCTGTATCAAGCCTGTGAACTAAATATTGCATCGGGGAAAGAAGCAAATACCTTTCCTTCTCTGTTCCAAAGAAACTGAGAACACAAAAGAATTTCCAAAGAACGGACACATTCCCTAATCATACCCCTTCTAAATAAAGGAAATAGTAAACGCTGCCCGACCTGCAGAACCATAAGCCCAATTAGCGACCCATGCAAATTTATGCTAAAAGTAACCAAAAGCCATCGCAAAAGAATTGCTAACAGAAAACAGACTGGCTTTTAGAATAGCCAGGAACACCTATCGTGATAGAAAAATGTACAGCTCCAGCAGGATTCATTCATTCAGGGATATTTGACAGAGTCTGGCATGAGTGTCTGGGACATGTAATGCGACAATTCGACATCAAAGAGGGTCTCATTTAAGTCATCGAAACGCTGTACAAGAGCACATTACTACTGGATGATCGAATGGGAGCTTTATTTTATCCAACAGCCAATATCCATCAAGTGTATCCCCCACTACTTCCATCGCCAGTACCGATCAACATCTGTTTAGAAAACATCATGCGAGAAATCTTTCATGACAATCTCATCCGCATTTCCATCAGTGAGAGGCTCAAATGCAACCTCCGTTTTGCAGATGATATTGATCTGATTGCAGACACCAACAACAACCTGCAAGACCTTCCCAACAGACTGACAGACAGTTTGAATGCATATGGAATGGAGACCAGCAATGACAAGAGCAACGTCTTGGTCAATGGCAGCGGCAAAGCTGAGTGGAGTACAGCTGGAGGAGGCGTTGTGTACTTGGGAGCTACCTTTCCTAAGAAGGCAGTTCAGCGGCAGACATTGGCAACAGCAACAGCAGCAAAGGCTATGCTGGACATGATTTGACGCAGCAACAGCGTAAGCTACAAAGACTGTCCAAGTCCCTCGAAGTTTCAATCCTACGCATGTGAGACGTGGATGCTGGTGGCTGATGTAGATAAGTATTCGAGAACAAGAGCCTGATGAAACTGCTCCATATCTCGTACAAGGAATATAAAACTAATGACTTTGTACGGAACACTGTCACCGGACTCGTAGGTCACGAGGAACCCATTCTCGCAAGTCAGACGGCGAAAGGTTGGTCTGGCTTAGTCATGTGACCCCGCATGACACTAAGACACCAAGTCCCTCAGGGTACCTTGGATGGAGGTCGACGCCGAAGTGGGCAGAAGAAGAACTGGCCTGCGAAGGTTCTGGGGTGGACTGGTAGTTCCAAGCAGGACCTGCTCATCACCGCTCTGGGCAGACCTAATTGGCGAGCCTTGTTAACTGATGCATCTATCGAGTTACTCCCTGTTCGAAGAGATTCGTGAGCAAACGAGTATGATAAATAGCGAGAGAAACGAGAGAGTGAGACAGCGATTTCTAAAATACCATCGCCGAGGTTGACTCAGACGGAAGTGACATGCCAAAACTTGCATCTGTGGGTTAAAATGTTCTGATCAGCTTGTACAACTGTAAAAATTATATAAACGCTACTGCATATTAAAAGTCAAATATCAGCATCATTTATCCATCGTAAGTTCAAATGTGCAGTCAGACCATTCATCAAGGCCGGTAATGCCTGTTATGCACTTTGATATCAAAGAAATCCTGGCTTCTCCTGGACAGGAATTAAGCGCAAGGGTTGATAGAGTGGATGGCCAGGCCTTGAGAAGCGCTCTTTCCTATTTAACTAGTGTTTTAGGGATGCTGATTCTTTTTCAAAAATGTTTTTATCCTGCTCCATCTCTGCTTCGCTAAACTATCATGACTGTCGTACCCACGCGTGCTGCCAGTGGCCTCACGTGACCCTGCGCAAATATATCAAAAGATTCGAGAAAGGACGGGAGGGCAGGGGAAGAGATGAGGCTGTTGATGTCATTAACGGAGCGCTGCGCTGTCGGGTCACCTAGCACCAGCAACAGGTTATCAAGTTCGCACCCTTACATTAGTGTTCATCATCGATGCATATGGCGCTATAGCGGTCGATGACGGTAGCAAGAAAGTTCCACAACTGAGCCACAAAAACTGTATGTAGCAATATTAAGGAAACAAGAAAGTCTACAACTAACCACACAAAGTCCTTCACTGACCCACTAGTTCCTCGTCACTGTAACCGTGATTAGGGAATCAGGAAAATCCATCACTGAACTACAAGTTCCCATGTTACTGGGATCTAGCATGTAGAAACTGTCATTAGACAATAAGTTCCTCCTTTTGTACCATGCATGTAACAGTGATGATACCGCAGAGTTCTACTAAGCACACTATTTTGTACTTTTTGAACCAGTTCTCTAGAAAAAGCATTTGGTACTGTAGTACCTGCTGAAGATGTATTTCCTATGACAGAACAGACAATGGTGCAATCATGGTAAAATCTGGCAGATATAGTATTTGGTGAATGACCTGAGATACAGTTTAGAACATGCTGTCTGTACTCTTAATGACGATGTAGATTCTGATGTGAACACCACTCATTGCCAGGTACGCATCACATTGCATTTTGCTCCGAGGTTTTTTACTAATTACTGTCTGTCTGACTGCCTGTCGTCCTGTCTCTGTATCTGGCCTAGGAAACTATCTTCGGCAGAAATAATCCTAGAAGCATCATCGACAGAGTGTCACTTGTCAACAACTGTCGCTGGGTCTCGCCACTGAAAGTTCTTTCTTCATTATGACTAGTGATGGATATTGTCAAACGAACTATTAATTCATTTAGAAGACATTTATTTTGGCAAGTTTCAATCTGGTTTTCGCCAAAGACGCGCGTCAGGCAAGAAAGTGAGTCGGTAATTCAATCTTGGTGGTGAGAGATCAATAACGCGAGGTCTAGCGCTGTTAGGTAGCTCCACTAGGTCCAAGGACCGTTCCCATGCCCACACAACTAAGTCCCATATAAACATAGTAATGAAGCATGATCCCTTAGGCAACTAACCTCTCCCACACACTCTACGTCCTTAAAGAAAATAAGTACTTTTCAAATAACTGCCACAACGTACGAAGACATCTTCCAGGGTTCTTAATAAAGCCTTAATTCCAAAGATTCAGAGCGACCAGAAAATTCGAAAACGACTAAAGGTATAGTAAAGGCTGTGACGGCGGGAATAAAGCTGTGGTGACGGTCCAAAACGCTTGAAAATTATTTGTTATGATTGCAGCGCACGAGAGAAATCTTTAAACATGAAATCAAATTAATCGGTGGCATTTCATTTTTTGTGTTTGTGTGTTCTTAAATTTCTAGTTCTGATTAAAATTTAAGATGTAAAAGTAAAGATTTTATTTTTTCAGACCAAATCCAGTTCTACCCACTCGATAATTAACATCTTGACAGTACACAGGCACAAGCCTCTACACAGTAGAGTTTTTGACAGAGTGAAAATGTTTGTGTATGCCTGAGCGCGTGAGAAAGGGAGATTCAAGGACAGAGGAGGGAAGAGGAGAACATAAGAGTTCATAACCGTGAACATACCCTAACGATGGAATGCTCACTGATGTGAGAACTAACTGCTATCGCGGAGGAAGATCAATTTTTCGGCATGACCAGCAGCTAGTGCAGCACGAAGGTGCGCCCCATCAGCCACACAACAATCCCAAATAACTTTTTTATATCCTTAAAATGTGCATCGCTCCGAAATGAGGTCTCGGTGACCTTACATATGGCAGACCATGCCAGCGTTAACCCCTTCTCGCCCTAACCTCATTTAGCAGTCGAGTACAACTAAAAAAGGAAACGAAACTGAGAATGCGGTTCACGGAATTCTGGGATGCGATAAAGGAGCGTTCATATATCCCTTCCATACATAAATGTGCCCATAATGTTCAGAAGTGAGCGGAATGAAAAAAAGAAGATAGTAAACCAGTTCTCGATCCATTCTTGCTGGCTAATAGCCAGCGTGTGAATGTATACATGACATACAGCAAAATCGTGTCAAGAAAATAATAACTTTTTAGTGCTGCAGTTAAATTCCCATGTTATGTAAATTTTATTGTAATTTGTTTATTTGTGAACACGGACTATTTCAGTAATCTCATGATGCATGAAATAGTCTTTGATCTAGGTCTGCTGCTGGCACATGTATTAGAAAATAAATTATATATACATATATGTATTTATATAAACGCATACCTATACCAGTGAAGTCTAAAGCATTTACACGAGTAAAAGGAAGCAAGCGCGAAAAAAGGGTTTGCTAGTATATACTCTGTCTACTCTGGGATTTTTCTAATTAATAGAATATATTTTACAGACTCCAAACAGTTGTATCCCTATGCTTTTCATAGGAGCATATTTTTTGCGTACCTAACTAAAAAAAAAAGACGGATTTGGGGTGACTTGGAGGACAGCAGTGCCAGGAAGGCTGGAATTGTACACGTTGCAAAAAGTGGCGAAACTACAGGTTGACCAAATATAGCCGGCTAATTTTTCAGTAGACAATTGTGTATGGCCCACGAATGACATAAATATCACAATGGCCCTTGGATGGAAAAGGTTACCTACCGCTGCTTTAAAAGAAATAAGACCTAGCAAACACTAACCAGCAAAACATGCACGTAGGCACCCACCCACGCACGCGCCTACACCCAGCGCGCGTGCACACACATGGGTCATTAACTGTACAACGCGAAATAAAACGGCCTTACAAATAAAACGACCCTAAAGCAACAACATTTGTATGAATCACCACCAATTTAAAAAAGCTTGCAGACAAAAAGAAACTAAATGTAGCTCACCTCACCAAGAAATTAAAAATGGCTAACAAGCGTTTTCAAATCGATTTCCTCCGAGCATAAAAGAAGTTGCCCGTTTTCTGTTTCAAATGCGTCAAGAAGGAAAAAAAAAAACCCCGATATCGCTTCACGCAATCGTAACCTTTAGCTATGGCCACAGGCAGCATGTCATCAACACCTCTTGAGGCCTTCAGGTCTAAGAACCGCAGTGGGGCATCCACAATTAGGCTGGAGGCGTGAAAGCGCCAGTGGCAGGTACTAGGCTCCCGCCACGTCACTGCTGCACCTAAACGCCTGTCTCCACCTCTGTGTGAGCAGGTGATGAAAAGGCCCAAGAGACCGGTGGCAAAGTTCCCCCCTAAGTCAAGTGCCTCATAGTTATACGAGTTGTATAGCACCTCCCTAAACAACTGTGGCGGGAATGTTCTTTAAGACTCTTCACTCCACGAAAACATCGTTAAGTCTGCTATCGAAAGCAACATATCATAATTACAGTCACTAGAAAGAGCCCCGGCCACAAATGCAATAACCTCAGTAAATTGTGTTACACAGCATTCTAGATGACAAAGGGATCCGCAAGCTGCCTGTAGAAGGCTTGCTGGTGTACTCGCCAGAGAACGATGCGCTCCACACGCTCTATCATGATATAAAAGCCAGAACATCCCTACCTCTAATAATTCAACAATATGTGTTTGGATAATTCAATAAGAACTAGAGTAAACTAAACGCAGAATATATTCAATGTATTATCAATTTTTTTTTTTTAAACTACCGATTTTTCTAAAAGTTTCATATCTGATCCAGTATTATAGGATCTGCATGAGTTCTAATTCCTCATTTAAAAAACCTGATAAGGCTACCATTTCAGCTATTCGACTAATTGACAAATAGATTAAATACACAGTTAATCAAGAAAAACTGTGGAAATCTACATGGTAAGCACACCACATTCCTCACGGACAACACAAATCACAAAACTGTTTCTTTGACAAACGATTTTGTTTTTCAGGAAAAAAATTAAACCGAAAGACCCCATTCTGCTTTCATGGGAGTTGAAACTAAATAATATTTTATGGTACTGTTACTTCAAACCATACATCTCGATGTAAAAAGTGCTTCCTGCGTAGACAGTACTGACAGAAGATGAACGGCTCGCCCTTCCGAGCCGGAAGATGTGGAAGGTCATGGGACTATCATTTCGCAGAAATTTTCGGGCAACGAAACATAGATCAACCCATACTACAATGCAAGCTAAAACGCGAAATGGCAAGTATACTATCGTCAAAAACACGAAAGTCATTAATTCAGTGTGCGTGTGGGGGAAGGGCACATCTATCGCAATCGTCACATCTTTTAATGACAATGACCAACTTTATTTGTCCCAGTGGATAATTTGAAGATGGGAAGGTTCTCTAGTCAGAAAAGTAAAAGAAATAAAAATAAGAAATAAAAGTTCGTTGCAAGGTGCAGCGTTAAGATGTTAACAGTGAAAAATATGAGCAAATGAAAAGAAAAGTTATGGGCAAGTGACAATCATATATACGTATATAAATTAAATCAAGGATATTCATGTGCGCACCTACAACATCACACACAAACACACAGACTGACAATTCATCTGAGGTTGATCAGCTACACTGCAGATGGCACAAACGATTTCAGGTGTCTGTTACTTTTACATACACGCATGGAATAACGATCACCTGAGCTTAATACTACAAATTATCTTGTTAGTACATGTTCAGGTATTGACAAAATGCGTGAAGCTTTCCTGTTTGTTGATAACAAAAAGAAGCTAAATCCCTCTGTTTGATACCAATTATCTTAGAACAGATGTGGGCAATATTGTTCAGACTGTTCCTATCATGGACAGAGAGATTGCGAAGCAGCATACAAATGAAAAAGATAAAAGATCACAAATGATCCTGCACTGCATACAAAACAACCAAAACCATGTAACTAGCTTTCTCTTCGATCTAGTGAACAGCATAAGTTTAATATTTGTGAGTTCCAGCAACAAATTGCTGAAGCTAATAAAATAAAAATTAAAAAACGCTGCACGATTTTGGGCTTTTTTGTCTTTTTTTTTTTTTGGGGGGGGGAGCATATACAGTACCTGACCTAACTCTTAAAGTGGACTGTTTGGTGTCATGAGATAGACGGTCATACCTGTCTGCATCAAGTTTACTGCTAGGAACATGCAACTAAAGAACAGGAAGGCATCAATTATATCGTCAGACTTCGTGTCAGATTGTTGGTTTCACAAGTGAGAGGCGTAACGATTTCTCTGAAATTGCTTTGTGAAAGAAATGCAAAAAGAAAATATGTGATTGCAAATGGTCTTAAAAACAGACATCAAAGCAGCAATTGATTAAGTAAAAACTGCTAGTTTGCATAATGGAAAATGCAGATGTAAGGGATCGAGGTCTCTCGCAAATGATAAAAAAGGGAATGGCGGAAAAAAGTGTGGTCTTTAGGTGAACATCACAGTGCCAACGAAAGAAGAAATTTCTGACGTGCCTGATCGCATTAACACTAAAAGGTCTATTTCGCGAGAAAAACAGATTGAATTCTCCATTAAGCATCATAGCAATGCAACAAGCCACTGTAATGAGCACTACCAAACAATCACCAGCAAGGCACTGCAGTGAATAATAATATCATATTACTTCAATGAACTGCACCGTCAAGCCACTACCGGCAACCATAGCATTACTCAGCAATGAACCACAGCACCAAGCCCTGCAGTCAACCCTAGCAACCGTTCACTGCAACACATCCCTGTAATGAACCACAGCACCAAGCCCTGCAGTAAACCCTAGCAACCGTTCACTGCAACACATCCCTGTAATGAACCACAGCACCAAGCCATGCAGTAAACCCTAGCAACCGTTCACTGCAACACATCCCTGCAATGAACCACAACACTTCGCCAATGAAGTTGTGGAAGTATACAGCCACGCACATAAGGAAATTACGAAAATGGAAGGAAACTACACATAGAGATGGTTGCGGACGATTTTGGAGAATTATGCATGCATGTGACCTTCACCCCAATTTATGGGTTTAACCTTTTCTATTTTCGACGTGTGCTATTCGCTATATGTATCTAAATAATGCTTACTACAAAATAACTTGCCGAAACATTCTTAGAAAACTACATGCAACCACAGTTTGAAACGCCCAACCTTGTTTCACAGTGAATTTTCTAACCACAGCAAACTAGAATGTTGTGAACGGGAAAGTTCGCAGCAGACGATGGGCGCTTCGAGTTTTAGCGTATTGTAATGTACTTCATTAGCATTAACATTGTTTTTACTTTCAGAGATTTTTATTCTACAAAATGTCAATACGAAGATAAGTAATCATTCTACTACTGAATATTCATTTTTATAAATTAGGCTAAGTTTTAAGTTACATCAAAAAACATCAAAAGAGCTGGAGGCAAAAATACATTATTTTAAAAATTCGTCGCTCCGTTCTCAAACACAATGAAGTCATAATTTTAAATAACGGATAAGTGATATCAAAGAGGCACGTAAAGTATGTTCAACATTAAACCAAAATAACTTTTAAGAATTCATTTTTTGAATGAGATACCATTACAGATAAAGATATGCCCATGTTTATAAAATTGTCAAACTTCTGAAATAAACCGATTTTAACCAATACTATGTAAAAAGAATAAGAAATGGAAAATCAAGCATGACTTTCTCATGAAAAGGAGAAATGCCTGACCCTCCCTCCCTCCCATGATCTACTAACCAATTTTTAATTACTTGATCAACTTTAAAGGTAAATAAATGTAAATTACAACAGGTGTGTCCTATGTTTACAGAAATAACCATTTTCTGGCAGATTTATTCAAAACGATATACTACAACAGTATCATATCAGTACATCTTGAATACAACATCAAGGAATGTGAGCTACAGTAGAAGACGACACGTATTATATCTTATTGCCTGCTCTCTTGTTGCTCGTCTTCATTGCTTGATGTTTTATGTGCAAAATGTTTATTTTATTGCCCTCTAAAGATTGGTTTAACACTCTTGGTTTTGTGTCCTGATTTAATGTAAAGGGCTGAACTGTAACTCTCCGATGGTCCCACTCTTGTGTAACTGTGGCGCTGTCAAGCTTATGTTCTTGTTGCTAAACACGTTTGCGCTTCGTTGGTGAACATTTTGGAAATAAGTCTGCTCCTTTCTGAGCGTAATATTCAGGACAGGATGTAAGCTTTGCCAATGTGTAGAGATGTGCACTATTTGCGCCATGCAAACATGTCCTACACATTTTGTTAAATCTATGTGTGAAAACAGACTAGACAAATCCTAACAGAATCCCTGCAATGTTTGAATCGAAGTACTGAACTTTATAAATTTCTGCGCAAGTATTTCATGCGTCTAATTACGAAAAGGTCCAACAATACAGTATTCGCCATTTACTTATCTTTAAATACACGTTTTGTGCTTAATTAGGCTTAGTCATATGATCTTTCTTTCTTTACTATTATTGGTCGTTTTCAGTTGTAACCACTTACGTGGCTAGTTTTTAAACGTGAAAGAAAGAATTAGGTAATCGTCAAATAGATACTTTCAAGACTGATAGTTAATGCAGACTGAGAGTCTTCGCTATGATATCAGCCGCCTATGGTCACAGCTTCAGTCGATGGAGAACAGTCCCCACAGAAAAAGAGATGGCGCCAGCTCCGATGAGAACAAAGATCGTCACCACCTTAACACAGTAGATGTGTGTTCATGTGTGTTCGACGACAGCCAAAAGGTCAGCTATCAAAAAAAAAAAAAACAAACCCACTCGGTTACACGAGAAAGAACAGGTTCTAGGGGACTTGGATTTGCTTGTGTGAATGCACGCCTGTATCAGTATTTGACGAGTTCGTGGCCACAGCACTTTGTGAGCAAAACACTAACGAATCCAGTTTTTATTCTGCGTGTTTACCTACTTTTTAATGACAATCCCACAAAAAGGTTTGCAGTCTTGAACCATTTTATTTCTGTTTTTTTCAAGGGATGGTTAGTCAAACTGCAGCCTTTCGTCTGCTTGAGAATCCTTCCAAAAATACAAAGTGGTCATAACTTTATTAATCTTTAGAGTGTCTTTTCTTAAGACTAATTTAAGCAAAACTCAGAACTGGGCGAACTTTCGACTCTCTTCAAGAAGAAGCAGACTATTTCATTAGAATATGCTGTTCTGTGCAAAGAGCTTATTCAGTTCTGAACTTAGCAATAAAAGTTGTCATTTTACTTTGTGCCTTGATTGTTGCGTACCCGGTGAACTAACTTGAGGGTTCTAGGGAGAATAAGGAAAGAGCCCTATGTCCAGATTCTCCTAAGAAACTGAAAACACTTTTACAAATTATTCATTGAAAGGCTGTTAAACATGAAGTCAAGAAAAAGAAAACATAAAATGTTAATGTTCGCTCTCACTGGCTCAAGGTTTTCATAAACTGTCCTTTCACTCTATCAGACGTTCATATCTTTATTCTCCCATTTGATGTGTGTCATTATCGTTTGTGTAGTATGTTGAGCTCTCTACTCTGTGAGGAAATGTGCTAAGTGCTCTTTATCATCATTATTACATCTACTAATGCAACGTGCTAGAAATCCTGGCGCTTCAAACTTTAACACTTGAGTAAGAAAAATTACTTACATATTTCTATGAAGTTTGCGGACCTATAGGCAGTTTGCACTGTATTGGGGACTTCGTTATTTCAATCTGCGACTTTGAAAATTTCGATGTAGTAGTTATTCGAGAAAAACGACAGCTGTACAAAGCATCTCCTGTCTTGAACTAGAAAACACTTCTAACAGTTTATATGTGCACGGGGACACACACATTTATATATATATGCACAGGAAGATACACACACAGGGACACGTGCGCGCACAGAAAGATATACACACATGCACATGGACACACAGAAAGAGAGAGTCAACACTCCTTGTATCTGCTCGTGTGAACAGGTCCAGTCTCTTTGCATTTTATTGTTCCAAAGATTGCACAAGACAGTTTAAACTGAAGCAGGTCCAGACTCGAGCTCGTGTCAACCTGGCGACCATACCTGTCGTCTCCTCCAGACCAGACTCAGGGTCTTGGTGGCCGTCGAAGCGTCAAAAGTTTTATTTTTCTGTCAGCGGTCGACGGTCTTGTGTCTAATCGAAAGACTCTGTGACAGTCTTATAAAAACAAAACTGTCGAGACACGAGACATCATCAATAATGGATATTACGGCCTGAAACATGATTCGGGCCTCCCAGTGATGAACCAGACTTGTGTGACAGGATCCTGTTAGGATATATCCTGCGCTCTGTGCCAACGTATGGCTAGTGTTAGAAGAGGCATGACTGTGTTGTTTAGAAACACCTTGACTAATTCGGATACTTTTGTCAGTTGTGCTCCAGGCCAAAATGTTTATTCTTTCAAATTTTTCAAGTTGTCTCTGTACCAATGGGCAGTATTTTATGGTCCTCAGCCACTAGCCAAGAAAAACAAACGTAGCAACATAAAGTTTATTGACGAGCTCCATGAGTCCCTGCCCTTTATAAACAACACATTGCTTTTGGTGTTCTAATTGCTGTTGGTGACTTGACCCATTGACCAATCTCTCTGCTTCTACTGTTAAACAACTGTGCACGTCTCTACCTAGCGTCTTGGGCACACACTTTGCTGGGTTATCACACGATCCGTCGATTGTGCTCCCGGTTCATGATAGCGCGAGGCCCGACAATTAGGGTGTATCTTTCTAACGTCAGTACGTTTGTAACACTTATCAATTCTGCCTCCACATGTGAGATATTCCAGCTAAGTGGCTGGATGATAGATGATGCATGCAGCGGACTGCCAAGTTCGTCCTTCTGCAGCACTTGCGCAGTCATACTGCGACTTTTTTCGGGCCTTTTCAACACACAAACACAAAATCAGACATGATCTTGATGTTCTTGCTCAGCCATCAACCGACAGGCGTGCTGATACTCCCTAAGATTCTTTCAAACCCCTTTCAGTTACGTTAGGTTGAGAGTGCCGCCTTCTCTTTAGCCTTTTTTTCCAGCGTAAACATAAGCTTCTGCCAACAATTACATCTACTTAGAATACTTATCTTGCATTTAAAGCTCTTTTATGCACACACTGACAAGACCACATTTTTAACAAATCAAACCTTAATTCCGATGTTTTGAAAAACTAAGGACTTGTCATGCAGCAGCTCATGGGTCACGTGAAGGATAATGATCTTCTCGAGTCTTACCAGTCAACCTACAACAGTGAGACAGCCTTAGTTCGAGTGGTGAACGACGTCTTAAATGTTTCTGACCATAGTGATGTCTCGTTAGTCTCAATTTCTCTCTTCGGGACTTATCTGCCACATTGGATACCATTGACTATTAGAATGGTTTTCATCAACATCTTGGGGTTCGGTGCAAGACATCGTTTGTTTTCGATCATACTTCACCCATCCCGCAGTTACTGGAAATGCTTAGTCTACCCCTGCTATCTTTTCTGTTTTCCAGAGGTTCATATTGGTGTTCTCCTTAGGGCTTGTGGTCATCTATATCATCTCTATGCGGATGACTATATTGTACAATGCCGCTGGTTTTGCTGACGGTATTGGGTCGGACTGAACGAGGTGGGTAGCCGAGTGATTACAGCGCTGGCGTCCGAGCTGAGACCGCGCTGGTTCGATTTCCGATTAGCGCAGAAAAAGGAAGGTAAGGCAGCGAGAGAGAGGAGATGGCCCCGAGAAAAGTTAGGTCTGACACCTCAATGAAAAGGTTAGGGGGGATGACCTTTATCCTTTACCCCTTAAAATGGATGCTGATCAGTAAGCTAAAACTGAATGATGATAAAACTGGAGTCATCCCGATTTCCACACATAGATATATAGCTATACTTCCACCTCCAACGAATTGTGAAAATTCCTAAGTATCTGTCTCTGGATGCAGCCAACAAACTCACAGTGTCGCTCATTCTCTCCACAGTCGATTACTACAATGCAACTTTTTGCAGACTGATTGAGGTGCATCTGAAAAAATTCAGTGAATTCAGGATTCCTCCACCGAGCTGCTCAGAACACTCAGTCTTCCGATCAGGGTACGCATGTACCAAGTGGTATCCCTGTGGGTTTGTTTTTTTTAATGTTTTCACTGTGGCATTTCCCCCCACCCTCTTTTTTACTCTCTTTAGCAGAACAAACCATCACGGATGTTTTATCTCAGGACACATTCTGCTCAGCTTTCTAAAGTTCTTTCTTTTGACCTTTTTTGCAGTAGTTGGACCCCACAGCTATGAATTCCCTGCCAGTCCTCTTACGGCGTACACAGACACATATGGAGCTGTCAAAAATATTTTAAATAACATCTTTTCCAAAACTCCTTACGAGATTGACTCCACAAGCGCGCGCACGTGTGTGTGTAGTACGCGGTGAGCAGCTTCTAGCCAGAACCAGGCACAATAAAAGAATTATTTTATTACATGTGCCATTTCCCCCGCGTGGAATGTATAATCCCTCTGGCATAGACAAACTACTGCAGAAAATGTCAAGTCTAAAATTAGCCAGCATTTCTATCAGAGTACTTTGAATATAAATACACGAATTTTCAGGCAAGCTTTAGAAATACTAAGTCTAGAAATAAAGACGTTTTTCAATCGGAAACATTGAAGTACTGAACCTCAACCGTGAGCTAAAAATAAAATTAACAAACCTTCAAGCACAACCACACAATTCAATATTATCGTTAAGAACTCTTGTGAATGTTCTGAACTGTGGCTTGTGGCACGGATCCACAAACATGTTTAAAAGTTCTCAGCTGATTGGCAAAGTCATTGATGCGTCTATTGCTTCACCCACTTAAGTATCGTTTTAGTACATGGTTACAACACAAACAGTCTACATCAGGGGTGGGCAATTAATTTTCCCAAGGGGCCGCATGGGATGGTTTTAGAGGGCCGGACTAATATAGTTAACTCAGTTTTACCAAATACTGTATATATAGTATATATACTGGCGGGCGGGCCAGCGGGTGGGCCGGTCAGAGACAGGAGGCGGGCCGGCCTTTGCCCAAGGTCTGGTCTACGTGGAGGTTACCACCGTTCTTGTAGTTTTGGCGTGACAGCCTCTTTCTCTTTTTGTGATGAATCTGTCCGTTAGCACATGCCAGACATTCCGAGTCGCGTCTTTTAAACCCCAGCAGAGCTCGCGTAGCGTTGTAATTCATAAAAGCTGTCGTCTGCTTGAATATAGATGTGTTCAACTGATATTTCAGAAATGAAGAGTGTATGCCAGCATGTTAGTGCCAAGATGTAATTCTGACCTTCTGGGGGAAACAAAGTTACTCATGAGGTCACAAAGAAAGCGCTACTGTTTTTAAGATCATTATTCACCACATTTGCACAACTACAGAACCATGTGATGTTTTAAAAGAAATGAAAATTAGTGTAGATATATGACAGATAATCGCAATTATAAAAGTAAATACCATCAAGCCGCCATCATCCAGAAATTAGGTCTTCCAACGGCAAAACAAAAATTTATGAAGAGTAGAAAAAGTATGACTATGTGTGTGCTCGCGTGCGGGTTCGTTCGCTCGTGGACAGCAGTTTGTTTTACCTTCTGTCAAAAATATCTTACTGCAAAACAAGCCTAGAAACTCAGAACGTTCTCCAAGAGAAAGCTTTGTCAGCTGAAGGGTTCGAGCAGAACTGATACGCGTGCTTCTGTCAGCGAATACTGATGGACCTATACTATCTGCTAAAGCACACAGCTAGCAAGCAAATGGAGGTGCAATCCTAATCGAAAAGCAATTGGGCTGGAATCCTGGTTGAAAGCATGCCGCCCTGTCAATTGTTGTCAGTACTGGAAGTGCTGAGCGAGGATAGCACTTTGATGGAATAGGGTTCTCTCCGTCCTTTAGCCCACACTGTCGATCCTTCCTTTCTCTCAGTCTACAGGAGCTTTCCCTCTCTCTTCCACCTCTCTCTTTCGTCCTCTAAGACCCATAAGCCATCTGTAAGAAATAATCTTTCCTGCAGGAAGAAAATAAAGAAATGAAATACTCCAAAATCTTGTATCTCTTATTCCTGACACTGCACTAACGTTTGTCTGCTACTGTCGGCAAAAAGAGATATGGGTTTATAGCGTAGAATTGTGGGCTTGCAGTTCCATTCAAAATCAGAACACAGTGGATACAAGCTAACTGCTTTTGTACAGATGTACCAGAACTAGTCTGCAAGCATCCATCGTCTGACTTCCTCGTTATCAGCTCGGAACACTTTTCTCAGGGCGCTAGGAAGCGCTGGAACCAAATTCACTGAGGTGAGAAACATTGGCCTTGCGCCAAGTGACAAAAGTAGCTGAAAGAAGAATTTCATGTGGCGGGGGAAGAAAATTCTGATGTTTACCACCAAGGATAGACCCAGACATTTCGCGAGGCATTCATGTCTTCACTAACAGGGGCATATGTGCAAATCCCATGTGATTCGAGATCTTTGCAGCCATGCCTTGTTCATGTTTTTAACTCTCCACAAAGCACATAGAACTAGGCAATCGGAATGAAAGTTTTACTTTTAGTCAATTATTTCCACTGAAAGCCATGGAACTGCTGTCATCTGGTCGTGTATCTTTTGCAGCCAATACCCTCGGCTGTTTGAAGACGTTCGCAGCATGACTTTTCCTGTTGCCTGCTCATTCGATGTGGGCAAGCATTTAATAGGCGCCTGCAAGCTACGGATCACACGCGGCCCCAAGGCTTAGTGTCATAATATTCTGGACTTTTTATAAACGTGCGTCTGGACGGCTCCTGCTTCCTTCTGGCTTTAAGATTATGATTAGGGACTGATTTTAGAGAGGAAGACAACAGAGTTAATTGCAATAGATGAGCTATACTTCCGTCGTCTTGGCCCATACTAAGTCTTGCTAGCAAATGTGTGCAAGCAGGCAGTACTGTCACCTACTGAGTCCAAAATATTTACGGACAAAAGTATTGATCACACAAAATCGTTGAATGAATTTTTCATATGGATCACACCTAAATCTTATTTCAGAAATTAAAATTCCGAGGAGACCATTTTTCCATCCATACCGAATTGGTCTTAGAAACTCATAAGAAGTAGCTTTCTATCAGCCAACCCTGAAGAATTCATTAACTCTGTTAGTCCAGTTATCCTCTCACACTAGCTGGGACATTCTGATCCAATGACAATGAAGATGAGATTTGAAGCAACGCGTCAGAAGATTAGCCGATGTCGTAAACGAACGTGAAAACTAAATGTGTTCATCGGTTATCAATCTTAGAAGGAAGGAACAAGGCTACAGATCACAAAGAGTGTATCTCGCATCCCATTTATATAGAGCCGAACAACGCTTGAAGTGAATAAAAGAGAAAAGGGGAATGGAGTATTTATGATGAAATGCAATTTTCAATGCAAGGTTCATGGAGCTAAAATCTGCTCTAAGTGACAAAAATTAAAATTGTAATATAATAGTACATTGGCCATCTAAAAATGTTGAAAAATCTAAAATTGTGGCTGTGTGCTTTGTTCTGTGGTCAGTCACGAGAAAAAAGGATAGCTGGAAGAAAGGGGAATAGTGGAGGGAGTCAGACACCATCTTTCCACACCAGAAATTATTCATAAGACCCTACTTAACCAGTTATTATTATCGAATATTCAATTATCGTAAAATTTTTTAATATGATCAACGAGTAAGCATCTCCCCGTAACTTGAAGACTAGTGGATTTCTGACAATGAGTATCATTGAAATTAAGTTTTGCATGCTCTGCCAGCGTTCGGCCCGTAAAAGATCAATAAAAAAAGACGAAATCACAACGATTATTCTCGAATGCTCATAACAAGCATCCTCGCTTCACTCATAATCAATGAAGATAAGTGATTCTAAGATGGGCATAAGCTCTGACATAGAAGACATTCACCCTTTCGACACAGTGGTCGAATAACGTCTGCCTCACTCTTGTGGCGTGTGTGGTTTTAAGGTTCCTCAGGCTTCTCGAAAAATCGGTCACCATTATGCTCAGATATAACAACCTCTGCATGGGCTTAGATGAAGTGCTTTTGCAGAATTGGTTTGTCAAAATGGAAGTACACGCAGCTATAATTGACAGCATTCAATGAGGAGAATGCCAAATGCATTTTGCACTAAAAGCTAGCTTCAGTGGTCGCCACTGAAATGTTGCGATTGTCAAGTGATCGGCATGGAATCAGCCAATACTGTAGTACCTGTATATTTAGTTCACCTTACCAGGACCGATATTCAACATGACTCGGCTATATACAAAGACTTGACGGCCCTTGAGTTTCAATTATTTGCACTACTAATTAAAATATGCAAAACAAACAAAACATGAGCGGATTTTGTAACATGGGGTGTGGACCTATGATTTATAGGTATCCAACACTGCTGAAGGCATTTGTGGGAATGTTCTGATAACTGACAGATAGGAGTCCCTCATCTAATGTCATGATAAATTATAGCCCTTGCTTCTACACAACACAACAATCAAACAAACCTACACTCTATGCAAAAACAGTGTCAACAAAGATCTGGTTTATTTATGAGATATGAAACCCTTCGTATAGCAATATTGCTACATCTCCTACTGAAAATGTTTAAAATATAACCAATTGATGTTGCTAGAATGAATGGTGATGATGCCTGTCTTTCACAACAGAAGCTTCAAGTGCAGTGGTAATAAAAAAACCCATAAAAATTCATTTGAATTTTATTTAAAAAATAATGTTGCCCACCAAAAAAACAAAAAACTATAATAGGGAATGTAATTTGAGATTCTGTTTCAGCATCTCTTCCTAACTGCAGTAAAATATTAGCAGCACAAAACCATTAAACATCCTATCATGACAGTACCAGCTGCTGTGTTTATTTATGAACATAAGTGCTGCAGTAACTGCATGTTACTGAATAACAATAGTCAGTAGAAGGAACCTGAGTAGCAATGTTCTATGGACAGCAGACTGGTGTCCATGTGTTTTATTATCATATAACATTTTTTCATCCTTGTTTTCTTTGTGTTTTCCAGTTGTTGCTTTTTTTTTTTTTTGTTAGAGTAAGTGTAAACAACTAATGCAGTCTAATTATCTTTGATTGAGTGAATGCCCTATAGTGATAGTATACTGATGCAAACAGCAGAGTTACTTTGTAACTTTTGCTAAAAAAAAGTCTATAGTCATCTGTCCTACTTACCTAATGTGAATGTGATACATACACTAACAATTTTCTCCTTAAGAAAAAAAAATGTGTATTGAAAATTCACATTTTCTCTGCTGTTTGGGTCATCCAGAAAATGTAGTGATATTAGTTATATGTAGAAAATATCTTGAACGTTGAAATGATGCTACAGTCACATTGAAAAACCATGAGGCATGAGGTTTGTTGATAACAGGGGCATAACTGATGGCAAGGGAAAATACAGTAGGCACTTGGTTATTAGACAAGTGCACAATCTACTATAACAGGTCACACTCTATGTCACTTACTGAGTTACTTTTTTCCCAACCATAAAATTAATTATCTTTAAACTGCTACATAATACTTTTTAAAAATGCCTTCATAACATAATTCATGCATCAAATAAGTTTGTTGATGTCATCTTTATAAAGCTTGGATAGCAATTGTAAATGTTATACTGGATCTGAGTGAATGGATCCTGAATCAATAAATTGTTAAAGATTGGTTTCCTGTCACAATAATTTCTTCTGCTTAAACATGCAAATGATAATTATAATCTTTCCCTTAAATTTCATTACTTATGTCCTCTGTATGAACAATTAAGATGCACTCTCCAAATGTAATTTTACTTCCTTCCAAAGCCATACCAGAATTTCCTGGGTATATATGCAGCAAGTGTTTAACATCCGTGTTGAATTTCACTGCATGCTCAGCTGTGATTGTTTCTGTTCACGAGTATGTAAATGATAAAGTTAGTCAAATCTTACCTTCGCCGTTGGCATCAAACGATGTCCTGCGAGTAGAATGACCTGTTCCCATTGTGCAGCCAATCTTGGATGTCCTTGTTTCCGGCGTGACCACTGTTGATAACAGTGGTCAACATCCGTGTCACGCTTGAAGTCGCCCAGATGATGAAGTTTTCACGAAGACGTCTCACGGTTTACAATCCAAAAGTCAAAGACAGGGCGATACTGTTGATGCTTCTTCATGCTGTCAACCCGAAGGAGCAAACTCTTTCTCGCTTTGAAGTTTCCATGCATGCCAAAGAAGAACTAGCATTACTAATGTCGAAATCTCTCCTCATCCAACGCTCTCTTGCTTTCTCGTCGGAAGTTCATTTCAAAGTAGGCATTCGCTGTTAACTCTTGAAATCAAGCGATGCTCGAGTTTGCTGTCCTTGTATTGTTAAGCAGCCTACATCGCACAGAAACTGTGAACTGTACCACTGCAGCCAAAGTGTGTCGTCTGCTGCACCAACGTTTGAGCCAAAGCAGTCAATAGTCACGTGACGCAGTACGCTCAAGAAGGATACCATGTGATGTCTGCCATGTGATCTTGATTTCCATGGTGATTGGACAACATTAGCTGCCATTTTTGTTTACATGGAGAAATCTTTGAAATGAAATGACTGTTCCGTCCTCGTCATACTTTACAATCCTCGCACGATTCAACAATGTTACATTTGAGAAAGGATATTGCTTTATAATAAAGTCATACGCGCAGAATGTCATCACAAATCATGGCGCTGTCCACAGAAAACGAACAGAAATCTGATCTGTTGAAGGGTGAGAGAACACCATCTTCAGATTATGATTCGAGTGAGCTTGATGTTTGTGATGAACAAGAAGAGTCAGCAGATTCTCGGACAGAGACCCCAGCCGACACTGCATTTGCTCGCACTAAGCGAGAAGAGGAAGCTGTGTTGACATGCATTCAGCAAGCAAGCGCACTAAACAGTCCTTCCGTAGATCTCAGTGGTAAACGCCTGCTCGCTATTCCGGACGAATTGTTAATAATGGGTAATCTGGAGGTGAGGAAAAACGCCTAATAAAAGGTGTTCTGGAAACTTTGACAAAGACAACCATTAATATTGTGAAGGATGCAAGCACTGGTAGCATACAGCAGAGAATATATAGTTGGCAGCAGTTGCGAATGATGGATTGGTTTTCCAAATGATTACATTTTTTGGACAAATTCTAGATATAATTAATTTAATTATTGCCTATCAGAATTAAAGGTAGAGAGTTCCATAATCTAGTGGCCGTATGGACATTGAGCATAAATGGTTCACTGTGTCAGCATGCGGGAAGTGAAGCCCAAATATATCCTTCTTCCGTCTTTGCCTTCCTACATAAAATCACATACCCTTCTTTGCAAAGACGTTTATGGAATGGGGAGGGGAGTTTTTCAGCCACATATCAAAGCAGGTATTAAATAAACAACCTTACAGTTGATCACATTAATCACCAGTAGGGAGAGATGGAAAATCAAGTAACCAAATCAATAAAATTAATAAAAAGGGGACCAATGCTCAGGTCTATATATACATTTATAAATCATAAAAGAAAATTGATATGTTGGCTTATACTTTTCTAAAGTCAAAGAACATTCTGCTGAAGGCCTTTAAGAGAGTTCAGAGAGACCACAAAAGCTCACTTGCTATTTTTCATTATTCTCAAAAAAACTGTAGATTATATACATGATTAAATTTAATGATTATTTTGTTTCAGTACCTTTACCTGGAAGGAAATGAAATTTCTTTTCTCCCAGACGACTTTTTCAAGCGATTTCCTCATCTCAAGTGGTTGGACCTACGAAACAATTGTCTGACACGCCTCCCTTGTGTGTACCTTAGCAGCCATACATCACTACGTAACCTATTATTGCAAAATAACCAGTTGAAATGCCTTCCTCTTGAACTTGGTATGCATTGCATTTAATCATGAAAAGAAAATGTCTTTTGTGCTCCAAATGTAAGGTTATTAAAAGGAAGATGTGTACAGGTCTACAGAGAAGAAAATAAATCTGATGAAGCCATTATGGAATACTTTAAGTACCTGCATGGTGACTTTTGCTTTTCCTGTAACCTTCCTCTCCTTGTGTACATGTTTTGTGTAGTCACCTTTTTGGGAGTGCATGGTTGTGTATGTATGTATGATGGAGATATTGTCAAGCCAACTGTTTATGTGAAAAGTGAATTGAGCTTGCTGCCAGCAGGGAAATGCACTAAAGAAATGCTTGTTTATTTCTTTATTATTATGATTATGATTATAACAGGCACCATCTCAAGGTGAACCAAAACATTTGTGTGTATGCATGCAGATGCTTGTGCACACATGCATGTGTGTTGTGAGAATTCATAATGTCCCATCCACATGCTACATGCTACACATGCTACACCATGCTACAATGTTAAAATGCTTCTGGATGTGACAGATCAGTTATCCTAAGGAATTGAACTATTCTTTTTTTGCAACAAATGTTTCAGGGCTAGTAAAGACACTGCATGGTCTAAATATCATAAACAACCCGCTGGAATTTCCTCCAGCAGAAATCTTAAGTCAAGGCACATACGAAATCCAGAAATTCCTGCGAGAAATGCTTCAGGCAAAGTCCAATGCAAATATGAAAGAAGGTAAAGAGTATAGCTTAGGTGTGCTTCACAGTTATGCATAGGTTTATTTACTGCAATACATGAGCGTGCATAAAATGTGTCTATAATTTACTTTGTGTATGTTGTAGAAGTGAGCATTTCTGTTATATGCGAATGTGGGTGCATGGTTGTTGATGACTTAGTCCGTGTAAAGCGTTATGAGCAAAACTTTGGAAAGGCACTATATAAATCCTCATTATTATTATCATTATTATTATTATTGTTATAACATTTGTTAAATGCTTCCGTTTTGTTTTGGTTTTTTTTCCTTCTTTTTTTATTTCCTCTTCCTCTTCTTCCTTTCTCTCACCAATCTATCCAATACAAGTTCATTAGAACTGCAGGCAGACACATCAGCACCTATGTGCTTTTGTTTTTACAGAGACATTGCTCTTTCAGATGTATTTATGTAACTAATTTTTATACATTTATTCTTGTCTTAGGTGGACACTTGTTATGTTAATAAAAAAAATGGGAGATATCAAGTTTATTATTTATATATATATTTATAGAGAGGCTATGCTGAATGATCAAAACATACACTAACATTGTGCCATTTGTATTTGACTCAATCAGATCTAGCATTAGACTGCAAATTTGAAGATTCTGGGGATTCTAGCGGCTCAGATGATTGGAATACCAGTGCCAGCATGATGGACCTGGCACGGCAACGTCAGAAGATGGCCAAAACCAAGTCTGCCAACACTTCCTCTTTGAGCCCTACTTGCAAAAATCTGCCAAATGGTCTTGCACAACCTCAGCATGGTCTTGCACAACCTCAGCATGTGAGCTACAGCCAGATCAAACACCTGCAGATGGAGAAGCTGAAAAAAAGCAGTGCTACTACCACTCATAGCAACACAGCTGACAGGTGAAGCAGTGCTTG